>NC_092874.1:6123581-6866081 GCF_028372415.1 Notamacropus eugenii
TGGAGCTCTTTGGCACCTGGTCCTACAGAGTAAATACCTTGTGGAAAGAGGTTCCATTTGGTCATGTGATTTTAGGACCTCCTATCTGAGGGAAAACACATTCTCTCTGGAGTTAGAAGATGAATTTATGTCTTTGTCTCGATGCTAGTCTATTTCCCATTTATTTAGAAGCAAGTTCATTAACCTCCACTGACTACCAAACTGCCTCAGTGTTTCCAACTGTGGCACTATTTTCTTTAGCTTATGGAGATACATGACTCAGAGAGAAACAAAGACCACGGATACTAGAGACATTCTGAAAGCCATCTTAAACAGAGAAGGTCATAGACCAGCCAGCCAGCTGGGTGGTTCCATGAGTAAAGTGTTGGGCCTAGAGTTTGAATCCTACCTCAGACACTTGCTTGGCTATGGAAATGCAGGCCAGTCACTCAACCTCTGTCTGCCTCAGTTTTCTCATCTGCAAAATGAGTATACCAATAGTGCCCTTCTCCCAGGTTTGTTTCAAGGATCAAGCATGATAACATGCACAAAATGCACAAACACAATTATGATTACTGCCTGGCATCCCGATACCACCAAGAGCAGGACAAAGGCCGTCCATTTGGTTGGTGGGAATGCAGAGGCAGCCTGGCATGGTGATGGGGCGATGGCAGGATTGGAGCAAGGAGCTGACTGCCACCAACTGTGTAACTCTCTGAGCCCTGTTGTCTTCATCTGTAAATGGTGCTACCTCTTTCTCATAGGGCTAATGAGGCTGATGCATGAGGCTTATGCAGGTGAAAAGTGCTTTGTCATGGAAAAAGACCTAACAGAACTGGGATTTTTGTCAGTGTCATTCGCCTTGTTGCTCCAGATCTCCTCCTCCAGCAAGAAACCAGCTGGCTTCACCCTTCCATTCTGTTCTTCCTTTCCTCCAAACTGCCTATTAACTTGGCAAAACCAAAGCTCTGGTTCTTGACTACCAAGAGCCTTGGCTCTGGTTTGTTTTGCACGTGCAGACACTACTAATAAATGATTTGTCTGGATGAAAATAATACCATTTAATTAAGTAAAAACATATTTGGTGAATGTCTTGTATGCATTAAGCACTCTGCTAGATGTGATGGAACGTAGAAGAATGTCCAAGGCAGAGACCTTGGCTACAAGGAACTTCTAGTTGAGTTAGGGGTGAGGAGAAGAAAGTACTTACATGAATTAGACTTGTAGAGAACAAAGAGCATGTGACCTCTCAAGGCAGTACCAAGTAACCAACCAGCTAGCTAGCTAGTTAACTAACCAACCAACTAGCTAACTAACCAGCTAACTAGCTATAGAGAAACACGAATGCCAAGGTATTTTAGGAATCCAGGGAAGGGACAATGGGTCCCTGTAGACTGGGGTGCTCAGGGAAGATGGGGCATCATTTGAATGATCTGCATGTGACATTTTCTAGGGAGCCAGTGAGACCATCGTGTTTTGGGGACAGAGTCTCTACCAGAGAGTCCCAAGTGGGATCTAAGGACACAAAAGCAGGTCAGGACTGGGCAGTGGTCATTTGATGGTGGACTAATGGTTCAGACTTTGTCCTGGAGGCCATGAGGAGACACTGACCGTCTCTGAGTAGTGGTCACATGATGGAACTTGGTGCAGAGCCATACACTAAATGCACCATATATATTAATAGGGTACTATGCATGCCAGACACTGGTGGTTCCCCAAAGTTCATAGAACTTTCACCCACATGCCCTATAAGTAGCCCTGTTGTATCTTAGACATCTGAGGAGCAGACTGCCTCCCTGCCACCCCCACCCCCTGGTCCTTGTCACTGGAGGCACAGGGGATCAATGTCTGAGCACTAAGCTGGCCACTTGCTTCTGTGCCCTGGAACTGAGAGCATGTCCTGGGGATGGGGAAGCACTCAGTCCTGAGGAGAGGCCCCTAAGAGGGTCTGAACAGCTGCACTGTTGGAGGACAAGAGGAAGTTGGCTTCTGCTCTGAGAGCTTTGCAGTCAGACATGGCCCTTGTCAAGGACAAGACTCTTTGAAAGGGCATTTTCCTGACTTTGGTGAAGTCACTGAGGCAGCAGGGCTCTAATATTGGAGGGAGCAGAAGGGAGAGGAAGAGGCCTGAGCTCAGAGAAGAGGTGGCTCAGGTGCCCATTAGCAGACCCCAGATATGAGGTCATTGAGAGAGGCTGGGATGGCTCTGAGAAGGTTTTCTGAGAAAGGGAAAACTAGAGACAGGGCAGGCCACAGCACGCACAGCGCCAAGAGCACATGTGTCTCAGGGTTCTAATAAACAGAGTGAGCTGGATAAGGGCCCACTGTTCTGTGCAGTCGGGAGAGCTCATTAAAGTCAGGATAACTCAACCTTAGAGGGATTCTGAGCAGCACCTGGAAAAGGCAGAGGAAAAAAGGAGAGAAGAAGATAAAGACTCCAGAAGAGGGATTGCCCCATAGAGGGCAGAGGGCCACCTGGCCACTCTGGGAGCTGTCCAGTGCTAGCCTGAGAAAACTCCAGGAAGAGAGATTGTGTGAGTGCTTGTGTGTGTGTGTGTGTGTGTGTGTGTGTGTGTGTGTGTGTGTGTGTGAGTGCTTGTGAGTGTGAGTGTGTGAGTGCTTGTGTGTGTGAGCGAATGAATGTCTGTGTGTGTGTGTGTGTGTGTGTGTGTGTGTGTGTGTGTGTGTTGGGGGCACAAACAGACCCTTTGGGGTCCCCTTCCTGGCCCTTCTCCTCCTCCAGAATTCTTCTGAAATGCTCAAAGCTGGCTTTTGGAGTCAGGCACGGTGGACAGTTTGAGTTAGGTTATTTGTTGTATTTTGCTTCTGCTAAGTTACGGTTTGGGAAATTCAGGGTATTTTGTATATTTTGCAAGAGGACATATGGCTTCAGTGAGGACTGTGGAGTTGTGTAGAATGAACCTGATGGGAAATAGAACCGGCCTCCAAGCTGGGAAGTAGGATGGAATCCTTGCTCTGATACATCCTGGCCATGGCCAGTCTGTCCTCCTCCACCCAGTACTGCTGCCATCCTCGGGCCTCTTGGCTGTTCCATGAACAAGACCTTCCTTTTTCTACCTCTGGGCATTCTTTCTGGCCACCCCCAGGCCTGGAATTCTCTCCCTCCTCAACTCTGACTACTGACCTCCTTGGCTTCTTTTAAGTCCCAACTATACCCCCTCTCTTCTACATGGAACCTTCCCCAGCTCCCCTTCCTTCCAGGGCCTTCCCTCTTTAATCATTCCCTGTTTGTCCTGTACAGAGCATGTGTTGCCTATATTTGTCTGCATGTTTTCTGCCCTGTTAGGTGGTGAACTCCTTGAGGGCTCTTTTTGTATTTCTAGTGCTGGCTCATAGTAGGTGCTTAGGGGAGTAGCACAATGAGGTCATACCTGCTCTTTTGGGAAATCACTAAAGCAGGCATGTGGAGGAGGGATTAGGGAGAGGAGAGAAGTGGGTGAGCTACCCCAGTTAGGGAAATGAGGCTCCCAGTGTGTAAGCAGTCATAAGAAGTCTGGAGCCAGTTGGTAAGCATTTATTAAGTACCTACTGTGTACACTATGACAAGAGCTGGGGATATGAAGACAGGCAAACTCTCCAATCAAACAACAACAAAGCCAGCACCTGTGCTCCAGGAGCCCCAGACTGCCATGGGGTTGCCCTGACAACAATGAGTCTTCCAGCAAGATTCTCATCTCCCACCTCCGAGCAGGGTAGGCTGTCCCCTTTGCTTAAACCTCTCTCCTTAGTGGTCCCCCAGCTTCCCTTTCTTCCTTCAAAGCCCAGCTGAGATCCCGCCTTCCACAAAAGGCTTTTCTCAGCCCTCCTGAGTCTCAGGTCTTTCCCTTGTTGATTGTTTCGCCTCCATCTGGCTTGTACAAAGCCTTTGCCTGTTGTTTCCACATTAGACTGGGTGCCAGGAGCACAGGAGTTTTCTTGTCTTTGTATCCCCAGAGCTTAGCAAAGAGCCTCTTACACAGTAGGCACTTAAATACTTATTGACTGAGAGCTGAAGTGCTTACAGGCTGATACAGCAACAGGAAAAGTCTGTGAAATGCTCTGATCCAAGGTAGAAAGTGGGTGGTAACAAGTGCGATCCAAACTCCAGGAAAGCCACCTCAGGGGAACAAGGAAGATGCACTGATGGTGTTGGCATTGGCACTTTGGGGCAGGTTTCATCACCAGTTTAGGGGCCCATGGGGCAGAGGTGGAGCAGAGAACCAGAAAGGGAAGTGTAGACAGTCCTGTTGGCCAAGAGCATGGAAGGAAAGCAGCTCCTGGGAGCAAAGGCTACAAAAGGAGGTTGACAGTGGAATGTGCCAAGGGCCTAAAGACAGACTTTAGGACTTAACAGTTTACTTGGGAGGTGGCCAGGTGCCATGGTTTGTGATGTGGTCAATGGCAGTGCCCCCTCCACCATTGCCCCATCTAGGACTTAGAGCCACCTAGGGAGTGCCGGAAGGCCGAGGCTCCCAGGGTGCCATTCTGAGGCCCCAGTAATTAAGATGTAATTGAGAAATGGTCAACAAAATAATGTACAATAAAACAGAGAAAACAGTACATCTTAAGACTAGGTCAGTATGAGGCAGGTGGGCATCGGTGGTCCCTGCTGCTATTTTGACACCCCAAGGGACCAAAAGGTTAGCTGACTTACCCAGTCACAAGGCTAGAAAGAGTCAGAGGCAGAATCTGAAACCAGGTCTTTAGATTCCTTATTACTCTTATCAATTCATAGCCTCCTTAGATTAAAGTTTAAAGGAAAAACAAAGCCATATCTGCCATAGTGTTTATTCTGTGATGGGTCCACCCAACCAAACACATTTACTGATTTCTTAAACATTTGTGGAGAAGCTGGATAGCCAGCTTCTCTGAGCTTAGATAAAATTTCCTTGAGAAATCTGTAGAAAACACTTTTGTATTTGGGCTACAGAGAATGATTTGGAGGGCAAGAGCTCTCTGGAATCTGGAGATGCAAAACTTCCATTACTGTTAATAGGAACAGCCTGCTTAATTCCCTGCCCAGGGAATTTCCCCAGAGAAAAAGTTTAATAGTCATAATTTGATTTCTGTTGGACTGTGTGCTATTTCATTTATCCAATTAAAAATGTATATAGGAATTGGGGAGAATCATGGTGAAAATTTGGAAGATTTGGGACTCTGACTTCATTGTCAAGCCACTAACCATTTAAAAGGATAAGACCCCCCTCTCTCTCCCTCCCTCCCCACTTTCTCTCTCTTCTCCCTCTCTTTCCCTTTTTCTCCCCCCTCTCTCCTTGCTTTCTCCACTTCTCCACTCATCCCTCCTCTCTCTCTTTGTCTATCTCTCTGTCTCTGTCTTTCTCTCTCTCTGTCTCTCTCTCTCTCAATTTCCCTCTCTCCCTCTCCTCCCCCTTTTCATTTATCACTTGTCTATCTAATTACATAAAGAGACAATTAAGAAGGGATGTTACTTAATTAAGAGAATGTTGTGGCTTCTTCTGCAGTGGAATTCTCATATCTCATCAGCACAGGCTTCTGCAGACTCTCCAAGGCACAGAGTACCATTGGTTATTAGTTTTACAGGGTGCGGACAAGGAAAATAACAGGCCTGTATTATCACAGACCGATTTTAATCAGTTAAGCTCCTTATAACCTTTCTCTTCTTGATTTAATCCAGGCTGGGCTTTTCTTTTTGGTGTAAGAAATATGTTGCTGTTACAGTCTTAAACTTTTTTCCCAGCAGAGTTGCTCACCCTGATTCAGCGTCTTAGGAAGCACCAGCAAATTCATTGTTTCTCTTCCCCTGCTGCCTTTCACATCCAATGCTTCAAGAGTCTGGGATTTTGTCTCCGCAGGCACTTCCTAGTCCAATGAGAGGAGGCTCAGTTTTCTGGTTCAGATCCCAACCTAGCCACTTGGTACCTTTATGATTTTGGAGGTCACATAACCTCTGTGGTGAAAGATGCAATTTCCTTGCATGCTAAATGAGGGACTTGACTTGGATGATCTCTAAGGAGGCTCTGAGTTCTAAAATTAAGCTATTGAACCAACACAGGTTTCAACCTCTTTCACCTTTTAGAGCAGGATTGATGAAGTAACAGAAAAGGAGACAAAGGTTTCTAAGAAACCCCTGGTTTGACCTATTTCCAAACATCAGTTTAATTGTCAATGTCCAATGAGCAACATGTCAATGAATAATTGGGGGCAGTGAGTTGCATCCCTGTGTGTGAAGCCAGAAGCCAGAAGTTATGACTGGGTGAAGGGAGGGCCCACAGCTTCCCCTTGGGAGGTGTCCAGGGTAGGAGGTCTTTCTAAAAGCATAGACATGCAGCTGGAAGGGACCTCAGTGGATCAACCCCCTGATTTTGGTGCCTTCAATAAGAAGGTGGGTGCAGGGAGGAAGGAAGGAAGATGGGAGGAAGGAAGGAAGATAGGAGGATGTGCAAATTATAATTCAGAAGTGAGAAAGGCACAGGATCTATTGACTCCTCAGAAGCCCCTTATTTCTACATCATGCATACTTTCTACAAATTTCAGGGTGCTGTGATTGGTGAACCCCAAAGAGTGCCCCAGAAATGAAAGGGATTTATCTTAGCCAGCAGGAAGCAGGGGCTATCGATGACACAATCGTTTCCAAATCAGCTGTGTGTGTGTACACAGGCAGGTTATTGGGCACTAGAGCAAAAGTCAAAATCAGTTGCCAAATAGGAGATGATAAAAATGAGAAGACTCAGCACTTGATGGCAGTAGTTCCAACACATCGTGTTTAACCAAAGTGTCAACTCTGAAAAGTGGGAAATGGATCAAAGTAAAGACATTGATTCTCACTATTGCCCTTTGGAAAGAAGGGGGCAGCAAGGGGTGCCATAGTGCACAGAAAGCCGGGCCTGAAGGGGCACCTGGGTGGTACCAGAGACAGAGCCCTGAGCTTGGAGTCAGGAAGACTTATCTTTGTGAGTTCAAATCTGGCCTCTGATGCTGACTGACTGGGTGACCCTGGACAAGGCACTGAATCAGTCACCAGAGTGAGAAGGACCAAAGAAGTCCAGAAAGGAACATTTCTGGACATCAGTTTCCCCGTATGGAAAATTAGAGGGTGACCTCAGACCTTCCAGCTGGAAGCCTGAGTTCCTCTAATCTTAGGTGTCTCATGCGGTAAACATTTGATCTCTTTGCTGTGAGGAAGGTCTAGTGGTCACAGACAACACTCCTCAGGAGGGTACAAGCTCATTTACAAAATATAAGGAGCAAGCATAACAGAAGACTGCAGGCAGCTGTGAACTGCTGGGGAACCCTCTTGACTGGGCAATGGCCTGTGAACACTGAAGTCCGACTTAGGTGGATCGGAAGTGACTCTGGCCTCACAAGGTGTCCTGTGCTGTAGAGCACAGACCAGGAGGTGTTGGGAGAGCAATAGGCCAGCTCAGTTTCTAAAAAATGATCCAACTCATTTCTTAAAATGGGTACAACAAAAGTTTGTTTAAAGAGAGGCATTTCGGGAGTATTGGTTTGTTTTTGTTTTAAGTTCGAAACCCTCCTCAAAACTTCCTAAGCCGCATTCTTGGCCTTGGAAATAATAAGAGGTGAGGGAGTCATGAGCTGGAACAAGTCACTCTGGGGCCAGTTCCACCCATTAGTGAACTAACCGAAAGGAGAAATGGGGCCAGGCCAAATGAGAAAAGGCACCAGGGAACACAGGGAATAATTCACAGCTGGACCACTCGGGCCAAGAACAGGATCAGACCAAATGTTAATGTGGCTAATGTGGGCAAGCTGAGGGGTGCAAGGAGGGTGATCCCCAGAGCGCAGGGTCCTTCCTGTTAGGAGAACCAGCTTAGGAAGCAGACAAGGGATTCTGCAGCAAAAATGGAAATTACGGGCATGTTCAGAGATTACATAACACAGCCCTTACAAGGCCGATGGGATTGTTTTGTGAGAGGAGATCAGCATAAAAGTCTGGGCCAGGCCTTTTCTAAAAATAGTTTCTTTTACATGCAAAGCTCCTTGTAAAGATTTCCTCTGGACTTCAAATTCTTAGGTTTCCTGTGGTTAAATCAAAAGTTTTTTTTCCACTAAGTCTTCCCCCCCATGACAAGCTCTTTATTAGGTTCAAAGAACGCCATGGGGGTCCATCAAAAGAACTGCCTATTTTAAAAAAAAACATAATAAAGTGAAATGAGTGTTAGCTGGGAGGACCTGAATTACCTGTTATGGGCCCACTTTGATCTGCTCCAGAACTGGGCTTAATTAAAACCAGTGAGAATAATCATAGAGCAGGACACCTTTGCCATTGGCCTGCTTTCTAGAATTCCACTTGTTAATTCTTGTAAGCCATATGTAAGTGAAGGGAAGACTGAGACTCAGGTAAAGACCAATGAATGACCCCTCTCCCACTTGGTGGATCCAGAAAGTTTGCTCAAATTCTAAGTCTGCAAGGCTCCATGGCCAACTCAAAGGGACTGCCTCTTCCTGACTTCATCAGGAAGGCTTAGTGGGAGGGCAGCAGGTGCCCTACAGTTGGTCAGTCAGCACACATTTATCCAGAAGGACCAGGAGCATCAATTAACATAATGTTTTCTTGGTCCGCTGAGGTATTCTTAAAGTCTGGTCCTTCCAGGTACTAACGATGTACAAAACACCCTGGTGCTAAATGTTAAGGCAAAAATAACAGAGTTGTTGAAGGAAGACTTTTATTCTTTTTACACATAGGGGAGGAGAAGGAATAAACATTAACATAGCTCCTACTATGTGCCAGGCACTGTGCTAAGTGATTTTGGTAAATATGATCTCCTTTGATCCTCATAACAACCCTGCAATGTAGGTGCTATTATCCCTGTTTTACAGCTGAGGAAACTGAGACAAAGAGAAATTAAGTGGTTTACTTGCCCCTTGGTTAGTGGAAGTTAGTCATATTCATACAGATCTTCTCATTACAAAGGGAAGCAGACAAAATTTTAGGTAAAAATTGCACAGATCGTTCTTGGCAACCCCCATAACATTGTTGACCTTGTCTTGTAACCAAAGGAAGCAGGAAACACCATTTTCTGGGACATGGGGGTATCTTGTCCTGAGGGGCTCATTTATGGTCAGCATCAGCACAAAGAATACCAGGAAAATTAGGAGAACTGATCTGTCAGCTTCTGATGCTGAAAACAAGGAGGTTGAGAAATCCTATAGAGAACTTTTTAATTCCCTCCAAATGAAACCAGCATATAATCCCATATGCTGTGACTTCTAAGCAAAAATGGGCTGAGGCAGGATGGAGAAAAACAAGTGAGAAAACTTGACTCATGATTAAGAAAAGAGAGGAGTCAAGGGCTTGTGTAGATGCTGCTGAATGCCTACGAAGACAGAACACTGGGAGGGGTTGGACGAGGTGAGTCCTGAATAGCATTTTAACAAAGTGAAGTCGATTCTATTTTAATAAATAGGAAATAATTTACCAACAATGAGGGAGTCATTGCCACAGCAGCTGTTCATGTGACCTCTAACCTCCCAGTAGAATGGCCCTGGAGAAAGTAATGATGAAAAGAGGATTGGCTAGCAGAAATTTATGCCAAGGAAAAAGAATAATTTGCTAGGGATTGGTCCAAAGTAGGGAGAGGAATACCAAAAGATTGAAAAAAAAACCCAGTTTAGCCATGACTTGGTGTAAGTGCAGATAGGTGACTAAAGAGACTTTTTATTCATTATTATTGACATGACATGTCTGCTTTTCAATCACTATAACATTTTTTTAATGAGAACAATCTATGCACGTATAGAGTACATCCTTGATGACGCTTTTGTAAATAATGAGCTACAGTAGACTGTGTCTGTATAACCACATAAATGACTAGAAGGTGTAGAGACCATAAGATCACATTGTGCTAATGGTGTGTTGACTATAAAAAGTCTTGATTTGTTAAAGGAAAACGTTGCTTTAGACACTGGCCTCGACTGTGTCTCCTAGGTATCTGTCTGGCAGCAAGTCTGTAACCACACGACCACATCCTTCCATGGGTCACATTCAGCATCCATTGACTAAACTACTGTGATGTTTTGGACACTCCTAGATGCTGGGAGTGATCTACTATTTAAATAAGCCCTGATCCCAGCCCTCAGGGACCTCACAGTATTGTAGGCAGCCCAGACACATTCTGATAAATAGAAAGCACAAACTCTTGACTGTGTATGTCCATAGCTTCAGCCTCCATCCTTCTCAGTTTTGAAACTGGAACTCCTGCAAACAAAATTGGCAGGAGTCTTGAACCTTATGCAGAGAATGCAGTGGTTAATTCACTGCCATCTGCTCTCCATTAATGGGACTCATGGCTCCTTCTAAAAGCAATGGCCAGCTGGCATTTCTCCTTTGCCAGGTTTTGTACATCATCTGAATCTGCTGAAGTTTATCTTGCTTTTTGAGAATGAGGACTGCCCTTGGTCCAAATTCTGGGTGAGGAGCATGCCTGGCTCTCTCAGGGTCTTCCTGGTAGAACTGAACAAAATTGACTCCCTGCCTGCCCCAGAGGAAGATTTGGTTTGAGAGGAGCTTAGCAGGAGAGAGCAGGCAGGCAAAGTGCTGGCTTCATTTATTTACTTTATGTTTAGGCATCAATTTGTTCAAAAGGATACATGGAAAAGATCACGTGCCTGGGTTGAGACCACACTTCTCCCAAGCAGGTTTTCTTAAGAGAGAGGAGGGAGAGGAGCAGCCTCTGTTTTCTGGAAATCTGGGGAACACTTTCATCAAAAGCTTGCTGCCAGGACCCTTGGGGAATTCTGGGCTGGACAAGAAAGCTTATAACTTGTGGCCAAATTCCAGAGTTCCCTGGTCAAGGAGAAAATATTGCAAGTAGCTAGAAAGAAACAATTCAAGTATTGTGGAAATACAATCAGGATAACACAAGATCTAGCAGCTTCTATATTAAGGGATCAAAGGGCGTGGAATAGGATATTCCAGAAGTCAAAGGAACTAGGACTAAAACCAAGAATCACCCACCCAGCAAAATTGAGTATAATACTTCAGGGGAAAAAATGGTCTTTCAATGAAATAGAGGACTTTCAAGCATTCTTGATGAAAAGACCAGAGCTGAAAAGAAAATTTGACTTTCAAACACAAGAATGAAGAGAAGCATGAAAAGGTAAACAGCAAAGAGAAGTCATAAGGGACTTTACTAAAGTTGAACTGTTTACATTCCTACCTGGAAAGACAATATTTGTAACTCTTGAAACTTTTCAGTATCTGGGTAGTTGGTAGGATTACATACACACACATGCAGAGCACAGAGTGAATGGAATAGGATGGGATCATATCTTAAAAAAAATGAAATTAAGCAGTGAGAGAGAAATATATTGGGAGGAGAAAGGGAGAAATGGAATGGGGCAAATTATCTCTCATAAAAGAGGCAGGCAAAAGACTTTGTAGTGGAGGGAAAAAGAGGAGAGGTGAGAGAAAAACATGAAGTTTACTCTCATCACATTTGACTAAAAGAAGGAATAAAATGCACACTCATTTTGGTATGAAAACCTATCTTATGATACAGGAAAGTGGGGGAGAAGAGGATAAGCAGGGTGGGGGGGATGATGGAAGGGAGGGCAGTGGGAGGAGAGAGCAATTAGAAGTCAGCACTTTTGGGGAGGGACAGGATCAAAAGAGAGAATAGAACAATGAGGGGCAGGATAGGATGGAGGGAAATATAGTTAGTCTTACACAACACGACTATCATGGAAGTCATTTGCAAAATTACACAGATATGGTCTATATTGAATTGCTTGCCTCCCCAAAGGGAATGGGTGTGGAGGGAGGGATGAAGAGAAGTTGGAACTCAAAGTTTTAGGATCAACTGTTGAGTACTGTTCTTGCTACTAAGAAATAAGAAATACAGGTAATGGGGTATAGAAAGTTATCTGGCCCTACAGGACAAAAGAGAAGATGGGGACAAGGGAAGGGAGGGATGATAGAAGAGAGGGCAGATTGGTGATAGGGGCAATCAGAATGCTTGGTGTTTTGGGGGGGGCGGAGGGGACAAATGGGGAGAAAATTTGGAACCCAAAATTTTGTGAAAATGAATGTTAAAAGTTAAATAAATAAATTTTAAAAATTAATTAATTAATTAATAATAATAAAAAAAGAAACCTTATAACTGATGGAATTCATCAATCAGGAAGAGTTCGCTATCCAAAACACTGAGTAATTTTGTTTAAGACACCAGAAGAAACCAAAGTACTCAGTGCCCACATGGGACTTGACTTTGTCCCAAGTGCTAGAATTCTCTGAGATGTTTCTGATTATCCAAAGACACATCATGCGCTGCTAAATCTGAATACAAAACAAAATCCATGTTATAGTGAACTCAGAATGTTAGAGTTTGGAGGGATGATAGCTGTTGTGCAGTACAGCACCCTTGTCTTACAAGTTAAGGAAACAGGAGGTAAGGGAGTGGTTGAGGCTGCCAGCTAATGAATGGCCAAGGTAGACCTTGAATCCAGGTCTCTAATTCCATCCCCCCACCCCTACCCCAGGGTTCTTTCTACCCTAAAATACTAATAATAAAAAAGTTGATTTTATGCTGTTGCATTCTGGAGGCAGGGACTCATGGGGATGACTGTGTCCACAATGATGGGGCATCATGGCTTCACTTTGTTTTATACTGAGGCAGTACTCCACGTAGAGGCACATATTACCTTTTTTGTGTTTCTTGTTCAAAGTTACATGAGGAAATACTTGGAGGCCATCAGGTGGAATGGAACTCAGACTTTTCCTGCTTGGCCACAGTACTAGGAGGTGGGGGGAGGAGGGAGCAGTTGTAGGAAGGTAGATTCTGGCTTGGCTAAGGATAACTTCCTGATAATCAGAGTTACAGAAAATGCAAATGATGCAAAGCCAGTGGGCTCTGGCTCCCTGGAAGCCTCCATTGTGTAAAAGCAAGATGGCCATTTGTTGGGTGTGGTAGGTGTGGTGTGTGAGGCGGAGGGGATTCTTGCTCAGATATGGCAGAAGCTACCAGGTCATTTAGATTGTTGCTGAAGCTCTCTTCACCACGTTGCTGGCCCATCCAGGCAGTTACAGGACATTCAAGACACTTCCTCTCTCCAATGGGGGAAGGTGTATCAGCTGATGTCATGGCATCTACCTGTGCAGCTGCCCCTGGTTACATGTGTAGACAGTGCAATGGAAGGATCTGTGTGACCTTGGTTGAGTCCCTTGCCCTCCCTAGGCCTCAGTTTCCACCTCTTTTAAAGGGGGAAGTCCTGGGGGGTGGAGCCAAGATGGAGGAGTAGAAAGACACACAAAGGCAGGTTCTCCCCACACAGCCCATAAAATACCTGTAGAGAGGGACTCTCAAAACAAATTCTGGAGCAGTAGAAGTGGAGAACAATAGAGTGAAGGAGATTTTCCAGCCCAGGGTGACCTGAAAGGCCCACAGGAAATGTCTGTTGCACCAGATGCAGAGTGGATCTCAGTCCAGCCTTGACTGTGTGGCGGTGCAGCTCTGGGAGGAGGACACCTTGGGGGCAGAATCTCCAGTCACAGAGATCGCTCAACCCACAGGTGCCAAAGGTCAGTTACAGGGTTTTTTCAGCTGGCCAGAAAGGGAGAAGGGCCTTCCCATAGCTCCAGTCTCAGGCTTCGGGCCTCAGAGGCTACGTTAGGCAGGAGGGTGGAGGTTCCCTCCTCAGCCCCTACAGCAGCCCACATCCATTCTTGGATCGTAAAAACCCCTGGGGGCACTGAGGAGCTAATTTTTACCTCAGCCCTGTGTAGAGATCCTGAGAGAGCTGGTCTTTGTCTCCCATTGAATGGTGGCCCTGCCCCCACAGCTTGACTGAACACCCCCCCCCCCATCCCCCCCAGTGCTGGCTTGGCAGAACTGGAGGCCAGGTAGCTGTGGAGAGGAAACTGCTAAAATTCTGGGCACAAAAATCCCTACCTGTTCTCAGACCAGTATACCCACTTGATTGTGCCACTTTGGAGGAACTGAGATCTTACAGATTCCCAGAGAATACCCTACTCTTGACAAAGGACCCAAAAGTCAAGTAACTGGTTGGGAAAATGACCAAAAAAGGGAAAAAAAATAAGACTACAGAAAGTTACTTTCTGGTTAACAGATATCTTCTCCCATCCTTTCAGATGAGGAAGAACAATGCTTATCATCAGGGAAAGACATAAAAGTCAAGGCTTCTGTATCCCAAACATCCAAAATAAATATTCAATGGGCTCAGGCCATGGAAGAGCTCAAAAAGGATTTTGAAAATCAAGTAAGAGAGGTGGAGGAAAAACTGGGAAGAGAAATGAGAGGGATGAAAGAGAAGCATGGAAAGCAGATCAGCTCCCCGCTAAAGGAGAACCAAAAAATGCTGAAGAAAATAACACCTTGAAAAATAGGCTAGCTCAATTGACAAAAGAGGTTCAAAAAGCCAATGAGGAGAAGAATGCTTTCAAAAGCAGAATTAGCCAAATGGAAAAGGGGGTTCAAAAGCTCACTGAAGAAAATAGTTCTTTAAAAATGAGAATGGAACAGATGGAGGCTAATGACTTTATGAGAAACCAAGAAATCACAAAACAAAACCAAAAGAATGAAAAAATGGAAGATAATGTGAAATATCTCATTGGAAAAACAACTGACCTGGAAAACAGATCCAGGAGAGACAATTTAAAAATTATGGGACTACCTGAAAACCATGATCAAAAAAAGAGCCTAGATGTCATCTTTCATGAAATTATCAAAGGGGGAAGTCCTATACTAAGTGACCTCTGAGCTCTCTATTATCTCCAAAGCTGTGAAATGTGCCCCTTTGCAGACTAATGTGGAGTTTCCTTTAAGAGTCATGCAAAATTCGTACTATGATAAAGCCTAAAGATTAGATAGAGGTGAGGAAACCAGCCTAGGGGAGAACTAATAACCTCTTTATAAATGGGGATTGAGGCCACATCCCAGCCCTTAGAGGGGACCCTCTAGACAGGCTCAAGTTCAGGTGTGGCTCCTTATTTAGATAATCTGAATGCCTATTAGCATCATTACTGAGTAAGAGGGACCTAGACAGGACTAAAGCATACAAACAGACTGACAGACCACAGGCAAACACCCAGAGGTTTCTGTGTCACTCCCCTCTTCCATCCCAGTGTCAGTCCTGAATTAAGCCCCCACTCTGAGAATCAAGACCCTCTCCAGAGCCCCTAGCCTGGCCTCTCTCCAGAGCCTCTCTCACTCACTAACAGCCAAGGCGATAAGGAAGAAAGGTCATCCTATTTTAAGCTCCTTATCTGTTAGCTGTCTGAGAAGATTTGCTTTCCCAGCTCCTAGGGAGGCCAGTGGAGTCAACAGAGCACCCACAAGTAAGGCCTGAGGAACCCAGTGAGGAAACAGAGGCAGCAACAAACCCTCCCCCCTCCCCTCCTGTGGCATTTGGGTCAAAGGAGAAAAGCATGGCGAATGCTTCTTCCCTGTGGCCTCTGGGGGCATCTGCCCTGCCCAGTCCTGCCCAGCCAGGCCCACAGAACTTTGGCCTTCCTTCGGTTTTTGGAGGGCTCCAGCCCTGTTCTAAAAAAGCCAGGAGTATATTTATAGTGAGGAGGAAGAGGGAGAAGAGGAGGGGATGGGGAGGGGAGGGTGGAAAAAGGGGAGGAGGAGAAGGAGAGGGAAAAAGGAAGGAGGGGGAGGAAAGAGGAGATAGAGGAAGAAGAAGATGGGGAGGGGGAGCATGAGGAGGGAGGAAAAAGAGGAAGGAGAGGGAAAGTGGGGAGAGGGAGAGGAAGAGAAGAAGGAGGTGTTGGGAAGGCCATGGAAAGCCTTCATCCTGTCCAGGTGTCCTGGTCATCTCTGGCCTACAGATCTCACCCCAGAAACACACTCCTTTCTGTGCCTGCTGTCCTGGCTCCAGGGTCTGTGCCAAATCTGGACTCCTTCCTCTCAGTCACTAGGCTCCTTGGGGTACAACCTCCCTTGGAGGCTCAGTGGATGTTGATTGACACAAGTCCTCAGTTTGCAGAGCAGCTGGGAGCCCAGTGCAGGTAGGGTGGAGGGCCTGCACCCAGGCTTGCAGCTCCTGATGAAGCGGGTCTGCGTGAGGTGCCAGTAATGAGAAAACACCCCCACTAGATGCTTCCTTTGGTGCAGGGTGTTCACTAGGGCACAGAGTCCATGGGAAGTGGAAATGGGCACAAAGAGCTGGCCTGAGGCGAATGCCAACGTCTGCTCCTCTCTTTTCTAGAGTCCTGAATTTTCCTAGAGTCCCATGGAGCGTTGGAGAGAGGATGGGATGTGGGCCAGAGGTCCTGGATCTGTTGATTAGTCCATCAACTAGCACTTATGAAGTACCTACTGTATGCCAGGCATAAAGCTAAGCCCTGGGGAGACAAAGAAAGACAAACAGCCTCTAACCTGAGGGAGCAGCCCCACACACCTCTGTGTACACACTGGATAAATACAGACTAATGGGGACTAATGTCAGAAGGATGGCACTCTTGGTGACCTTTTCTGAGCCTCAGTTTGTTCATCTGTGCAAAGGCCTCTCAGGACGATTCTTTGCTACCTGAATGGATTTACAGCCTCATTGGTATGGACATTCCTTCCACTGGTGCATATTGCAGCCCATGCTTGCCTTCTTAATCTCTCTGGTTCATGGTTTTGTCCCTCCTTGAGAACCTTGGTGAAGCTGCTGTTTTAACCTTTATTCTCCATGTCAGGCCAGCCTGTCTCCCTTCTGGGAAGCTAGTCGATGGCAGGATGTTGATTTTCATTTAGACTGCCCACTTTGCCCTCCACCCTTCCAGGATTGCTGTGCTGAGGGAACGGGGCTGGCTTGGGAGTCGGGGGGACCTGGGTTCATATCCCACATCAGCATTTATTTACCTTCATCACCTTCAGTTTCCTCACCTGCGAAAGGGGAGGCATTGGAAGTGCTGCCCTGTGAGACCCCTGACAGCTCCGGGTCTGATGCTGTGTTCTGTCCGACCAGGATTTGTTACTTTAAGAGCACCAGAAGTGGGTGATAGGTGAGAATGAGCATGTATTGCAGTAACATGTGTGTTGTGTGTGTACTGCACGTGCCCAAGCTGCTTCTGGTTGCCTCTCCTTGGCAGTGCCACTGTTGGGCCACTGAGAAACTGGGATTATTCTTGAGAACAGAGGCTGTGATCTCAGAGACTCCCAGTCTTAGATATGGAGAGCGTCCAGGTCACTGGATCTAGGCTTCAACTCTTAGAGATGAGGAAACTAAGTGACCTGCCCAGGGTCTCACAACAGGGATTTGAATCCAGGGTCTCTGCTTCCAAGGCCAGCATTCTGTCTAACCTTACACCTGTCAGCCATGACCATGGCCTGCAGTCTGCATCACTGAGGTTGCAGTGTCCTCCTCAGCCCAGGAATACACACCCTAGCATTCTCTAAAGAGACTCATTTGCAATTCCAGAACAAAAAGTTATTTTTTTTAATCTGAAAGGGAAAGAAGGAAATTTTTTACACCCTGGGCCTTTTGCTGTAATGAAGAGAGGGCCATGTCAAAGGCCAAATTCAGGGAAGGTTCAGAACTCTGAGCCATACATGATTCTCCCCAGTGTGTTATTACTGAGAATGCAGCTGATGAAAAATATGTTTTGCTGGCAATTTTCTCGAGATGAGCCTTGTGATGAGCCAGTTGATGCCGGCAACTATGTCTAGTTCTGCCTTTTCTCCTTTGGGGGGGCCTGGCATTTCTCAAATCTGCAGCCTACCATGTCTAGCCACAGGGTGTCAAACATCATGCTCATGGACCAGATCAGGGCAGTTCTGGGCCATCGGTAACTGGACAGAGAAGAATTAGCTGTCTGATTGGGTAAAAACCAAGTAAAAGACAAACCACTTGGGAAGGATCCCAAGATTCTGGCTCATTACATGCAAACATTTGTTTCTGAAAAGCTCAAGTGCAATTTTGAAAAATCATATGAGATGACGGCTGGAAAGGATGTTAGAGCTTCACTAGTCCAGCCCAACTCTCTCACCCTGGAGTTGAGCAGGCTTTGGAGGCCACACAGAGCAGACACTCAGACCCATGGGAGGTCAGGGATTCCCTGTCATCCCTCTCAGAAAATTCTTATCAGCACAGGCTTGCTGAGTTCTGGACAAAGGGGAGGTGCCAAGTGCTCCTACAGCTCACGAACTGCTAAGGGGGTGGGGGGATAGACACACACATACATACACACACACATACACACACACACACACACACACACACACACACACACACACACACACACACACACTTCCCCTGGCTGACTTCCCAGAGCTTGGCAGCCTCTGTGACAACATACAGAAACATATTGATGCCAGGGAAGTCCCCTAGGCATGGCAGCCATACCTTCTCCAAACCTGGTGGCTCACCTGGGTTGTGTCTGAGCCTTCTTCCTAAACGTGATCAAAATGGCAACATGTCTTCTCCATAGTCCCCAGATCTGAATACCTGCTCTTGTTTCTCCTTAGCTTGTCCATGTTAGGGGACCCCACCCTCCACATCAGCAGGGTCACCTGGTTTGGGCTGTCCATCGACTTGTTAGCCCAGCATACCCCAGTGCTGTCCTTCCTGCTTAATCAGTTACTCAGGCACTGGGTTCTCTGCAGAGCCCCCTCCAAGCCCCCAGCCTCAGCCCTGTGGTGTTTTTTCTACACATTAAATTTTGTCAGCACAAAGCATATCCGGAAACATGGCAGAGCTAAGCTCCCTGGTGGGTGAATCAAAAACTTATCGAAACCACATGCAGAGAAAGAGCTAAGGAGTTTGAATGCATATGGCAGCAGCTCTCTTCACTCTTGGTTTTTGTTTTTGCCTGCTCATGGTCTTTCTTTTTTTTCTGATTCTTCTTTCATAACATGACTAATATGGAAATATGTTTAACATGATTATACACGTATAACCTAAAAGAAAGAAAAAAAGAAGAAAGTGAGAATAACAGATGCTGTCAGGACTGACTGGCCCAAGAAGAGATCGTCAGTCCATCCCCAACAGGTCATCCTGCTGCATCACTGACAGTGGAACTACCTTGGGTTTCTGTCACTGCAGCCTCCCCGTCCTTTACTAAACCCCTTCTTATTCCCAGAATTGAGCACAACTCTTTGTTCTGAGCTCCATGCAGTGATCTTAGCTGCCTGAGAAGTCATCCACACCCTTTCCCCCAAACATTGTTAACAATAATAATGTTTGTGAAGCACTCTCCCCACATTATCTCCTGGGGGAGGAGGTGCTCTGATTGTCCCTGCTTGATGGCTTGGGCAGTATCTATCAGACACTCCCCTCATCCAGGGGCTGTTCTGGAGAGAGCTGGGCCTGGGGGCCTTTCCTCACTCCCCTCTTGCAATGACTGGGGCTCCCTGAGGGGATGCAGGTTGGTCGATCTGGCAAACTGCCAGCTCTTTGCTGGTGATTTGGCGATCCTACCATTGTCCGGGGAAGATTCCTCTGAATTTCCATATTTTATGAATCTGTAGGAACTATTCTTGGTGGGAGCTCCTTGGTGGGGAGCAGATGGCAGATGATACCAGGGTTCTCCCTGGTGCCCATATTGTCCATATTGGTCCATAACTGTCCACAGGCTGGTCAGTGTTGCCTTGTTGTCCCATGAAGATCATCTTTGCATATGATCAGCCCATCCTCTCTTCTGCTTGTATGTTTCAAAGAAATAGTTTTCCATGCCTGAGGAACAGCCTTTGTTTCAAGGAGAACTTGGAGTCATTAAAAGTACCCCACAATTTCCCAAGACTGGCCAGTCCATGTTGTCCATATGGGGCCAACTCCTCGTTTCTCTAGAGGGCTATTGAAGACGCTTGCCCTGAGAACCCCTTCTCTAGGCTGGCCATCCAACTCTGGATCAGAGTCTGAACTTCCTTGGACTTTTCTGTTTTCAGAGTGGAGACCAACTTGGAGAATGATTACAGGAACTAGGGGGCATCACAGTGCACCAACCCCTGGGGCAAGAATTAAGAAGACCTAAATTCAAATCTGGCTGAATGACCCTGGGCAAGTCATTTAACATCTGTCTTAGTTTTCCCAGTTGTAAGATGGATTAAATGAGTTAATATTTGTCATGTGGTCACAGTGCCTGGCATATAGTAAGCACTCAATAAATGCCTTCCTTTCTTCCTTCCTTCCTTCCTTCCTTCCTTCCTTCCTTCCTTCCTTCCTTCCTTCCTTCCTTCCTTCCCTCCACCCCCCATCCCTCCCTCCCTCCTTTCCTTTCCTCTCACCCTTCCCTCTCTCTCCCAGGGAATTTCATGCCCCACGCAATCACAACTTTGCCACCCAGAAGCAGGACTTCTAAGTAGGCAGGTTTGTTTCTTTGGAGTACAGGAAATGAAAGACAAAAACCACTAAGAACCCAAAGCCGCGAGTCGGGAGCAGGAGGTTCAGGCTTCCATGCATGTGGAATGGGAGGAACGCTGTGGCCTGTCATCTCTAAGAGGTTAGGGCTGCCCCTCTGGCTTTGTGTAGCTCCTAGACTGTGGGGGCAGACGCTATGGGGGTGACTGGGAAGAGCCTTCCTGGTCCGTCCTTGTCTTTGCTTCTCTGGGTTGGTTTTCTATTTCTTTGTGTGCCTAGTTTATTCCCACCGTCTGTGTGTGTGTTTGTTCTTTATCGCCGAAGAAGACCATACTTTCAGTGATATGGTGACATGACTTGCACTTGACTTTGTTTTGAATGAGGGAGGGCTGTGGAGGTCACCAGCCTCACTTCTCCTCCAGAGCCATATGAATCCAGTGACCAGATATTCATCAGGATGACTGGAGATGACCCAGGATGAGGTAATTGGGGTTAAGTGACTCGCCCAAGGTCACACAGCTAATGAGTGTCAAGTGTCTGAGGTGAGAATTGAACTCAGGTCCTCCTGACCCCTGCACTGATGCTCTATCCACTGCACCACCTAGCTGCCCTTCCCACTATCTAGGGTGAAGGGAAATGATCAGGCAGCGTCTCTGAGTGGAGGACTAGTCAGTAATGGAAGCTACCATCCCTCCGAGGCTGTGTGTGTGTGCAAGCACACTTGTGTTGTGCATGCTTATGTGTGCATGTGTGTTTGTGCATGCATGTGTGCATGTGTGATGAATTCTGGGTTTCACACAGGGTAGAGTTTTGAGATAAGGACACCATTACATCAGACTCAACCTCCAAGGCCATACCACCTTAGGATGAGTCATGCTTGACTCCCTGATGAATACTGAGTGCTAGTCTGGGCAGCACAACATTTATTAAGCACCTACTATGTGCTGGGCACTGGGTGAAGAGCTGAAGGCCAACAACGAGACTGTCCACTGCCCGTCTCATTGGACAACAGACCCAGAGTCTTGAAGTTCTAGACCCTCCTTTCAAACGACCAAGCTGGCCCTGCAGAAGGAGGGAGGGACCAGAGGCCAGTGGGACCTGGCTTTGAGTCCCGCTCCTTAGGCTCACTCACCGTATGATTTGGCTAGGTCACTTGCCCAGTCTGCCCTTCAGTTTTTTCGCTTGCAGAATGAGGAAGGTAGTGCATGCTCCATTGACTTCCTTGAGCTGGGATGAGGAAAGCACTTGGACAGCTTCAGAGTATGGTCTAGAAATCTAGACATCATCGTTAGTTACGATGTGACACTTTGACTGTCCCTAATGGTGTGGGGCACTGGATAGAGTCCTGGCCTTGGAGTCAGAAAGGCCTCGAATCGAATCCTGCTCTTTACTGACGTGGTGACTCTGGGCATCTCCCTTAACTCTGCTCCCAAGCCCTCACCTGGGAAATGACTGGAGTTACAAAGTAGCCTAACAATGCTGCGGCCACGTTCAGATGAGATAATGCAGGTTACTCTGTAAACTTTAAAGCCCTCGTCTACCTAAGTGTGAGATTTTAAGCATTTTTACCCACAGGACAGAGAAGTGAAGTTGCCCAAGCAAATATTTCATTATTTAATTCTCCCCTCCCCCGCCCCCCTCTTTTTGCCTCAGTTTCACCTTCTCAGAGCTGTAACACTGCATCTTTGGAAGGAAATACAAAATCAACGTGAGACATGAAATTAGCATCTAAGATGGCCACGCTCAGCGCGTGAAGCAGTCACTAAGCACGACATCAGGGAATGTCGGGAGGAAGAAGCTGGACTTTGGCAACATGGGCTTTACCTCCTGAGTTTGATGCAAATTCATTCAGTCTAAATGACTCCAGCAGCATGCTAAATAGGCTGAGCTGTTGAGGGAAGATGATAATATTGAACCAATAATAGAAATCCATCAGGGATCCTCTCAGCCTTCTTTTACCAGGCGTGAAAGCTCAAATAGACCTTCATTATGATCTGGCAGCCACTAAGCCAGGAAATCTTGGCACCGACTTGCAACAAGCTGGGACAGAAATGCATTTTTAAAAGTCATATAGTTTCTATCCTAGTTTTCCAAATCATTCCAAACACAGTGACTGAGTTTGCTCAGATGTATGTTCCTTGGGGACTTGGGTGCTGTCATGGAGGCAGGGAAAGGTGGAGCTGGTGGTTGTTGAGAAAACACCAAGGGCCACAAGGCAATTAGATAAGCAAGGGTGTTCTGCTCTGCTGGGGACCCCAGGGCTGCTGTGGCATGGAGAGTCTTTTTTTTTATTTTTTTCAATAATGTCAAGTTTTTCATTTCAGATAAAAAATTAGCCCTTGACGCTTCAGGGGAGAGATGAGGCTCAATGAATCAGCAGTCTTGGAGAAGGTCTGGGGTGGGGCGTGACAACAAGTTAGCAAAGACATGTTGAAAACTCCCAGTGAGTATCAGCCAGAGGCAAGATTTTGAATCAGACATTATTCTTTAGCAAGTCCCCATCACTGTTGCTTCAGGAGTGGTAAGAACACTGACTTAGAGCTACAGAGACACTTAGAAGTCATTTGGTCCAAAGCTCTCATTTACAGGGAAGGAAACTGAGGACCAGAGAGTTGTGTCCAGGGCCACACAGCTGCTAAGCAGCAAAGGCTTTGTCCTGGAGCATTGCTTCTCTGGCTCCTCCCCACCCCCTCCCAATACTATCATCCCTTTATTCTCTGGTCATCCTTCCCTAATCAGACTCAAACTGACTCCTCCTGGCCCCTCATTGATTATCACCCCCAGGGTGATAATTTCCCAGGGCTTCCTTCCTCTCCCAGGCAAGATGTTTTTATTTTCATGTTAGCTTTGCAGCTGGATAATGCCCCTGCCTTTGATGCTTGAATTTTCTGAACTGACTGATGTGGTGAGAGGGTTGTGTCCAGCCAGGCAGGAAAAGGGTTGCTGAGGCAGGACAGTGATTTAGCTCTTTGAGAGCAGGCAAGAAGGTCAATAAACTGCAGGTACCTACTCTGATTGCTACTACTACTAAGCCACTTAGAAACTGGCTTGCTAGGTGATTTGCAGATGCCATGTCATTAAGCCTCACAACTAGCTGCTCAATTTTCCAATAGCCTTGGGATCTCACTGATGTGGATATTCATTCCAATGTCCCAGATGAGATGGAGATGCAGCCAGCTCCCCGATATGACTCATCTGCAGGTCATGGAGGGAGGGCTGCCTAGTGGGGTGGGGGCCAACTCCCTTTCTCTGGACATGTAGGCTGATGAGATCCTCCCATTAGATAGCCTTTCCTCTCCCATGTCAGTGGAAATCCCCTTTCCTTTCACACTTTCCTTGGTAATGTCCTCACCCTATTTGTCATGGGTTACAAACTCCTCCCCATCCCACACCTCACCTATGCTCTTTGGGTGATGCTCACTTTCAAGTCTTTGGTGTGGGGAGTGGCCCCAGCCTAACCCCCATGCAGAAGTATGCTAGAAAGCTACCAAAGTTGAAGCCAGTTCTACTTAAGTCTCCACAGGGTACATATCACCAAGACTTCTTTCCCGAGAAACCCTCAGGAGGGTTTTTGGCAGCAGAAACCTGGCGTATTTAGAGTCGGGAGATGACTTGGGTTGTTGACTTTGATTATGGAACTTTGAGTCCCTTCTAATCTCTTGCCCAGGGCTTGGACCATCTTGAGGGGACCTTGCTGCTGGTTTTCCTGGAAAAGCCCCCAAGTGGGACAGTTCCAGTGGGGATTTCTTCAAAACTACAAAGTCAGGAGGAGGAGCACATTTTGGATGTGGCATGATGAGCTCCTACTTCTCCTTTTTAGTAACTTGGGGACTTCCATATCTGCATCATGTCATTGATAGGGTTATCCCTTCTACACAAACTGATAGTAATCCACCTTCTCATCCTGTCCCATTCATTCCCAGACTTGTCTTTAAGATCCCTACCCGAGATTTACTCCACACACTGGAAACATCATCTCTTTCTTTTATTATTTAGGGGTTAGTCATGTACTCTTAGAGTTGTTCTTCCTCATTTCTCTCACAACATTACTTACCCCAATTTTCTTGGTCATTTATATTGTTTTTTGCATATGTAAATATAAAGGATTATACTTTAATACAATCCCACAGAGGGAAGTGAAAAGAGGAGGTATGTCTATGAAATAATATCTATGGAACTGATTTTTAAAAAATGGATTACTAGATTGAATCTATGTAGACACACTTTAACTCTTTCAAAAGTCATCTCCTCAGAAGACTGGGCACTTACCAGAAGCCCAGTGTTGAGACTCACATCTTCAAAATACTTTTGGACTCATTCTCTCATGGAATTTCTTTAAGCAATCTAGGGCACATTTTTCCCCCCAAATACTCTTCATAGCAGTTAACAATTGTCCTTTGAAAGATGATTTGATTTTTGGATAAAACCAAAAGGAGTCCAGAATCATTTGGAGGATCATCTAGCTAGTGACCAAGCTGGATGGCGCCATCTTGATCACAAGTAAGGTATCATGGTAAACTGTATGAGTCATGAGGTGATCCTGAACTCAATTGGGAGGGGAAAAAGGGCTAGATGAACCATTCTTCTCATCAGATTCAGCTTCCCCCTATGTTTTTAATGCCAGCATCCATTTGGTAACTTAGGGCCATATCTGCCAGGTACTACCCAAGCTCCAGGGCTTTACAAGCAAGGAGAAAGAGGGTAAGGGATATTGCCAAAGGGAGAAGTGTGAGAAAGAGAAAAGGATGGCTGATGGATGGCCTATATTCTCCGTTGGGTTCTTTGTGATTCTGTGAGGTAGCAAAGACACCCCTGACATGTGGGGTGGAACCTCTGGAGGAGGGTTGCCTCTAGTGGATAGGCGTGGAGTGGCTGGGATGCACCTTGGATGGAGTATCATATGACTGGGCAAATGAGAAGGAGTACAAACAGCATTTTGCCCTAGATCCCTCCATCAGAACCTCCATGCATTCTCTGCTTTGGGAAAGAGTTTGGTTCATCGAAAACCAAAGGCCCTTTCTTGGTTGGGGTTGCCACCCTCCCTGGCTTTGGAGAATTTTCCCAAGTTTGCTTCAGTTCCTTGATACCAAATTCCTCCCTTGCACCCCATCCCATTGAAGGTTCCTTTGAAGTCAAAGACAAAACACAGATTTGGCATCTTTAAGATTTGGCATCTCTGTCTAGAGTCCATGGGGACTAGGACATGACCAAGTCATTGAGGCCTGAAAGCTCAAAGTCATCCCTGACTCTACCCCACCTTCATGCCCTGTCCAGTCAGTCCCCTGACATCCAAGCCCTTGCCACCCACACAGTCTCCACTCTCATTAAGTCTCATGTCTCCTCTTGCCTGGATTATTGTAGAAGCTTTCTAATTGCTCTCCTGGATTCCCCATCTCAGACCTTGCCTATCCATCCTTCAGGCAGAGGCCAAAATTATCTACTTGAGGCACAGGTCTCACTGCTCTTGCCTCTAGTGTAGCATTTAGGGGCCCTCCACAGTGGGGCCCCTAATCTTCCTTCCCAGGTCTCTTCCATACCCTTCTTAATATGTCTAACATTGTAGCCACACCTGACTTTGCCTCCTGCCCTTTCTCACCTCTCTGTAGAGTCACAAGGTCGCTTCCCTAGCTACAGGTATGTACCCTTGTGATCTCTGCCTGTTGAGATTTGTCTCTGTCTTTAGTGCCCAAGTCAGCTTCCCCTTCTGCTCCAGCTCGGAGAGTTCTTTTCCTCCTCACACTTCACTAGTGTTTAATCAGATCTTTGTTTTGTCTCTGGGGCTGCCTCCTTTGCACTGTTTAGCACTAGATATCAACTCACAATTTTCCCACCCCCGAGAGGGCATTCATCTTGAGGGCACCTGGCAGAGTGTCCCTGCCCATCCCCACCCCCATCGATAAGATATCTTTGGAGTTGGAGGTCCAAGGTACGAATCTCAACTCAGCTTGCTTCCTGCCCTTGTCATTTGAAGCAAATAGGCTTTTCCCCTTCCTGTGGGTCTTAGTTCTTATCTGAAAAACTTAGGGGTTGACTAGAAGGCCCAGGAGGTTCTTTCAACTCTAAATCTGTGACCTGTTCTTTAGAGTGAGTTTATACATGACACAGCAAACATTCATAACACACACTCTCTCTGGGATTTATAGGGAGAAGGGAAAATAGATGCAGCCATAAATAAAAGGCAGTGACTCTCCATTCTCTTTTCCAGAGGATGAAGAAAGTCAGACCAGAGAAACTCACAGGCTCCAGGAAAGTCTAGGACAGTTTACTGATTTATGTTAGTGGAGGGAGTGTCCATGCTGAATGATCTCAATACTAATCATCATGGAGGGGGGAAGGGAGAGAGAGAGAGAGAGAGAGAGAGAGAGAGAGAGAGAGAGAGAGAGAGAGAGAGAGAGACAGAGAGACAGAGACAGAGAGACAGAGAGAGACAGAGACAGAGACAAAGAGAGACAGAGACAGACAGAGAGAGAAAGAGACAGAGACAGAGACAGAGACAGAGACAGAGAAAGGAGGGAAAGGAAGCAAGAACAAAAGGACAGAAAATGTGATGGTTACTTACAACGATCTATGACTACCCTCAAAGCAGTAATCGCTCCTCTATCTCCAGTAGTAATATCTTTGAGGACAGTGGGGACTTGTCCATTTTTGGTTTTGTCTTCTCTTCCCCTTATGTGGTATCTCAGCCATAGATGTTGCTTAAAGAATGTCTTTTGAATTGAATGAACTTGAGTGGTACCTGAGCCTTTTTGGACAGCAGACTGTGATTAATTGAAATGGAATTTTGCCCAGTTTTTTTAATCTTTTCCCCTGTTGCATGCCCATTGCCATCTCCTCCTCCATGAAGGCAAAGGAGACCTCCTTTTAGTATCCTGTTTAGAATTCTTGGGGAGGTTCCCTGGGAGCTGGGTCACCCCCACCTCTTCTCCAGTCTCCCTAGATCCCATATAAATAGATCTGACTTGGGATTCAGAAGTTATGCTCAGGCCACAGATGGTTTGGAAGGCAATCATTCCTGCAGCAAACCCCTCACTCTGTTAATTGAATTAGACACCAGCAGGATAGCAGGATGGGGGCTTTCCCTGGGAGCTATTTCTGAGGTTGTTTTGTCAAACAGACGCTGAAAAAAATGAGGCTGCCTAGGCAGAATGAGGGTCAACTTGAATGCCCAGAAAAGTATAAGCAGTTGGTTGCAGTGACCTTGGGTGATTGCATAGGACTTGAGTAGATAGATTGTGTGCCATATTTTCTGTAATCAGGCATGGCTGGGCACATGATGTCTGGGCCAGGTGTGGAGCTGGGCACGATGTTTACTGTTCACACACTGGGCACCATCGAAGGCAGTGCAGTGGTCACCTGAGGAACATTCTGCACAGGTCAGCTCCTCGTTTGTCTCTGGGGTTACATTGATGAAATGTTTATTTTTTTTTCAGGGCCAGGAAGTAAAGGGCTTTTATTTAAGAAGCTGACTGTATGTAAGGGGAAACAGAAGGCAGAAAACAGGAGACACTGGGCAGGAGGAGTTACTGGGAGGAAGCCATGATGCCAGAAACACTCTCAAAGTCGATCTTTTTTACGATGTTCTTGGGTTTGATACTTTCTTCTTGGCTGCAAATGAAGACCTGTCCTGCCTCGCTGGAGCTCGTCATATTTTCTCATCCATACTTTCAGCTGGTTGTCTGACAGATCTCCCAACATCTCAGCCAGCAGGCAGCGGTCAGTATGTTGGTACATGATGCCCACAACGTAGCAGATAAATTTTCAAATGGAGTCTTCAAAGCCTGTGATGCCATTAAGGAGAAGGAGATCCATGTTCTCATCTAGGGCATGCCAGAAAGCTTGGAAATGACAGGTCTCCAGCAAGTCTCCCAAGTACAGGATCTGCCTAATGGGTTGTTCTTCTTGACCAGCTTGATCAATCATGCACTTGTACAGGGTGAAGTCCATATGGGGGAGATTGGTAAGTGCTTTCAGCAGGATCTGGGCTGTCGCTGTGGTCTGGAAGAAGGCCAGGTTGAACTGGTATAGTCTGAGCACTGCCAAGTTGGCTTCCAGGTCATGGGCATTCTCCTTGGCCTGGGTGTCCACATAGCGCTCCAGGGTGGCCAGGTTCTCAGGACTGAACCTGTCAATGCCCTTGAGCAGCTTCCCCACGTTGGCATGCATCTGCTCAAACACTGCCATGGCCTTTTCCTTTTCACAAGCAGATGCAGACGCCAAGACTCTAAATGTTCATTTTTTTGTTAAATGTATAAATACACACCAAATTCTGCATTTGACTTTTTACTTTGCCCATTTCATGTTTAATGCAAGTGACTCCCTGTCAGGATTCAGGTCAGGAAGACCATTGGGCAGAGATGCTCTTGTGCCAATTTGCGTTTGCCTTGCAAGAAATTAGGCAAGTTCAGATTTGTTCCCAGTCCTCCAGAGAGCTGGATAGGTCTTCATTAGAGGGTTTAGGGAGGACATGGACAAGAAGCATGTAGCATAAGAAGACACAGATAGGTCGCAATCTATACTGGTGAAGGGGCTATTCACATCAGTGAGATCAAAGACCCATCCAGTTATTAAAGTAGACACAGGTGCCCACTTGGTCATTAATTAGATCTTTCATCATATGACATCAGTTGAGAACTTCATTTACAGATGAATCACAGGATCAGACCAAATAAATAAACAGTAAATGTTTATTGTACATCCTTAGAGATTGATGTAAGAACAATTTGGAGTTAGAGGACCTGGGTCTGCATCCTGCTTCTAATGCTTCCTGTGTGATCTTGGGCAAATCACTGAACCTCTCTTGGCCTCAGTTTCCTTGGCTGTATATTTCCAGTCTCTCCTCTCTGCTCCCTCCCTGCCCTCCCTCCCCCCATATACTACCCCTGCCTTGGGTCCTGCTGATTTGGTGGTTTCTTAGTCAGGACCACCCTTTCTTCAGCTTAGTTTACTCTCCAGACTCCACCTGCCTTCCCAGCCCCACTTTATGTTTGGTCTTTTTCTACATAGAATGTAAGCTACCTGAGCATAGGGGTGGTCTTATTTGTTTATATTTGTGTCCCCAGAGCTGAGCCTAGTGCCTGGTATACAGTAAGCACTTAATAAATGCTCTAGTTATCTGAAAGGGGGGGGGGCATTAGCTGGTCTCCTAGGTCCCTTCCAGTTGTAGGTACAGGATCTGTGAACTGACCCTCAGTTCCTAGAAGTGATTCTTAGACAGTGAGGTGGGTTCTTCCCAGGGATCTTCTTTACCCACCCCTTGGGCAAACTTGGATTTTGCTCCTTGGATATTAGGTGTCAGTGTGGTTCTCTTCGGGATACAGTAGGCTCTTAATAAATGTGTCTTGACAAACTGGCTGCAAACATGCGAGGAAACTCCCAAGCAGCTGGCAACCAGACCCCAGACTGAAAAGGAAAGCCATTTCCTTCATTGTGCTTTGTGTCTTGGGGATGGGGCGGTGGTGGCTGGAAAGTGGCTTCAGCGGAAGCCAGAGAAAGGAGACCCAAAAGCATATTCTCTGGACAAGGACGCACTAATCCAGCCAGTGGGGGCAGCAGATTTATGGGGGGTGGTAATCAATCATGCAGTGGTGCCTCACCTTCCAGAGTCAGGATGATAACTCCTTATTTAGTTGGCTTGGACGTGCCTCGCTTGTCTATCCTGGAAAGCCACGCTGTTCTTGGGGAGGGGTTTGTGGTTGGCTGTCAGGAACACTCACATCAGCCACATTTTATACACCCTCGTGGGTCTTGAGGGGGCACCTCCCAGGCTTTCTCCTAAGTCACTCTTCCTATTATTTAGAGGAACTGCTGATTGTCCCTAGACCTTTACCTAAGGGCCAGGAATCTGCAAAGAGGCTCTGTCTAGGTACAACCTCTCACTGCCTGGTTACATGAAGTCTAGCTGCACTCCCCTGAAAGGGGGAGGGGATGTACATTTATTAAGTGCCTACCATGTACCAGTTGCTGCTCTAAGTACTTCACAAATATTATTTCATTTCATCCTCACAACAATTTATGAAGTGCTATTATCTTCATTTTACAGTTGAACAAAATAAGGCAAATAGAGGTTAAGTACTTGTGCAGTCACATAGCTAGTATCTGAGGCCAGCTTTGAACCCAGGTCTTCCTGACTATAGGTCCTGGAATATGTGAGGTGTGGGCCCAAGCACCAAACGTGCCCCTCCAGGATACCCTCCCTTCCAGTGTCAGACCCTCTTCCGCTTGGGCCTCTGTAAATCCAAGTTTAAGTGGCCCTTGGCAGAGTCTGGTCCTGCAGAAAGGCCCACTCTGGACCCTCTGACCAGATTTCACACTGATTACCAGAACAAGCCAGTCTGGGAAGTCATGGTGGGCATCCAGGGATGTCTGCTGTGCCCCCCACCCCCAGGCCCTGTGGTCATTGGGCAGCATCCTCCAAATAGCCTCTTTTCTTGGTGGCATCTGGTGCATTCTGGTGACCACATCCCAGCAGAGGGACAAGATGCTCTGTGGGATCCCATTCTTCTCTGGAGAAACTTCATGTTATGAAATGTGCACCATGGACATCCCGAATGCTGCCATGCAAGATTCCTTGTAGGCTGGTGGCATCCTCCGCTCCTGGAGCAAGGCCCATGCAAGGACCCGGAGCTTGTCCTGGATGCTGCCACAGCCCTAGCTGGAATCCTGCCTTTCATCTTCACATATAAGAGAGGAATTGGGGGTGGGGTGGTCGGGCCTCAGCTCACAGAGGAATCCCTGAGCTTTACTTCAGGGTTTTCACATCCACAAGGCTTATCCTCCAAACAGTTGCTCTGAGATCAGGGACAGTGCCCTTTCTGTGCCTTAGCTCACTATACTCTTGTAACAGGCTGAGGTAGTCAGTACCCATTTCACAGATGAAGAAACTGAGATTTAGAGCAGAAATCATGGGAAGTCACTTCAAGTCAAAGTTACCCAGTTCTTACTAAATGGCTGAGCAGGGCCCAAGTCTGCCTGTGTCCACGACCAAAGTTCCACCTCTCTCACCCTGCCCTAACTGCTGTGTGGTAGGGATGACAGGATGACAGAGAAATAGAGACAAAGTGTTAGGGGAAAAGCTGTGGGGGGACATCTGGGTGTTAGGGAAGGCCCTCCAGCTGGGCCTTACAGGGAGACAGGGATTGTTCCTGAAGAAAGGAGAGGAGAGATGAAGGGGCAGACATTCTAGGTGTGGGTGATGATCACCTGTGTAAATGTTTGGAGGTGGAGATGAAATGCCAGATTTGGGGAATTCCTGTTCGGGAGGAGCACAGAGCTGGGAATGGGGGTGATTGTGAGCTAAGCCTATCATGGTAGGTGAGGGAAAGTCATAGACTTAACTCTTATTGTCGCAGAGCTGTGCGACCTGTGAGGTTATACATCAGCAGTGAATAAGAAAATTAACAAGGATTAGAGCTTATTTTGTACATGTTTGTGTGCGCCCATGTGTATGTGTGTGTGTGCATGTGTCCATGCATGTGTATGCGCATGTACAACCCTTGGAGGAAAATGTGTAATTTGCTGCATCCTCTGGATCTTAGATATAGAGCTGGAAGAAGGTAGGGGCCCTGCCTTCATGGCTTCTCACCAGGGGGAGCTTGGCCACCTGCCTTTTTCTGGGCTTGGAAACTCTTAAACAAGAGCCTGGGATAAAGAGGTCCATTCCAGTTTCAAAAACGTGATTCTAGAAATGGCATGAAATCCACTGTCCTCATCTGACAGGGGAGGAAACTGAGGCACAGAGCACTTCCGCACCTTGACCAAGGTCACCCAGATGTCAAGGGGCAGATGGAGGATTTGAGTTCAGGTCTCCTGACTCGAACCCCAGTGGGGTTTCCCTAACCTGTTCTACCTCCTGGGATGAATGAAGGGCTGGTGCTGTTAGTGCTTGGGTTTTGGTTTTGTAATCCTTTAGTGTTCCTCTTCAGTGATTCTAAATGGAAAAAAAAAAAAAACATTGTTTGTAGGAAAATCTGTCTTTGCATCTTTGCGTTTCCTTAGTAGAATCAGACCTAACCATTGTAGGATCCTCAACAAGTCACTATTCCTTGTGGGGCTTCTGTTTCTCTACCTGGGGGATGGAGGGGTTGGATTGGAATTCTCCATGGAAGCTCGAGTAAGCAGATTCTAAACTGGGAAGGGAGCAGTGGCATCCAGGAGCCAGGAGGTCTGGCTTTCACCTTGGGCAGAGCATTAAAGCACAAAACTTCTCACTCTTCTCACCTCCCAAATTAATGATCTCCCGTTTACCAAATATAAAGGAGCCCAGGTCTCAGACTTGGGGACCAGAGATTGGCCTTGTGCAGGCCTGGAATGGGACTGTGCTCTGTGGGTCAGTGGAGTCACCCATGGGCTCCTCCATCCCACTGAGGAGAGCAGTGTTAGGTATTGGCTGTAGACCTTCTTACTAGCCTGTCCCCTGCTCTCCTAAACACCCCTGGGGACTGTGGAAGGGCTTCTCCCACAGATCACACTCCGAGTTACTTGGAGACAGATTCAGCAAAGGCCTGGAGACCATGTGGAAAGCTTCTTCCTCCAATGGGAGAACAGGGTCATTCATTTACTAACATCTTGATCATTCTCCCTTTTGTGCCACCCAGTGAGCAAAGAAGGGAATTATGGGGAAAACCTCCGAGGCTTGGCCACAGAAGGTCTCGTCTGACGGTCTGAAATGCTCTGTGGGCACAAAGTTCCCAAGCAGATTCTGCTTTTCCTGAGCCCACAGCTGTGTTGTGTCTGCTGACCTTCTCAAGCTAGGATGTTCCGTGTCGGGCCAGTGTTGTTTTATTCTCTATGCTGGCATCCCCAGAACGTAGCCCAGGGCTTGGCTTGGAGTAGGTGCCTACTAAGCGATTGTCGATTGATTGTTGTACTTTCAGAAGAATGACACAAATGCGACCAAGTGCCTTGGAAATCTAGAATCTTAAGAGTGTGTGGGGGCATCAGAGGCCACGTACCACCCAAGCCATAAGTCACCTCCACGACAGGGTTTCAGACATTCTCCAGCCTCTGCTGGAGGAAGTAAGGGAAGGAAATAACATTTACTAAGTACCCACTGTATGCCAGGTACTGTGCCAAGTGCTTTACAAATATTACCTCATGCTATCCTCAAAACAATCCTGGGAGGTGGGTGCTATGATTATACCCATTTTATAGATGACGCAATTGAGGCAGAGGTTAAGTGACTTGCTTAGGGTCAAGCAACTACTGTCTGGGACTGGATTTGGGCTCAGATAGTCTTAACTCTAGGCCGGTGTTCTAGCTGTTCTCTGGTGGGAATTCACTCTTTCCCAAAACAGCCCAAATTGTCTGACCAGGTCTAATAACTAGGAAGTTTTTCCTTTAGGTTGAGTATAAATCTGTCTCGTTATGACTTCTGTCCATTGGTCACAACCCCCTCTTCTGTGATGATTCTTCTTTATGCATCCCTTGCACAAGCCTGATCTTGGGATAGCCTGATTTGTTGTTGGCAAATCTATAACACTGTAGCTAGGAAGTGTTGGAGGCTTGATTTGCACTCAGGTTTTTCTGCCTCCATGCCCAGTGCTCTGTGCACCATGGTGCCATCTGGCTGCTTCAAGGAACACCAAGATGGTGCTGGGCATTTTGGAGGTGGAAAAGATATGACTACATATGTGATGGCTCAGGTGTGGTTCATTCCTCCACTAACACAGCTTGTAGCCCCTTCATGCCTTCTCCTTCCATGTTTTTCATGATCCTTCTACGTGGATCTGCTCAATATTTTTGTTCTGCTACTTAGAGGGATGCCAGAATTAGGATCAGACTTTTGGTCTGCTGTCTCTCCATGTTCAAATGCAAGCGTTCACTGGCTGTTGTGACCGTTGTTGGGACCCCCATGAATCTTTGTGGCATCCTGTGAGCTAACTGTGGTTTTAACTCTTCTGGTGCACCATGAATTACAATCAACTCCCTGGGGAAAGAGCATCATTAAAGATTCAGGCTTCCTGAGGAACAGAAGCTTGGGATCACGGAATGACTCCATGACCCCTCGATGCCCCTACCCCCATCACCAGCCAGCTCAGTCACCTGGAATCTCAGGGAGCATCAAGTCCTCACCAACAAACTTGAAAAGGAATCTGCTCTACAGAACAACCAAGGAAGGTCCGTCCAGTTTTTGCTGGGAGATATCTAGGGGGTGAAAATCTGCCTCCTCCAAGGCAGCCAGTTCACTTTGGGATATTCTTAATTGTTAGGAAGGTTTTCCTTCAATAGAACCTAAGGAAGTTGCAGCCTGTTACTTCTTGTTCTACCTTCTGGGAACAGATGGAACATGCCTTATTTCTCCTCCCTAAGACAGCCTCTCAATACTCGGAAACAACCATCTATCTTATCCCCACCCTACAAAGTCAGATCTTTTCTAGGCTAGACAGTCTGAGCTCCTTCCAATGATCCTCCCATGATCTTGGTGGCCTTCCCCTGAGTGCTGGGGCTGCCAGAGTTCGATCCAGCCCTACAGATACAGTCTGCCTGGGGCAGAGTAGAGGCCAGTGGGTCCTGGGATTTGCTGTGGATTTCCCTCACTCCTTCTCCTCAAGGATGGTTTTAAAGACCACTCGTGGAAGCAACTTGCTCCTGAGGCTGGATCGATTCTCTGAATTTCTCAGCTGTTTCCCTTAGCTGTCTTTAGAACAAATTGAACGGTGAAGACACATTTTATAGCCCTCAGGGGACACCAAGCTGGTTTAAAGTCACTGTGACTTAGAGAATGAAGCTTTGCTTTGCCTGATTTTTAGGCCAACTTGAAAGGCCTGATGACAAACATGTTTCTTTTGGGAACTGAAATCCAGGGATGGAAAACCAATATGCCACAAAGCAGAATGCCTCTGTTGTGTCCTGGGGAGCCCTAGCTCATGCAGCAGAGTGGGGAGATTGGGAGACCGAAGATTAATTCATTTTCACAGAGAGAAATGACCTTTTCTCCTGTTTCAAGTTTAACCTTCATGTCCTATGCAGAGAGTGAGGAACAAAGGACTCCTGTCTGCCCGAACAGGTGACAGGAGGCACTTTTGTAGCTCCCTCCTCAGTGATGACGGATACACTGCACCGATTCCTTCCCTCACTCACTCTCTCTTCATTGGTTCACAGGCCAACACACATCTGCTCCACATGCTCTGGGAGCACAGTCCTGGCCCTGATCTCAGATCGCTCACCGTCCACCAAGGGCATTAAGACCCCTGTGTCAGTGAGCCAGAACATGGGAGAGAACCTTTTCACTGCGGCACAGAGTTCAAGACAAAGTGAGGGGGGGAGTCTGAGTTCTTTGGTGGGTCAGTGGACAGTCCTTCCTCTACCTGCGTAGACCAGCAAGGGCAATAATGCCAGAGAGGCCATCCTCTGACTTTTAATTTTTAGCTGACTTGAGAATCAGAACATAGTGTATAAAAAAAAATAACAAAAAACATGCCCATAGTCCTAACGCCTTCATTCTCTGTGATGCTTGGCCATGAATAATTTTGAGCCTGCAAACTGCCTTATATATACATATACATACATGTATACATACTATATATATGTGTATGTATATATATACACACACACACAAATACATATACATGTGTCAATGGATTCTCAAAATCTGGTTCCTACCCACTCTACAGGTATGATGACTCCCACTTTTATGGTTGAGAAAATAGATGCAGAGGGATCCAGAGCATCATGGGATCACAGGTTAGAGGTGGGGGAGACCTTCCAGACCCCTGATGACAGAGAGGATAAGTGGCTTGCCCAGGGTCACACAGGCAGCTGATTTTAAGCCCCATTCTCCCTGGCTTTAGTGCCCAGTCTGCTATGCCATGCTGACACAATTTTCCTACGGCCACCTAGATCAGTGTTAAATACTCGGTGCTGGCAGTGGAAGGAGGCACTGAACCAGATTCAAATGGAAGTGGGCAATGCTTAACAAAAGAAATAAAATACAGTGCAAACAGACAATGTTAATTTGTGGTTTTCTAAGACAATTTGCAGAAACAGAGATCGGTTTCTATTTGAGTTTGACAATGCTGACTTGGATGACCAGTAGTAGATTACAGCCTGGATGCCCCCTGATTTCAAGCCCCTCTTCCAGACTGAAGCCCATGAAATATCATCATCTCTGAAGAATCAAAATGGTATGTGACCCAGTGGGAGGAGACACAAGGACTGAGGGTTACTATGATTCTTTATGGAGGATTCAGGGGGATGTATTGACAAGAATAACAAAGGATGAGAAAGGTTGGGTGGATCATAAGCTCTACTATATTGGAGGGTGCATCTCTACCAGTGAAGTCATGGGTCCAAAGATGTGCTAGAGCTTAAGGATCTTTTGATTTAATTCGGTAGTTTAATTGGTCCTGTTTTCTTTCCCCTTTTTGGTGGTGGTGGAGGGGAATGGGAGGCAGATGATTAAGCCTTGCTATCTTCTCTCTTTTTGTGAACTGCTCACTTGTTTTCCCAAAGATGTCAGATGTATTTACACCCAGGTGATAGCTCGAGCTTGTCTATTGTGGTCCAAAGTAAGTCTCTGTCTCTCTCTGTCTCTGTCTCTCTCCTCTCTCTTTTCTTCTCCCTCTCATTTCTCTCCCCTTTCTATTTCTCTCTCCTCTCTCTGTCTCTCTCTCTGTCTTTCTCTGTCTCTGTCTCTCTTCTCTCTTTTCTCCTCCATCTCGTCTCTCTCCCCTTTCTATTTCTCTCTCCTCTCTCTGTCTCTCTCTCTCTGTCTTTCTCTCTCTCTGTCTTTCTCTTCTCTCTTTTCTCCTCCATCTCATCTCTCTCCCCTTTCTATTTCTCTTTCCTCTCTCTGTCTCTCTCTCTCTTTCTTTCTCTGTCTCTGTCTCTCTTCTCTCTCTTCTCCTCCATCTCGTCTCTCTCCCCTTTCTATTTCTCTCCTCTCTCTGTCTTTCTCTCTGTCTCTCTCTCACTGTGTGTCTCTCCTCTCTCTTTTCTCCTCCATCTGGTCTCTCTCCCCTTTCTATTTCTCTCTCCTCTCTCTGTCTCTCTCTCTCTCTCATCAGCTTCTATCTCCTGTTGAATGTACTCCTTCCTATACCCAATAGGACCTTATTTGTAAAAAGCACATAGCACAATGCCTGACATATAGTAGATGCTACATAAATATTTATTCCCTGCCGCCCCCTGGCCCCCATCCTGATCAGGCATCTGACACCTGCTCTTCAGTCTCCAGAGCCCCCTGACTGCCGACTCTTCCTGGGGCTGTTCTGGTATGGAAAGGATGGGGCGAGGAGAGACAAGGCCTCAGTGGTCTCAGAGGAACCTTGAATGGCCAGGTGCCAGTTCTGTTCTGAGAGGCTGTAGAGTGGTCCATGATGCTCCGAAGTTTGCATAGCTGTCCATCCCTCAATTGCTCAGCTTTCTTCAGCATCTGCTCTGTCAGGCAGAGGAGGCAAAGACAAAAATGAAACAGTCCCTGTCCTCGAGACCCTTCCCTTCGCACACTGACAGTAGTCATGCTGGTCACTTCTGTGGCTTCCAATAAGCCCCATTGCATCTTTTAACTTAATTTGTTTTGTGAACAAAAAAACTTTCTTCTCTCCTCCTCCTCAGTGGAAACATAAAACAAAAACCAAATCTCTTGTCATGATATGCAGAGTCAAGTGAAATAAATACTCACACCGACCATCTGCAAAGAACTCTTGTCCTTGCACACGATGGCCCCATGACCTCCCTGGCAGGAGGCGGCTGCATGGCTTTGGGTGAGTCCTCTTAATCAGAGCTGGTCCTGTCTTTGAGCAGAGGGCTGAAAACTTACCAAGTCTCTCCCATATGGCGGTTATTATGCTAATTGCTATCTGGGTTCTGCTCATTTTACTCGGCATCACTCTATTAAGTCTTTATTGAAGGGGACACTCAGATAAACCTGGTCTTGGGAGCGTCTTGGGCCCAGACCCTCATGATAGTGATCTGATAATACACAGAGTGCTGGTGACCAGTCTGGGTTGCGGGGGCGGGGGGGGGGAGGGAGAAGGGAAGAGGGAGCAAGGAGGGACGAGCTCCACCAAGGAGACCAGGAATCCTCCTTGCTCGAAGCAAGCAACAGAGGCTTCTGTCTGTGGCTGGAACCTAGGTGTTTTGCCAGTAGCTTTTGTTTGCCCTGATTCTCAAGGGCAGTTGGCAATGGTCTGTATTTCACATTTGGTAACCTAATATTTTAGTAACCCTTTAATTTAGGGGATTATGTAGCAGAGAAGTTGGAGCATCCTCACTTGTAAAATGAAGGAGTCAGCCTCAAAGTCCTTCAGAGAAGGAAGCCAAACCATGGGGTCAATAATTCCCTGAAATTTAATAACAGCAGATGGTACAGCAATGTCAGGCATTCGCATGATGCTTTTTGGTTACAAAGTCTTTATGGACAGGGCCTCATTTGACCCAAAGATGAAATTTGGATAGAGCACTGGGCCTGATTATCAGGAAGACCTGAGTTCAAATTCAGCCTCAGACACTTAGCTGGTGACCCTGGGCAAGGCTCTTGACCTCTGTCTACCTCAGTTTCTTCACCTGTAAAATGAAGATAACAATAGTACTTGCCTCACAGGGTTATTGTGTAGATCAAATGAGGTAATACTTGTAAAAAAGCATCTAGCACAGTGCTGGGCACATGGGAGGTGTTGTAGAAATGTATAAAATCTCTTTCCTAGTTAGGATCTAGGTTGTAATTCTATCTTGGATGCTTCATCTCAGTTCAACCTTGTCTGGGCCTCAGGTTGCTCATCTGTACAATGGGAAGGCTGAGCCTGAATGCCTCTTCATCACCTTCTAGCTCTGAAGCAATAACCCTGCGACCCCTGTGAGGTTAGCAGTACTCATGCTACTCAATGACTCAAGCTCAGTTGAACCACATCACTTCCCTGCTCAAAAGCCTTCACTGGATCCCTACTACCTCTAAGGGGGCAGCTGGGTGGTGCAGTGGTAGAGCACCAGTGAAGGAGTCAGGAGGATCTGAGTTCAAATCTCACCTCAGACACTTGACACTCACTACCTGTGTGACCTTGGGCAAGTCACTTAACCCCAATTGCCTCCTCCTGGGTCATCTCCAGTCATCCTGAGGAATATCTGGTCACTGAATTCAGATGGCTCTGGAGGAGAAGTGAGGCTGGTGACCTGCACAGCCCTCCCTCACTCAAAACAAAGTCAAGTGCAAGTCATGTCATCATTTCTCTGATGGCATGGTCTTCTTCGGCAACGAAGGATGAACACACACAATACCTTTGAGGTAAAATACAGAGTTATAGGAGTTTCAGCTTTGGTAATAGAATGGGTTCTTTACAGCTTCTTTGCAGTTCATGAGTCATCCAAGGCTGGACTGTGAACAGAAGGGGCAGAGCCTAGGACAGATTCAGGTTGGGTGAGGTGTGCTAAACTTGGGTTTCCCCTAGGAATGGGCTCAGTTCTACCATGTGTTAGGTTCCTTGTATCTAGGTTCAATGTTCTTTCTGCCCATGCCCCCCATCACCACCATAGCTGATCTGCATCCTGAGCAGTGAGGTTCTGTCCCCCTGGAGTCTTCCATGAGTCATATGGAGACCAGGCTTCCCTGAAGGCTGGAGAATGGATGGGATTCCCAGTTGGAAGAGCCTTTGGGAGAGCAACAATTCGTAACTCATGGCCTTTTCCAGAAGGGGCAGGCCTTTGGCTCATGGGTGTTATGACATTTGCCCTCTGGCTTAGGAGCCTGGGTTTGACCAGCGTGCCCTTCAGACATGGCACAATGTTTGTCTACAGCCTCCTGAGTGAGGAATTCCAGCCCCTTTTTCTTGCTTCATTTTATCCATGCTAAATAATGCCATGTTAGGGAGATGACAGGGGCCTGTACTTCCCATGGAATGCTGTAAGGAAGCAGGTCTCTTCTTCTGTCCAGCTGTAGGCAGTTCTCAGGGAAGGGATCAGGGTTTGCTTTGTTTGTTTTTTTTTCTTTTTAACCTGGTGTTCCAGGTCAGCAGGAAATTACACTTGAGTACTCGGCCAACTTTGCGCTCTCTCCATCCTTCCTCTTATTTTCCACAGCTGAATGAAATCACTTTTCTATTTTGTTAAGAAAGTCAGAGGCAATTTGCCTGAAGGTGTTTATCCTGGTACTACATCGAGGAGGCACTATGGGTCCTAGTTGTATGTTTGTGCCTTAGTTTACCCATCTGCAAAGAAGGGGCAGATAATTTTCTCCTTTGGCATCTGAATATAGGCACCCCTTGGGAAGTCTGTGCTACTTTAGAAGCTGGCTTGCACTGCTGGCACCACAGAAAGGGACCTCATTATAACGTGAAGAGGGGTGCAAAGGGCACTGACAGTAGAGTCAGAGGGTCTGGGTTCCAATACTGTCTCTGATGCTTAATGAACTTCAGTTTCCTCACTCAAAATGAGAGAATTGGGCAGGATTGCCCATGAGTTCCTGCCCAGCTCTAAAACCCTGATCCTGTGACCATAATTAGGTTGCACCCTTCAATACAGAGTGGAAGAAAGCAGGTGGGTCCATCCTGGACCTCGTCCAAAGGAGTTTAATTGCTGAAGCAATGTTGGAATCCTTATGGTAAGAAAGCCTCATTTCAAAGATAATTAGAGGTAGATGTGAGTCATCGAGTGTGATGACCTCATTTCCAACCCTGTCTTTTACTTGAGGAACCCGAGGCTTGAAGAAATCAAATGACTTGCCTAAGGTCACATAGGTAGAAAGGTTGGGATCTGAACCCAGATCCTCTACCTGCAAATTCAACACACTGTGTACTGTCCCCTCTGCCTCAATCCAGCTGCTCAAGGGGCACCTTAATTCTTGTGAATGCCCCAGGACTTTCAGGCAGGACTCCCTCAGGTAGGGGCTCAATCCGTGGTTAAGCCCCCCTAAAAATCCAAACAGTTGGGCTTCTGAGATAATCCAGTAAGTTTGTTGGCCCATGGAACCTTAAGGGTGTTGAAGCTGAAGCTACTTCATTGTTTTCACTGCAGCCAGAAAGATATGGCTCTTCTCTCAGTGTTGGTAAGAAACAGAGAGAGAGAGAGAGGGAGAGAGAGAGAGAGAGAGAGAGAGAGAGAGAGAGAGAGAGAGAGAGAGAGAGAGAGAGAGAGAGAGAGGGAGGGAGGGAGGGAGGGAGGGAGGGAGGGAGAGGGAGAGATCACAGGGCAGCCTCCATTCGGGAGGACAAGAATTAATTCAGATTTCGATCTTAGCCCTCTTCCAAATTTGACTCTGTCACATTGGAGCTTTTTTGGTGCCTTCCAAGGAGGGCCAGAAGGCAAGGATTTGGGAAAGCCTTTTTCAAAAGCAGATGTTTTGACAAATCTGCTAACCTTTGGTGCCTGGCAGTGTGTGCAGACTCCCACTATGCCACCTGGTGGGAGCTGAGTGATGTAGGATGCCCCCCTTCCCCAGGAGCCTGCAAGTCATGTCAAAGGCACCAGCACCTGGGGGAACCTGTTCTCTCTCAGGGCTGGGCACATGAAAATGGCCTAAGCTATCAGCTCCCAGCCAATATTTAGACCTGGAGAGTACTTACAGGAAGACCAGGTCACCAGCACTGACGCCTGTTCGCCTGTTTTCTCGGAATCCTGCAGTGGAGATCACAGTGCGATCCAGGACAGGAAGAATTTTTGTTTCCCTGTCACAACTGTGGAAGAACTGAGTTGTTCTTTAGGCATCAGGCAGTGTGGGGTGGAAACTAGAAAAGTTGGCAGAAGAGCCAAGAACACCTGAGGTCAAGGCCCACTTTGCACATCCGGGCTATGTGACCCTGGCCAAGTCACTGGATCTCTCAGGCAGCTCCCTAAGGAGGGGGAGTAGAGGATCTTCCTCCAGTGGGCATTCTTTGTACCTCTTCCTGTCCTTTGGCTTCTAAGAAAGTATCATGTTGTAATTGATATGGGCAATGGTCTGGAGCGTTCTCTTTCCACGTCTCCTCCTATGAGGATCTTGGGCTTATTCCAACGGTAGGGACAAGAGTCCCCTCCTATAGGAGGCCGTTCTAGACTCTCCTAACCACTAGCTCCTCTCATCTTCCCAAAAGTTTGCACATATTTTGTATTTCAGTGATAGGTGTGCCCTCAGATCTCCCAGTGCCTCCATCTCCCCATTTCCCACAACCTCTCCCTCTATCCCACCTCAGCTACACAGAGATGTCACACTCATGACCTCACCATCATCCCCAAGGATTCCATGTCCATTCATGAAGTCTGAAACTTTTGTCATTCTATCTTTCCTTCTCCCTCATGACGCCTGACCAAGTTCTTTCTCACTATGCCTCCTACCTGTCCACCCTTCTGTTCTTCCCCAGCAGGATATCCCTTCCGTGGGAGCATTACTCTCCTTTCTTGCCTTTCTTTTGGTGAATCTGTTCAACTCTACACTATCAAATATGTAAATTCCTGGCCCTCATCTTTGAAATCCCTTCATTTCAACCAAACATCCCCTCTGGCAGTTTTGTCCTGTCCTTCTCAGTGGCTCCTTAGAAAACCATCCATCCACCTTAAGTGTTTTGGCATCCTTTCCTTTTCTGGCTGTCTGGCTCCTGACCTCTTTCTCTGGTGAACTGGTTCAATCCAATGTTATCAATGATCCTTTAAGTGCCACACTTGATTCTCCATCCTCATCTTCTTGCCTTCTCTACAGTCATCGATACTGATGGTCACCTACATTTCCTCCATACTCTTTCCTCTCTACATTTTCTCAACATCTTTCTTGGGTTTTCTTTTACTCAACTGAAAATTTTGAAGCTGTCCCAAGTGATGGATGATCTTTTCTCTGTCCTTGCCTTTTTTGCCCTCTTCTGCATTGGAGACTGATGCTCACCTTCTCCCTTAGCTACCCCCAAATAGCCAGATTATCACCCCTTGCCTAGAGCACCCAACAGCCTCCTAACTGATCTCCTCACCTCAAATCTCTCCCCACTTCAGTCCATTGTCTTCACTGAGATAAAAATTATCATTCCTAAAAGTAGATTAGATGCCACCATGTGATTCCCATACTCAATCGACTCTGGTGGCTTTCTATTACCTCTAGACTCAATCCTACATTTAGCCTTTCCCAGTCTATCTTTCCCACTGTATTTAATTACTCCCTCTCTCCCATTCTGTGATCTGGCTGAACTGGCTTTGTCTCTTTTCCTCACACAGGACACCATCTCCCATCTCTGAGTCTTGTTCTGGCAATTCCCCAATTCCTGGGATGCCTTCCCTCTTCCCCCTGACTTCAGAGAATCCATGTCATGCTTTAAGACGTGACTCAAAACTGCTTTCACATGGAGGTTTCTCTGCTACCTTGAATGCTCAAGACCTCCCTCATAATGAAATTATAGTGATTCTCTGTGGGTACTTACACATCACCTTGTCTCCCTCTTTGGAATGCAAGTAAGAATTGTCTCATTCATTCATTTCTATCCCTAGCCCCAGCAAACTGCTTGGCATGTAGGAGATGCTTAACAGATGCTCTCAGTTGATAGCAAATAGAATGATGCACTCCAAGTTAGAAAGCCCTGTGTTCAAATCCCATGTCTGGTGTTTACTCATTGTGTGACCCTAGGAAAGGTAGTTCAATTCCCTCAGCCTCAGTTTCCTCATCTATAAAATGGGGAAGACAGTACCCCTAGTAATGACCTGGCAGGATTGTGGCAAAGCTTGAATGGGATAAAACATATGTGGTGCTTTGCAAACCTCATACCTCTGATGTTGTTGCTCATAATGTGTTTTTAATCAATGCCCTTGAATAAAGATCCTCAGGGTTTGTGGTCACGGGGGTAAAGTGGAGCATTTCCTGGGTATTGAGTCTATGGCATTCTGGTGGGGTGGGGGGATATTCTTTCTTTTAGGAGATAATTTGTAATACCTATATTCATTAAAAAAACTAGTTGGAGCATCCTTTGCACTTGGATTGTCTTCCGTTTTGCTGGCGTTTGATGATCTGCCAAGCAGCAGTCCCCTGTGCTCAGGCTGGGAACCTCATGCCACCAAGGCCACCATTTTGTGTGCAGAGCAGCTGGAAGGCTGTTGCTTCCTGTGGCCAGGTCTCCAGTGGAGAGCTTTTGCTGAATGCCCAGTCTGGCTTGTTTTGCTTCTCCTGGACACATAACTCAGTGCTTTTCTTGGCAGTAGCACCAAAGCTTTCTGTACACAAACAGTTAGTTGAAAAGTCATTTACTTTTCCACACAGGAAGCCCAGAGCTCTGCAGCCTGCTCTCTCAGGCCCCTTCTCCCCTTTTCCTATTGTTTTTCATTCCCTTAAATATTCGTCAATAGCACCTTCATGTCCCCATAATACTTGTCATGAACACATGCCCAGGCTGGGAGTCACAATGTTGGTGCACAGTCTGCCTGCATTCTAGTGGACATCACTTGGGAAAGGGTCAGCGCAGGGAGCCATGCCAAGGGCAGAGCATGTTGCCATAGGAAGCATAATGGATATGGAGTCCCAGGCCCCAGATTCAAATTCTGCTTCTGCTGTTGATGACCTGTGTAACCTTAGACAAGTCACAGGCCTCTGAGCTTCAGTTGGCTCATCTATAAAATGAGAGGGCCTCTCAGCTCAAAATGTATGATCTTCGGACAAAAGCATCTAAAGAAATTAATTTTTCAAAATGAGTTCATTCAGTTATTTTTCAGTCAGATTTTGGGGTTTTCTTGGCAAAGTTACTGAAGTGGTTTGCCTTGTCCTTCTCCAGCTCACTTTACAGATGAGGAAACTGAAGAATGAGCAGACAGTAGAAAACTGGAGAGCAGCATTAGACTGAGGGATGATCCCCTTATAGATTCCCTCTATTCAATATTAGGCTCAATAAACATTTATTAAACTCCTGCTGGGTTCCATCCACTGTGGTAACAGTTGTGTTACAGATGAGGAAACTGAGGCATTGAGAGTTTACCTATCACGTCCAGGGTCACACAGGGACCAAGGAAGCCAACGGAACTGCTCCTTGCTAGGATCTAGACCCCAAAGTCCTTCCTCCTTTCTCTGACTCCCCGGTCAGTCTGATGGAACTCAGGATCTACACCTGTCCCTACCACTTGCTTCTCATGAGAGTGTGGGCCCATCCCTTCTCCTTTCTGTAGCTAGTCTTTGTACCACATGGCCCCCAAGGCCTCTCGCAGGTCTGACACTTTGCAGTCCTACATAACTGGTTGAGCTTGGCTCCCCATTGCTCCCCTTCACGGCAAAGCTGCACAGTGAGGTCCTGGAAGTAGCATTCTCTCAGCAGCTTTGTCAGAGCCAAGATCATCCACAACCAGTCAGACTGACCAGGTGTTACAGTCCTGCCCTGTATCCAGCTTGGTAAATTCATCCATTCATTTACTCTCTCATTAGTTCACTCAACAACCCATTGGTTAGCCCTACTTTATGTGGTACTCTATGAAGCAGGTCTTGCAGTACCTGTGACCTACAGCCCAAGATGGAAGCCTGTGTGAGTGCTAGACTTTCTCCTGCTCCAAGGGTATGTCTTGAAGGTGAGGAGTAGAGCAGGGCATAGTGGGGTGACCAAGGGTGGAGGACTGGCAAAATGGGAGGACAAGCAGACAAAGAATTCTGGGTTGGAGGCTGGGTCTGGTTGGGATGGCTGACTCTAGGGTCAAGGGGCAGGTCAGAATGAGGTTGAGGGGTTGGAGAACAGCAGAGAGAGGTTGGAGCACTGGAGATGTGGTGTAAAATGCAGAGTCATCACAGAGAAGAAGGACAATGACGGACATTGAATCAGTTCCATACATCCATTCAGGTTTATTGGCTGCTGGCTGTCTGTGACCTGCTGCTGATGTTACAAAGATAAAAAGGCAAAGGAAACATTTCTTGTTTTGAAGGAGAATCTGCTTCACCCCACTGGGTGGGGGTGGGGGGGTTTGCAACATTCACAACCCAGAACAAATGGACAGAATAATATAAATTCAGGAGGAGAAAAGAGTTAACCAATGGGAAATGTCTGAGTGACCCATGTGTCTGGTTGAGGGTAAGTGGGTCAGTCAAGCAAAGGCTTTTCAGCTAAGGCCCCAGATGCTCACGGGGCCATGGATAGAGTTCAAGGGATCCATGGAAGTGTGTGAGAAAAGAAACGGTGTCTTCACTGCTGCTCACCTTTAACAGAAATTTAGTGTTTCCTTCAATTGTGTATTTTAAAAAACAAAACCATTCTGAGTCAGTCTCTATAGGTTTCCTCAGCTTACCAAAAGGGTCCAATTCAGAGAAAAGGTGAAGAGCCCCTGCTGTAGTGGATTTTCACAAGGTTCCACCCTGGAGTGGATTCTGTGCCCAAACAGGTTTGGTGGCTGGAATGTCTCCTCAGAATTGTAAGGGTACAAGAAAGTGCCCCTCTTCTCCCTCTGCTTCGCTGCTGAATCTTTCCCCTTGGTGAAAGTCCTTTGGTTGCACCCCCCCCTACCCCCAGACCACATGCTGAAGATCCACTGGGGTGTGGGGAAGTGGGAGGACTTGTTATTTAGATGTACCTTGCCTAGGGTAGAAAGATTGGAATGTGTGGGTGGGTGTGGAGGGAGAGAGGACAGGGAGTGAAAAAGGTTTTTAAAAAATCATAATCCCTGGAGAGACAGAGGAGGAAAGTTGGAACAGATAGTACTTTACGTTCTGAAACAGCAGCAGGGAATAGTGAGTTCCTAGTTTTTAACTAGTATAGAACATCTAATTGTATGAGGCCTTTGCAATTGCTGAAGACCGAGTGATGAAAGGGAACTGTGTGTATTTTATGTATTTATAGGTGTGTGTTTGTGTACATGTGTGTGTATGCAAAGCCCTGGAGATCTGGGTTTATAATTCGTGAGCCTTTGGCAGTCCCAACCTAGGATCCCGACCTTTAACCCAGTACTCACCCCTCCTCCACCCACTCTTCTTTGTATAGCAATTAAGGTAACACTTTTGCTGTTGGAAAACATGCATCAATCCGTGGCTCCATGATGCCACTCACCACCCCAAGGCCTCCTTTCACCATCACTGGTGACTCTCCAGACCCAGGCATCCATCCTTGATCCTCACCCCCTTCAAGTCTGCGTCAGGAGCTTTGGTTGGAAGACTTGGGTGGGGGTGGGATAGCCACACTCCAATATTTGCTGCATTTTCATACAGAAGAGGCTTAGATTGTCCTATTCAGTGCCAGAGAGGAGAAGGAGGAACATGGAGATTCAGGGAGGCAGATTTTAGGCTGGTTGTTAAGAAAAGCAAGCCTTCTTCAATGGAAAAACCATCCCCAAGGAGGAGGGGTGTCTTCGGGGCTGGCCTCATTGAGGGTTTTCAAGCAGAGGACCGTGGACTGGGTGTGTGATGAAGAAGATTCTGGTTCAGGAACAGGGGGAGTTGATGGCATCCGAGGCCCTTTGCCACACTGAGGTTTGGTGAAATCCCGTTGAAGTTGTTTGGCCACATGCCCAATGGGAGGCATGCCAGGATGGAAGAGCCAGGGCCAAGGACCGCTGACTGAGGCCCCTCAAATAATGCCTAGCAACGTCCTTAGCTCTTGGCAAAAAAAGCTTTAAGATCATCCGTGTCCTCACCCCTTCATGTCTGGCACCCCTGTGGCCTGCTCAACCCCACCAGTCTCTTCACTTAATCCTCCTTTTTTCAGCTGGTGCATCACTTGCTTCCCAGTATCTATGCAGACTGAACCCAGGAGGGAAGAATAAGGTGTATCAATAACCTCCTCCTCTCGGAGTCACTGAGCAAGGCCAGGAAAGCCCAGGCAATCACCTGCCTGCCTTCCAGAGCTCTAGTCAGCAGGGCCAGTCTTTCTTCTAGCAAGCCAAGATGTCCTGACCTATTGTCACAGAGTGGTGGAGAAAACTTGATCCCCAGTGATTTCCCAGAATTTCATCCCACTTCTCACATTCATTAGTGTTTTTCACATTTTGTTTTCTTTCTAAGTGACATATTCTAAAATGAAAATGTAAGTTTTCTCTGCACTGGGAAAGCATTGATTTGGGCAACTATGTTCACTTCAAAAGGAGGACAGGTCATGTTCAGGCTTCTTCAAAGGAAGGCATTTTGCAGAGACATATATGCTCCATTATCCTGGAAACTCATGTGGGTCATGCAGCCAGACATGATAGAATCAGCTTGGGTGGAGAGAGCAGCCCTGGGTGGAGCACAAGAGGGAGCTTTTGTTCAGAGGCACATTTTGGGAGAACAGACAAACTGAACTTTACCAGCACTTGTTAAGCCTCTTCCGTGGCCCAGTTCACATGATGGCCCAGAATTCTCCTCTCCCTCTTGGCCTCCCATCTACTCTTTTTCTTCTTGGGACACCATGCAATCCAGTTTCAAGAGATGACAGTGACTTCGGAGCATGTTTGGTGCAAGTCCCTCATTTTACAAATGAGGCAGCTGAGGCTGGAGGGCAAAGGATTTGCCCAAGCTGACACAGCCTGTCAGCCCCAATCCAAGGTGCTGCCAACTCTGAATCCCATGTTCTTTCTACTTACTTGGGGCTTCTCATTTGACCAACATTCATTATGCACATAACTGTTAACTGAAGCCAATCTAGAGTTCTAGGCTAGGAGTGAGAGGATCTGGCTTATCCAGTTAATATGTTTGTGACCTTGGGGAAGCTTTGTGGGACCCATCTGTGCGGCTTCTGGTACAAGGGACTGCAAGGATAACGGTCAGGAGGAGAGGTCAGGGCCACCTCCGTTTTCTGACCCTGAGGGTCATCTGAGGTAAGAGGAGGGGGTTAGACCCTATAAGGGGCCTTTGGGCTCTACACTAATGCCCTACTGCATACCCAAGGCACCTCAAAGAATAACCAATGCTATTTCTGATCATAGAAGCACATTCTAGAAAGCTGGAAGGAATCTTGGGCCAAGACTCATCTAGCCTCCCTATTGTAGAGATGGAGAAAAAGAAAACAAAGCCTAGAGAAAAGACCCATCCAAATGAATGTAGTCAAATGGCAGCAGAGCTGGGATTTGAACCTATGTTCTTTGCCTCCCATTCCAGGCCTCGTCTGTTAACATCTGGAAGCATCTGCTGGTCTTTTTGCCCCAGAGCCCTCTTAACAGGCCCAATCCATCAATAAGCATTTATTAAGTGCCTACTGTGCGCCATGCTAAGCACCTAGGACACAGAAAGGCAAGACAGTTCCTACTCAGGAGGAGCTGCTAATCCAGTGGGGGAGAAGACAGAGCTAACCCTGACCCTGACCCTGAATGGACAAACACAATATAGGCTGGGTAAATTGGAGACAATCACCAGAAGGACAGAGGGAAGACCCTAGAAGGAAGGAGTAGCCAAGTCTGAGGCTTGGATCCCAAGCAGGACAAGTAACACTTTTTACTAGGTTTTTCTAGCATCGATGCTTGGTCTTTAGTGGCCCAATGGAGTCAGACTTGTGATCTCTCCAATTGTGAACTTCTACCCCCATTCTAATAACTGAAATTTTTTTGTTTTGCCTATCAGACTTTCATGGCAAAAGTGTCTGGATTCAGTCAGCCTAGCTTTTGGACAGATGCTTAAGTCGGAGCCTGTATCAGACAATGCTGATGGTCCTGCGAAGCTAGTGATGGCTGAGAACCTGGAGGAAATTGGGCATCCTGGTAGAGATGTTCTGGTGAGGTTTTGTGTCTCTGCTGTGATCACTGAAAACACCTGAAGCCCAAGTACCTTGGGTTGGGAGGGCAACTCGGCAAAGACCCCAAGAACGTCATAGCCAAGGAGAATGCTGCACCCAATGATGGATCTCCATAAGAAGTCAGAGGCTTCTTACCATTCACTTCTCTCTAGACAATAATAAATGAAATCCATGGAAATGTGAATGTGGCTATGGAATTAGCGACTTTATTAACTATCAAAAGTGAGAACTTTCTGTGGTTCAAGAGAAGTCCAAACAGAAGGTGGAGGAAGATCTCTAATGTAACAGACCACTCTCTTACCAGTGATGAGTCCACAAGTGCCGTTGGAATGAGCAGACAGGATAGACGCCATTTGGATCCTGCTTCATTTTCTCTAGGCTATTCCTTAGACACACTGGTAATGGAAACATTCGCACCAATTGATACTTGTTTGTGGTTTGGGGGGAATATTGTAGACATAGGGGAACTTGAACTAGGGTTTATTTTCTATGTTAAAAATGACAATAAATGAGCCCCCTTTAAAAAAGATGGCTGAGAGGTGAGGGAGGTTTGCTTGGTGGAAGAAACAGTTAATTGGAAGAGTACAGAGAAAGTTTAGAGTAATGAATATATATTAGTGAGGGAAAACCAACAAAATACCCCACAACCTGTAAAGGAGGGACAAGGATCTGTAGGATGATTTCAAGGGAAATTGTGTAAGTTTTAGGAAAAATTTAGCAAAAGAAGACTTGAAGGTAAGGATCAAGGGAAGGCAATGGTTGGGTTAGCGGAGGTCCTAGGCGACTGCAGCATGCCATAAACAAAAAGTTATGAAGGAGAAGAGGGGAAAAGAATGACATCAAAGAAAGGCAAAATCCAAAGGAGATTCACATTGGTAATGTGGCCAGAGCAAGGGCTGACCAAGGATAGCCCATAATGTTAGTAGAATGCCAAGGAGGCTTCCAGTCTTTGGGGTGGAGCCTCTGGGATGGACTTCTCAGAAACACAGGCAGGACTCATCCAGGGTAGTCAGCTGTGGATGCATTGTTGGAAAGAGCCACTATCAATGAGATCACAGCTCCAAGGGAGTCTGGGAGTGTACAGAAGAATCTAATGAGTCAGAGGAAGGGAGGAAAGGGGATAAAGGCAGCTGCGGCATCTTAAACCTCTAAGAATATCCTAGGCCATTGATGAGCAGGAAAAAGACTAGAATTTCTATTCTAATCAAGTAAATTGGCTGGTAAGCTGGCACCACAGTGAAGGGGGACCCAGAAGACAAAGGCAAATCTTCCTTTTATGGAATCTCTGTTGGTCTGAAGGAAAGGAATGCAGGTGTAGTTACAAAAGGGGATCTCCCAGGCATCTGCAGGCTTCATGGGAAACACCACCCTTGGTCTACAGTTCTGCCTAATTTGGTTCTACACAGCTGACTTCCAGGGACTTCCCAGCAAAGCTGAAACATTGGCAGTGACTGGCATCTCACAAGATGGAAGCAGAGAGTTCTCAGAGGTTGTGTAGAATGTATTCCTCTGTCTGGTCCTGTTAACTTTCTGTATGTCAGGTACTTTCTCATGCGTTATCCTGAGCAACATGCAGAGCTGGTCTGCCCTCGATGCCTGCCTCCAAGTGTGTGGCTCTTGAAATATCAGCTGAGTGATGTGATGAGACAGGATAGCTCAGAGAGGCCAAAGGCCACAACTGGGGTCTTTGAATGTCAGGGAGCAATCAGTGAGAAAACTCTTTCCTCTCATTTTGTGAATGTGACCTAATTTCATGATCCTTTTCTTAAAAATACTGCCCACCTTGAGGATTGCCAGTGAGAGATGTAAACCCCTTTTCAATGTTCCTTTTAATTTGTGTTAACCCCCAGATGGGCCCTTTGGAAAAACGCAGGGCTAAATGAAGCAAACTCTCATTCACCCCTCCCAAACTGGCCTAATTGTCAGCAGCCTTCGATGGGAAATGGGGGTGCTGGAGAAGAGGAAAACTGGGGCACTTGAAAGAAGACACTCTTCAAGCCATTTTGTATGTGTCAGTGGACAGCACTGGGGCCTGTTCCAAAAACTAGGGGTAAGTGGCTCTGGAAGAAAGCACTTCTCTGTAACAACATTTACTCTTTGTGCACCCAGGGTTGTTGGAGTAGGAGCCTTGGGTGACAGTTCCAAAAAGGCACATTTAGGTTTGACATCAAGAGCAATGGGTTGGTGGTAGGAGCTGTACCTAAAGAAAAATGGGCTGGTGCTCTAGATAGCATCATTTCCATTTTAGAAGTGAGGAAACTCAAGCTTGGAGTGGATTGTGACTTATTCAAGGTCACACAGCTAGTGAGTTTCGGAGCTCAATTGGAACCCAGTGCCTTCTCCACAATGTCCTTTCTAAGCTGAGGGTCCAGAAGCCAAGGCGGTACTTGTGATGTGGCCTGATGGGGGCAGAGCAGCCTGGTCTTACTGGTGCTAGGGTCACCTGAGGCTCAGCAAGCTACTGGGAATCCTCATCCTGCTCTCTGTCCCCCTTGCTGGCCCACTGTAACATTCATTCTGGGCAGGGGATAATTGTCCAGTGATTGCCCTGGTGATTGATACTGTTTATCATTTAACTGTTTCTCCAATAGTATCTTCTGCTCACCCCCAAGGAAAAAGTGTTCTGCTGAACTGGCAAACGAGGGGTGATAAGGGAATGAAATAAGGACAGAGACTGTTATTATCTCTTACATAATTTAGCAGAACACTCATCATTTCTGGACAGAAAGTTCAGAGCCATTAATTAGCTACCCCACACACATCCTGGGCAGATAGATGGGAAAGCCAGTGCAGAAGAAAAGATAAAATGAGCCTGGGGGTGTTGATGGAAGAGACCAGACCCACATCAGAGCCTGGGTCAGCCCAGCATTGCCAGGCTTGCAAGGTCTGTCTGCCCATTCTCCTGGAGACGCCTAACCATGCTTGGCCTTTCCTTTCCCTTGATTCCATAGTGAATCAACTGCCAAGTCTTGCAGGCAACGTGGGGAAAGCCCTGGGTACATGCATATTGGATTTTAACGGAATGATCACTCCTAGGGAACGGAAGCTCATGGGGTCTTCATGGCTTGTCTTTGCCTGACAATGAATCACAGAGATAGAGTCAGATGAAAAGTAAGGTGGTGGAGAGAGTGCTGCATGAAGCCAAGAAGACCTGAGGTGAAACCTTGCCTCAGACACTACTGTGTGATCCTGGGTCAGTCATTTTCATCCTCAGTTTTCTTATTTGTAAAATGGGGATATTTCATTAATTAGTTTTTATTTTACCAAGCAGATGTGAGGGTCCAATGAGATCACATGTCTAAAGTGCTTTGGAAATCTTAAGTGAAATAGATGCTATTATCCTGTGGAATATGGGAAAGTAGAAGGAAGATGGTCCTTGTAGAAGCAGGGCAAAGGTCAGAGCAGAGGTAGCAGTCAGGGGAGAGAGGGAGGGAGGAGACTGCCCCTCCCCCATCCCATCTCCAGCCCTTTCCTCATTTTTCTAGAATTGCTTTTTTTTGTTAAGAATGAGTTTTCCTGTGCACATCTCTCTGTGTGTATGTTTGTGTCTGTCTCTGTGTCTCTGTGTATGTCTATGAGTGTCTGTGTGCGTTTGCTTGTGATGTCTCTATGTGTATGTTTGTGTGTATCTACATGTATCTGTGTGTATATCTATGTGTCTGTATGTGTATATGTTTGTGTGTGTCTCTGTGTGTTTGTGTGTGTATGTATGTTGGAGATAGAATGGCAGGAGAGCGGAGGGGAAGCAGGTGGACGAGGCATTGTGAATGCCACGTCCTATACAGAGCCTTTTGAAATAAGCCACACTCCCAGAATCCTGCTCCGTGAGCTCCTTGCTGTATCTGCCTCTGGGTTGGCCCAGTGATTGGGGCCAGCCAAGGGTCACTAGGGGATCTGAGGTTTAGACTTGAGATCGGGTGAGGCACTGAGAGGCCGAGGCCTGACACTGTAGTCGCAGGTGAAAGGACCGACTCTCTCCTGCTCCTCCCAGGGGAAGCTGTCTCCGTATAGATACAGAATATATGTGGGTCTAATCTGGATAGAATGCAGGTTCTTGAGGCAGCCCCCAAGAAGAATGAAGTGGTCATGGCCCAAAGAGGAGGGAGGGCCTGCTCACCTCATCAGACCTGGCCTCTGCTTATCTGGTGGCTTAGTGCAGCCTCCTTTCCAGACAGTCTGGGCTGGGTGGCCCCTGATGTCCCCTGCTCCTGGCATTCTGCGAACCTTCATGGCCACCCTGCCCTTTTCCTGCCTGGGGCTGGGGAAGGACTTGACTCCTTTCTGCTCTGAGTATGGAGGCTGGCTTTGGGGTATCAGGAGGTGAGGCCCCTGGGGCAGCCTCATTTCTGCTGCACAGTCCTCCACATGCTCAGTTACTGTCCCTTGCTGACTTCTCCTCATGTCACCCCAAAGCTCCCTCACTTCCTCTACAAACTTTCCTGTGACAGGTACTCAAGGCTGTCCTGTCACCTTTCTGACTTGGTGCCTTCTCCGCAATGTCCTTTCTAAGCTGCGGACCCAGAAACCAAGGCAGTACTTGTGATGTGGCCCGATGGGGGTAGATACAGAGGAGCATGGCCTTCCTGGTGCTGGGGCCATCAGGGGTTCAGCAAGCTGCTAGGAATCCTCATCCATCACTGGCATTCGAATGGCTGCTTGGAATGGTCAAGGGAAATCCAACTCCTGGAACTCAGAAGAGACACAGGGAGAGGGAAAGAAAGAATCCAAGAGAGCAAGGCTGACACAGTGGCCTCTGATCCCTAGAGACGGAATGGCAGACACACCTGGACAGCCCCTCTGACCCCCAGAATCCCAGCGGGACACTGTCATTTCCTTTGGGACCCTTGTCCAGAGAGTTTCAGCAGTAACAGCAAACCCCAAATGTGTTTTTGAGGAAAATGAGGTCTCTGGCCTTGGGATGGTGCAAGTTAGCATGGTGATAAAGGACTTGGATTCTAATCCTTCCTCTGACCAAAAGTAACTACCTGCCTCTCTGATTGTGGATAAATCCCTTAAGGTCCCTAGGCCTCAGTTTCCTTAATTGTAAAATGAGAGTAGGTAGCCTCCAAAGGCACTTCCAGCTCCAGAGTTAGTACACTTTGAAACAAGGGAGACATAAAGATCAATGAGTCCTGTCTGCTCTCCCTGGGGTGTCCATGTTGAACTTTGACCAGCCCATCCCCTGGGCAGGGTCTGGCCTCCACTGGCTTCTGTCCTCATCTGATCAAGGGTCAGCCACACCACATGGAACTATAGGTTCTTCTGTCACCTTCCCCTTAACTGTGCTTAAGGAAGCTGGGATTGATTATTGGCTAAATGTGTTAAAAGAGGGTGTTTTGGAGACTCTAGTACCAAATGTTTCAGATTCTTGGCTCCCTCTTCTTTTCCAAGGCAGAGAGGTTCTTCACATTAATTGAGTCATACATACTGTGTTTAAACCAGTCTCTAGTTTTTCTTGAATCCGTGTGCATGGCCTGACTCTGGGAAAGACTGGTCTCTCTTGCCCTCAGTTCATGGAACAGGGGTTGTCTGCCCAACCTGGAGTAAGTAAAGTGAGATGAACCTGAGACTATATCAAATAGTCCTGGTCAAAATTAGTCATCAGACTAATTAAATATAATTATTTTTTCTTTCACTTTCAAGCATGGAACCTCTCAACCTTTATCTTGATAGGGACATTTCAGCATTTATCATATAATCGAATTATGAGAGAAGAGCTGGTAAAACATGATTATTCCTCATGGCCAACATCATGCAAGGGGTTGGTGCAGTGGTTCTGTGGAAAGGGAGACAGGCTCTGGGCTCCAATCCCAGGTCTGGCTGGTTTTACCTCTGTGATCTGGAATAATAGTAGTATAGAATAAGAACTCAAAATTTCAGAGCACTTCACACTAATTCATTTCACCTGAACAGTAACATTGGGAGGTAAGCATTATGATTATCCCCATTTTACAGATCAGAGATTTGGTGACTAGGTGAGAGTCTGGGGTAGGATTTGAACTCAGGCTTTTCTGATACCCATTCCAATGTCAAGATACACCCCCCCCCCCTTCTTTGGGCCTTAGTCTCCTTACTTGTAAGACAAAGGGGGTAGACTTGGTCTCTATGGCCTTTTCTCTCTAAATCCTGATTTGTAGAAATTAATAGCATGGACCCATCCATGGGCAATGAGACTGGCTGCTCTCACTGGCCGGAGAATGCTATATTTTGAGGCCTTACTCCACAGCATTATTGCTTGACCTCATGAGTATAATGAAGTAGATTGTGTCCCAGCTCTGTGTGCTGGACCAATTACTGTCAATTGCAATTGAAATTACACGTTTTTTCCCAGGCAGGTAATGACTCTAGCATGAATGCCTTTGCTTAGTAGATCTCCAAGTGTGAATATTAAGACTTCAGAGGGGTCACTGAGATGATAAATTGATGCAATAATGGGTCTGCAATTTCTTGAGTGATGGTCTTTAGGGGCTTTCTATTGATAATGAAATGTTAGGTGTACCTACAAGGCTGTATTTGTGATTATCTTCTGATAGAAAAGCGGAGGACAAGAAAATCATGGCCGGGATTGGGGGTCAATGAGGGCTGAATGCAGACTTGAGGGGATCAGTGATGACTAGCCCAAAAACAACTTATTGATTGTGAATTGGGAGTTCTTTTTTTTATAAAAGGCTTTGCATCAAAATCCACAAATTGTTACTTACAGATCAATTTCTCTCATGAGACATTCACACAATGTATGTTTTAAGTACCACTTCGTATGAATAACTTCTTTTGGATATGAAAGCCATCTGTACCTCCTTCTCCAAGGGAAACTTTAATGGCCATTTAAGTCATAAAGAACATTTCTGTGCCTCTCAAAAGCTATAGGGAAGCCAGCTACCATAAATACAGAAGATAGAATAATTTAATTATGGGAAATCTTGTGGTGAGCTAATTGAATAACAACTTTTATTATCACCATTTTCTGAGAATTTGAAACAAATCCCTGAATATCAACTCACAAGTCCTTGAAATTAATCTAATATTTATTTTAGGTACACAGGGAAAGCAATTCCCGTCTCCTGTATCTTGGTTCGGACCCTCATTACCATTCATCTAGGTCATTGTGATGGCTTTCTACCAGGTATCCTTGCCTACATTCTCCATTGCCTCTCATTCATCCTACATGCTGTGGCCAAATTATTCTTACAAAGCGTGTTCATGATCATGTGATTTTGGTGCTAACAATGGTCAATTTCTGCCATTTTTGGACTCTATTGAATAAAGGCCAGACTCCTTAACCTAGAGTTCAATTCACTCTCTCCCTTCAATTTCCACTTTTCCTGGGAGAGCTTACCTTAGAGTGTTCTCTTTGGCACTCAATGAATCACTGAATTTCAGAGTTGGGAGCAACCTCCAAGACCATCTAGTCTGACTGACACTTAACCCAGAACATTCTTTGAAAGATCTCTAAGAAGTGGGAACATGAAGAGCCTAGGAAGCAGAAGCCTAGAACCTGCTGAGGTAGCTCACTGCATGGTTGGACAGAGGTTCTTCATTACCTTGCATCATCTCCCTGTTCCTTCTTCCCATGACTTCTCATTTTGGACTCTTGGGAAAGTCATAGTAAGTTGAATTCCTCTTTCAGGTGAAAACCCTTCATGTCCTTGAAGAAGACTCTCATGACCTTGCTGAACCTCTCCCACAGACTAATTTTTCTTTAGTCTGTTCTTTATACGGCACCATCTTGAGATCCTTCACTATCCTAGTCACCTTCCTTTTGGTATTTTCCAGTTTGGCAATGTCCTTTCTAAAATGTGAGCTTAGAACTGGACTTGTTCCAGATGCAATATATAAAGCTATATGCCTCTGTGGAAAGACCACTGGATTTCAAATTAGAGACACTGGGTTGGAGTCCTAGTACTACTATATACAAGGTGTGTGACTTTGGGCTACATGAACTAACTTCCTCCCAGTTTTAAGTCTGTCACCCTAAGACCAGGATATAGCACTAGGGAACTTCTATCTCCCTTGTGTTAGACGCCGTGTCTCTGTTATTAGAGACAGGGTTTGTATTAGCTTTCTTAGATGCCATATCACACTGTCAACCCATAGTGAGTTCACAGTACACTTAAATATCCAAATTACCTGCTATCTAGACGTGCCTCATCTATTTCATACTGTGAACCCAGGCATACATATTTATATTTACCCCTATCCAATGGTATCTCCATTACGTTTGATCCAACACTTGAACTTCTCAAGAAGAACACATGACCAAACGCTCAACCCTATTTCATGCATTAGCAAAGTCCATCCATGTTGACAAAGATTCATCCATGAAGACACTTTGGTTGTGCTCAGTCAGCCAGTTTAAAAATCCAATCGTTTGAATTATCATCTAACCCACATCTCTCCATATTGTTCAAAAGGCTAGCTGAAAGATTGGTGCATTTTCTATTGAGAATTTATGTAAAGATAGAACTAAGTTTCTCAGAGTTGGGAAGGTGTGGACAGGTGGAAACCTGTGTTTGGAAGAGCAGAGTCCATCATCTTTGTAATGGAGCCAGAGCTGATTGCGAAGTCCGAAGGCTCAGAAACTTCTAGGAGAGTGACCATGGAAAAGTCATTTATTATCTTTGGGCCTCAGAATGCTTATTTGTCAAATGGAGAGAAGAACATAGACATTTATATAAATGTGACCAAATATGGGCCATGAATTGCAGAGAGTTCCTGCCCACTCTGAGAAAATCATGGAATCTTCTTCTTAGACATTTTTAAAAAGAGGGAGGGAGGATATAGACAGATATTATTCGTTGTAAAGAGTTAATTCTTACCTAGATGTTGTTAGTCACTAATTCAGATGGTGAACCCGGTAAGAGTCAATCAACTGGGACGGCAATCACCATAAAGATGGCCAAAGGATTTTGCCTAACATTTAAGAAATCTATGCCACAAAGGAAGGCATAAGTTTTAATGAGAGAATAAGATGATGGGCAATAAAACACACTATCAGCTGTAGGAGCTTAACTAGGCATTTGGCACCATTTGCCTATTGCTTGGCTAAAACTCTGCATCCTAAGCAGAGTGCAAAATTGATGGAGAATGTGGTTATTAATATCTGTGAGTGGGTTAGAATGTTCCGATCGTAGGGAACGCATGCGGCTCTAGCACCAAGTGAGTCATTGGGGGCATGTCAAATATGTGGGAGCTGAGGGGAGAATGCCTCCATGCCTTTGGGACTCACCAGCAGTGCCTCCTCCCAGCTATGTGAGCTATGGCATTCCTCTCCCCAGTTGTTAATCTCCGCCTTCCTTTTCTTACAGGGTTCTGGCCAGACCTGCCACAACAGAGGATTCCCACTGTCCCATGGTTGCTCCACTGGGAAGAGATTTCTCTGGGTGAAGATCCTCCTGCTTTCCTTGCCTGGCTTTAAGTTTACTCATCCTGCCATTGCAACAGTCCTCTTCACTACTGAAGATGAAAGTCAGTGTCAAGTTTGCTATTATCCACTTAGCAATTAGGGAAGAAAGGATAATCTTTTATTTACAGAAAAGTAGACAAGGAGACTAAGAAGCTGTGGGAAATAGCTGGGCTTGGAAGGGTGATTTCAGGAGTCCATACTTCTGACCAGAATGAGAAGGATCCCTGGGCATCTTTCCTTGGAATGCTCGTGTTTTTTTGGAACAGAGATGGGCAGTCACTGGTCCACATGGCAGCTGACGTCATCACTACCGGGGTTCGATGACTAGCAATGATTTCTTTCCTTTTCCTCTCGTTTTCCCTCTCCATTCACCCTCTCTCTCCTTCTACCCATGTCTCATAGCATCCGCAGGCATAGATTATCTCCACTTGGAGCCCAACGGATTAAAGCGATCCTTACGATCCCCATTTGAGTGCATTGTCACTGGCCATGAGATATATTTCTTAATTAAAATGCGATGAGCCGTTACCCATGAGACATTATTGAAAGCTTTTCTGGATAACATCTAATCATTGTGAAAAAAGGAGTCTTGGCTTTGAAGAAATTCTTTAGCTCAAATGTGAGAAAGAAATCACTAACTTGGGTTTTCCTCATCTCTTTCCCAATAAGGTTTGTGAACGCCATTGTCACTGGGAGGACCAACAACCTAATATACGCACAAAACACTCAACTCTGTTATATTATATTATAATATAATGCAACATAATATGATATAATATGATACAATATAATATATAATATAATACTATATATATATGACATAATATACAATATAATATAACATGTCCTGGGACAGGGGCAGGGGTGGTGGTGGTGGTGTTGGGTTATAGTTTGCACCAATGGGAGGGGCACCCATATGATGACCTCGTGTTCCCTTGCAGAGAGTGCTTTGAAAACCACTCTATAAATCAACGTTGCTCTCATTGTGGGAAGACCAAGGAGATGTGGACAGGAGACACACAGACAGAGAAGGAATGGGAAGGGTTGGGAATTGAAACCACTTTAGGCAATACGCATGTCATTGGAGTCCCAGGTCTGTCTAGGTAGTAACTAGGTGATGACAACTCAGCCCCTCTCCCCTCTTCCTGTAAATATCATTTCCTACCTATCTGGCACTTCATGTTTTGCTTTTTAGCCCAGGTAAAGGAATGCTGAGTCCACTACTCTCTCCTCTATGGAGGAGTCATATGACTTTCCATATTTCCAGTTTCCAGTTCCCCACATGGGATTTTCTCTGTGGGAAAAGAGATGTTTTGCATCTAGGCAAGGCCATCATGCTGATATGTGGGTCCTTTTTTGGCTCTTTGATCTCCTCAAGGTCAGCAACCCTCCAATGTTGCAGATCACAGCCCAAACTTGCCTCCTTTTCCTGTGCAGCTCTTTTGCATGACTTTGCACAAGTCCCACAGGGGATCCAGCTAATGTGCTTGCTGGCAGCCTTCCTCTTGTCAAGAACCCATGATATTGTATAGACCAGAGTGGGGCACAAAGTTCTCCAAAAGTTCTTTATAGCCCTCAGGACATCACTAGCCCATCTTTGGGGTCATACACCTCCTTGCTGATGCCTTCTGTCACTTCTGTGCAATTCACCATTGCTAAGATATGGCATCCTGCTTGAATCCTCATGCGTGTCCCCATTCCCTTGATGGTAATGCCCACTTTGACTCTTTCGATACTATGGTATCCCATGTGTCAAAACAACATTGCTGGGAGGCGTTTTTTATTTAACTTTTTACCAGAGCTATGATTTCATTGCCATAGGGAACTTCCTCTTACAGTGCAAATGTCATTTGCTCTGTGGCTTGGTCTTGAAGAGGTGTGCTGGGACGTGGAGAATTTGAGTGACTTGCTGAGAGTCACACTGCTTTGTCAGAGGCAGGACCTGAACTGGGGCCTCCAGGTTCTGAGACTGACTCTCTAGTCACCATGCTGCATTGCCTTTCTCTGGGAGAAATCAATGTTAAAAGTTAAGGAGAAGCTTAGGGTTGTTAAAAGTGCTCCTCCCTCTCCCAAATGCAATGTGACCCACTCTCTTATCAGTTCTGAACTCAGCTCATTGTCCATATCCTGTGTTTCTCCAAGACATGAGTACAGGTTACCAGCTTTTTGCCTTCTGCTACGCTCTTCATTTTAGAACCCATGGTCATTATTCCCCTCTTTTTTTCCTTTCCCTCTTGCTCTAACAAAGAGGTAGTCCTTTTCTTGGCCAAGGCCAACTCCTTTACATGTAGACTTGATTCCAGGAAATCACATCCTCAATCATTTCCCCTTTCCCTCAAATCTTTAATTTATCTCTATCAATTGGTTCCTTCTCTAATAGGTGGCACAATGGATAATGCCAGGACTAGACTCAGGAATACTTCTCTTCCTGAGTTCCAATCTGCCCTCAGACATTTAGTAACTGTGTGACTCTGGGCAAGTCACTTAATGTTTTTTTTTTTAGTTTGTTCATCTATAAAATGATCTGGAGATTGAAATAGCGAAACACTCTGGTATCTTTGCCAAGAAAATTCCAAATGGTGTCAGGGAGAGTCAGACATAACTAAAATGTCTGAACAACAACCAGGGTAATTCAAAAAGCTTCTGCCTTTTGTGAGGCAGAAAAGCAATCCTATCTATCTTCCATACTGCTGGTCATGAAGTTCCACTAGAGACCAAGAGGAGGGATCACGTTAATTGGGTAGTTTATGACCTCATACTGTTCGATGCGCAATTCTTTTGACTCTATCCACATTCTCTGTCATCACCTGGAAAGATAAATGGAATTCTTCCTTTATGATCAAGGAAGGTCATAGGGAAAGTGCTTTTCACTTCACCTATGAAGGTTGACTCATTGATGCCCTGAGTCTAAAGAAGATTGGGTTCAATACAACCTTTTTCTATTCATCATTATCCACTTGGCTCTCTGGCCATTAATGTATTGACAGAACAAAATACTTAATGTCCTTCTAAATGGAATAATCAATGCAAAATTGGGTCTTGTGATCAGGGTTCATATACTGGAATATTTATGCGTGTTATTAAATTAAGCAGCCCCGAATTACCAGACCTTCCACCCTCCATTTCCCAGAGGAAGAGGAAAGGGCAGAAATAATGCTTTGCCATTTACTAGGTATTTATTGTTTTACTAAAAAAGGCTTTTTCACATGGTGCATTTTATGAATAGATGAATTAGTAAGATTTTGGTTAATGTTTTTTAGGAAGGAATGTCATTCATGGTCATTTCATGAGTGACTCAATTTGAGGGAGAGAAAAATTTAAGTTTTCTAAGTAATATTCCTGAATGATTTCCTTCCTAGACTCTTTCATTCATGTTTGGTTGTCTTGTAAATTGCTAGTGTCTAGGTATTTTCCTGGGACATTTAATTATATGGTTCAATTATGTTGTTCTCCCCATAATCATTGCAGTGGATTGCTTTTTCCCTTTCTACTTTTTTCAGACTATAAACAATTGCCCCCATCATCACTGAATTTTTGTCTGTAAGGGTGCATATTAAGAATGATTCCTACTATTGCCTTCCCCTTAGTTTGTAGTCTTTTTTCCCCCTACAGGAATGGCTGACTCTAAATGGAATAAGCAACCCATTGAATTCCTCCTGTGTTGAAATCTTTGAAAAAATTCTCTGGAGAAGTGTAATCACAACCATTCTCATTAAATCACTGAAGCTTGGAGTTAGAAGAGTTCTCAGAGCCCATCCATCCTCCTCTGTCCCTGTTGTTGTTCAGTTATGTCTGACTATGACCCCAGAGACCACAGCATACCAAGCCCTTTTATCTTCCACTACCTCTCAAAGTCTGTCTAGCCATCTCATTCTCTGCTGTGTCCTCCTCCTTTTGTCTTCAGTCTTTCCCAATATCGGGATCTTTTCCAGGGAGTCCCATCTTCTCATTACATGGCCAAAATATTTAAATTTCAGCTTGTTTGTCCTTCTAATGAACAGTCTGAATTAGTTTCTTTAATTATTGACTGACTTGATCTCTTTACTGTCCAAGAGATTCTTAAGAGTCTTCTCCAGCATCACAATTCAAAAGCATTGATTCTGGTTGCTCAGCTTTCCTTTTATTGCTACTGTAAAACAATAGCTTGACCTTTGTCATACAGACCTTTGTCAGCAAGGTGATGTCTCTGCTTTTTAGTATGCTGTCCATATTTTCCATAGTTTTCCTTCCAAGGAGCAAGTGCCTTTTAATTTCCTGACTGCAGTTACTATCTGCAAGTGGTTTTTGAGCCCAAGAGTATAAAATTTGACACTGCTTCCATTTCTATTTGCCAGAAGACCAGTTGCTATGATCTTAGTTCTTTTTAAAAAATTTTTTGATGTTAAGCTTCAAACTGGCTTTTACACTTTCCTCTTTCACCCTTATCAAGAGATTTCTTAATTCCTCTTCACTTTCTGCCATCGGAGTGCAATTTGCATATCTGAGATTGTTGGTATTTCTCCCAATAACTTTAATTTTGGCCTTGGATTCATTCAACCTGGCATTTTACATGATGTATCCTGCATATAAGTTAAATAAATTGTCATACTTCTTTCCCAGTCTTAAACCAATTGTTTTTTTTTTTTCATGCTCACTTCTAATTATTGCTTCTTGATCTATATGCAGTTTCCTTGGGAGAAAGTGAGATGATCTATTGTTCCCATCTTTTTGAGGACTTGCCACATTTAGCATAGTCAATGAAGCGGAAGTAGATGTTTTTTCTGGAACTTCCTTGCTTTTTCCATAATCCAGCAAATATTGGCAATTTGATCACTAGTTCCTCTACCTGTTCAAAAACCAACCTGCTCTTCTGGTAATTCTCACTTCATATACAGCTGAAGCTTAGCTTGCAGGATCTTAAGCAGAACCTTGATGGCATGTGAGATGAGAAAATTATTCAGTAATTTGAACATTCTTTGGTATTGCCCTTTTTAGGGTTGGGACATAAATTGGTCTTTTCCAATCCTGCAATCGGTTCCCAAATTTGCTGGCATATTGAGTGCAGCACTTTAACAGCATCATCTTTTGGGTTCTAAACAGCTCAGCTGGAATTCTATCTCCACCAGCTTTATTGTCAGCCATGCTTCCTAAAGCCCATTTGACTTCATTATTCAAGATGTGTGGCTCTAGATCAGCAACCACACCATTGTGGTCATTGATGATGTATCTGTGATCTTTATTTTATAGTTCTTTTGTGTATTCTTAGCACTTTTTCTTAATCTCATCTGCTAAATCCCTCCATTTTTTGTCTTTTGTCCAGTCTATTTTTGCATTTCTTGAAAAAAGTTCTCATCTTTCTCATTCTATTGTTTTCTTCCATTTCTTTGCCTTGTTCTCTTAAGAAAATCTTTTTTTCTATCCTTGCTGTTCTCTGGAATTCTGCATTCAGTTGGATACATCTTTCTCTTTCTCCTTTAGCTTTCCCTTTCCTTCTTTCACCAACCATTTGCCAAGCCTCACCAGATACTATTTTGCTTTCTTGCTCTTCTTTTTCTTTGGGATTTTATTTTTGTTGTCGTTACTGTCTCTTGCACAGTATTATGAACCTCTGTCCATAGTTCTTCAGGTCTTCTATGTACCTGACCTAATGTCTCTGACAAGAATCTGAAAAGCTGTTCTCATTTGATCACCTATAGAAATAGATTTAATAATAAAAATGACAATTCTACCTAAATTAATTTACTTATTCAGTGCCATACCAATCAAACTACCAGATAATTATTTTCTAGAACTAGAAGAAATAATATCAAAATTCATTTGGAAGAACAAAAGATCCAGAATATCAAGGGAACTAATAGAAAGAAATGCTAGGGAAGGTGGCCTAGCCCTAGCAGATCTTAAATTGTATTATAAAGCAGCAATCATCAAAACCATTTGATACTGGCTAAGAAACAGAGGGGTAAACCAGTGGAATATGTTAGGTACTCAAGACACAGTCGTCAATGACTATAGCAGTCTACTGTTTGATAAACCCAAGGACCCCAGAATCTGGGATAAGAACTTACTGCTTGACAAAAATTTCTGGGAAAACTGGATAACAGTGTGGTGGAAACTGGGCATAGACCAATGCCTGACAAGGCACACAAGTATAAAGTTCAAATGGGCACATAATCTAGGTGTAAAGATTGACACTATAAACAAATGAAGGGAACAAGGAATAGTGTCTTTGTCAGATTTATGGAGAAGGGAGACATTTATGACCCAACAAGAGATAGAGAACATAATGAAGTGCAAACTGGATAATTTTTATTGCATTAAATTGGGAAGGTTTTGCACAACCAAACCAAAAACTGGGAAAGAATTTTTGCAATTAGTGTCTGTGATAAAGGCCTCGTTTCTAAAATATATAGAGAACTAAATCAAATGTACAAGAATACAAGTCATTCCCCAATTGGTAAATGGTCAAAGGATATGAACAGGCAGTTTTCAGAGGAAGAAATTAAAGCTATCTATAGTCATATCAAAAAATGCTCTAAATCACTACGGATCAGAGAGATGCAAATCAAAATAGCTCTGAGGTACCATATCAGATTGACTAACGTGACAAAACAGGAAGATGATAAATGTTAGAGAAAGTATGGGAGAGTTGGAACACTAATTCATTGGTGGTGGAGTTGTGAGCTGATCCAGCCATTCTGGAGTGCAATTTGGAACTACTCCCAAAGGGCTACAAAAATCTACATACCCTTTGACCCAGCAATATTGCTTCTAAGACTGTATCCCCAAGAGATCATAAAAATTGGAAATTTTGTACATGTACAAAAATATTTATAGCAGCTCTCTTTGTGGCCAAAAACTGGAAATTGAGAGGATACCCATCAATTGGGGGAATGGCTGAACAAGCTGTGGTATATGAATGTAATGGAATACTATTGTGCTATAAGAAATAATGAATAGGAAGATTTCAAAGAGGTCTGAAAAGACTTATATGAACTGATGCTAAGTGAAAGGAGCAGAACCAGGAGAACTTTGTACATAGCAACAACCACAGTATGTGAGGAATTTTTCTGATAGACTTAGTCCTTCATAGCAATACCAGGACCTAAAAAATTCCCAATGGACTTTTGAAGTAAAATGCCTTCCATACCCAGAGAAAGAACTACAGAATTGAACCACAGAATGAATCAGAACATTTTCTTTTCTGTTATGTTTTGTTTTGTTTTATGGTTTCTTCCATAAAAATTCTATTCAGCATCACTAAGGTAAAATTGGATTTAATACGAATGTATGTGTGGAACCTATATAAGATTGCACTCTGTCTCAGGGAGGGAGTGGGAAGGGAGGGGGGAAAGAGAAGGAAGGAGGGGGGGAAAAATCTAAGATATATGGAAGTGATTGTAGAACACTAAAAATAAATAAAATAATTATAAAAAAATAGATTTAAATGTGTCCCAAAATCCTAGAATTTCAGACTCAGAGGGGACCTCAGCAGCCAAATAGGCCATCATAGGCATAAAAGCCACCCCTCTGGGTGGAGGTTGGGTCTCAGTTTCAAGACTTTTGAGGAGGAAGAGCCAACCACCTTGGCAGGCGACCTAGTCTACTTGGGGATAGTGAACATTGTTAGGAAGCTTTTTTCAGAGACCAAGCCTTAATCTGCCTCTGTATATTGCTTCTGGGTCTGCCACACAGAACAATTCTGATTCCTCCTCCATTGACAGCCCTTCCAATATGGAAGTTGGCACCATGCCTCTCTTCACATCCCTGCCTCCTATTACCAGTTTTTTCAGCCCATATTCATCAAGAATGTTCCAATAGTTAGTCTGGTCAGATAGCTAGCAAGAATTGTCTCCAGTGGATAGGTTACTGGATCTGGAGCCAGGATGACCTGAGCTCTGAAACGTGGAGGCTGTTTGACTAGGAGCACATCCTGTCAGCTGTTTCAGACTCAGTTTCTCCATCTAGAATTCTACCTGGAGGCATGATGGAAGGACTGTCATTGAGAAGAAATCAGAATTGTTCTGTTTGACAGAAGACACACATATATGTGTGTGTGCACAAACATATAGATACACACTCACATACATATATAGAAGATGTTATACCCACACATGCATGTGAAAACCATTCCTACTTTTTCAGCCTCTCTCTAGCTGCTGGCCCTTCCTCTGTTGAATAAGACATTCTTGGAGGATGGGGCCTGTCTCTTTTCCTTGTACCTGAAGTAACTGGTCCATCTGTGGTGCTTAATTAATAACTGACTAGTGAGTAACTGATAGAAGCTTCCATAGAAGCATTGCTTTTGAAATTGGGTTCTAACATGGCCTGTGCTTAGTAAGAAGTATGATTTTTGGTTCTGGGAAATTTAACCCATAAAATGGTTTCTTCAATAATAAGGTGATTCAGAAGAGTCCCGTTTACATGAGATTCTCGCTTTGTCTTGTATTCCTTTTTCTGAAAGGTTCTTTTCAGATCATCCTGTTTAAATCTTTGCAGCATGAATCATTCACTGGCAAGGAGTCCCATGTTGGTTTCATGGTTTCTAATTGACCGAGGCCTGGCCCAAAGTTGTGGCTTCTGTAAGCTGTCTATGTGATGTGTGTGGGTTTTCAGGGATCTGGGCTCCAATCTGCCAGGAGGATGGCACACCAGAGAGCTCCTACGATACAGAGTGCTAATGATCTGAAAATATTAGGAGGCAGGGAGTTGCTAAGGCTGGGGATGAACAGCTTCTATGGCTCAGGAGAGGTCCTAATTAGATTAAGTGGTTCCAGTCGGTGTCCAAGCTGTGATTCCTGGCCTCTTCATGCTGATGGCCACTCAGGACTGCATACCTGAGGACTCCAAGATTAATGGGAACCCAGCATTAGGCTGAGTGGGACACTTTGCTGGTGCCCAGAGTTCTCTATTTCTCCTTCTATGGGCCTTGTTTGAGCTTCTGGGCCCCAGAGTAGAGTCAGCCCTGACTATAATGTAAGCAGATGCCCCTTTTGGATCTATGGGAATGGGGAGGAGGCTGTGTGGAAGAAAGGATGGTTGGAATTCACCAAGGACCTCCTTCCATTAACTGGGAATTTGCCAAAGGAAACTTGAGAAACCAAAGAGAACCTCATTGGATACACATGGGGCTTGTCTTCTTGGATACACCATTTGGATGTGTCAAAGAGGGGGCCATGTGCTCCAACATGGCTGATCTGTCAGAAAGAAAGATCCTTGGGGGTTGGGGGGGCACAGAGCTGAGCTGGTCCACCCCAGAGGCTGGGCCAAGTCTTTACAGCTCCTGTGGGCACCTCTAATACCTGCTAGGCTGGCTTTCCCAAACTGTACAGGCACACTGGTACCAAAGGTTGACTTTAAAGCTCCCCCCTGAGCTCAGGAATCTATTTCTGAGATGGATCTAGAGCCAGAGAGGTAGAAGATAGTGGGATAGGGGATAGAGTTCTAGATCTGGAGTCAAGAAGACCCAAGTTCAAATCCTACTTCAGAAACTTGCTAGCTGCGTCACCTGGGGCAAGTTACATAAACCCTCTGAGCTTCAATGTCACCGGTAAAGTGGAGATTAATAACCCTTCCTTCACACTCCCAGGGTCATTGTGAGAGTTCAGTGAGATAAGACTGCTCTTGCCTCCTATTCCTAGGACAACAGGGACCACACTAAAGAAGGCTATCTACGCCAAGAGGACTGTGAACTCTGGGATATCCTGGATTCTCTTCTGCCCCTACAGGTAAACATGACCTGCTGGGACTTGGGTCACAGGTTTGGGCTTTGGAATCCCCTTCTGCACCTAATGCAGCTGGGATTCCAGACCTGGGTGGGGGCAAACATTTCCAGACTGGAAAAAATACTTTTAGGAAAGAGAAGCTCTGGAGGTAGAGAAACCAGGGCAAGGTAGGCAAAACTGCCCATGGAGAAGTCTCCTATGGGAGACTTGTTGTTGAACCATGTCCCACTCTTCATGACCCCATAGGTCCCATTGTCCTTGAGACCACTGGAGTGCTTTGCCGTTTCCTTCTCTAGTGGATTAAAAAAACAGAGATTAAGTGACTTGCCTAGGGTCACACAGCTAGTAAGTATCTGAGGCCGAATTTAAATTCAGGTCTTCTTGACTCCAGCTCTCTCTCCACTGAGTCACCTAGCTGTCTACATCCCATAGTTGGGATAGCCAAATAACAGAGTGGAGGAAAAGGAGACCCCAAACTCTTCAGCTTTTCCTTCCTTCCTTCCTTCCTTGAGGAGTTCTTACCTCCTCTTTAGCATTTTTTCCTCCCCATTGAAAGCTGCTTGTTTCCCTGGGAGTTCCACTGCTTCCATGGTCCATCCTCTTTTGAACTTTCCCATGTATGCATGAGTGGAAATAACATTAGCCTGGGAGCTGGAGTGTCTAGGTTTGAGCTGAACAGCACCATTTGCTTTACCTCTCTGTAAACTGAAGGAATTCTACCTCAGGATCCCTGAAGCTCAGCTCTGATGTTCTTCTCCCAACCTCTATCCTCTGGCTTTACTTTTTCTGATAGGAAGTAGTAGAGGGCTGGACATGGAGGGAGGTAGTTTTGGGTTCAGATTTGCCTCAGAAACTAGCTGTGTGATCATGGGCACATCTCTTCCCCTCTCAGCCTCAGTTTCCTTTCTAGTAAACTAGAAATATTAATAGCATTTACCTTCCAGCATTGTGAAGATCAAATGAAATGAGCACTTGGCCAACTTTAATTCTGTATATAAATGCTAGCTTTCATTAATTAATAATTAACTAACCTCTTTCTTCTGCCATGAGTGTTCTGAGTGCTTTCTCTTCTAAGATTGGAAGTGATTTTTCTCCCATCACTCTGTGCCCTTAAGATTCCTTTTCCTTTGCTTTCTAGAAAGCCAATTGCCAGCTCTCACTCACTTGTAATATTTCCATCTCCAATCGTCCTGATCTATATCTGGCTACTGGACACAGATGGCTCCAGAGGAGAGAGTGAGGCTGGTGACCTTGCACAGCCCTGCCCCACTGTAATCCAATTCACTTGCATGTCATTGCATCACCTCCCTGACATCATGGTCCTCTTCAAGAACGAAGGACAAAACCTCACCTGGTTACTCAGTGCAAGTAACCCAATGAGGGGCTTGTCAGCTCTCTGCTTGCCGAGGCTGGCTTCTTCTCAGACTGTGGAAGGCAGGAAGGGGCCTGTAGCATGTTGGCCACCTTTCAAGATATGATGGAAGATGCTGAGAAATCCCCTGACTTTTCCTGACTGGAGTCAAGGGGCTGTGTAGAGGTGCCCCACTTTGGCTCCAGAGAGGCTTGTAGGTGTTACCCATCTGTTCAATGTCACCAGTAAAGTGGAGATTAATAACCTCTCCCCCACCCTCAAGTGAGAAACCTAAAAAGAGCAGTTGTCATAATCGGGGCTCTTCACATGGGTCAGAATGAGTCTATACTGGGAGAGAGTACGAAGGATGAATCCTCTGAGTCCTCTGACTCTCTACTGTTCACTTTAGAGTCTTCCTGGGACAAGATGGGGTGGAGGTCCCCTGCCTCAGAGATCTGGCTCCAGTGTTCCCCTAACATCAGGGACTCTGACAAATCTGGCAAAGGACCAATTCAATTAAACTAAACACATAATGATGAAGCATCTGCTACGTGCATGCTAGTCACAAAACCAAGCCCCTCAGTGGGCTGGTATTCTGCTGTGGGACACAGTGTTTACAAAGACAGGCAAATAGAAGATGGTGGGAGGTGGGGAGAGAGGATTCACACTCAGGCTGGGTGGGAGGAAGTAGGACATCCTTCTTGAATTAGGCGTGCCTTGAATGAGGGGCTTGTGGACTGGGGGTTGGAGAATATTCTTGTCGGCATCTTTTCAGAAATATCATACAACCTGGATCTAAAAGTTTTCTTAGCTTGTTATAACTTTCACATGATCTGTCTCTAATGTGGCTCCCAAATTCCTTGATGTTGTTGAACCCATCTGAAGGAAAGGCAACATGGAATAGTAGAAAGAAGGCTCTGGAACCAAGGGACCTGGGCTCATATCCTGGCTCTGATGCTTGTTCCCTCTGTGAACTTAGGTAAATCACTTGACCATCCTGTACCTCAATGCCCTCATTTGTAAAGTGAGAGGATGGGCCTCTGAAGTCCCTTACATCTTGAGATCCATCATGGATGCTTCTTGCCACACAGATATGAGAGCCCAGATTCCATGTCTGATTAGTTGTCAGACAGGGTCAGCGCTTCCTTGATAATACCTCTCATATTGAAGTCTGTAAGTGGAATGGATATTAACCTCTCTCTCGGTCCAGTGACCTGCCAGTTTGCTTTCTGCTTGGACCTCTGCATGTCTCTGTGGGAGCCAGCCCTTACATCGGCACCAGGGCCAAAGTCTCACTGGACAATGGGATGGTGGAAAGCCAGAGTAAGGAAGTATCTCTTGTCTGATCAGATTGTCTCTTACGCTTTGATGGACCCATGATCTTGGTGATGTGGGCAGACCTTCCAATGATGCTTCCTGGTAGACTTGTGTCCATGTTCTCCTCTGAATATACCCAAGTACTCACCCAGAATTCTTGGGATCAGTTCTTTCAGATTAGAATCTTCTTTGACATGCCTTGGCTTCTTGAGAAGATCAAACGACCTCCATTTTAAACCTTCAGTTCCTTTGGACTGGCCAGCAGCTGAGAACTGCACATAAGAAGTCTGTGAAATGTGGCACACACACATGTTCTAGAATGCTAAAATAGATGATTGGAAAAGAAATCTGGCTTCTAATTCTAATTAAGGGTTTTGTTCCATAACTGGCTTACACAGACCCACACAGACACCAACATTTCCCCCTGAAAATAGTTGAATATTTTCAGCAGAACCAGACATTCATCCTCTTGCTGAGATTTTGTTTTCTGTCAATGATGTCTGATTTCCTAATAATAGTCATTTCTTGTTTCTCTTGACTTATCCCTCCCTGGACCATGGATCCCTTAAGATAACCTGAATTGTGCCAGTCTGTTAGCAAAGGTTTGGGCTAGAGGGGTGGGTCTCAAGTTGCTGTTGGCTCTTGGCAGCATTGTGGTGCCAGTCCCTCAGCCTTTCCTCTGGCAAGCCCACCAATCCCAGGCCATGCACGAGAGCATGCCACCTACCCTCTTCAGAAACTACAGTCCTTCCTGGTTGCCCACGTTGCTTTAAAAGCTCAGAGATCCCCAATGACCTCTCTCTAACATAGTGATGACAGTGGAGCCCATCAGGTGCCCCCCAAAATTCCCTATTCATGTGGAGGATCCCAGGACCCTCTTAGTCACCCATATATACAACTTCAGAGCCATGCCCAGTTTTTTATGCTCCTTCATCTCTCCCCTATCAGTGATTAAGCCCAGTCTATTTTAATCCCACAAGTGGCTCTCCCGCACGCACTCTCTCTTCTCTCATCTCATAGACACCAGTCAGAACCTCTCGCAGGGACTGTTGCCACAGCCCCCTTAATAGATTTTCCTGGCTCCAATAGCTCCCCTCTCATCCTCATTGCACCTGTTGAAATAATCTTCCTAAAGCAAGACTTAAGTGATGCCAGGCTCTGGTTTGTGGCTCAAACATAAGATCCCCAGTTCGGTACCCAGAGCCCTTGGTCTTCTGGTTCTAGCTTGTCTTTGCAGGTCTCTTTCATATTACTGCCCTTTATGGATATTGTATTCCAGTCAAACAGGCCTCTTTTCTTTCCCTGGTACATGGGGTACAATGTCCCACCTCCATACCTTTGTATCAGCCTTCCCTCATGTCTAGTGTGAACTTCTTCCTTTCCTCCATCTCTTAGACTCTCTAGCTTCCTTCAAGGCTCTCTTCAAGGGCCACCTGCTACAGCAGACCTTTCCACACTATCTCTCCCACTCCTCAGACTCATTTGCAGTTGCTTATTTTTGTACATGTTCTTCCACCCCTCCCTCCTTGAGAAGAGATGGGAGACGCTTTCATTTCTGTCCCCAGCAGTTATCATAGTACCTGGCACAGAGCATCCATTTAATAAATATTTGTTGTGGTGAATTGAATTCTTAGGTTCATTATTCATTTTCCATAGGCCAGCTCTTCAGGGAAAATCAAAATTGAGTCACCAAATCAGTGAGTGATGCAATTAGCGATGATAGAGGAGAGACAGAATTTTAGAAACAGAAAAGACCATCTGGTCCCATATGCCCATTTTATCACTGAGCTCATGTGGGCATTGCTTGGAACACACCATATGGGGACACCTTTGGGGGAGGGAAGCTTTGCTATTTACATGGCTGCCATTAACTCTGTTACTAATTTAGGAATATTTGCTGGTTCCTCAGATGCATCTTTAGATGAAGTGGACAGAGCTTTTATAGGAAATCTCCATTAGTTTAATCATGCTTTCAGTACTAAAAATATACAAGGAACAGATACTTTTATTAACAATAGTGGGCATTCTTACAGCTCTGTAGGTTTTGCAATAAGTTTCTCATCCTTAGAAAACTGATGTCTCATCCCCTTCCTTGGGTCTAGATGTTGATTCACTGAGTCCTCTGAGAGCTGGAGCTGGCAGGGACCTCAGAGGCCATCGGGTACCTGGAGAGAGCAAGGGCATCACCCATGTGGAGGTCTCTCTTCAGTAGAGCTAAGCACAGCTCACTGTTGCCTGCTCTCCCCCTCCCCCTCTTCTCCCTCCTCCTCTTCTCTCTCCCCCTTCTTCTCTTCCTCCCCTTCCTCTTCTACCTTTTTACTTGTTCCTTCTTTCACCCTTCCTCCCTTCGCTCACGCCCCCCCCCTCTCCACTAACCCACTGCCTCTTTCTCTGCCCACTCATATTCACACTGATGGGCTTTCTGCAGCCTTTTTCACACGAAGCCCTAGTGTTAACAGCCTACTATTTCATAGGAAAGCGCATAGAATTCCCGTTAACAGCTTGATTGAACTGGACACGTAGATGAGGGGTAGTCCAGTCCCCCAGATGTCCACCGATGACTGGTTTTTGCCCTTGGCTATCTCTGAGAATGACAAGCTACCTAGCTCAGCCTCCTCACCATTCCAGTAGTGTGTTAAGGTTTACAATGCTCATTTTTTTTTTTTTAGGTTGGTACTAGCTGTCTCTGTAGGGATTCCAAGCATTACTATCCTTATTTTAACAGGAGAAAAGTAACTTAAGTGACTTACCCAAGGTCCCATAGCTACAAAGCTTCAAGGGCAGGATTTGTTTCCCAGTTCTCTGACGTCATGTTCTCTCAATCACACTACTCACAAACCTCTGTTTTCTATTGTTCTGTGGCACCAGGACATTCCTTCCCAAATGAACAATACGAATTTGTCACATTCTTCATAATAAGGACCTTTTCTATTCTACTTCATTGTACACATTAAACCACTTGAGTCTTGGAATCAAACTATGACACAGAGAATATAGATGCTATTGCCCTAATTTTACAAGTTAGGAAACTGAGGCAGAATGAGGTTAGGTATCATGAAATTTGGCAGGCTTTAGATTCAGCTTTTCCTGACTATGGATCCATTGTCCCGGGATTGGGGTAGGCGTTAACTGGAGATTTCACCAGAAAAGGAGGCCCCCAAGTGAGGGAATTCCTTTGACCCATTTGGATCAGTATTTTCTCTGCGGTATCTGGCCTTGGAGAGTTGTCTGGGGGGAGTTGGGGTGTGTGACTCTCCTTTTACATTTTATACACCTCATCTCCCTGGAGTTTCTCCCCAGCTCCAGGAGGTAGGGCTGCACATGTTGTTATCTCCAATTTACAGAGGAGAAAGTGAGGTTTGGATCAGCTATTTAGGGTCACATAGCTCAGAAATAACATTAGCAAGATTTGAACTCAGGTCTTCAGGCCCCCAAGGCGAACACTGCATTTACTCTTTACATGGAGTGGGGTGTAGGGTGTATTCAGGGAGGACCAGTATCTTTGGTGTAATGGCTTCCAAGCACTTGGTGGGGCTCTTTCCACCTTAGGTGTTTACCTGCTTTACCTAACTCTCACCTGTGGCTCCAAGAAGCTACAGCATGCACAGCAGCTACACCCCGGTAAACCGTTTCAGCAGACAGGCAAAACCAAGTTGAGGGCAACCAACCTCAAATCCATTGGGGAGTTGGGGGGGGTGTCTACTCCAATCATGTGCAGACTTCCTCTGGTGGAATGGACAGATGAGAATAATTTGTTCCAATGGCCATGAAGGCAGATGAAGCAGGTGATGTGGAGTGCTTAGAGGTTGGTTAGACACAGAAGATGCCAAGGTCATCCATTGCATCCTGAGCCATCACCAGTCATCTTGACTCTGTCCTGCCACTGGACTATCATGGCTCTGGAGGACAGAGTGAAGCTGATGACTTCGTGCAACTCTGCCTCACTTAAATCCAATTTACACACAAATCAAAAGATATCACCCATACTATTTCACTATCATGTCTCAAAGTCCTGTGGCAACAGGCAAGTGATGAAGCAGCAGGTACAGATACACTTGGAGCTGTAGTCATGACCCTGAACACAGGCAGCCCAGGCCATAGAGTCATTTCTCACTGGAAGCAGCAGTGGGATTGGCAGCCCCCTGGGTGTCTGAGCAGCCTTTAAAGGATCATACTGCTTACCTCCTGGTGTGAGGAAGGGGTCTAGAAAAAGTTCCCTAAACATTGCCTGCTTACCCTACCCTGGCCTGATTACCGCAGCAGGTGGGGACTTCCACTATGTGGTCAAAACACACAAAAATTGTACGAAAACATCTGCAAAGATGATTCCACTCACCATTGGCACATGGAACCTGCACACACTAATAGACAACACAAAATCCAGTAGACCTGAAAGAAGAACTGCTCTTATTGCAAGAGAATTCAGCAGGTATTGCATCCAAATAGCAGCCCTGAGTGAAACAAGGTTGGCAAATGAAGGCCAGCTTACTGAAGGTGGAGCTGGATACACCTTTTTCTGGCATGGGAGCAGTGAAGGGGAGCACTGTGAAGCTGGCATGGGTTTTACAATCAAAACTAATCTAATCAGCAAGCTGGTATGCCTGACAAAAGGAGTGAATGACAGGCTCATGACAACGCGATTGCCACTCGCAGGAAAACACCATGCCACTATCATCAGTACCTATGCTCCCACCATGACAAACTCTGATGAAATCAAAGAAAAATTTTATGAAGACCTAGAGACGCTTATCGTTAATGTGCCAAAAGAGGAAAAGCTTATAATTTTGAATGACGTTAATGCTAGAGTAGGCTCAGACTACCAGACTTGGCAGGGAGTCCTAGGGAGGAATAGAGTTGGAAACAGCAACAGCAGTGGTCATTTACTGTTGAAGACTTGTGCATCACATGACCTTCTCATCACCAACACTGTCTTCCCTTTACCTAAACACAATAAAACTTCATGGATGCACCCTCACAGCAAACATTGGCATCTAATAGATTATGTGATCGTAAGGAGAAGAGACAGACAAGATGTGAGAGTGACAAAGGCAATGTGTGGTGCAGAGTGCTGGACTGATCATAGACTTATCCTTTCCAATCTAAATATTCCCAATCATCAAAAGTAGTGCCCCCAAGGCAAAATGACTACCAGAGGAATTAATGTCAACAAATTAGAGCTCTTCTCTGAGTGTGAACAGTTTGAGGCTGACTTGGAGGGAAAGTTGAGCCAACCCACAGTTGGCAACAGTGGAGCAGAAAAGGAGTGAGCAGCTCTCAGAGATTTGGTGTACAGCACTGGATTTGCTCATCTTAGTCAGAACACTCGCAAACACCAAGACTGGTTTGATGAAAATGATGAGGAAATTCAGAAGCTGCTAAATGAAAAATGTGAAGTCCACAGGATTTATCAGCAGGATAGTTCATCCACCTCCAAGAAGGCAGCATTTAATTCCATCAAAAGCAAATTACAATCAAAGTTTAGAGAGATGCAGGATTTCTGGCTCAGTAAGAAGGCAGATGAAATTCAGTTTTATGCAATCCAAAGCACTTTTCTGATTCCCTGCAAGCTATTTATGGACCAAAAAGCTATGGTGCATCACAACTACTCAGTGCTGATGGACTCACATTGATTAGTGGTAAGGACATGATACTAGAGATATGGGCTGAACAATTCCATAGTGTTCTCAACAGACCATCATCAATCAATGCTGAGACCATTGACCGTTTACCTCAGGTTGAAGTCAATTCCTCCTTAGCTGAACTTCCCAACTGAAGAAGAGGTTTTGAGGGTCATTAGACTCCTTTCATGTGGCAAAGCACCTGGTGCTGATTCTATTCCAGCTGAGATTTACAAGGTAGGAGGACCATTGCTCATACAAAAGCTGACTGAAATTTTCCAGGTTATATGGCAAGAGGAGGTTATTCCCCAGGAGTTCAAGGATACCCCCATTGTTCATCTCTTTAAGGGTAAAGGAAATAGATTGTCCTGGGACAATCACAGGGGGATCTCTCTCTTAGTCAATGCTGGCAAAATTCTTTCTAGAGTCCTCCTTAATAGGCTGATACTTCACGTGGAACATGGGCATATACCTGAAAGCCAGTGTAGCTTCAGAAAGGGCCAAGGAAAAGTCGATATGGTGTTTGCTGCCTGACAATTCCAGTAGAAATGACAGGAGCAGAACAGAGGTCTGTACACATCATTTGTGGATCTCACCAAGGCTTTTGACACTGTTAGTTGTGAGGGCTTATGGAAAGTTATGTCAAAATTTGGTTGCCCAGAGAAGTTCATCAATATTGTACATCAATTTCATGATGACATGTTTGCCCGGGTTCTAGATAATGGACAAAGCTCTTGTGCCTTCCCAGTCACCAATGGAGTGAAACAGGGCTGTGTGCTTGCTTCTGTGTTTTTTAACATGATGTTTTCATCCATGTTGACAAATACTTTCAATGAGGATGAACATGGCATCAAGGTCAACTATCATACTGATGGTAAGTTCTTCAATTTGAAAAGGCTACAAGCCAAGACCAAAGTGGAGGGAGTGTTGGAGCATGATTTTCTGTTTGGAGATGATTGTGCACTCTGCAGCCTCTGAAGTTGAGATGCACCAAAGTACGGATCAATTCTCTGCTGCCTGTGCTATTTTTTGCCTAATAATTAACACCAAGAAAACACAGGTTCTCCATCAGCCACCACCACACCATCTATATGTGGAACTATTAGTTTTAACAAATGGAGAAGTTTTGAATGCTGTGGATAAGTTCATTTACCTTCGTAGTGTACTTTCCAGGGATGTACACATTGACAATGAGGTTGATGCACACATTGCCAGAGCTAGCTCAGTGTTTGGGAGGCTCTGAAGAAAGGTTTGGGAGAGAAGAGGTATTAGACTGACTACCAAACTGAAGGTCTACAGAGCTGTTGTGCTGACCTCATTGTTACATATCTGTGAAACATGGACAGTCTACCAGCTCCATTCCAGGAAACTGAATCACTTCCATTTGAACTGTCTTAGGAAGATTCTGAGGATCACCTGGCAGGATAAGGTACCACACACTGAAGTCCTTGCTTGAGCTGAACTTCCAACCATTCAAACTATGCTTCAGAGTGTGCAACTCTGATAGGCTGACCACATTGTTCTAATGCAAAATGTACACTTGCCAAAAAGATTATTTTATGGAGAACTAGAATGGGGCAGGCGATCACATGGTAGCCTGAAGAAACGATACAAGGACACTCTCAAGGTCTCTCTCAAGAACTTTGGATTTGACTGTGCATCATGGGAGACACTGGCACAGGACTGCTCAGCATCAGAAAGGATGTTGTGCTGTTTGAGCAAAGCAGAATTGAGCTAGCACAGTCCTTGTGAGGGGCTTTTGGCAGCTTGTCTAGACTGTCTTGTCGGGAATAAGATAGGTGCTCTAGGGCACTATTGGCAGGACTGTGCCTTGTGTGGCCTCTGAGATGCCAAGTTCTCTTTACTCCAGACTGAGACACCAGAAGAGGACCTGAGTGGAATAGGCTCATTGCCCCATTTTGCCCCAAGTCAGGGCTGGCCCAGTCAACCTGAGGACTTCGAAGTCAGCTGGCTGCTGGCTCGGCAGCCATGTGGCCCCTTTCGGAAGATAGGCAGAGGATGTGCCCTGACCTCACAAGGCCCTTGAATGATGATGATGCCACCTCTTTGTGGCTTCCTCGAAGGGAGGTTGAGCTAGCTGATCGCTCTGTCTGTGGGCAGCCTCCCAGGACTCCCGAGTTAAGCAGACCAGCCCCTGTGGTTGTCTGAATATGTCTAATTATAGACCATCCTCCTGGCACTGACTACCTCTCCCCCAGAGGAAAACAACGTGGTGCCATTTATCTATCTAGCATTGTGCTACATTTAGGACTGGTTTTTCCAAATCCGGCATGCTGGTGAAGGCTGGTCCCACAGCTGCAGGGGAGCCTACAGAGCTCAGTGGACAAGAAGCCCCTTCTGAGGACAGAGTGAAGGCCCAGAAAGTCTTCAAGTCAGGTCAGCAGCACTGAGGATGGGCTTTCATGTCTTATTTGGAATGTGAAATGTTTTTTGCTAACAATTCATCACTGTGGAGGCCAAAATCAGAGTAGGGGAAATTCCTGGACTGGACCTCAGAATCCTGGGGCTCCAGCCTCTACCTGGGTGACTTCACTTCCCTCCTGTTTATGGGCTGAAAAATCCATTCGCTGCCTCCCTCTCCAGTGTGTTGTGAGGATCACGTCATGTGCTGTTACTGCTGCTATTATGAAGAACAGTGACCAGCGTGCAGACCGCGGGTCTGTCACTGAGCACCTACTGTGCGCCAAGTGCTGTGTTATGTGCTGGGAATATAAAGACAGACCCTGCCTGAGGAGCTCACTGCCCCAGGGGGAGCCATGACACAGGCAACGATGTGCAAAGAAATATGGGCAGCTGGCCCATACAGGAAAGGGAAGGGCTGGGCAGCCCAGGGGGTAGAGCACTGGGCCTGGAGGCAGCAACATCTGAATTCAAATCAAGTCTCAGATGCTCATTAACTGTGTGATCCTGGGCAAGTCATGTAGCTCTGTAAAATGGGGATCATAGTTATTCTCTCAGAGGAATTTTGTAAGGATCCAATGCAATAGTATTTGTAAAGTGACTAGCATATAGTAGACCCTTAATAAAGCCTTGTTGTTAAGGGGAGCCAGGAAAGCATCTCTTTCTCAGTCATGTCTTGTTAAACGTCACCACAGGCTTGGGAGGCCCAAATTACTGTCACCACCATCCCTTCCTCCACGTGAGTGGAGGCCCAGACAGGTTAAGTTATGCTCCTGGGCACACTGCCAGCACGTGCCAGGAGCAGGACTCCATCCAGACAGTCTGGTTACCAAGTGTTCTATGTATCCATCAGTGTCCAAAAGCAGCCACCTTCATCATCTGAACAAAGTGGAGCCACAGATCTCAGGTTCTGATCCTGCCAAAATCAGGACAAAAAAGGCAAAGATTGGTCCTAGGGGCCCTCCTTTCTGCCACTTTCATCCCACCCCCTGTTCCCTGGCCTTCCCATCCCCATTCAGGCTCCTGCTGCCCTCATGTCCCCTAGTTACATCAAGGCCCCCTGAAATCCCCTCTGTTGGCTTCCTCAGAGATATATCCAGGCTCTATTTACCCCATGCCCTTAGGGCTCATTCTGAGCAAGTGGACAGGCATTTTGTCTAATGAATGAACAGGTGTAAGTTGGGATATGTGAAGAGTTTCCTGAAATCCTGGCTTTTCCCAGGACCTTCTAGCAATGGTGTTTAGTAGACACTGGAATGTGACCCAAGGAGTGACTCCAATGGTAGGAATTTCTGGTTCTAGAGCAGGCCTGTATGGTGGAAGGGAGAATTTTTAGGCAGACAGTTTTTTTGGCATTATCAACTCCAGCTATGAGAGGGCTTCTGTCTCCCCTCTCCAGAGGACTGACTCATAGAACATTCAGCCTGGAGGTATCTTAGATCCTCACTGCACCCTCCTGCCTCTCTCCCTCCCCCTCTCCCTCTCCCTCCTCCCCCTGTTCCTCCCTCTTCTTCCCCTTTTCCTCCTTTTCACCTTCCCCTTCCCTGTCCTCGCCCTCTCCTTCCTTTTCATCACCACCACCAGCACCCCACCTGCTGACACTGGCCCAGGAGGCCTTAGAAGCCCACCTACCTCCAGCCCACCAGTGCTGCTTCCAGCCTGGCTCCCACAACAAGCATCCAGGGAATCCACCCTTCTGAAGATGGGCCCTGGCAGGCAACTCTAACACCCCACCTCCTCCATGTCCACAGTGACTGAGGACCCAGAGGAGAACGTCCCCATCTCCAAGCCCTTGTTCCTGGACAGTGGCTGTATATCACACAGGTGATGCTGTGGATGGAACACCAAGAAAGGGGACTTCATTGCCGGCTTCGCACACATCCCCCTCCCCTGCAGAGACCTTCTGGGCAAGTTTCTCTGTCCTCACTGCTTACTTCAATGCCTGACCCCTAGTGCTCAGTGAATATTTTTAAGTTTATTCACTTGTTTATTCCACATCCAAACATTTCAGACAAAAAGACATTGTTTGATCAGATCTTTTGCTGCTTTCTTAAAAGTGTGCCCTCTATTTATGGCCCAGATTGGTCTCATTGGTCAGGTTTGGATTATTACTAAAAGTCCTGATAGGGAAAATAAATGACCTGTTTCCAAAGGGCATCTCTGACCTTGCTTTTCAGCCAATGTGGTTTTAGAAGAAGGTGGGTCCTCTCTGGAGTTGGAGGAATTGGCCACAATCCTGACCATGAGTGGGTGACGTTGGGCAAATTCCTTCCTCTTTCTGGGACTAATGTGTCCAATGAGGGGACTGGCCTCTATGAGTTTGAGAGGGCTTCTGGGAAATGAAATGGAAGCATGAATTTGTCCTGACTTTCCACACGTCTCATCTATAAAGTCCCCAATCTCTGGGGTCCAATTGAAGCCCTCATTGGCTCTGGTTGTGCAGTTTTGGCCTGGATGGGGAGCTTCAGAGCAAAAGCCAAGGCAGATATAGGAAAAAACAAAACAAAACAACCTTAAAGATAAAAGCATGGATGTGTTCCTTGGAGGGTAGGGAGGCTGCTGCCTGGAGCCACCCAGGCCTGGAATCGCTCAAGTTCATGAAGATGCTGCTCTAGGTCTCTGGTCAGACCTTTCTGTGAGATATGAAGGTGGAATCTTCTGATCTTAGGCTGAAAACTCAGAAGGCTCAAGCCCCTCACTTACAGGATCAATGGAGATCTGAGAGAGAGAGAAGTGACAAAGGCACACAGCTTGCAAGAGTATAAGGCAGGATTCACACTCAAGTTTTCCAATGCCAGTGCTTTCTCCCCTGAGCCAAGGAAGACCCTTCCACCTTCAAAGCTGTGAAACCCAGGCTTCCAAATGTTAATGAGAAAAGCCTAGGACTCCTGAGTCTGGAAAAGAAGAATTTTCAAGATCCTCTGGTGGTATCAGGAAGGAGTTAGAGTTGGGCCCTGGGTTTGAGAAGCTTGGAACAGGAGGCAGATGCAGAGGTCAGTGAGCCAGGGGTGGGGAACCTGTGGCCTTGAGGCCACGTGTGGGCTTCTAGGTCCTCGGGTGTGGTCTTTTGACTGAGTCCAAGTTTTACAGAACAGATCCTTTGGTTAAGGCCACAGGTGGCCTCGAGGTTGCAGGTTTCCCACCCCTGGCTAGTCCATGAAAGAAGATATACCTCTGCCCATCAGTGTGTATCCCCCTCCTACTACGGAGAACATGACCTCCCTTCAGAGACTGCTTTTGGGAGATGTCCTATTAGCCTGGGTAGGAGCGTCCTTGCACTAGGACAGTTTGTTAATCAACTAAACATGTACCTGCCGATCTGCGTGCCAGGCCTGGAAGAAGCCAGAGACTGTCCCCGCCCTCAAGGATCTTCCAATCTAAGGATGAAGCAATAGGCAGAGGGCTGCAAACACAGCCTGCTTTCCAAGGCTTCATGCTCCTTGCCCTGGCGTCCTCTTCATGCCTAGTCCCTGGGGTCAGAGGGAGGGGCTGCACTTCAGGAATAAGGTCAGTCAGGCTCAGCCTCCGGGAGTGCAGCTTATGAAAAATGGGTGGGATTGGCAAAGATGCAGGCATTGCTTACCCTACCAGTCATGCTTGCAAGCGAGGTAAGTGCCAGGCTCTGGGGATATAGCACAAAAATGAAATCCCTGCCCTCAAGAGGCTTATCTTCTCTGGAGGAGAAGAAAACACCTCCCCCCCCCCCCCACCCCCATACATAATACTGGGTAAATGCAAAGTAATGGTGAGGGAGAGGGCAGGATGGGTCTCAGCTAGAGTCAAACTCTGCGGGAAGCTGGGGACTCTAAGAGATGGAGGGAAGGGGGGAGAACATGGCAGAACCAGGAGTCAGAGGACCTGCACCGTGCCCTGCATCTAAGATGGTGAGGTACAATCCAGCGTCCTTGGGTTTCATTCCTCACTTCGCTGTGTGATGCTGGACAAGCCCTTCAACTTCTTTCTGCCTTAGTTAACTCACCTATAAAATGGGAAACTTGAACTATGGGACCTCTGAGGACAATGGCAGCGTTAAATTCATGATAGGTCCAGTGAAAGTACTCCCTGCTCCTCCTCCTCCTCCCTCTGACCCCGCCCTCCTTCCCTCCTTCCCCTTCTTTCCCTCCTTCCCCTCCTCCCCCCAGGTGCTCCTAGTCCTGGAATGAAATCTCAGGGGAGTCCACTTATTTCCCAGACCCTATGTCGTGGTGAGGGTGTGTTTACACTTGGCCATAAAAGGGAATCCACCAGCTGTCCCTCACCACAAACTGCTAAAAGAAATAGTGTGTTTGAGAAACAGGTATCTTTTGTAATCATTTCACTCTATCATATCATTTCCAATTCCATACAAATCAGCCCTGGTGACAGTCTATTCCTGCAGCAGGAGGTTTTTTAAAAATTAAAATATGCTGCCTGGGGAGAGTGGGAGAACATTATTCCTACAGAGGAAATATCCTGATAAAGCATCCTTCTGAACCAAGGGAGCGGATGGTCCAGAGCCCCCCTCAGGTTAATAAATCTCAGCTATTCATTAATTCCTCAGAATATGACCCCGGAATAAAATTCTTCATGGTATCATGACCCCCCCCCCCAAATTAAAAAAAAACAACAAAGCAACAAAACCTCAGTAGGTCTTCTCCGTGTCGAGCTGATTCTGCAATCAGACTCTGCAAATCAATTCTTTGCTTTTTATCAACTACTGTCATGTTTTAAGTGCATGTGTTGAATATGAATTATCCCTGAATTGTGGAGCTAAAGGGGAGAGGATGGGGGTGGGGAGGGATGGAGCAGCCAGGCTGAGGCTGAGCCTTGGAGCATCTCCACCTGAGGGGAGGGGGACGTGAGCCTGGGATCAAGTCACTTCCTGAGTCCCCCACATTGGGAAAATCTAAATGAATTGAAAATAGAGCATAGTATGGAGGAAAGGATTTTGAGAAAACTTCCATGGAGGAAACAATTAAAGGGAAGACTCATGGTGTGTCTGTCACAGGAATGCGGCAGATGGAATTTGCTTTGCATGTTCAGAAAGGGCCAGAAAGCCCAGGAGCCTCTTTTCTGCTCACAATTGCTGACTCTCTTTGACTTCATTTCACGTCTAGTATTGATTTTTTACAATAGATGCAAGTTCAAAGTCACCTCTGAGCTTTTTTCTGTGGATGTGAGGGGTGGGTGGAAGAACAGACCTCCATTTTCCATTCATGAAACATTACTCTAAATGATGACATGGGTCCATTTGATTGTGTCTTTCTTGCAGTGGCTCTAATTGTTAGGAAGGTTTTCCTTTTATCATTATGCTACAAGTATACACTTCCTTAAGTTTGCTCTACATCTTCCCACTATCATTCCTGCCTCTACCCTCTGAGACCAAGCAGAAAAGTTCCATTTCCTCCATTGGACAGACCAATTTCTCCTCTGAAAATTCCATTTGGACTCTCCTAACCTAGGGGAGAAAGAGCAGGAGACACTGCAACTGAGTAAGAGTGAGCAGCTGCCTATCAGGGCCAGGACTGTGAGGTCCAGGATTACTGAGGCTCCCAAGTGGCCAGGGCTGGGTATCCCAGAGGCACAGTGTTCCAGATCAAAATGGTGTTGTTTCTCTTCAGAAGTGTCCACTCATCATCAATACAGTAACGGTTTAAGTATTTTCAGACTCATGCGTGACTGGCGCAGTCTACTCACTTTAAAGATGCGGCAGCCCATTCCAGCTACGCAGGTGATAGAAAGAGACTGTTGCCAGGTGTGTTGCAGGGGAAAGTGGGATGTCTTCCTAGGTTAGGTGGTCTGGATATTAGGAAAACCTGCATCATATGAGCTATGTCCTTCCTCCCTCCTGGTCCCAGAGAGCCCACTCGTATAACAGAGATTAACTGTAAAGAGAAGCAGGTCACCAAAGCTAACTAAAACATCAATGGAGTCTGAAAGTGAGCACAGTCTACTCTACCATAGTGCCCCATTCCTGCTAAGATGGGAGGGTGATGCATTTTTATCCCACAATTTGTTTAACCATCCGCTGTCAGTGATCATCTTTGTTTTCAATTCTTTGCTACTACAAAAAGAGATGCTATAAAGATTTTGATGAATATAAGACCCTTAGTTTCTTTTTAGCCCCCTTGGAGGTAAATGCCTAGTAGCAGTTTCTCTGGGGCAGATATGTGTGGACATGTCAGACACCTTTCTTGGAAAATTTACAATGGATTTCCTGGCTAGTGGCATGCATTTCCAAGTGCACTGGGTTTCATGTGCCTGCCTTTCTACAACCCTTCCAACATCAACTCTTTTTAACTGTTGTCCTCTTTGCCAATTTGCTCTGTGTGAGGTGAAACTTCAGAATTATTTTTACCGTGTCTTTCTATTTAGAATTGATGTTGGGATGCATATGGCCAGCATTTGAATTATACAAAAACTGAATGGGCTGGCTTGGGCAGTAGTGGGTCCCCATCCTTGGGGTTCTTAAAGCAGAAGCTATATGCTCAGCGATTGGGTGTATTGTGTTGGGGATCCATGGTCAGATGGGGATTAAACTAGATGTGATTGATTGATTGAAGACTTTACATGCTGGGTAGACGTGAGACACATGGTGGAGCAGCCCTGGAAGATTCAAAGTCTTACTGAAGAGACAGAATAAGTACAGTACGTAAAAGATATCTAGTTAGTGCCACATAAAGGTTACCGAAAGTGAAGGCTGGCGATGTGGGGGAGGGTAACAGAACTGGTCTTGGAATCAGGGATTCAAGTCCAAGGCCCAGCACTGGCTAACTAGCTCTGCAGCTAACTAACCTGTCTGACCCTGAGGTTCAGTATATCTGACAAAGGCATTATGTGGAACATGCTCTGCACACTATAATGTTGCAAAGATCTGTAATGGTAAACACTGGGTTATTTGGGAAATAAATCTATTGATCCACAAGAATTTATGAAACATCTGCCAGGCACAGGTGCTGGTTAAACACTGAGCTAGAAATATACAAATATGACCGACCTTGCCCTCAAGAGATTCTGTTCACTTGGGGAGAGATCCCAACAGCTCAAGCTATGCAATGGAAAATCTTCCTCTTCCAAGAGGTTTTAGTCAAACCTTAGGCCCTCATCTACAAAATCATAGAAAAACAAACAAACAAACAAAAACAGAGTTGCTAGGACCTTGGGGCCATCTTGAGCAAGAATCTCCTATTCAGAATCCTTAAAAGTTGTCACCCATCCTTTGCTTAGAGACCTTCTGGGAGGAGAAGCCACAACCTCTCAAGGCAAATCATTCCACCTTTCCAAAGCTGTCACTTCTAGGAAGGGCAGCTAGGTAGTGCAGTAGATAGAGCACCAGTGTAGGAGTCAGGAGGACCTGAATTCAAATCTCACCTCAGACCCTTGACACTCACTATCAATTTGCCTAATTGATTGTGGCAATTGCCTAATTCTGGGTCATATCCTGTCATTCTGATGAATATCTGGTCACTGGATTCAGATGGCTCTGGAGGAGAAGTGAGGCTGGTGACCTGCAGTCCTCCATCACTCAAAACAAAGTCAAGTGCAAATCATATCATTTCTCTGATGGCATGGTCTTCTTCGGCAATGAAGGACAAACACACACACACACACACACACACACACACACACGTAGGAAATTTGCCCTTGTATTGAACTTCAGTGGCCCCATCACTTCTAGTTCTGTGGGGACCAGGCAGAATTCCTCATGTACTGGGCAGCCCCATGTCTCCTGTGAAAAGCTTTTATGGACTTTTGTCCCCTGTGTAGACCTGGGAGTTAGGAAACCCTCCCTTTGAGAGTCTCCAGTCTGGGGAGAGTCCTCACCAGGTTGGGGATTGCTGCTTTGCCAGGGTAAGCAGAGATTTCATTGTCTGTGCACAGCTTCTGAATTCCCCGCAGACCAACTGCCACTATTTGCCTTTCATTCCAGATAACCCAATTAAACCAACCAACAAGACAAACTTTAATGTCATGTTCATTGGTATCTTTCCAGAATCTACAAAGAGATATTATGTCAAGATGTCAAAAGCCTCAGATGATAAACAGCCTCAGTCTTCTTGTTCCATGTGGGAAAATGAAACTCTGGCAACCACTATAGGAGGAGAAATAGCATATTTTTCTGAACCTTTGTTTTTCAAAGAAAGGATTGTAAATACGTGACCTGTCAGCAATGCTGCCAGTAACCAGTGAGATGGGGACAATGCTCCTCACTGAATTCACATACATCACGTGACTGCCCCTCCACAGACTCTGCATTGCACCAATCCAGCCTTCTGCTTGACCCTTACACATGCCCTTCCAAGTCCTCTTCAATACCTGGAATTCCCAATTCCTGGTGCCCTGCTCACTTTCCCTTCTTCAAATCCCTAGGCTCCTTTACAGTTGAACTCAAGGGTTATCCCTTCTAGGAAACATTTTCTCTTCTGTGGAGTGGCTGTTCCCCTCTTTCTTCTCACTGTGTGGGTGTGTCAGTATCTGTATCCATATCCATATCCATATCCATGTCCATATCCATATCCATATCCGTATCCATATCTATAGTTAGATTTCTGCATTTGTTTCCCCTCTTGGTAGGTGATTAATGGATGCTTCATGACTGATTAAATTCCCCAGGCCCCTCCTCTGGCCTCTGATGGAGAGCTCAACGATATTCTGATGACTCATTCTCCAACAGACTATCAACCATAGCACATTTCTCCCAAAACTGAGAAAAGTAACTTTTCAGCAGCTGGTGTCAAGAGAAGGGACCTCATCTGACTAGTTTAGTGTGGAGTACACTTGTTGCCTCTTGTCATATGTCACAATTGCTTGGAGGTGGCATCCTTAACATACCTCACCTCCTAGTAGAAAAAAATAGCTGGAACCTCAAGAGTGGGAATAATTCTCTCATTCATGGAGAATACCCTTTGAAACTGAGGAGTCTCCAGCTGGGGAGGGCCATAGTGAGTTCCCAGAACAGAACAACAGAATGTGAGAGCTAAGAGAGGCCTTGGACGGCATATAAACCAATGCTTTCAGGCAGAGCCTGAGGTTCATAGAGGGTAAGGGTGCCTACCAAAGTCCCCCTGCACATTAGCAATGACGCTGGAAGGAGAATTCTTCCCTCTTTAAGAATTGTCTTTCCTCTCATTCCTTTCCTTCCTCCTATTTGCTAGTGCTGTGGACGTGTATATAGGCCTACGTAAGAAATCTCAGACATCCTTAGTGGAGAGAACTCTGGATGTGGAAATTTCTTCAGTGAAGGTCTTGGTTCATTTAGGACATGGTAGATGGGGCTTAGCTGGTGGCCTAGATCACACAGAGATGAGGCAATACACTCGGGCGACAAACCTTGTTTCCAAAGTGAGATTAGGACCCAGGTCTAAACTAAATCTAAACTCTAAAACTCTGTCTTTTCCCTTATATCTAACTATATATTATTTTATAAACTGAATTAAGGTGGTATTTGTGAAAATGATTCTCATTAGGGGTATTGCTAAAAATTGCCCTGGTGCTATAGCTAGCTGTGTAGGCAGATGAATGAACTTCAACACCTGTTGGTTGCTTGATTGATTGGTTCTCTGACTGGTCCACCCCCTCCCCCATCTCTTTTCCCCTTTAAAGCATTCTTTTGTTTAAAATGCCCACAAAAGTCCACTAAGGCTGAAGGTTGCAAGAATCATGGGGGCCAATGTTGAATTCTTCTCATGAAGTAGAGAGCTCCCTGACCCTGGAGACATTAAAGGCAATCATGAATAACCATTTGTTAAGGATGCATACAAGTTTATAGATTTAGAAATGGAGGAGACTTTAAATGTCATCTAATCTAATATATTCCTCCCAATTTTACTGATAAAAGAAGCTAAGACTTGTAGTGGAAAAACTATGGGTCATAGATTTATGGCTAGTAGGTCACAGAGATAACAAGTGACCGAGCTGGATTTGAGCCTGCTTCAGAGGAAGCATGTCAAGAGGCAGAGAATGATGACCCACTTTGTAACTTCTACCCTTTATCCCTAGTTTTGCTGTCTAGAGTTAACCAGATCAAGTTAATCAGTCAATAAGTAATCATTTATTAAGGACCTACTGTGTTCCAGGTACCATGCTAATCACTGAGGATACAAAGGCAATAAGCAGTTCCTGCCCTCAAGGAGCTAGCTCACCATCTAATGGGGGATGCAACAAGCAAACATGCACAAGTTATATGTTGGAGAAGAGGAAATAACTAACTGAGGGAAGGTGCTTGAATTAGGAGGGGTTGGGGAAGGCTTTCTGTTAGGGAAGACTTTAGCTAGGACTTGGAGGAAGCCAGGAAAATGAGGTAGCAGAGATGAGGAGGGAGAGCATTCCAGGCATGGGGGGCAGCCTGGAACTGAGAGGTGGAGGGGTTTGTTCGCAAAATAAGTAGGAATCTGGCTCCTGTTCCCTGGGTTAGTCCTTGAACTCTTCCATGATAGGTGTGGTCCCTGGCCCCCAAGTCTTGTCTTCTTCAAGATTCCCAACATTCCCCACTGGGAATGAACTCAAGGCCCTTGGCTGTTCATATCCATTTCCTTTGGATGCTAGAGCTTAGTAATGTCCTTCCTAAAATGGGATACTCTGATTAAACCCAAGACTCTGGATGGAGTCTGGCCAGAGCAGAAGACAGTGGAGCCATCACAACCCGCTTCCTGGAAGTCATGTTCCTCGCAATGTGGTCCAGGTGTCATTAGTTGTTGGGGCACCATCTTATGAGGCTCAAATAATGTAATCTGTGTATGGTACTTTGCCAGCATCATTCATTTATTGTGATATTATTAATATTCCAGCTTGTCTGGGGCCTTCTTCAATGTGCCACTTCTTGTGCCTGGGATGCAGTTGTCTTGGGTTGGAATTGCATGGCTTCCCTACTTTGCAGTCTTTGGTATATCCACATCAAGTGTTTTCTAAGATGGCCCTTCAGTGGGAGGTACATGTTTTTCCTTTTTGCCATTTTATTTCTGTGTTGTATTGAAAAATAAATGATGTCATAGGTTTTCTGCTGAAAAAATAAAGTGTGATGGAGTAGTCCATTGTTAAGGGAAAGAAAAACAGAGTTTATGGATTAGCAAGCACCTCCCAGATCCTGGGCGGTCAAACCAAGACCTTTCCTTGACATGAAATCATCCTTCTCTCTTGGCTGCTTGGTTCAGGGCTCTTTCCTCCCATAGCCACTGTTGGTGCTGCTTGCTGCCTAGTTTTGTGCTCCTTCACAAAGAGCTCATTGACCCCGACTGATCTTGAAGTAGAAAAACGAGTAGGGTGGAGTCATTGGCCGAAAGCCACCCTAGAGAGCTCCAACATGCCAGCCCTTTGGGATAAGAAGCCTAGACCTCCCAGCTCTTCTTCTGAATTCCCAGGCTCAGGCCATCTTTCTTCAGAATTAGAGCTTGCAAGTCATTTTGTAATTGCCTTGTAACAAAGAGCAGATCATGGTCCTGCTGGCACAATTAGGCAAGAGGATAATTAAAAAGGAAAGCTCTTCAGTTTTCTGACTTGACCTGATAGGAGAGGGCAGGTGGCTGATGAAAGGTGCCCTAAGCTTTGATAGGCTGTAAAGTTTGATTAATTAGTAAATTTTATCCCCCTTCAGACATGGGGCAGCTATTCTGTTGATCTATCCAACTAAGCATAAGGAAAGCAACAAAATCCTTTAGGCTAAGATGAATGCATTTCACCTTGAACTATCTAATGACATTGACAATGCCACAGAAGGTAATCTATTAAGTGTGGGGGACTGAGGCCCATAGGCTGAAAGCCAGTAAAGACCTTTGAGATGGTTGCGTCTGATCACTCCCTTTTATAGGTAAAGAAACTGAGGCCCAGAGAGGTGAAGTAACTAGCCTAAAATAAATAGCAGAGTGGGGACTTGAGGCCAGGTACCATGACTCCAAGTGCAGACATATGCCACACTACCACATTTTTTCTTTTTTAAAATTTCTCTTCCCTCTCCTCCCTTCCTCTCTCCCCTCCTCCCTTCCCTCCTCCCTTCCCCTCCCCTTTTCTCTTTTCTTTCCCTTCTCTTGCATTTTCTTTTATCGTATCAAGTCTGGGATGTTTATTTCCAACACCATTCTGTTGCCCATTCACTGAAGTTCTCCAGGTGTGTGATGTGAACATGCCATGTATTCCTGCCCATTGTGTGCAACTCTTGCTCACATGTTCCTATTTTCTGAAGGTCCACTCAGTGTTCCAGGGACTTGGCTCACTTGAACAAAAATGAGGACATTAATAGTAGTCCAAGAATATGTCTGTGCTAAGAGTTCAAAAGATGGGGGGAGGGTCAAAGAAGGAAAGTCATCCATGGAAACCTTGATAAAAACCTGCCTGCCATAAGCCATTTGTCATCTGGACCCTCTTCCTCCTGCCCTGCCCTCTCCCGCCCTGGCCATGTGACTTGGCTGGCATCATGGAGTTAGATGGCAGTGTTCCATGATGACAAATGGCCAGATGGCCCACGGAGATTCAGGACTCCATCCAAGCTGGCTCAGACTCCTGATCAGGGAGATTTGTATGACTTTGCTCAATGAAAGAATGCAACAAGCTCCCGATTAACCTCTGGGTTGTGAAATCCTTGAAACTGGGTGTCCCCTACCTGGAGCAACAGGAATGTGGATCTTCCGTGCGCCAGCCCCTCCAACTGCTGCCATTTGCATGTGCTCCACCAGCTACTCTGAAGCTTGAGGAGGGTTCTTCTTGGACTAGCCTTTCCAGGCAGTCAGTGCCTGTGGCTCAGCTTCACTTTTTACTTAGTCAGCAGTCACTCCACAGAGATCCCTATCTTAGACCATCCTGTTAGGACTGGAAGTTGCTAAAACAACAACACAAACGTTGTGCGTATGAAAAGAAAAACAATAACATTGACTCCAGGGACTGGAGGGTTTTTAGGTGGGAATCCAAACACCAACACCTGGCAAGCTGCTTAAAGGAAAATACACCCAGGAAAACTAGGGCCCGTACAGTGCCCTGAGCTGAGTCAACGTCTGTAGGGAAAGGTTCAAGATAAATTCCTCAGTGGAATTCTGGCTAGTCCAGATGCAATATCTTTATGCAGAGACAGAGCCATGGAGAGGATAAAATGGGGGATTTGAAGTAGAGAAGACTTCTGCCCCAGATAATTAGCAGCATGGTACCTTGGGCAAGTCACTGAATCTCTCTGAGCCTGGTAAAATGGGGATAATAATAGCACCTCCCTCATCAGGGCTATTGGGAGGATACTGTGTGTTCATCTTAAAGTGTGATGTAAATAGCAGCTCTTCACTCATTCTTGGTTCTTGAATTAGAAGGATCAGGGGTGGTTAGCTGGTTGCATGAATCATCTTAATGGCAAATGAAAACTTCTCTTTGTGCAAACTGGCTCAGGTCTTTTCATCAAGAATACTTGAAAGTCCTCCATCTCATTGAATGTCTATCTCCAGGATTATACTCAGCTTTGCTGGGTAGGTGATTCTTGGTTGCAACCCTAACTCCTTTTTCTTCCAGAATATCGTTTCAAGCTCCCAATCCTTTAATGCAGAAGTTGTTAAATCTCGTGTTATCCTGACCGTGGCTCCACAATACTTGGATTTTTTTTCTTTCTGGTGACGTACAGTATTTTCTCCTTTACCTATGAGCTCTGGAATTTGGCTATGATATTCCTGAGAATTTTCATTTTGAGATCTATTTCAGAAGCTGATCAGTGGATTCTTTCATTTCCTATTTTGCTCTCTGGTTCTAGAATAACAAGGCAGTTTTCTTTGATAATTTCTTGAAAGATGAGGTTTAGGCTCTTTTTTTTTTTATCATGGCTTTTAGGTAGTCCAGTAATTTTTAAATGATCTCTCCTGGATCTATTTTTCAGGTCAGTTTTTTTTTTTTTAATTCTAGTAAGATATTTCATGTTATCTTCTAATTTTTCCATCCTTTTGGTTTTGTTTTATTGTTTCTAATAAAGTCATTAGTTTCCATTTGCTCCATTCTAATTTTTAAGGAATTATTTTCTTTAGTGAATTTTTGTGTCTCTTTTTCCATTTGGCCAATTCTGCCTCTTAAGGCATTCTTCTCCTTGTTGGCTTTTTGGACCTCTTTTATCATTTGACCTAGTCTTTTCATGATTTTTACTTGCATCATTCTCATTTCTTTTCCCAATTTTTCCTCTACCTCTCTTACTGATTTTTTTTTTTTTAGGTCTTCCATGAACTGACACAAATTCATATTTTTCGTGGAGGCTTTGGATGTAGGAACTTTGACTTGGTTGTCTTCTGAGTGTGTCACCATAGTAACTTTCTATGGTCAGAATTGTTTTCTGTTGTTTGCTCCTTTTCACAGCCTGTTTTTGAATTTTAACTCTGTTAATGTAGGGCTCTGCTTCCAGGGTGGAGGGCATACTGTCCCAAGCTTCAGGAGTTTTGTGGAACTGTTTTCAGAGAACTTCTAGGGACCTGTAAGTTTTTAGTTTTTCCAAGGTGGTATGGTCTAAGGAAAGATGTTTACTCCTCTCCTAACCTGTGCTCTGTTCTGTGAGTGACCACAAGCACTTTTTTCTGCTCTGGAACTGTAAGAAGGGCCCCCCCTCTACTGCTGCTATAAGCTCCACCATACCAGTGCTGCTTCTCACCGTGGCACTGCTGCCCATGGCTGTGACCCAGATTAGAGTATGGGCAAAGCAACAGAGTCCTACCTCAGTGCCAGCAGAGAGACCCCTGTAATCTCCTTTTGACCAGTCATTTGACCTCCTTACCTTCTGTGGACTTCTGGAAGCAGTTGCTGCTGCTGCTGATTCAGTGGCTCTCAAGGCCTGCTTCTGGTTTGCTGGGGCTGTATCTGTGCTGGTGTGGCCTGTGCTGGACTGTACTCCTCTCTCACCCAGGTATAGCAGACCTTTCCTGCTGATCTTCTAAACTGTGTTTAGCTGAAAAATGATTTCACCTCATCCTTTTGTGAGTTCTGCCTCTCCAGAAATTGTTTTATGGAATTATTTAAAGAGTTTTGGAGGAGTTTTGGGGAGAGCTCAAACAAGTTTTTGCCATCTTGGCTCTGCCTTCCCCCCTCCCACAAGCAAGAGCTTCGTAATGAGGATTATCCTTCACTTACACACTCAAGTGATTTATTTATAACTAGTGAACGCTTTTGTTAAAATTATTTTAGGAAGGAAAAAGAATTGCTTTTGATAAATAAATCAGTTATTCCCTAAGTTTAATTTCTAGCCTTTTATCTTTCAGCCAGCGAGACAGAGGAAATGTATAATGTAGCTACTGTGTTAGCCCACTGATAAGCAGATGAACAATCAGACTTCCCCTAAGGGTCCCTGCAAGCCTGAGAACTATAGCTTCCAAACCCCCCTCCCATCTTCTGGAATGGGGGCAATTTTTATAGATTGAGAAGTTAAGGCAAAGTTAGTGCCTCAGGGAAATTCAGCTCTAAGAAAGGTGAAGCTTAAGGGTTCAAAAAATCAGACTGAGACCAAGCTGATGTGTTGTACTTAAGCATTCAGCTGAAAGTATGCCAAGGAGATGGAAAGTAAGGACCTTCATTCATTCAATTCTTGCCCTCCTTTCATCTAACTTTTACAACAGTCACCAGGTGACTGATTTGCCTGAAGTTAATCAATCCACTCCAGTCCATTCCAGTCTAATCCAGTCCAATCTAGTTCTGCCCAGTTTACTCTAATCCAGTCCAGTCCAATCTGATCCGATCCAATCCCTTCCAATACTATGTGATTCAATTAAATTTCATCTAGTCCAATCCAATTCCAGAATCATATATTAAATATATATGAGAACAAGATGCCACGCTACCAGATGGGTATAGAAGGGAGAAAAGGAAGAGCTCCGGACCTTCAGGGAGATTACAAACTAGTGTGGAAAGAAAAGGGACAAACAAAGAAACCCATTAATAACTGGAGATTCAGGAAGAGCCTTGCATTGTTCAGGGTCTGCCATCTGAGATGAGCCTTGAAGGAAGAGAGTCACAGAGAACCAACAATGCATTCCAAGTATGGGCTACAGCTTGTACAAAGGTATGTGGGTAGGAGGCATAATCTTGCATGTGGGGAATGGCCCATAGTCTAGTTCAGCAGGAATATGGAAGCAAGAAGGAGGCAGGTGGGAAAATGAGGTTGGAAATGTCCTCGGAAGGGCAGACTCCGCAGCACTTGGAGGACATTTTCAGAAAAGGTCAGGAGCTCTTTTTTCTGTGAATGCTCTGATCAGATCTAGAATCAGTGACTTCCTGCTACCCCATTTGAATGGGAGAAACATCCGGCAATGCATTTTGAGAGGTTCAATTTGAGGTATGAGAGGAAGGACACATAAAGAGGACCCTGAGTGGCCACTTATTGCTCTAAGGAGCTGCTCATTATTCAAAGCCAACAAAATAGTAGGAATCATCAAGCAGTTGAACTTTGGAGATAGTCCCTGGTTTTCTGGGGGCATGAAGGTGGATCAAGTCCCTGTAGTGACAGTGATTGTGATAGACACTGAAATGAAGCCCCTTGCTGTGCCTTATGGGGATGTGTGGCACATCTACTCCTGGAGTCTTACTGTACAGTTCCATACCGATACAAAGAAACTAGAGGTCTACAGGAGGGCAAGTGGGTCAAGTGGGATAGGTACTCTGTTCTCCGAGGAAAGACTAAAAGGTAGGCCATCATTCTAAAGAAGAAAAAGCCTAGGAGGGGATTAACGGAAATCTAGGGAAAGATGAACAGAAATATATTTAGTCAATAAATCCTGATGGGACTTGATGGACACAATGAAAGTTTGCTATGGACAAAGAAAGTTCTGGCTTGTGGCTTTTCTCATGCTGTGATCCCCTCCAGGAATATCCTATAAGCCATTGATTAAGATGGGATTTAAGCCTTGAAGGAAGCCAGAGTAATGAGGACATTCCAGACATGAGGGACAGACTCTGAAAAGGCTTCAGGAAGTGGGGTACAGAGTGAAGGAGCAGCCAGGAGGCCTGTGTTGGCCTCTATATTCTAGAGTGGATGAACAGAAATGAAGTATTAGGAGACTAGAAAGGTGGGAAGGGTCTTAAATGACAAAAGCTGATACAGTTAATCTTCAGGTAATAGGGAACCAGCAAATGTTTTCTGAGCTGGGATCTGACCTGAGTTTTAGGTCAAGTCTAAACTTTTAGGGAGATCACTTTCATAGCTGAATATAGAAAGGGCAAGATTTGATGACAGGTTGGATTTGGAAGGTGATGAAAGAGAAGATGCATGGAGGATGTCACCAAGCTTTGAATTCTGGTGACTGGAAAGATGGTAACTGGCTGAGGATGGATTAGAGTGAGGAGAGTCTAGAGACAGGAAGACTAATCAGAAGGTTGTGGTAAAAGTCCAAGAAAGAATTGGTAAGGTCTTGAATTAGAGCGATGATGGCATGAACAGAGAAAAGGGAACATGTACAGACAATGTGAACAAGACTTGGTGACTAATCCAGCTTGTGGGATGAGAGAGAAGCAGTACACAAGATCCCAACTTTGTCAGATTGGCCTACTGGGGGATGGTGGTGTCATCAATAGAAATGTGGAAGCGGAAGAGAAAATTCCATCTTAGACACCTCAAGTTTAAGATACCCATAGGGCTTCCATGATGACTATTGTTTAAGCTAATCCCATCTCCCACAGTCCCTTGGAGAGCAATTTGCATTTAGACCTCAATAAATATTGAATGATTGATTTTCTTGTACAGAGACTTCATTGAAATAGCAGTTATTATAATGAATTTTGACTTATGGTGATGAGAGATATGATTTCCGGTATTAAAGTGAACGCAATTTGATTTGATCTGGGAATCAGCAAGGCCTAGGTTCACATCCAACCTCAGACACTTACTGGATACATGACCCTGTTGTTCTGAGTGGCAAATGCAATATTAAATGCTTTTTGAACCTTTAAACACTATATAAAAGTGAGTTATCTTTATCATCATCATCCCACAGAAGAATTAGTCTGGACCAGGTTCTGAAATCAGCAAGGGCAGCAAAATATTTTCTAAATGTTTTCCCCATACTGTTTATCCTCCCTCTCTCCCCCACCCCAGAACCATTTTGGTTTTATGTTTCCTAGTCCAAAGACCTGCACAAAAGATGTAGGGTTTCTAGTAGACTCCTGATGAGTCAGTCAGCCATGTGACATGCTAGCTGTGGAAGCATTAACACCCTCATCTTTGTGGAGAGAGGCACAGGATGCAGCAGTCTCCAACCCTGTGCTAGGCTCTCATCGCACGTCATCCATATCATCAAGTCCAGGCCTAGGCGCTGTAACATTTAGGGAAAGACAAGATGGAAAGGATCTAGAAGAAAGCAAATCTTCAGTTATATCTGTTAATAAAGATTGTTGTTTAGTCATGTCTGACTCTTCATGAACCCATTTGTAATTTTCTTGACAAAGATCCTGGAATAGTTGGCCATTTCCTTCCCCAGGTCATTTTACAGATCAGGAAACCAAGATAAGTAGGGTTAAGTGACTCACCCAGGGTCACATAGCTACTAAGTTTCTGAGGCCAGATTTGAACTCAGAAAGATGGATCTTCCTGGCTCCAGACTGGTACCCTGTGCACTATGGTTCCACCTAGCTGCCCTCATATCAAGTGTGGTGGAAGGACTTTGGTGCAACTGTTTTCAAGAAGGGAAGACTCCAAGGACATGATAGCTAGGCCTGAGTGTTGCCCCAGAGTGCAGAGCCAGGAGCAAGCATAGAAGTTTCAGAGATAGATTTACATTTCATGGAAGGAGATGTCTCCCAGTGTTCAGAACTGTTGCAGAATGGACTGTGCTGCTTCAGCAGGTGGAGGACTCCTTCTCTTTGGGTCCTCCAGCAGACAATGGATGGCCACTGGTTGGGAATACTGTGGCCAGAAGCCTGGGTTAGGTCCTTCTGAGGCCCCTTTTATAGTTCTGAGAGTGACCCAGAGGTGGAGCCAGGCAGGCCCCTCAAGGGTGGCTGTGATCAAGGTTGTTTGAGGGTCTGGGTATTCTGTTGATTTCCCCAGGGGCTGGGCCCTGTGCTGGGGGGAGTCCATGCCCATGTTGTCAGCCAGCCAAGCATTTCATCTTCACACATCTGTGATGAAGCAGCTCCCTGGACCAGCAAACAACTACAGATCTAAGCCCAGGCCCCAGGGCCCAGGAGGTTTCCTCTGCAGGAGGCTGGGGCTATGGCACCCTCTCTTCTTCTCCTTCCTCTGCTTGCTCCCCTTGTTCTACATCTCCAATTTTAGTTGATACCATGTACCAGCACCTAGTGGTGGATAGTGGACCCAAGGCTGCCAGGAAACTCAGTCATCTTTGGTCATTAACAGAGCAGTACAATGGATAAAGGTATGGTCCTTGGAGTGAGAGAGACACGGGCTCAGTCCATTTTTGACCTGTACCGTATGTGTGACCTTGGACACATCACTCAAACCTCTCAGTCCTCCAGGCAACAGTCAAGGACTGTTAATAACAGGACAGCTGCTGATCTGGGCTGATGGAGGAATCATCCGTTGACCTGATGAGTCAACTGACTGACCAACAAAAATGACCTCTTTCCAGTGTCCAGCATTAGAGTTTCTGGTTGACATTCAAAGCCTGCTCTCCTCCCTCCAAACGCTTCTTTTCTTTTTCCACCTTACTACCCTCCAGGGACTCTGAGATCCAGAGAGACTGGTCTCCATGGTGCATCTTAACAAGATACTCCATTTTAATGGCTACAATGCTCCCCCTTGTCAGCTCTGCCTCCTCGCTTCTCTGGCTTTCTCCAAGTCTCAGCTAAAATGCTTCTACAGGAGCCTCTTCCAACCTCCCTTAATGCCGCTGACTTCCCTCCATCGATTCTCTCCAGTTTACAACAGTAGCTTCGTTGTGCACACTTGTTTCAAGTTGTCTCCCTCATTAGATTGGAAGGTCCTTGAGCACAGGGCTTTCTGTCTTTCTTCTTTTCCCCAACACTTAGCACAGTGCCTGGCACCTAGGAGGCATTTAAGTGTTTTTGGACTTGCTGACTGAAGTTTCTCTGGAAACTGAATCTCCATAGCCAAATTATTCTTTAGTAAGGACGGTAACCAAGAGGCTTATTTGTCGCCTCGGTCTTTTTTCATTGTTTGTCTTTGTGCCTGGGAGACAGCATCAGGAGAAGAACACAGGATCAGTTAAGCCAATAAGCTTTGTCATTTCATGACAGAAATTTGTCCAGACATAAAAAGTTTGGATTTACTTTGCAAGGCTTTGCTGCAGTCCAGCTTCAAAGGCTTTTACAAGGCAAAGAAAATTCCAGTTGACTCAGCAAGCTGCTGTCTGGTGTTCAGAAAATATGTTATAGGTCAATAGGATGAGGATATTCATAATATCTCTATGTATGTACATACATACATATATTCTCTCTCTTTCTAGATGTCAGTACTTATCAAATACTAATTTAATAGCAATCAACTCGTGTATGGGGTTACAAATCTATAGTCACTGAAGAATTAAGAATGAGAGTGGCGCAGAGGGCAGTGCAGTGGTCTGTGGTGAACATGAGTGGGAGGACTCTGTGGAAGAATAGGGGAGAAGTATCTAAGCAGTGTGTGACAGAGAAAGCTGGGTTGGTCATGAGGCAAGACCCAAGAGGAGATGGTAGGACAGACCATGTGCTCTGCTGGTAGCCTTGATATTTCAGGACAAAGCAAGGAAGGCTGCCAGTACTGTTGGGTGGAGTCCTGTTGATGAAATTTTGGAAGGACGTAGACAAGGGTCACATAAAATGGTGGCTCTGGATTAGCTGCCACGTAAACCAGAGGCATTAAATCTATGGCCCATGAGCTATATCTGGCCCATAAACTTTCCAATCAGTCCAAACCAGATTAAAACATATTTGGGAAATGTTTAGCAAAATAAATAAATATAAAAGAAAACAGAAATAATGTTACATTTTAAAACTGAGTCAATATGTGGACGACTGGGATCCAGGGAGTCTGACGCCACTGATGAAAATACTCTACAGAGAAGATCATGGATCCATTGGAGAACTGGAAGATTATTTCCTCTCTTGAGTTTTCTTTACCCTCCTTTGGGTAGCTGGGATAGTTGGGGTCATATTCTAGGACCCAAAAGGGAATTTGTCCAATGAGATGGAGGGAAAATGATTTTCTTTGGTGCAGAAGAGGAGTGGATGTTGCATTCTACTCCAGAACAGCCTGAGACACAAGACCATGCCCCAGTCATTGTTTTTAGTGCCAAGCCCCATGGGGGTGGGGTGGGAGTCCTGACCTGAGGTCCACAAAGTGCCTTCATCCAAGCAGCATCACCTGGGAGTAGAGGGGTGTGGGGTTGGATCTCCTCAGCTTGTAGGCAGGAGGCCCTGGGCATATTACTTAGTCAACCTTGCTAAGTAAGTCTCAACTTGTACATCTCTGCAATGGGAATAATCCTACTGGGTTTGTGTCAAAGAAAACACTTTGAAAACTTGAAGCTTTATGGACACAGGAGCTTTTTGTTTCTATGGAGAGTGAACCTCACAAGCAAAGAAAGTGGCATGGGATGGTTCCAGGAGCTATCCCTGTGTCTGCCCTGCCTCATCCCCGCACTGAGGCATCTGACTCTATCTGAGATGACTGAGCCCTACAGAGGCCGTCCATGCCCCTTGTGTAATCACTTGGTGCTCCATGGTGGAATGCAAGGGCAGGGAGAGACTGAGCTGGGGCATCTGTCTCAGTACGAACACTTGGTGTCTGCCTGCCTGTGTGATTGGCCAGGGATTGGTAGGGGATGCCGCAGAGTCCCAGCTGCCCCAGAGGAGGCCACCAGCCTCTGGCTCTTGGCTCATCTTTCATACCTTATTATTCTTTTGTTGAATGTAAACAGACTAGAGGCCCCAGCTTTTAGAAATGGGCGTTTGGCACATTTTTATTGTCACTGAATCTCAGCTTCTCAGAGCTGGAGGCTAACTCTGGATCCAGCCCAGGCCAGGCCCCACATTTCTTTAGTTCAGTTCTTTCCCCTTGTCTATTACTTTTTTGGGGGGATGGGAGCAGTGGAGAAGAAGGGGAGAGGATCCCAACCTGCGATTGCATTGACCTCGAGACCTCCCAATGTGGAAACTTCCTTTGTGGCTGCAGGATCTTCTTGCACTTAGAAAAATGAATGATCCTTTATTAAATACTTTGTGCTAAGCATTGGAAACACTAGACCAAACAGCTCTCAAGGAGTTCCCATCATCCTAGGGGAGCCTGGTGGGCTAAGAGACTAGGGGCCTTACCCAGGGTCACACAAGGTAAGAAATGAAGCTAGGGAGGCCTTCCAAACTCCAAAGCTGCTTTCATCCACTGTCACTATCTTATTGAAGTCTCTGTTTGAATTCAGACAAGCACGGTAAAGGTCAGGCATTTATTGTTCCTACTTTATAAAAAAATATGGAAAAGGATCTGCCATCAGAGACTCTGGGGATCTCTGCCCTCCCTCCCTCCCCATGTATATGACAGCTTGCCTTGTCCTTAGAAGATTGTGCCAATTATCAGGCCTCTTCCAGTTGCAGAGAATGAGACCAAAGCTCAAGGGCTTGGTATGGAAAGGGTGGCATAGACGGCTCCCATTCCCAGCCTTCATCAGAACAGCGTTCATCTTGCTCACGGGAAGGAGATTAGATCTGATGAAGATTAGGAACTGAGTCCTGGTTTTGATGAGGGTCATGTGGAAAATCCCCAGGCTGAGCTCTTCTAACCCTGCCAATGAGTCCCTGGGTGTTTGTTCATACCTGGTCTCCCCTTTAACCACTTGACAGCTTTGCCTTTAAATCTTGGAGGAGTCCTGTTTATTGGGATGCCGCCAGCCTTCTCCAGGACTTGGATGATGCAGGTGAGGTTAATTCACTCCATATAAACACAAACATCTATTTAATACTTGCTGTTCTGGCCACTGCTCTGGTTGCCAAGGATATAAAGAAAGAGAAGAAAAAAACCTAGAAAAACCTAGCTCCTGCTACCTGTCCCTGAGCCAGCCTTTGACTGAGTAGTAGGAGTAAGTAATGGGAGTATTTCTGGAGGCATGAGGAGGGCCTCCTCATGGATTTATTTGAGCCTTAAAACAGTGCGATGAGGTAGGTGCAACTTTTCCCCCCATTTTATAGAACAGGAAACTGAGGTTCCAACAATTGTGACTTACCCATGGTTGTACAGAGAGTGTCAGAATCAGCATTTGAAAATACCTTTAGGCATCAGCAGATGTTTCTCCAAAACTTATTCTAGAAATGACAGAAGAGCATCTCTCTCTTCAGAGTATCCACAATCGGGTCCCACATAGGGCTGGAGCCTTGTCTCATCTCCCTGCCCTTCCTGAATCTTCTGGTAACCCTCACCCACCCTTTCTGGACTATTGAACTCCTAACCCATCTTTTAAAAGCCACATCAAATTCCCTTTCCTTCATGAAGCCCCTCTTCCCTATGGGCTATGTGGTAGGACTTTATTACCCAGGAGACTGGTGCTTGACAGCAGGGAAGGGACCTCAGGTGAGGAGGAGAAAGAGAGAATGTACAATCTCTTGGCTTTGAATTGTGTGGTATGGGGGTGATGCAATTTAAGGGGTTCAGGGACCTCTCAAGGTCTGAAGTACAGGAGAGGGTTGTCTGGAATGAATTCACCAACTCAAGTATTCTTTAAGTCAAGTTGGCAAAGATTTATTGTCACACCAATATGGGGGGCAGAGCTCCTTAAGGCACTTGCATTCCCTAAGGAACTTGAAGCTTAACGGGAATGATGCTAAAGCTTCTATAGGAAAAGTAGTGGGTTATCTGGCAGATAGGCTAATTAAGGGTTAACATACAGTTTAGTTACAGGCGTTATTCACTACCGGAAACCAGGGGAGGGGTTTCTCAGGGGTGTATCTTTGGTCTGTTATGTCTGTAGCATAATAGCTTTGAGAGCTGACATCTATATCTTGACCTCTGGATTGTACGTGATAACTGTGGGAATCAATACATGATAATTCTGTGGTTATAAGTTTTCACAAGAGAATTTCTTCAGAGATCAGTTTGTCCTTGTTACAGGAAAGACTGTTTTACTGGGGCCCATTCAGGAGTTGTTGCTAGGCATAGTGTCCTTGGGCTGGGAAGAAAACTCATGGATAGTATTTTGAAGCTAGGGAGAAATATGATCTTGGAAGTGGGGTCCAGGCACAAGAGCCCCATCCCGCTCCTTAAACAGATGGGACCCAAAATCTTTTGGGGTAAGGGATGAAGGTCTCAGTTTCTGAAACTGATTCATGAGGCCATTGGATATAGAGCTGTCCCTGCCTCACTCACCTGTGAGTGAGTAGCAGCCCCTCCCCTCCCCTCCCCTCCCCTCCTCATCCCTCCCTATCCCGCCCCATCCTCATCCCTTCTTAATGTTCAGTGATACTCTAAAGTTTTGTCCTTGCAGGACCACCTTCTAATGTTCGGTCCCATTCCACCAAGGCTCTGGGCATCTAGGAGGCCACATTTGTTGTCTTTGTATTAAAACTGGATGGTCATTTTGTCTACACCCACCACTGTGCATTTGTATCCACATGGGAGTCCGTGGGTCTCACTGGATGGGAGCCTTCTTGGCTTTGGGCTCCTCTGAGTTACTGGACACAATTCTGCTTATCCTTAGTTCCTTGTAGGTGACCTCTGACCTACTCTGCTGGGAAGGTCTATACTGGCCAGTGTTTTGTGTTTCCCCCTTCCCCTTTCCTCATAAAGCCCTTTTGTGGAGGACATCTACACTCACTCTCTCCTACCTTCTATTTCTTTTCCCCTCTCTGGTCTGTTCTTCTCACTTGAATCCCTGCACCCAACTTTGGAGTTCCTTTTTACCCCCTGGCCTTGATGCTCCTTAATTGAATTATGTGCATGGAAACAGTAAACAGTGACCTCTCCCAGGCAGAGATATTCAAGAATCCTCTTACTCATGGGCAGTGATGAAGGGGCTTATCTTTGCAAAGGCTCAGACCATTAGTGGGTTTTAGAAATTAATTAACCTTGAAAATAATAGTCAACATAAGCTCTTACTTGGTTGCTGCACTCCCTTAGTGCTAATTATTTCAATGATCCTGAGCCCTTCTGATGAGGATGAAGATCACTTGTCTGGGCCGTGCTCAGATTGGAGTGGTCCCTCATCACCCTGGGATTCTGACTGTTAATGTCAAGTTTACTTCATTCCTGGGGGTGCAGGCTGGAGGTGTTGGCTAAAGGCCTTTCACCCTGTGACTGCAGGGAGGTAGCCCAGTGTAGCTGGAAACCCTGCACCCAAGGGCTGCTCTGAGAATCAGAAAGGATAGGGCAGGCAAAACAAAGTGCAGAATTTTAAGCGATGTTATTATGACCTTGGGCAATACACTCCAGCTCCCAGAAACTCAGAGGGGGGAGTTGCCTCTCAAACCTTCCATCTAGCACTCCCTCACTGCTCCATCTGTAGCAGGCCACTTCCATCTCCAGGCTTCAGCTGTCCTGCCTGTAAAATGGGGACCATGACCCTGGGACAGCTGCCTCCAAGGGCTGTTCTGAGAATCAGAAAGGAAAGGGCAGGTAAAGCAATGTGCACAACTTTAAGGGATGTTATTATGCCCTTGGGCAACACACTCCAACTCCCAGACCCTCAGCTTCCTGTTCTGTAAAATGAGGATAATACTGGTGCTAATCACCTTAAGGGTGTCTAGGGGTTACAGAGTGCTGGGCCTGGAGTCAGGAAGACTCATCTTCCTGAGTTCAAATCCTGCCTCAGACTCTTACTAGCTAAGTGACCCTGGGCAAGTCACTTCACCCTGTTGGCCTCAGTTTCCTCATCTGTAAAATGAGGTGGAGAAGGAAATGACAAACTGCTCCAGTGTCTTTGCCAAGAAAACTATGGGGTCAAGAAGAGTCAAACTGAGATGACTGAACAGCAACAACCTCGTGGGAGATATTAGAATGAAATGACGTATAGCCACACGGTGCCATGAGCTGTTGTTAGCGATAATTCAGTATGTGATGGATCGACTTGCTGAATGTAAACATGTTCTAGCTCTTGGTTCCATCCCAAGTACACAGGTGTGCACTGTCTGCCTAGGGGACTTGGTGATCTCACAGCTGGACTGACAACAGCTAGTGTCTTCTTCAGGGACACTCCCCTCCTGTTGTCTAAGAGGACTGAAATGTGCCCATTTCTGACTCATCCACCACAAACACTGTAAAATCATTACTGAGCAAAGGTCTTTTCCTTCTTCATTGAGGCCTGAGGCTCTCTTTGGGGCCAGAATTATAAATCAAATTTTGGAGGCTGATGCCAAGTTCTGGAAAATGAGTCTCACCATCCATAGGGAATGGCTCATTTTTTACATCAGGAAAACCAAAATGCAGGAATGAGAACCAGGAGAGCCAACACCTCTTAGAAATGAGTTGTAGGCATAAGTGTAGGCTCCCTCCAGCAGGGGGGAAGGTCAGGGCAGCTCCTGATTGGTGAACTTTAAGCAGAGGTTCAGGGATGGAGGTAAGAAGCTGCTGAGGTCTCTTCCAAGGTAGAGATACTGGGATTTTCTAGTCCTTTTTAAAAAAATTATTTGTTTTCCGTTTTCTACAATCACTTCTACAAGTCTTAGATTTTCTCCTCCTCCCTTCCCAAGATGGAGTGCGATCTTATATGGGTTCTACACACACATTCTTATTAAACACATTCGCACATTGGTCATGTTGAACAGAAGAATTAAAATGAATGGGAGAAACCATGAGAAAAACCAAAGCCAACCAAAACATAACACAAGAGGAAATATTCTGCTTCATTCTATGATCCAGTTCCATAGTTCATTCTCTGAATGTGGAAGGCATTTTGCCTCAACAGTTCATTGGGAATGTTTTAGGTCCTTGCATTACAATGAAGTACTGAGTCTACCAGAAAAATTCCTCGCACACTGTGGTTGTTGCTATGTACAAAGTTCTCCTGGTTCTCCTTTCCCTCAGCATCAGATCATATAAGTCTTTCCAGGCCTCTCTGAAGTCTTCCTGTTCATCATTTCTTATAGCACAATAGTATTTCATTACATTTATATATCATAACTTGTTCAGTTATTCCCCAATTGATGGGCATTCCCTTGGTTTCTAGTTTTTGGCCACCACAAAGAGAGCTGCTCTAAATATTTTTGTACATGTGGGACCCTTTCCCATTTTTATGATCTCTTTGGGATACAGTCCTAGAAGTGGTAATGCTGGGTCAAAGGGTATGCACATTTTTGTAGCCCTTTGGGCATAGTTCCAAATTGCTCTCCAGAATGGTTGGATCAGCTCACAACTCCATCAACAATGAATTAGTGTTCCAACTTTCCCACATCTTCTCCAGCATTTATCATCTTTCTGGTTTGTCATGTTAGCCAATCTGATAGGTGAGATGTGGTATCTCAGAGTTCTTTTGATTTGCGTCTCTCTAATCAATAGTAATTTAGAGCATTTTTTCATATGACAATAGATAGCTTTAATTTTTTCCTCTGAAAACTGCCTGTTCAAATTCTTTGACCACTGGTCCTTTTTACAATTCATATGTTGGCAGTCTGGTGTTCTGAGGGACTGTGGGGTGGTGGCCCTGCCCTGGCTGGGGATGGGAATTTTTCGTATTAGGACTATTATGACTGTGTGTGCAAAGAAACTTTCACTACCAGAGACTTGCAATTACAGGATTTCAGAAAACCCCTCCCCTGGGCATCTGAGGGATGAGTCACCAAAGCAGCTTGGGGGACGTGGGTGGAACTAGTGATATGAGCCAAGTTTTCAATGAGCTCTGACTCCTTTAGGCATTTCAGGTTTGCCCATGAGTGGGGAGTTGGGAATGAATTGGATGGAGGAACTAAGTAGGAGGTGTGGGGCCTCTGAGAAGAGAGAGGAGTAGCCTTCTGGAGAGGCAGACAGAGGGCCAACAAGAGGGACTGGGTATGAAAAATGGTGGCGGCTGCTCCGGGGTGGCTCAAACTCTCAAATCAGGAGCCCCAAGTAGAGAGAAGGATACAAGATGATTTTGGGGGTCCAGATATACTGAGTGCAACCCAGCCTCGGTGCCTGGGACTAGCATTCAAATCAGACACCACTGGTACCAGCCAATCCCAGGGACAAGATTTGGAAGAGCCTTCACAAATGGAAGAGGAAAGCCTAGAGAAGGCCTGTGACAGTCTCTTCTCTAGAGGCTTGATTGTGGCCTGGAAGTCAGGCAGGAGCTCCATGCTGGGAACCCTGCCCATTTTGGCCTCAGTGCCTGCCTGAGTGATCAATGCCTTCGAAACCTATGGCCTTAGTCCACAGCACTGCTAGGCTGTCCATGGAGTGAGGAGTTTCTTTTGGAGATAACAACCCATAAACCCATCCACCATATTGTGGGCATGGGCACGGGTAGGGAGTACTATCAGTCAGTGGATAGAGTAGCCACATGATGCATATCACATCCTTAAGATTGTACCTCAGTCTCCCCTCCTTTGCTGTTCATTCTAGAGGAAATGGAAGAGCAGGGTTATTCCCTATAAATGTCACCTTTCCTTTTGGTATTGTAATCCCCTGGACATTTCCCCCCACTAAAAGCTAACTCTGATGATGGGGCTGTGTGGCAGAAGTGGCCCTGGGTTCTAGAAAGTTCTGATGTCAAAACAAGCAGAATTAGAATGAACCAGCTCTTCTCTAGAATCAGAAGTCTTCACTCAGATCTTCCTTTTGGGTAAGAGCCAGGGATCTGCTGGGAGTTCTGTTGTTTGTGACTTGCCTGAGGTCACCCAAGCAGTATTTATTGGTTTGTACCAATGTAGAAACAAGGAGAAGAGGTAGAAGTTGGAGAATAGAATGGTCCTCCCCACCCCAGGCCCCAGTGTCCACTTAAAGGGTCAGCTTCCCTAAAACTTGGAGATGGAAGAGACTCTGGAGGTCATTGGTCTAGGCCACATCTGACCAGGAAGCCTCTCTCGAAAATGCCTAGTAAAGCATTAACGAGCCTCCAGTGGACACACCCAGGGACAGTGCTATCTCCTGACCACCCTTAATTGTGCTGCTGCTGTAAACTGTGTCTCAGGCTTGTTTACATACAATTGTTTGCTTGTCATCTCCCTCAACAGACTGGAAGTACCCTGGGAGCAGGGTCTGTTTTGACCTTTGTGTCTTTAATGTTGACCAGTGTCTGGTACATAGTAGGTACTTAATGGCAGCTGCAAATATTAGGAATTTTTCATTACAGACCCCTAAATTTGTACCTTGACAACATCCACCATCTGCTCCTAGTTCTTCTCCCTCGGGTCACATGGAATATTCACATTTTTCTTCCCTAGGATCACCCTAAAGGAGCTTGAGGAAAGTGATCCTGGGTCCCTCTCTTCTACAGGGTAAACCCTCATCATTTCTTCAGCTTCTCATTGGCTTGTCCAAGTCCCCCCACCATCCTCATCACCCACTCTTCAGTATGGTGCCGAGACATAAACATGGCAGGTTGCCCACATGGAGTCTGCAGAGGTCAGAGGCCAGAGGGACTCCTGCCTCCCTCATCCAGGTTACTGCATCTTCATTAAGTCCACCTAGGCTGACCTGGGCATTTTTGCCTTCTGTGTTTGTGTCACATTTAAACAGTGAGGTCAAGAGAAGGGCCCCCGGAGCCTTCCAGGCTGCATGCTTGAGCCTGCAAGGGGAAAAGGACCCTTGGCCAGGGCCTCGCTCTGGAGTTTTCTCAGAAAGGGTCTGACGTCCTTGGTGCCTCTGCTCACTTTAACACCCACAATGAAAACAAAGAGGCCATTTTATTTGGCTGACTAAGAGAAGACAACAAAATAAAACCATCTGGCATGATATTAGAGAAGTATGCTGTAAAATATTTGTACATGGTGATCTGAAATAATTTTATGGTTGTCTTTAAAAGAAAGCTTTTTTTCTGCTCCTCCAGGGGCATACACACGCCTCCTTCAGTCATACGCTCTGCTTTTGGGAGGCTGTGATTCCACCAGCGTAGAGAGGATGAGGGGATTCCCTCTGACAATGCAGATCACCAACTTCGATGCTTTGAGATTTGGGGACAGATGGGGGAGGGGTCAGTGAGAGCTCAAGGTTAGTAGAGACCTAGGTAGGGCTCAGACCTAAGTCTTCCTGACTGAGGCTGGCTCATTATCCATGAGCTGGTTCAGATCCCACATTCCTGAGCGTGCCTGAACCAGGTTAAAACATAATTGAGAAATATTTAATAAAATAAATTAAAATACATTAGGACATAGATAATAATAGTAGGTGACTTTGTAGGTCAATATGTGGTCTGTGGGATCTCTATTTGAGATGGACGCCACTGAGCTAGGCCAGGTGACTTTCATGGAAATGAACCTGGTGTCAGTTCTATTTGGAGTCAGAGAACCTGGAGTCACGTCCTGCTTCTGCTTTTTGATCACTTGTGGGGCCTTGGCTACATCCCTTCCTCCTTCTGGGCCTCATTTTCCTCATTTGTAAAGTGAGGATGCTGGCATAAGTGACTTCTGAGGTCCCTTGCCCTTGTAAGTCTGCGATATTCTGATGAGGCTGATTTTTTATTCAGTCCTATCTGATGGGGTAATGAGAAGGATCATTTTGGGCACTCTGGGAGGCAAGCTGGGTTAGCTTTAGCCTCAGAAGGATCAGAAGGTCTTGGGACATGACAGCAGTGCATGATAGAGCTCAGGGATGATGGGAGCTCTGCGTTCAGGCAAACCCATCTTCCACTGGACACTTGGGAGCTTTGAGTCCTTGGACTAGTCATTTAGCTTCCCTGAGCCTCAGTTTCCCTACATATAAGATGAGTATCAGGAGGATAGAAATTTGTAGCCATTGGCCAATAGCTATTCTGGACAAAAGCCCTGATACAACCTCTCTCCTGGAATGAGGAGTAGGTGGCACAAAGGTACCTTTCTGCTGGGTCTAGAAGAGTTTGTTTCAGAGCAGGCTTGATTCAAGCCAGGATTGACTGTGGCACAGAACTTCTGCTGGTGAAGCCAAGGCCAGAGAAGGGTGGGGGGTTGTCTCAGGCTCTTAATAGCGGGCACTTAAGAATACATTGAAGAATGAGCTTATTTGGGGATTGACCTGGTCAAGAAAACACATAGCTGGTTGGCAAGGAGCAGAGGAACACATGCTTTATTTTGGGGTTAAAAGTATGACCAAAATGCGAAGTTGTATTTAGAAAAGTGGATGTTCTTGCTGCCGACCCCAGCTGCTGTATAAAAATATCCCTCCTGTGCACAGATGGGCCATTTTGAGCATGCCATGGGTGCACACCCATTGCTGAGCCACATCTGTTGCTTGTGTGCCTAAAATGCTGGCTCTGAGCTTTCAAGCTGTGACTGTGATCTGCTCCTATGCTTACATCTCAGCTGAAAGACCGACCTCCAGGGCTTGGGAAGCCCCATAGAAGCCCCTGCTTAGCTGCCAACTTCTGGTTTTCTTGGTCAAAACAATATACCTTTCACCATGGCATGGTCACAGTAACTCAAACACCTTTGTTCAATCGTGTCGAGAATTCTACCTGGCTGCTGAGAGGGAGTATAGGGCATGGAAGGTAGTGAGACTCCCCATCTAGGAGGCGGGGATTCCAGTCCCCTTACAGGCTAGCTGCAAGATGATGGAGAAGTCAACTATCCTCTTCATCGCAGTTCTCTCATCTCTAAAATGGGGACGATGGTGGCTCAGGCTCCTGCTGGGGAAGAGACATTCAAGAAGCATTTATTGACAGCGTCATCATGCCAGGCACTGGGCTGGGGAGGGTGTGTGGCTACACTGAAGGGTACAGTAAAAACTCCTGTCCTCAAGAAGCTTCCATGAAGTAACAGAAGTGGCACCATGGTTAAATGGGATCCAGTGGGGAAAATACATCCGCGGTTCTCAAACTTTCCAGCCTTTATCTCACTCATTTTAAACAGTGACTGTTCATTGCTTTAGAGACGGTGAAATGGAAACATTAACTAACAACATAGTGAGGGAGTGCTCCCCACAGGATCAGTGGGGTGCCAGCCTCCCCTCTCCCTCATCCTGGGCAACAATGTCCGGAGGTTCTAGAGACTCCAATAGCCTAACATTATTGAATGTTAGGGGGGGACTGGCTCAGGGTCATCGAGCCAATAGCTTTCAACTGCAGGATTCAAACCCACATCCCTGCTGACCCCCAATCCCCCTATTCTTTGTACCACATCCAAGGAAGAAAGCATATGTATCTCCTCTGTGCCCACACACATGCAGTGCATGTGTTTAGGTGTATTTGTATGTGAAGACATGCATTTACATATTTGCAGACACATATATGTATGCGCGTACATATAGATAGACAGATAAATATAATAGGACACCTACTTTAAAAGAAAGTTCTTCAAATGTACAAAACTATGAAAGGGAGCATTTTTTATGTTAACAGAAAGCTTGAAACAAAATACGTGGCCAGTAACTGGGCACATATTGAACAAACTGGTCTATGAAGGCAATGGAATGTTACTGGACCATAAGGAATAACAAATAAGAAGAGTGAAGAAAACCAGGAAAACTCTCCCGGAAAGAGGACAGCCAAGGAAGCAGAACCAAAGGAGGATGGACTCCATGATGGGGACAACAGAAGTCAAGCCAATTCTGAGAAGCGGCGGGCTCTGGGCAGATCCCTCAGCAGATGGCGGCGCCTCGGTGCTCAAAGGCATGCCTCTTCTTTCTGCTGGGAGCTGAACATCACACTATGTCCTTAGGGGATAGACTTTGGAAAGGATTTTGTTTAAGTCTTCCTAGGAAGTATGTGTTGTATCAAAACAAAATCTCTTAATCAGTTCGTTTTAAACATCAATGGCTCCTCTAAAAGGAAGGATTGGCGTTTTCTTGTTAACCCAATGGGCCGTATCCATCCAAGCCAATCCAAGGAGGAGTTATTAAGTCTTTTCTATGTACTGCACTGATAAATGAGTATTCACAACATATATGTGTGTATATACATACATATATCTGCACACATATACATACACACACACACTTCAATCCCACATCGACAATTGGACAATTGCTTAGTGAACATCTCAGGCTGGATGTCCAACCATTCCTTTTCCACATTTCCCTCTTTCTGTCAAGGCTCCATTCTCCTTCCCCTCCCCATTTCTAACCTTGGCATTTTCTTGGACTCCTCACTCTTCTGTATTCCATATATCCAGTCAGTTATAGAATTTGGGAGTTTCTACCCTCACAAAATCTCCTGCCTGCCTGCCTGCCTTCCCTTTAGCCACCCAGCCGCCAGCTTAGATCAGCTTCTCCTCACCTCTCCCTTAGGTAAGGGCCACACCCTCCTAACTACCTTCCCTGCCTCAAGTCTTTCTCCACTGCAGACCCTTCACTCAGTTGTCAAGTGATTTTCCTTAAATTCAGGTCTGACCAAGTTAATCCACTCCCTTCAATAGATCAGTGGAACAAAAGGCAATAGCCACCTATTGCCTCTAACAACCAAACATAAGCACCATTTGCTTAGCTTGTGAAAGTCTAGGTAACCCTGCCCCCAACTCTCTTTCCAGTCTCACCCTATGCTACTCCCTCCCCCACATTCTGTGATATGACCAAATGAATTCTATCTCTGTTTCTTCCACACGACTCTCCATGTCCCATCTCCAAGACTGCCCTGGCCACCCACATGAGCTGACACCCTCTGTTGTCTCCATGCCCTTCAAGGCCCATCTTTTACAAGAGACCTTTCCTGATGCCCCAAACCTTGGTATTTAATGATACTATTGTGAAGGTGCCTTACAAACCTTAAAGTACCACAAACATGCCTTTATTTGTATATAATTTAATCTTCTTTTTATTTTGTGTTTTATTTGTATTTAATCTGTTGGTTTTTATTCTGTCTGTAATCATTTGTTATCTTGCTGTCTTCCCTATTAGAATGCAGGAAAAGGAATTGTTTCACTGATTGCATGTGTATCCCAAGTACCTTGCCCTGTGCCTGGCATGTCACTGGCTCTTCAGAAACTCCACTTAATTGGTTGATTAATTTATGTTTAGACACAGGTACATGTATATGAATAGACACACACATACATATATATGTATGATATGTATGTATGTGTACACAAAAGTACCTTCATGTCATTCAACGAACATTTAAGATGCAGATACAGAACAAAGTCAGTCCCTGGTCTCACATTGCTCACACACCAATGAGAAGGAAATTGAGCAAGCTAACATACCATCAAGCTCTCTACAGGAGAAACAGGAAATGATGAAGGTGGGGCAGGCTCAGGGATGAGGAGGGGCTGGGAAGGCTTCCTGGAGCAGGTAGGAGTTTAGCTGGGACTCAAAGGAAGCCAGAGAGGTCAGGAGGCAGAGCAGAGGAGGGAGAGTGTGCCAGGCTTGAGGGATGGCTGGAGAGAATGCTTGGAGGATGGAGATAGAGGGACATGTTCCTGGAGCAACCATGAGGCGGCAGTCACTGGACTAAAGAGGATGGGTCGGGGGTCAAGTGGGAGAAGCCTGGAAAAGTAGGAGGGGACAGATGATGAAAGGCATTCAGTGCCCAACAGAGCATTTTGTATTTGCTCCTGGAGGCAGGGAAGGAGGTGGGGAGAGGCTCCTGGCAGGCAAACTCCCGCTGCCTCTCCCCCCAGGTATTGCCATAGTCCAGATGGGAGGTGAGGAGGGTCCCACCCACTCCTTCAGTGATCTCAGGTGAGTTTTGTCTTTACTCTGAACTGAGTTTTCTTAATTCTAAAATGAGAGAATTGGATTAGATGACTTTCCTAGTATGTTCTTACTCTAAATCTCATAATCTTGTGCCTGAACTACTCCTAAGGTCCCCACCAGGATTCAAATCAAATGGACCCGTTTGATGCCTCAGAGACACTAAATAGATTGACCCCAGTACTTGGGCAGCATAGAACCAGAAGGACACAACACCAGACCTGAGCTCAAGGAGACCTGGGTTCAAGTACCACCCATGAGTTAATTGATCATCAAGCAATTATTAAGCACTCACTGCATGCCAGTCTCTCTGCTCAGTACTGCTCTTTGTGCCCTCAGGAAGCTCATACTCCAGTGGTTGAGACCCATGGACAGTTATGTTGCCTCTGAGAAGCCAGCCTCACTCTGAGCCTCAGGTATTCCTCTACAATGATCCTACTCTGTTACAAGGAATTGGGATCTGCTGTGGCTCTCAGGATTCAAAAGATAAATGCCCCTTTTTACTGAGATGACTGAAGGAATGTTCAGACAACTCCTATAGACCTGTGCTCTGTGTGTGCTCTGTCAATTTTCCGAGTTTGGTTGTGATTGGGGGCTTGGGAGTCAAGAGGGCCCTCATGCTCCTGAAGTGAACAGCCAAGTCATCTCTGGACCACATGCCTGGGCCACTCAAAGCCCTGTGGCTACCTGGACATCTTTCTACACCTCTCTCATGAGGCAGCCTGGTAGGAACAATTTTATGGGAACAGGTTGTTCAGATCTTTGGTTGATTCAGGTGAAAAACCCCTGGAGAAAGTTGCTACCCAAGCTGCTTTGTGTCATGGGACAGTTGGGGTCCTGGGACCGGGCAGCCCCTCCCTCACAGAATTCTTTGTCCCCAAAGTGGAGGTGAAGGCCTTCTGCTTCTTCCTGCAGCACTCCCCCTGCTACCGGTCGCTTTTGCTGGGTCTACAATGAGCAGCCTCCCACTCTCAACTGCTATGTCTGCAGCTGTTGCCAAACATGTGGCAGGCCTGGAATTCCAGCAGCTGTTTGGCCCAAATCCCCTTCTTCAGTGGGAAATGAGGCTGGGCCTGGGATCGGGGCCTTTGATGTGTCAAGGCCTTCTTAGCTGGCTAATTTTGGGTATCAGCAGCCCACTTGCAGTGACTGAATGCTGTAGAGTCTACCCTGTGGCCCAGGGGAACTGGCTTTGGAAAAACCTGGATATTCCCTATATTCCAGGCTGCTTTCTCCCTGGCTGTGGAGGCAGACTTACTGCTTGATGCTTTAGTGAAAACAGGAAAAGCCCTTGTTCCCATGAGGCTTATGCCCCAAGAACACAGACTTAGAACATTTTCTCTCAACTGTTCATGTCTCCTGGACCTTAGAAACATGCCTTGAAAGCAAAATGGTCCCCTCTTAATTCAGTCCAGCCCATCCAGCAAACATTCAGTTTCTAACTGCAGTTCAGTCTGGCAAAACCTATGGACCTCTTCTCAGAACAATGTTTTTAAATGCACATAATAAAATACAGATTACAAAGGAAAGCAATTATATTGAAATGGAGTTTCTCTATCCATCCATCTGTCCATCTGTTCATCTGTTCATCTATTTATCTCCATCTGTCCATCCCTCTGTCTAAAGTTTATAAACTCCAGGTTAAGAAAATTAATTTTCTTTTTCTCCTCTGGAAGATCTTTCTGCCACCCAATCCCCTTCTTCTAATTGGTTCACTCCTCCCAGAATCTCCATTTTAGAGAGGTGCCTAGGTTAGCCATATTCACACCTTCTCTCTTCTTTCTACAGAGTTCATTCCGCATTCTACGCTGATCTGGTACCCTCTATCCCTCTCTGCCTTTTCCTCTTCCCTTTAGGGGCTGTCTTCCTCCATTAGACAGGCAGGGACTCTCTCTCTTTTTGTTTGTGTTTGTATTCTAGAGCATAGCACAGTATGCACGATGTGGTGATGGTTCCATCAATGCTTATTCACGTAAGATAGTGTCTGACCTCATGCCTGGGTTCCTCACTAGACAGGCTCCAGTATGCCCATCACTCTGCTCTCTCATGGATCGGGGGACTTCCATCCTGTGCCACTCTTGTTCATGGCTATGTGGAAATCTACCCAACCTAGAGGGATTGCATTGGCAAATGTTTAACAAGGGGCTTCAAAAAAGTGTGCAGGACATGCTTCTAAGCTATATCTGCATCATTAAAAATTTTCTCTGTCACTTTCTTGAGTCAAGACCAGAGGGTCAGCATTTGTCTCTGAGGTCAGATTTGGTGGAAGATCTGGTCCAAACAATCGACAGAACACAAATTTGTCACTTAATTGTTGTTTGCCTGTTTCCTCATCTCTAAAATGGAGATCATAACAGAATCTCCCCCCATGGTTATTGTGAGGATGAAAATGAGAAAAAAACTGATGAAGTGCTGGGCCCATAGGAAGTGCTAAAGACATTTTAGCTGTTCAGTGATGCCCTAGTTTATGGTGTTTGCCTATTTCTGACATACAAATATGCACAAAGGAGATGGACTGATCAGCTCTCGAGCTGGTTGGGGCTGACTCCAGCAAACCCTTGGGTCTTCTTTCCCTACCTCCTCTGGACCTCATGAGGTTTCAGGAGGAGCCAACAGGCTTTGCAGTGATCATCCCTCATTCTTAACCCACGATTCCCTTGACTTCTTTTCCAATCATGTATTTTCTTGATGTCTTTGGTATGTAATTAGACATGTAGTGTGCCATGTGTAATGTAAAGATGTATGTAGTATGTAATTCTTGATGGGTGATGTTTTTTAGCCTGTTCACATTGCCCTGAGTCTCACCATTATCCTTTGAGTGAACCTCAATTTTCCCTTCTGGGTGACTGTAGTTCTCCATGAACCCATCTCACAGGTCATGGGGATACAATGCTTATTCCAGATTAGGAAATGAGAGCTAAAAGGAACCTCAGAGATCACCTAGTCCCTCACTCAACATCCCTCCCTCACTTTACAAATGAGGAAACTGAGGCCAAGGTCACTAAGTTAGTTGTCTAGGGTCACAGAATTAGTTAAGTAGAAGGGTGGGCTCTGAACCCTGATCCTCCAACTTTGTACCTACCACTCTATCCAGTATAATCAAAACCAATCCTTTCTCTTAATGACCTTAGGTTCTTCAATAGAGGTAAGACTATTTTCACTGGCTCTCCATCAGGTATGATCCCCTAGTCCCATCTCCTCATTCTTCACCCAGCTCTGGAAAGCCTTTTCCTCTTGGATGCTTTCTCTATTTAGAGTAGATTTTTCAGTTCTCCCCAGCTGCTAACATCTCCAACTCCCCCAAGGTTTCCCTCTGTAAATGTTTAATTTAATCTGTGTCTAGGGAGATATGTGTTCTTTGTATACTTTGCATTTTATGCTTCTGTCTTGGTGAGAATGCTCTTACTACAAACACTTCAGATTAATAATAGCCTCTGAGCCTTGGCTTCCAAAGCTTTTTCATAAACATCCAGTCCCTTGGATTTTCCAGAGGAGATAGACCTATGTTTATCTCATTTTCATCAAAGTAAATGAGAATCAGAGAGGCTGAGTTACTGGACCAAGGTCACATAGCTAGTTAATGGCAGGATAGGAAGGATGAGAAGCCAGATCCCTGACTCCTCAGTGACAGCTCTTTCTTCTATATTGTGTTACTGCTCTTACAGGTCAGGAATCCCCTCTACCTCCTTTCCTTCATGGACTCTCAAAGGGCTAAATGAAATTAGGCAAATGACATAGTACTAACAACTGGGCTATTCATGAGGGCTTTGGGGTTTCATTTATTCATTCAACACCTAGTTGAGGTTCCACAGAGAAGGATGGGAAGAAGACAGCAGATCCAGGAAAAAGCTATCATCATTATTATTTTAATAATAATAAATAACTTTAATAATAAAAATAACTGGCATGTATCTATTGCTTTAAGGTTTACAAAATGCTTTATATGTTATTTTGCTGGTTTTATTTTAATCGTTGATACTAAATTAGAAGGAATAAAAATGAGAACATAATGGCTTCCAATTTGGGCAAATCCAACCTTATTTATTTTAAGGTATAGAGGTTGACAATGAGGAAATAAATCAGTAGATATTGACATACTCAATTGTCATTTGCAGACGAATTGAACTGATCAGAATTAATCTCCACAGGCTGAAACAACTAAATAACAAGGCAGCTAGGTGGCACAGAGGATAGAGCGCGGGGCTTGGAATCAGGACGACCTGAGTTCAAATTTGACCTCATACACTTACTAGCTTTGTGACTTTGGGCAAGTCACTTAACCCTGTTTGACTCAGTTCCTCATCTGTAAAATGAACTGGAAATGGCAAACTATTTCAGTATCTGCCAAGAAAAACCTAAATGGGGCCATGAAGAGTTGGACATGACTGAAAATTTCTACAGGAAGAAGACCAAAAGACTTTGGAAACCCCATCAACCAGTAAATACACAATAATCTTGCCAAGTGGAGATATATGGAGGTCAAACCCAACACTGGTTCTGAATAGATCCTTTGTAAAATCTTACAGTAGGGTGTTAGAAGTTTGTGAGCAGTGTTACCACATCAACCATCTCATAAAACAGCAGAAGCGGTGAAGGAAAACAAATATTTTGGGAAAGCTTAGCAAGAGCCCCCTAAACCAAACCACCTAGAGCAGAAAGATTCAACCCAATACGTGGCAGGAAGTCTGCCACCTCCTGAGATGACTCCAACCAGAATAAATGTCATTGGGAAATAGGTAGCAAAAGAAAACAAATGCAATTGAACACAGATAATGTGAATGTCTAGTTTTTTAAGTCAACACATAGACAGCAGGGATCCTCCTGTACAGTCAGTAGCCCTTATTGCTACTTGAGTTTGACACCACTGGAGGTGTCATCAAAGGATGAAATGGGAAGAAAGGACAAGATGTAGATGGAACAGAAGATGCCTCTTCTAATTACTTCAGCAAGTCATTCCCTTGGTGCATGGCAGCGGAGTCCACACCTTTGGACTCCACTGTCACAGTCCCTGGTGCATCATCTGAGGAAGGAGAAGCAGAATTAAATAAGTATGAAGTGAGCTACTATGCTAAAGAAATAAATCCATGGGAGGAACCCTCTGGGGAATGGTACAACTGGGAGAGCATCAAGGAATTAACTGGCAGCCGTGTGGCTCGATGGATAGAGTTAGGAATATTGCCTCAGATGCTGGCTGTGTGATCTGGGGAAGTCACCTCATTCTCTGTGCCTCTGTTTCCTCCTCTGTAAAATGACACCTTCCTCCTAAGAGTGTCCTGAAAATAACGTAAGAAAATATTTATAAAGAACATAAAACTCTATATAAATATTATTATTGGTATTATTGCCAATGGTAACTATTATATTTTTCAAGGTACTTGAAAGATGGGAAGCTCCCACATATTTGCAAGAAGTCACGAGCATTATTATGACCACAAAGAATGATAAAAGATCAACGAGTAGATCCCTCTGTATTTATAGTTTCTTAACCAGAAAGGATCATTTGATTCGGTGGAAGCATCCTGCATCACAACCATATAGGAATCACTGAAAGATGTACAAAGCAGAGAAAGGTTTCTCCAGTGTCTTTCTGATTATTAATATCAAGAAAGGCTTTAAATGGGGAGACATCTGCTTCCTGAAGGTGTCTGCACAATCATGGGGGATGCATAGGCTACAACAGCAATGGATGGTTTCCCTACAAATTTTTCTCTGACATTGTACTAATTATAGAGGAACATCACTCAGATGAATTCAAAGGGTATGTATGAGAGAAACTAAGCAAATGGAACACTTCCTGCCCAGACTATGATATACTGATGACTGGAGCATCCATAAAGCTTGGTCATTATTATTTGTGTCTTAGATAGATTCTGGATATTATTTGGATTCCAAATTGCAAAGGAGAAAGAGAATTGTCAGACCTTGGAGAAGTCGCATGGCACTTTTAATGGATCCAAGCTTCTCCCTGAAAAAAAGAACCATTTTTCCTTTTTGTATTTGTATTCTTCCAGTGGCACTCCATGGCTGCCCATCATAAAAATGAACCAGGCTCAAGAACTTAAGTTGTAGACTACCCAAAGGACAATGAGAAGAGCAGTGATGGGCATGAGTAGAAATCAACATTTTACCAGCCAAGAGCTTCACTGGAAAAGAAGTGTGAGGAATATCACCAGAGGGACGTGTAACTGAAAAAGGAGGTTGGTCTGTCAAGTATCAGAGCAAAGGTTAACAGATGGGGAGCATGTGTAAACCTATTGTCATCCACACAATATAAAAAGTTCAAAAGAAGAATCCCCATCATGTTAGGTGAGTGCTTTGTGGAGGAATTTTTTATGGGGGAAATAAATAGGAAAGAAGAGAGGAAGGAAAAAATAGGAAAGACTCATTTATTAAATGCTTATTATGTGCTAAACATGATAAGAACTGAGAATAGAAATAGAAAAATAGCCTCTGTCCTAAAGAGCTTATATTCTATCATGGAATGACAGCTGGGGAGGGCCACCTAGGTCTGGAAAACTCTAGGGATGATATCTGGCAACGAGAAGGCCATAACCCAGCTGGGAACATTGGCAGCTGAGTTGGTAAGAGTGCTGGATTTGGAATCAGGAATATTCAAGTGCAAATCTGGCCTTAGGCACTTGGCTACATGACGCTGGGCAAGTCACTTATCTCTGTCTGCCTCAGTTTCTTCAGTTATGAAATGGGGATCATAATGGCACCTACCTCTCAGGATTATTGTGAGGTTCAAATGGGATATTTATAAAGTGCTTAACACAGCATCTGACATATAGTAGGTGCTTAATAAATGCTTGTTTCCTTCTTCCCCATTCTTTCCCCTCCACTTTACTAATGACAAAGTTGATTTGATCATGTTTCCTAGTCCTAGAACTAGGGAAGGAAGGGGTACTCAGATAAACAATGGGGTCAGGGGTTACTAGAGAGGATAAAGTTGGAAAGTCAGTAGGGTAAAAGTTGTAATGATTATTTTCCAAATAAATACACAAAATGCAAGTTGTAACTGCTCAGTGGTTAAATCCGCCAACAGGTCTCAACAAGCAAGTGTTGGCAGATCTTAACAAGCAAGTGTTGGCAGGCAAGCATGCCTTACATTGTCAGAAAGTCCACCGTGCATCAGCAGGAATGTGTACATCTAATGACTTGTTTACAATATGATACTATACGGTTACATCACCCAGTATTACATCATCAAAATTTCAAAGCAGGAAAACAACCATAAATTTTATAGTTTTTGGAAATGACACAAGTTTCAAAATAAAAATTAAAGGGTTAAATAAAGTAGATTTGCTGGGGGGTCACTGAGTAATTTTTTAAGGGGGTGGTAGGCCAAATAAGTTTGGGAATCTCTGTACTAGTCAATAATGTGTGTGTCTATTAATAAGTCTTAACTTCTTTAGCTATAGATCCAGAATAAATTAGAAATGGAATTAGGAAAGTTTCCACACTGCTTCTAATTTTCAGTTTCTTAAAAATAATTAGATATTTAATTAATATAGTTTTGAGATCATTCAGCAAGCATTTCTCAAATACTTGCTATGTACCAGGCACACAGCATATTTGGAAATTCATTTTGGAATGAAAAGGTTTTGAATCCCCAACCCTGATCATAGCATTCAGCACTCTGCAAGGTTTATTTTCATATTCTTCTTTGTCAGCACGGATTCTTTTTTGGGGGGAATCATAAAAACCAAAGGCCCTCCTGTCTTCCAATCCTTGTCTCGTTCAGTCACCCCATGCCTTCATTAATCCCATATTCAGTAACTATGCAGGAAGAGAAGAACGCAACCGTTAAACCAACAATAGGTCATTGCATCCCCCACTTCGGGAGAGCCACAGAGCTTGGGGGGGGGTTTATTAATTCAAAATGTTTTTGAACCTGGCTCTTATTATGCTTCTTACTTGAGATGTGAAGTCATCCTGGCTAATGCCCACACGCAGCCGAAGTCTGGATCAAAGGAGGGAGAACCCCATGAGCCTAGACCTTCTATGTGGATGGGGCAAGATGCAGATGAATGTCTCCAGCCTGCCTCTGAGGCTTTAGCTAAAAATGAAAGAGAGGCCTGGGAGGGGGAGGATGAGGTTAGAACAAAGCATAGCAGGGGCTGGGACTCGTTCTGGCCTGGATCCCAAAGGCCAGGGCCTGAATCATCTGGGCTCTGCTGTCTGGGAGAGCTGTGTGATTGGGGCCAGGCACTAGCCCCTGTGAGCCTCTGAATCTGCATCTGTACTGTGGAAGCATCAGCCCAGCCTGCCTCCAAGCCTCTCCTTACTGTTCAGGCTTGCTCGCCTAGGCCAGGGGCTTCCATCCCTTGATGAGAGAATCTGACTCAAAACCCTTTCTCAGAATGTCCACCAGGCCAACATTGTTTTTCCATTTTCTTTGTCCCAGATGCAGGCCCTGGCCATTACAGAAGACCTCCATTTAAGGCATATACACTGATCTTCCTCAGTTCTGACCTGATTCATAGGAGCCCGACCTTGGCTCTGGAGGGGCCTTGGAGGCTGACTTGTCTCTCCCTCCTCTTACAGATGAAGAGGGTGGACCTCCTAAGATCACCCAAGGAACATTAGAACCAGTATTTGAGGTCAGACCTTTGGATTCCAAAGCCAGGGCTTTTTCTACTGTCACCTTTGATCAGCTGAATGGAACAAGCCAGGTGCTGGGCTGGGCTCAAGGGAAATAAAGATAAGACCCTCAACGGGAGTACCACAAGGGCAGGAATCAGTCTATACAAAGTCATTCATTGAGGGGACACTCCCAGGGACATGGGGCAAGCAGGAAAGGCCCTTGTAGGAGGGAGCAGCCCGACTCAGTCTAGAAGGAAGGCGGGGATCCTGAGAGCTGGGCTGAGACACAGCACATTTCAGACCCAGCAGCTAATTCCTGCAAAGCACAGAGACTGGAGAGGGCCCCCAGGTGGGGCAGCCCTCAGCCACAGGACTGGGATGCTCATTCAGTGGTATCTTAGTGAAGTCTTGGGCTGCCAAACAGCCTCTCCCAGCCTCTAAAGCTGACCTCAGCACAGCTTGTCTCAAGCTAGTGGTTGGGTGCAGACACATTCCAGGGGATTCTTACAAGATCTTCCACCTGATTTTGCCAAACCCAGGGTCCCAAAGAGAACTGGTCCAAGATGATGATTGCTTTGCTGTTTCTTACAAAACAAATCCCTTTTCCATGTCCATGTGACATTCCCTAAGAGCCCCATGGAGGGAGGGGACATGTAGCATGAACAGCAGTGACGGCATATGACAATGTGTGTCTGCGCCTGCCTGGGCCTCCCAAAACGGAGCCTTTGAGTCTCACTGGTGCTGTGGAGGAGGTGGGGGGATTTGTGGGCACCGTCCGCCCCCTAGGGCTAGTGGGCTTATCCTCTCACCACTGTCATTAGTGAGACGCTGCCTCTGCTAGAAGGTAAGCAGGCTGGTTTTTTGTGAGCTGTGAGCTGGGAAAGGACCTTCTGGGTCTTGGGGAGCGAAGGGCGGGGGGGACTAAACTCCAGACTTGTCCACAAAAGAGGGATCCTAACAACCCCGACCATGATGAGGACAAATGAGAGAATGATTGTGAAGTGCTTCATGTGGTGCCTGGTACATAGTAGGTGCTGTGGGAGTGTGAACCATTCTCATCAGTGACTTTGCCCGGATTAGCCCCCATGCCTGGAGTTCACTCGCTCCTTGTTCTTTCTCATCGAGCTCCATCTGCCTAGAGGGTGCAGCTCAAAGCCTGTCTTCTCTATGGGGCCTTCCCTAATCCCTCCAGCACCCCCAAACTACCTGGCATTAACATATGGGGCACCATTCATGTTGTTACATACATTTCCTTTGTGGGTTATGTTCATTTCTATATGCTCCTGTAGTTGTCTCCCCCATCAGAAAATATATGTTTATGAGTAGATATTGTTTCATTTGGGGGTTCGTACCTCCCCCATCCCCACACCTGGTATACCTAGTATAGTGCCTGGTACATAGTAGGTGCTTAATAAATTTGATTGATTGGGTAAAATTATGAAAGTGCTTAGTGAATGGTCTTCAAATGCACTTTCTATTTTTGAATTAAACAACCAATAAGATATAAGCCTTTGCAGTCTTTACATTTGAACACAATCATTTTAAACACAATTTATCTGACTTTGATTTTGTAAACAGGGTCTATCTCTGCCCGAGTTGGGGTGTTGCCTTCTGATTTGACTGAGGCTGAGTGTATTCTCAATGGCTTCCTAAATAGGACAGATATTTTAAGAGTTTAGCAGATGGAGGACAGGACATGAAAGTGGAAGGGCTGGGTTTGAATCTCATGTCTGTCCAGTGCTCATTCTGTGACCTTGGGCAGGTCACTTGACTCAACCTCTGTGAGACTCAGTGTCTTTAATGGTTAAGATGGTAATAATTTTTTTAAAGTGGGGAGAACAATAAGTACTCTCCTAGTCTGTGCAAAAGCCAAACTGGCCCTCTCTGTCCTGCATACTCCTTGTGTCACAGTGTGGTTGTGATATTCCAAGGTGGGATGGGATATGCATGAAGTGCTCCACAAACCTTTACACACTTTTATCTGTCAGGTCAGCCTTGGAAACACTGGACATGGATTAGGTCCTTAGGGCCTGACTGTGGGTCCCTAGCATAGTAATAAGGTGCCTGCTTCTGGGGATCTGAGGGCAAGCTACATGTTGGTTTGGGATTATCCAGTCAACCTGTACAGCCATTCCCAGGTGAGGCCCCTGTCTACCCTGTGACAGTATGTCTGTCCCTGTGTCCTGGTCACAGCCAGGCTCCTCAGCGATCTGGCCTTTTTGGAAAACATTTGCTTAAGAATGTAAAAATGTGTGTGTTTCTGTTTTGAACCACTTGGCTAATAAATCAAAAGAGATCTGGAGATCTTTTAGAGGAATTGCTGCCCTCCCAGGTGTAATGCTCATTGATGACCACCATTCAGGCTAGTTTGACTGAGGTGGAAACTGTGTAAAAGTTAAATCATGAGCAAGGCTTTTTAATGAGCAGGTAGCATGTGCCTGAAGAAGACGAGCTCATCCTTCATCTCTTTCATGGATGATTTCTGCTTCCCCATCCCAATTCAAGCCAACTGTAACCATCCTTTGCTGTTATCTTGGCACAAAGCAGTTTCTTTATGGGAAAAGTGCTAACGTAAATCCCAAGGGGAAAAAAAAAACCAACCAAAAAAACACAACAAAAAAAAACCTAAGTTGCTTTTTCCATGTGTGTTTATTCCTTCAGGGCTCAGAGGAAGATGGGACTAAAATATGCTAAAGACTGGAAAAGACCACAATGGCAGCTGATTCTGTCTTCCACCTCTCACTTGAAGGAAGGAAACTGGGAAGAGAAGACTTTATGAGGGTTACCCATGGAAAAGTAAGTCCTAGTTACCTTAACAACAATAATAATAAATAAACAAAGGTATGTTCCTGTCGATTAGGGTTCATCAGGAGCCAAGGCATCATCCTGGGATCCCAGATCTACAGCTAGAAGCCATCTCCTTCAACCTTCCACTTTACAGATGAGGAAACTGAGTCTGAGGGAGGGGAAGCAATTTGCCCATGGCTGCATAGCTAGGAATTTTATTGGTTTGATTTGAACCCAGGCCTCCTGACAAGTCTACTGCTACCTCTCATGAGGTCAAGACTGAACAGGTCAAGTTCCACCTTGGTACTCTGTTTCCACCTCTAATTTCACTTCTGAGGATCCCAACCCCCACTTCCATCACTCCATCAATGGAAATAGTGGACATACTTTGTGAGTTACTGTGGCAGAAGAAGTGGAGTCTGGCATTTTAGCTGCAAAGCCCACTGGCCTTGGACCCTAGGGACGGTGACCCTTTGGCATCCCTGCCTCCTTCAGGCTGCTTAGTTCTGATTAGGCCAGATAGCCAAAGGATGATTGAGGCTGTCATAGTTCAAAGGTGAAAAAAGAAGAAAAATCATTGTTTCATTGACTAGGAAAACATGGATGGGAAAAGATGCCTCACACCAGCTTTCTCAAACAAGGCATCAAGTGGGTTCTGCTGTTAGCTGTCTTAGTAAGGAGAGTTTAGAATGTGGCTCTCACCGTTAAGGTGGTCTCCTGGAAATTTCTTGGTTTCCAACAGATGTCCTTCATGAAAAAAACTCCAAAGTCCTGTTTCTGATCCCATTAGTGACAAAGGGAGTCTTTAATGCTGGTCATAGACAACAGAGCAGGACAGATGGCAGGCTGGCGCTTGAGTCAGGAAGGCTGGCCCAGGGACTGCCTCTAAGATGAACTGGAGCAGGTCACTGAGCCTCTGAGTACCCCCCCCCCCCCCACTTCTTCTTCAAAGTAGAGTCTCAGGGGCCAATCACGTGGACAGAGATGGTTTCCCACCAGGAAGAGACTCCCTGGGCTCTTTAAATTCCCCAGAGGGCTGATCCTATTTACAGCTGCCAGCCCCTCCCCTCCTAAGAAAGCTATCTCCTGCAAAGGCTCCTCCCTGCTTCTCCAAAGGCTATAAAACTCATGTGCGTGGGTGCCTGGCCCCTCAGCTCAGCTCAACTGCCTTCTTCCTGGCCTTTCCTATCCTTTTCTTTAAAATTTTCTGGAAGAAAGTTCTTTAGGAAAACTTTGCAAACAGATGTCACACCCTCTGGCTCTTTTCTCTTCCCTTGGGTTATTTCACTTTTATCAATCAATTGATAAACGTCTATTAAGGACCTACTATGTGCCAGGCACTGTGTGAAGTGCTGGGGGCCTGACCTCCAAGAGCTCATGATCTAATGGGGGAGAACACATGCAAACCAATACGTGCCCAGCAAGTACAGGATCAAGAGAACACGGCCAAAGGGAGGCAGGCCCTGGGGTTAAGAAGGAAGGGAAGCTGGGAAGACTTCCTGATGGGATCTCAGGGAAGCCTTAAAGAAGTCAGGGAAGCCAGGAGGAGATGAGGAGGGGGAGCATTCCAGATGGAGGGGCTTGTTGTCAGGAGAGTCAGGAGGCTGGGTGTAAAGCATATGTGGAGTTATAAGGTGTAAGGAGACTGGAAAGCCTGGGGTCAGTTCAGGAAGGTCTCTGAAGGTCAAACAGAACATTTTATATGTTCAAAAGGTAATAGGGAGCTACTGGAGTTTATTGCGTAGGAGGAGTGATGTGGTCAAACTTGAGCTTTAGGAAAATCACTTCAGTGGCTAAAGAAGTATTCAAGTGGGGGGAGACTTTAGGCAAGCAGGATCACCACCCCCCCTCCCCAGCTGCCACTACAGGAGTCCAGATATGAGGTGATAAGGGACTGCTTTGGGTGGGGGCAGAGGCAGGTGAGAGAAACGGGCACCTGTGAGAGATGGCACAAAGGTCAAACGAATGAGCCTTGGCACCAGATTGGACCTGGGGGTGGGTGAGGGTGAAAAGTCCAGGATGACTCATAGACTGGGAGCTCAAGATTGGAAGGTTGGGGGTGCTCTCAAGAGGGAAAGTGGTAATGAGTAAGGAGTAGAGGGAAGGATGGTTCTGTTTTGGACATGTTTGGACATGTTATGTGGGTATCGTCTATATATATATATATATATATATATATATATATATATATATATATATATATATATATATATATACACATATAAAATAATAGTTAGCTAGATGCCATTAAGCGGATTGATTAATATCTCAACGAATGGAGGATTTCCTTAGCCAAAATAGCAGAAGTCAAGGTAGTACACCCTTCCCCCAAGTCTGCCGGTAACTGACATCCACATTCTCTGTCTGAGACATCTCAGTCACTCTCTTCCACCTAGGCATACTTCTGGGGATTTTAGAATCTTCTGCACCATTCCAAGGAGATATGGGAGGATGAAGATACTTCTAGAGAGGAAAAGGGAGCTGGAACCCAAGTTCAGCCTGGAGCAGGGCTTCTCCTTCTTCTTGAAAAGCAGAGCCCACCTTAGGACAGACTGTGCCCAGGAGCACCATCATTCACACTTCTGCTGACGGGGTGGGAGGCAATTATCAAAGGAGCATGTGGGTCATCAGTCAAGTCCTAGAGCTGTGGGCAGCCTTGGCCAAGGGAAAGCTGACAGGTTGGCTTTTCTCGTGTAGAAACACTGGCGAGCTCACAGATCAGAGAGCCTGTCCTGTCTTAGAATAAAGGACCACCATTTGTTATCTGACGTCACAGTCACAGCAGAGGCAGGGGAAAGACTACCTTTCCCAGGATTGCTGTTGTGGTTCAGTTATGTTTGACTCTTTGTGATCTCATGGACATAGCACACCAATGTTGAACATGAGGTTTTTTTGGGCAAAGATACTGGAATGATTTGGCATTTCCTTCTCCAGTGGATTAAGGCAAATAGAAGTTAACTGACTTGCCCATGGTCACACAGCTAATGAGTGTTTGAGGTCAGATTTTTTTTTTTAAATTAATTTATTTATTTAACTTTTCAACATTCATTTCCACAAAATTTTGGGTTCCAAATTTTCTCCCCATTTCTCCCCTCCCCCCACCCCGAAATGCTGAGCATTCTAATTGCCCCTATCACCAATCTGCCTTCTCTTCTAACATCCCTTCCCTCCCTTATCCCCATCTTCTCTTTCGTCCTGTAGGGCAAGATAACTTTCTATACACCATTATCTGTATTTCTATTTCCTAGTTGCAAGAACAATACTCAATAGTTGTTCCTAAAACTTTGAGTTCCAACTTCTCCCCATCCCTCCCTCCCCACCCATTCCCTTTGGGAAGGCAGGCAATTCAATATAGGCCAAATCTGTGTAGTTTTGCAAATGACTTCCATAATAGTCATGTTGTGTAAGACTAACTATAATTCCCTCCATCCTATCCTGCCCCCCATTGCTTCTATTCTCTCTTTTGATCCTGTGCCTCCTCAAGAGTGTTGACTTCAAATTGCTCCCTCCTCCCATTGCCCTCCCTTCCATCATCCCCCCCACTCTGCTTATCCCCTTCTCCCCCACTTTCCTGTATTGTAAGATAGGTTTTCATACCAAAATGAGTGTGCATTTTATTCCTTCCTTTAGTTGAATGTGATGAGAGTAAACTTCATGTTTTTTCTTTCACCTCCCCTCTTTTTCCCTCCACTGAAAAGTCTTTTATTTGCCTCTTTTATGAGAGATAACCTTCCCCATTCCATTTCTCCCTTTCTCCTCCTAATATATTTCTCTCTCACCATTTAATTTCATTTTTTTGAGATATGATCCCATCCTATTCAATTCACCCTGTGCTCTCTGTCTCTCTTCTTCTGTGTGTGTGTATGTGTGTGTGTGTGTGTGTGTGTGTGTGTGTGTGTGTGTGTGTGTAATCACACCAACTACCCAGATACTGAAAAAAGTTTCAAGAGCTACAAATATTGTCTTTCCATGTAGGAATATAAACAGTTCAACTTTAGTAAGTCCCTTATGATTTCTCTTTGCCATTTACTCTTTCATGCTTCTCTTGATTCTTGTGTTTGAAGGTCAAATTTTCTTTTTAGCTCTGGTCTTTTCATCAAGAATGCTTGAAAGTCCTCTGTTTCATTGAAAGACCATTTTTTTCCCCTGAACTATTATACTCAGTTTTGCTGTATAGGTGATTCTTGGTTTTAGTCCCAGTTCCTTTGACTTCTGGAATATCATATTCCATGCCCCTTGATCCCTTAATGTAGAAGCTGCTAGATCTTGTGTTATCCTGACTGTATTTCCACAATACTTGAATTATTTCTTTCTAGCTGCTTGCAATATTTTCTCCTTGACCTGGGAACTCTAGAATTTGGCCACAGTGTGCCTAGGAGTTTCTCTTTTTGGATCTCTTTCGGGCAGTGATCTGTGGATTCTTTCAATACTTATTTTGCCCTCTGGTTCTAGAATCTCAGGGCAGTTTTCCTTGATAATTTCATGAAAGATGATGTCTAGGATCTTTTTTTTGATCATGGCTTTCAAGTAGTCCCATAATTTTTAAATTATCTCTCCTGGATCTATTTTCCAGATCAGTTGTTTTTCCAATGAGATATTTCACATTATCTTCCATTTTTTCATTCTTTTGGCTTTGTTTTGTGATTTCTTGGTTTCTCATAAAGTCAATAGCCTCCATCTGTTCCATTCTAATTTTGAAAGCACTATTTTCTTCAGTGAGCTTCTGAACCTCCTTTTTCATTTGGCTAATTCTGCTTTTGAAAGCATTCTTCTCCTCATTGGCTTTTTGAACCTCTTTTGCCAATTGAATTAGCCTATTTTTCAAGGTGTTATTTTCTTCAGCATTTTTTTGGGTCTCCTTTAGCAAGGTGTTGACCTGCTTTTCATGCTTTTCTTTCATCTCTCTCATTTCTCTTCCCAGTTTTTCCTCCACCTGTCTAACTTGATTTTCAAAATCCTTTTTGAGCTCTTCCATGTCCTGAGCCCATTGAATATTTATTTTGGATGTTTGGGATACAGAAGCCTTGACTTTTATGTCTTTCCCTGATGGTAAGCGTTGTTCTTCCTCCTCTGAAAGGATGGGAGGAGATATCTGTTCACCAAGAAAGTAACCTTCTATAGTCTTTTTTTCCCCTTTTTTTGGGCATTTTCCCAACCTGTTACTTGACTTTTGGGTCCTTTGTCAAGAGTAGGGTATATTCTAGAGACCTGTAAGATATCAGTTCCTCCAAGGTGGCACAATCAAGGGTGTGCTGGTCTGGGCACAGGGAAGGATTTTTGTGCCCAGAATCTTAGCAGCATTTCCTCTCCATAGGCACCTGACCTCCAATTCCACCAAGCTAGCACTGGGAGGGGTAGGGGGGTGGGGGGTGGGATTCAGTCAAGCTTCAGGGTCAGGGCCTCCATTCAGTGTGAGACAAAGACCAGCTGCCTCAGGGCGTATACACAGGGCTGAGGTAAGACTCAGCTCTTCAGTGCCCCCAGGGGTTTTTACGATCCAGCTCTGGTCTCAGGCTGCTGTAGGGGCTGCCCTGAGAACTCCTGCTGCCTGCCTGATGTGAAGGCCCTTCTCCCTTCCTGGACAGCTGAATAAATCCCATCACTGACCTTTGGAGCCTGTGAGTTGAGGGATCTGAGGACCCTCTGCTGCTGGGACTGGGGATTCCTCAACTGGAGATTCCGCCCCAGAGAGTTATTCACAAGCTGTGCTTGTGCCACTAAGGCTGGGCTGGGCTCTGCACTCTGAGCTCCACTCCACATCCAGTGCAACTGACGTTTCCCCTGGGCCTTTCAGGTTACTGTGGGCTGGAAATCTCCTCCACTCTGTTGTTCTCCACTTCTGCTGCTCCAAAATTTGTTGAGAGTCCCTCTCTACAGGTGCTTTATGGGCTGTGTGGGGGCACCCTCCGTATGTGTCTTTCTACTCCACCATCTTGGCTCCGCCCCCTGAGGTCAGATTTGAGCCCCTATCTTCCCAAATCCAGGCCTAGCACTGTGCCCAATGAGCCACCCAGCTGCCCCCAGATTTCCTAGGACACTTGAGCTTTAAAAGTCAAATGCCCACTTTTTTCCTAGTGTCATAAATCTTGGAGAAGCTAATTTCTCAAAGCGCTCTAGGAGAAAGGTTAGTTAAATTATACCTTTTGGTACCAATGAATTCTTTCAGCTACTTCAATGCTGTTCCTTGCCCAGGTTTATTAGTGAGCAACTGAATGTCTGGCAGGAATTCACCTCAAGGTTCCTCGTTTTCTAACCGAATGGAGCCAAACATATGATATTACCATTGTAGACTTCACTGTTTGGGCCCAGATCTGGGTGGAGGCAGACGTAGAACCCTAGAACCCCTTAGACTAAGTGTAGGGAATAATTAGCAGGTCATTTTTTTCCACTTCTTATTTTTAATTAATTTATTTTTAGTTTCCAACATTCACTTCCATAAGTTTTAAATTTTCTCCCCCCGCTCCCTCTCTCCCCAAGGCAGCATGTAAGATGATATGGCTCTACATGTGCATTCCTATTAAACGCATTTTCATATTATTCATGCATAGAAAAATTATGACGAATGAGTGAGAACATGAAAAAGAAAAAAACAAAAAGCAAAAAAAAATAGTCTGCTTTGCTCCGCCTTCTGACTCCATAGCTCTTTCGCTGGATGTGGATGGCATTTACCATCATGAGTCCTTTGGAGCTGTTTTAGGTCCTTGCATTGCTGAGAAGGGCTAAGCCTATCAAAATCAGTCGTCACACACTGTGGCCTGTCCTGCCAACAATGTTCTCCTGGTTCTGCTCACTTCACTCAGCATCAGTTCATATGAATCTTTCCAGGATTTTCTGAAATCTTCCACTAGCATTTGTTAAGAGGTTATTATATGCCTGGTTCTGTGTTAAGGAATGGGGGGGCACAAAGAAAGGCAATCCCCCTCAAAATCCCCAAACCAAAAACCAGCTTGCTGGGAGCTCAGAGTAAAATGTAGGAGAGAGCATATAATCAACTACGATCAAACAAGACCCAATCGTCTTAATCGGAGGTCATGTTGGAGGGAAGGTGCCAGGATTCAGTTTTGTAGCAGTCTATGAGAATACTGGCCAACGATTTGTCCTTGCTGAAAAAACCAGCCCCAGTTTCAAAGGAATTATCATGCACTAATGAGCCGGTTAGTTGTGACAAGATAAAAATTGTTTATCCAGACAAGCATGGGAGGCAACAAAGAAGCCATCTAAAGCAGAATCCTTTATTGTCCGATCATTAGCCTGAGCCAGCTTCTTTCTGATGTTCACCTGGGACATGCTGTTATATTGGTGGCAAGTGCACCTGAGGGCGGGGGCCAAGTCCTCCCCTTCCTAGGAGGTTTTATGTATCTCCTTCATCATGTCAAAGGGCATTCAGTATGCTGTGGCTGCCATAGAGGTGACGTGGTAAGAAAACCACAAGGCTTTGTGTGTGTAATGTGGAGCCTCCTGAGGAAAACACTGTTTCCCCAAAAATATCGGCCATTGTTTTCTTCCCACAAATGCAGGACACTTTATCCTACACCTTGTGCATTATCAACCTGGAATTAATGGTTAATTCAACTCCGCTTTCACAAGCAACCAGGAAATCTGGATAAAAGATCACTGGCCTGAAAAAGATGGATCCAGGTGGATGGTGAGTGAGTGAATTTTACATGAGCACATTCTTGCTTTCATCCTTAGTCTGGACATCCAGCTAACTGAAGGCAAGCCATTTCAGAGACATCTCCATATTGGTCAAACTGTGTTAAAATATGGAGCTTCTCAGAAAGCTCTTCCCTGTGTTTTGAGGTTAATCTTTGACTGACCTGAGGACTGATTAATCTCCTGATCTGCATCCTGTTCACAGAGACCCACAATAAGTTATGCAGTTGCTTCACTGTGTGGGGAATTGTGAATTCTGATTCCGTCTTCCCGCTTCCCCAGGCCCTGGTTGGCTTTCCTTCTGACTCAATGGCAAAGAGAGAGGAAGCATCCCTGTTTAAACTAAGGGCCATGGGAACTACAGAGGCAAACAGATAATTTCTTTGCCTATGTGTGTGGGGCATCAACCTAATTTGCAGCCAGCCCAGCTGAGGGGAGGGTCAATGGTCTCCAGCAAAGCCTGGTGATTCATGCCTTCATTCTCAGGTTGTCTGGGAGGCTGTTATCCCCAGAGCAACTTATCTCAGGTCTTCTGAACTCACCTTGAGTTTTTTTTTCCTTTAACAGCCAAGGAGGCCAATTCTCAGGCCTCTTTATAAATAGCTTATATCCCTCTCTAGGAGAGGATCCCAAGGAGGTCAAACAGCATTTTTTTTAGCATGTTGGTTCATATACATAGTGCTCACCTATCACTCTGGGGAACCCAGAAAAGTATAGCCTTCTATCCTCCCTAATCCTTGGAGAGGGAACAAGGGCTTGGTAGGGTATATGTAGGCGAGCATGGGGGTGGGCAAGGGCACATATCCGTATTGTAATGAATAGAATAGAAAGCTGCTTCTGAATTTCTCTAACACTTAATAATCTCATTTTCATAGTGGGATTGTTGGCAGCAGTTTGTGTCCACAGATGGACTGGAATTGGAATAGGCAATCTCCAGTGAGGGACCTCTCATTCAGGATACTCCATCCATCTGGAATTCCCAAAGCCACCATTTAGCTCAGCCAGTCATGCATTACATTTCTTACCTTTGACCAAACAATCATGAGTAGTCAGTCAGTCAGTCAACAAACATTTATTAGACAGCTTACTGGGAACAGAATTGAGTGCTTAGGAAATCATGAAAGGCCGAAGCCGTTCATGTCCTTGAGAAACTTACATTTGAGTGGGCAAGAAAATGAGAACACATAAAGTTATGTCAAACGTACATACAAGGGAGATACAAGGGAATCTTGAGAGGAAAAGGTAATTGCAGGCAAGTGGCCTGGAAATGGCTTCCCCAAGAAGGTGATATCTGACTTGAATCTTCAAGGCAGCTGGTGATTCCAAGAAGTAGAGGTGGAGAGGGAGAGGTTGCACAGACACAAACACACTGTGTGAATATGTACATATGTGTACTTAGATACACATAAGCATGTTTACGTGTATATATTATAAATAAATAAATGTGTGTATAGACATATGTCTATATATGTATGTATGTATGCATGTATGTGTAACTATGACCCCAAAGTTACTAAAACTGTCTGACTTCTTTGACCCAGTGATACTGTTACTAAACCTATATGAGAGAGAGAGACAGATGGAGAGAGAGAGAGAGAGACAGAGACAGACAGACAGACAGATAGACAGGCAGACAGACACAGAGAACGAGAGATAGAGAGGAAAATAGAGAGACAGAGAGAGACACAGAGACACTGAGAGACAGACAGACAGAAACACAGAAGGAGAGAGAGAAGCCATGTATCCAAAAATAGTTATAGCAGTTCTTTTTGTGGTAGCAAAGAATAGAAGCCCTAATCTGGGGAAGGCTGAATGAATTAAAGTGTATGAATATGATAGAATATTATTATGCCATAAGAAATGATGAAAGGGATAGTACTGAGAAACTTGATTCAGAGTGAAATGAGCAAAGTCAGGAGAACAATTTCTACAATAACAACGTTGGCACAGGCAGCTTTGAAAGACTTAAAAACTATACCAATGCAATGCCCAACCTGGCAGAAAGATGATGGATTTGTGGAGCAGCAGAAGATGGATTTATTTATTTTTTTCTGACATGGCCATTCATGAGTTTGGTTTACTTGGCTATTCATATTTGTTGAAAAGATTTTCTTTTTCTTTCTTTCTTTTCTTTTTCCCTGGTGGGCTGGTAGGGAGGAGACAAAATAGATTTTTGTTATTTGAAAAAATAAAATTTATGAGAATGTAAAGGAAAAAAAGGAAGCCTATTTATTATAATAGTTCAGGTGAACGGTAATGAGATCCCGAATTTGAGTGGTGGCCAGCCGTAGTGAGAAGAGGATGTTTGGGGTGGATAGAAGTGGCTTTTGGGGCTGAACCAGTGGCAGGAGCTGAAGGGGGAGGTGCTGAGGTTGCTAAGCCATGGGTACTTTGGTGTCCTCTGCAGTAATGGGGATACTCAAAAAAGGGGTGGGCTTGGGAGGGATCCGAAGTTCTATCTTGGTCATGTCAGTTTTGAGATGCCTCAAGAACATGGAGCTGAGAGTAGAATGTTGGTCATCAGACTGGAGCTCAGGAGATAGTCTATGCTTATATGTCTTCAGACCTCTCCTGTCCACAGGCTGCTTCTCTTCTGCTTGCCAACAAGCCTCATCTCACCCAACCCTAAAAAACAAACCAAACAGACAAATGTCATTTGTTGTGGGCAGTCCTCCCAGACGTTGCCTTACATCTCTCTTCCCCTATGTGGCTAAACTCCCTGAAAAGTCACCTACAATTCTTCTCACTCCCTTCTAAAGCCTCTGGAATCTGCCTTCTGATGTTATCATTGAACTGAATCTGTTCCCTCCATTGTTACCAGTGACTCTTAACTGCCAAGTTCAATAACCTTTGGTCAGTCCTCATCCTTCCAGACCTCTCTATGTCCTTTGGTGCTGTCAATCACCCATTCTCTTTGGATGCTCTCTCCTAACAAGGCTTTTGTGACTGCTCTTTCCTGGTTCTCTTGTCTGACTCAGCCTCCTTTGAGGGTCCATCCAGGTGATGCCCATCCCCCATGAGGGGCCCCCCAGCAACTGTCCTGAGGCTCTTTTCTTCTCCCTTGAGACTTTCTTGAGTGATCTCATTTCCTGTTTTTTCTTTCTGTCATCTTGAATGTCTGGAATGTAGTAAGTGCTACATGAAGGCCTGTTGTTTTGACTTTACTAATTCATAGATGTGTATATATATGCCCATGTGGTCTTCTCTGTTGAAATTGGTTGGTTGTTGTCCGTCTTCATAGAGGATCAAAATGACATCACCATGATAAAACGAGATTTCGGTGTGTCTGACTGCGGCTGATGAGATCAATACAAGCTCGGAATGCTCTACCACAGGTTGGGCACAGATAGTCCGTAAGAATATTTGGGGTGGATATCCCAAATTGGCGCATCCTGAGTTTACACTGTGCTATCTCTCTCTGTTGAAATATAACCTCGTTGAAGGTAGGGATTGTTTCACTTTCATCTTTGTCTCACTAGAATTTAGCCAGCACTTGGCTTTGAATGTCAGTTACTAGCTCAGTGACCTGGGGCACAATGGGTAACAATGCCCCTGACTCTCCATTAGCATCTCTGGAAAACCAAGGGTAGAGGGTGGGAGGTGTATTAGCTTCTCCTTCTCAGCTTTTCACTGTATGATCCATCTTGGAGAGATGAATTGAGCCTAAAATTAAACCTTCCCTGGAAAAAAGGATATTCTTGGTGCCTGAGTGCATGGGAAGGGACTCTGACTGCTTAACGCAGAATGGCACTAATGGGTATTTCATGACTGCTATTATTACAGCAATGTGCTTGTAAAATCATCCTTGGTGGTTGGAGACTGACTCTCTTTGTGAGGTCTATTCACAGAGGAAGCAGAAAGGCAGTGTTCCTGTAACTATCACCATCCCTACAACATGGGAGGCATGCAAATGTGGTTGGGAAGAAATGTTTTCTTTCCCAAGGCAGCATAGTGGACTTGTAAATGAGGCAAATCTGAAGGTTTAATTGTGGGCATGATTTCTGTTTCCATCAGAGGACTGGGGTTCGTATCTCGGTTCTGCCAGTCTAGTGCCTATTTCCCTGTAGTTTTTAGGGTGTGGATATTGTGCTTTCTCTCAGTTTTGCTGTCTCTGCAGGCCAACTTGGACTTTTCTTCCTTTGACCTATCAGGTAACCTCAAGCAAATCTAGTCCTTCCTGTGTGAATGATTTTTATTTGTAAATATTGCGGGAAAGGCATCTCATCCCATCCTTCTTCTGGCTTCCATGCTGCCATGAGCACATGGCATCTAGCACCCATGTCTTGCCTAGGTGAGCTGGATGCTGGGTTTGGGACTACCTTTTCTGTGTTTGCTCTTTCTTGATCTTGGGTGAATGATCACAGACACATTAATAATAATTTAATAATTAATGCATTAACAATAAAATACTTTTATGAAGGGAATTTGTTCTGTGAAGTTTAGACTCAATCAAAAGGCTGCACTTGAGGACTTAGAGGGCCACGTGTGCCCTCCAGGCTGCAGATTCCCCTCCCTTGACCGTTGTATTCCTTCTAGAAAAGGTGTGCCAGCTGAAGGGGTAAGAAGGGAAAGCATTCCTATAGGACCTACTGTGTGCCAGGCACTGTGCTAAGAGGTTTACAAATTTAATCCATACAACAACCCTGGGAGGCAGGTCCTATTATTATGCCCATTTTATAGTTGAAGAAACTGAGGCAGACCAGAACTAAGTGACTTGTCCAGAGTCACATAGCTCATACGTGAAGGAAGCTGGATTTGAACTCAAGTCTTCTTGATTCCAAGTTCAGTGCTTTATTCACTATGCTACTAGCTGCCTAATGGATTGTCCTACATTTGTCATCCTTGTGACTCTTCAGAACAAAGTCCCCTTTCCTGGGCGCTGGTCCCCAATGGGCATGGTCTTCCCCAATAAGAAAGTGAGCTTCCTGAGCCCAGGGACTGCCTCCCTCCTTTGTTTACATCTCCAGGGCTTAGCCCAGTGCCTGGCACAGTCAGTGCTTCACCTGTAGTCTTCACTCATTCCTTTGGTCATTCATTCATTCATTCACTCATTCTCCCTTCAGCAAGCTCATCAGTCTGGTCTGACTGCCCTGGCTGCCTTTTTCTTTGACACTGACCAAGGCACCTCACCACGGTAGCTCATTTCTCATCATTTCCTTTGGCTCACTTCCTTCCTCTTACCACAGTTTCTGGCAAATAGTTCATGCTTTTTAATGCCTTTTCCTCCATCCACCCATGCATCCATGTTCCATGTATCCATGCATCCATGCATCTATCCATCCTTAACTTATTTTTCTACCAGGCCCAAACTCTCCTGCTTTGTGATTCTCATGGTGAAAAGATAGAATGACAGGTGCTCAAATCTGCACAAAGCATGTTTATGGTATATAAAGATTAATGCGTATAAAGAGATGAACATGTCATTACTGGTTTCTAAACACTTCTGAACATTGTGTTCATGTAGTCTACAAACCCAATACCATTAACCACTGCCAATGACTGTCTATCTCTGTAAGGAAAGATTCATACTAATTAATATTTCCCTGGTGCCCTTTTTTTAAGTTTGCAAAGTACTGGAGATGCATGATCTCATTTGATTGCTTAGCACAATACCCAGAGTAGGCACTTGATCATTGCTTGTTGACTGATTGATTCTTATATCAATCCTATGAGATAAGAGTGACTATTAGTCCCATTTTGTGGATGAGGAAACTGAGACCTGGAAAGGCTAAGTGAGCTGTCCATGGTCACACTGCCGGTGAATGTCTAAGGAGGGATTCAAACTCATCTTGCTTAGACTCCATCACTGGGACTCTATCCCCTCTGCCACACTGGCACTGTCTTCACCAGCACCTTGAAGTACATAGAGTAGTGGACAGTATAGATAGCTATGGAAAAGAGGGACACCTGAGTTGGAAGTCCAGCTGTGATCCTTATCAGTGGTGGGAACTTAGGCTGGTCACTGAACACCTCTTTCCTCATACATAAAATGGGCTGCAATTCTTGACCCGCCTCCATCCCTCCCAACTCCCTGGGGAGAGAAATATTTGGAATAGTGGTTGCCCAAACACTTGGCTGGTGTTTGAAGGCAGGTCTTGCTGATATCCAGTGACTTACAGCTTTACGTCTAGAGCATGCAACAAGGTTTGGGGTGAATGCATCCCTCCATTCGAGGTGATCCTTCTACTTTGGCAGTAGTGAACACCATGTCCCCTGGGGATTTCCATCACCACATGACTTCATTCATGTTGCTTCTATCATCATATTCAGATCTAAACAACCTCAGGGTGAATGTAGAGTGATTTTGTGTTCAGGAATGTGGGCAAACTTTGCCTGGGGACCCTGGCAGGAGTAGCTCCTTCAGAGACTCTCCCAGACACTGACATCTTTCCTTTCTGATTTATCTCACAAGCCATTGCCACCTTCATATTCTTAATGGGAAGAGGGCTTATATTCCTCCACTAATTATTCTATTTTTTTCTTCTTCTCTCTGTTCCTCCCTCACTTTTTTCTTTCCTTGTTTCCTTCTTCTCTTCCTTTCTTTTTTTTTTTCTCTTTCCATTCTGACAATGACTATCTCCTGTCCCTTTCATCTATTTGGACAAAGCACTTTGGAAATGGACCTGGTTTTGGACAAGAGGCTCTGAGTTCAAATTGGAGTTCTGTCACTTACTATCTGGGAGACTTTGAGCAAGTCACTTAATCCCTTGGAGGCTCATTTTCCTTATGGATAAAAATGAAAGTGTGGAATCAGATGCTGCTGAGGTCCCATCTAGCTCTAAATCTAGCCATGTGGTAGTTACTTTTTCTGAATGGCCTTTCTCTTCTTTCTTCTCCTTTTTTTTAGAAAGATGACTTTTTGAGGTAAGGAAGGATGTCAGCAGCATGTCTGAAGCTTAGAGTTTTAGGGAGATTTCCTGCCTCCTCTCTCCTTCCGTACATCTCCTATCCCTTCCATTTTCTTTCCTTCCTTTCCCTTTCCCTTTCTACTTCTCTTCCCTTCCCAGTTCCTTTCCCAATTCTTTTGCTTCTCAATTCCATTCCCTTCTTCCCTTTTTGTCTCTCTCTCTCCCACCTTCTCAAATTTCCTTCCTTCCGATTACAAACATCACATATTCATCCTCAAGGATGTCTTTCATCATCACTTTCCAATTTTCTCCTTAAAAATGTCATTGACACATTTTGCTTTTAAATAAGAGACATTCCCAAACATTTCTTGAAAATACTTCATGAATTATGAGGACAAAGGAGAGCTGACATCATTAACGTTTTTGATTCACTTAAAAAAAGTTATGTTTTCCATTCCTCTAGAAAGCAGCATGTCATTGGAAGAAGGAAGAGATGGGGCTTTCATCCTCAGGAATGCGGCATTGCTATCAGGCGTTGCTGTCAGGCGTTGCACATGGCCCATGTTTTGAGGTTTTTAGGTTTTGCCATTATTGGCGCCATTGCACCCATTATGTATATTTCTCTCCTGGCATGACTTTTCTCATTCTATACCAGCTCATACAAATCTTTCCCAATTTCTATGAATCCTTGTATTCATTATTCCTTATGGTAGAATAGCGTCTCATTATAGTCATGTACTATAATTCACTTGTCCATTTATCAGTTGTTGGACATCTACTTTGCCCAGAGCTTTTTGTTATCACAAATAAGCTGCCATGAACACTTTTTTTTTTTTTTTACCTTTAAGGTCAGCTTTTCTTGTCAGTAACCTCTTTGGGATGCAGACCTCACAACGGCATCTCTGGGGCACAGTGTAGGAATTATTTATCATCTCTTCTTCCATCATTTCAAATGGTCTCCCAGTATGATTGAACAGTGAATGAGTGTGCCCATCATCCCATAACCCCCCAGTAAATGGTCAGAAACTTCCATTTAAAATGAATTTTTCTTGGTACCTTTTGTTGTTGCATCATCTTCATTTTTTGAGAAATAACAAAGAATGATGGATATAGAAAGCTGACCTTGGAGTCCAGAAAGTCAGGGATTCAAGTCCTAACTTTGACAGATACCGACTCTAGAACCCCCAAATCACTTAATCTCTCTTACTCAATGAAATCTCAGGTCCAGTGACTAATCTTTATTTCTAAATATATCCCTCTTCTTTTCTTGCCCCAGAGTCATCTTCTATAGCAAAGACTAAAAGAGGAAGAGGGAAAAAATTCATTTGGAAAAAGTAAATGATAGATAGAAGCATATTTTAGAGCTAGACATGATCTCAGAAGCACCTGACTTAACACCCTCACTTTACACATAAGGAAAATATGACCTAACAGCCTGAAATGCGTTGCCCAAGATCATACAAGTAATAAGTGACAGAAGCAGGATTTGAACTCAGATCCTCTCATTCACCAAATCACACACCTTCATCCAAATCAAAGGAGATGGACAATTGATGCAATATTTTACATGTATGTCCCCAGCAACACAGAAAGAAAGATGCATCTTCTCATCTTTCTTTTGGGCCCATACTTAGTCATTATCAGGACACTGAATTCAGTTACAATTTCTTTCTTTCCTTGTTGAAGTTGTCGCTGCTGTTCACATTTATGCTGTTGTAGAGCCATAAACTTTCAAGAATTCCTCGATGCACAAGTCAAACTTTCTTAGCCTGACGACCTGCCTCTTCTGCCTTGAGTCATATACTGATCACTCACCTGGTCAGTGTCCAATCAGAAGACAGAATAAATTCAGGGGTAGGAGCTCTGATTGCCAAAAACTTGTCATTTTACAGAACTCAGAGCTTGACTGACAATGCTGCCTTTTAGATTTGGCATGTTATCTGTATCTCCTTCTAATGAGGAATCAAATGTTCAGCAGTGGGATTCAGACAAGTTCAGCCTAAAGGGACTCCTAATACCCTCTGTGTTCTCCTACACCTTTGACTTTGTTCACACAAATCCCTATGGATATATGGGCTACTCTGCCAATATTTCTGCAATGTTGACATATTCTTCCTCCCTCAAAGTCCAGCTCAAATATCACCTCCCTCCTCTGATCTCATAGTACCACAAACTCCTCTTTGTCATTTATCATCTTAATTTGTTTTATGTTTGTTTTTGAGCATTCTCCATACTATATACACTTTGAGGACTCAGAATTCTATTTATCTTGATCTCTCTGTCAGAGAAAAAGAATCCATCCATCCATCCATCCATCCATCCATCCATCCATCCATCCACCCATGCATCCACATAATACCCATTTTTTGAGTGTGTATTCTGTGCAGCTCTTTTGTTGCTTAGGAGTACATGCATAGCCTTACCCAGCTGGAACACCCAAGTACCTTTCAGACATCTGTCAAGCTTTCACAGCAACTTGTACTCAATGCATGTTCCCCAGCCTTCACAACAATCTGAGTTGGGAAAAAATAAATTCTATTCTTCTTTTTCCTGCCTCAAAACAGACAGTATACTCTCCTCACATGATCAGGATTAACCTTAGAGTTTTTTGGTTAGGGTAAAAGCTCATATATTTTTACTTTCACATCCTATCAACTTCTTCCTCCCTCCTGTGTTGAAGCTCAAACATGTAACTTATCCTGAGACTTCAAAAGGCCTTAAGAAAGTCCTAAAAACCCTGAGGGGGGAAGAGGCAAAATTAGTATCACTCAATCCTGCCACAACAACAGTAAAGCCTCAAGGGTCCATTCCATAAGACCTATTCTGCCAAGGGAAGAAATTAAGCTCAGTCACTCATGCCTCTTCTACCTTAGCTGAGGGCTGAGAAGCCCTTGGAATCCAGGGCTGCCATTACACTCTATCCCACCAACTTCCCAAGCCCCTCTTGCCTTCCTTCTCTGGAGCTACTGTCTGCCGGTTAGCTGTCAAGTAGAATGTGAGTGGGTAGGGACAGTTCTTCAAGCCACCTATTGAGTTCTCCTACCCATTTCCATCTCAAAGGAATGTGAGTTGACTTTGCAAAGATGGTTACTGGATAACCTGTGAAATGACCTGGTGGTCTCTGGGAAACAAACCTTGTGTCCCTTTCAAGGCCCCTCAACTTTGTATTGGCCCGTCTGGGATATATGCAGATAGCCATTAGCCCATACTTCACTTTAGCTGAGTCCCACAGTATCTTTCTTCCTGTGCATGGTTTTATGAATTCTGAGGCACAAGCATCTGGTTGTCATCATCATCATCACTGTCGTCATCATCACCATCGTCATCATTTTATTTTATTTCATTTCTCCACTTCAGTATTTCAAGAGATTTATGATCTCACTGGCATGGCAACTTCCTCCAAAGGTGCCAATTATAATCTGTTTATGATGGCCCATCCTGTGCCCAGATTCCTCATGTCTCCCTTAAATCCTCCACAGAGTGTGTGTGGGCTGCCTTCCTCACTTTCCCTCTACGTTTGGTGTCTGCTCAGCCTTCCCCTCAGTTAGGGAGTTTTGACCCTGGCTGCTTGGTTGGTCTGCCCTTTGTTCTAGTTATGTCCCTCATTGATAATGTCCCTTGTCTTGCTTCTCCTGCTTGATTCCTGATTGTAGGCTAACCATTTCACACACAATCGATACACATGTGTATGTATATACACACACTCTCTCACAAGTACATTTTCTAATATAAAGCCCTATAATTTGCAATAATGTGTTACTATTCACATATATGTATAAACATGTAGGACATAAATATAAACACACACGCACATGTGCTTATAATTATTTACATATGTTTGTATGCATACATATGTGTATGTAGATATATATGTATGTGTCTGTGTGTATATTCTAAAGAAGATAATATAATAAATAATGAGTTCAGCTCAGAATAAGGCAGTCCTGGGCCCACATCTTGCCTGATATTTGCTAGTTGTATGCCCTTGACCATGACCCCTTTGTGCCTCAGGAAACTCCAGAGAACTTATTTATCAAATCATATGTGTGTGAGTCGATGGAGGGAGCTCTCCAAGGTGCCAAAACCATACATCCTTCATATAGATATACACATATGTACACATGCACATGCATGCACAAAACATATACACATGCAACAACACATTAAATTATCCATAACATTAAACATTATTTATACTAATATTATAATATAAATTAAGCACCTCCATAAATAGCTACATATGTTTATGGGTATATATGTAGCTACTTTTTAAATTTTTTAATCCTCCTCAGATTCTAAGGGTTTTGAGGGAAGAGTGCAATAAATCCTCAAGCTGGTCCCAGCATTCAAAGTGGTTGGATGGCTATTGAAGATTAATTTGCTACTCGGTAGCCTTGATCACCCTCAGAGGAATAACTGACTTATTTTAGGAGAACTGGTTTTTATTCGGAGCACTAAACTGGCCAACCAGCAGGAATCGCCATTTTTCGTTTGCATTAAATTCCTGACACCAGTGTTAGTCAAACGGATCCTGGTTCTCGGAGGGCTGATTTCGTCTTGTCTGGGGTATTTCACATACCCAAGAACCACAGGGACCAGAGCCCCTGAGGTCATTTTTCTTTCCCATTCTTTCTTTCTCTTCAATTCTGGTTGAAAATTGCAGTTGCCATCTAACAACAATTTGCTTTGTCCCAAGAAAGTCATTACTCTCTCTGAAAATGGCCACATGGATGATGAATCTTTCCCCCATGTGGAGATTTTTCCTTGTTCCACCTGGCTGCATAGACCTACTTCTAAAGTTCATATCCAAACAGACCCTTTCCTATGTAGCCCAACCTTGTGCTCTCACTCTGACCTGCACCCAGACCTGGGGAATCCCTGTCCCTTGGTTTCTCAGATAGGAGCTGAGCAGGAGGCAGGCCTCCCATTGTTTGAGGGTGACTGACCTGAAGACCTTGAGCTGCTCACAAAGAGGCTACCCCAACAGGGACCGTGACCTCAGTTTTCAGGACACAACAAGACAAAACTGTGAAAGAAGACTCAGTGGCACTGTACACATATCTGTGCAAGGGGGGATGTTAGGGACTCCCCAGGAAGAGCTGGGCCTCCATCTCCTTTCTTTGCTTACCTTTCTAACTTTACCAGCTTCTGAAAGCCTCCCCCTTTGGGAGGAAGGGGCATAGAATATCTGTTCAGGCAACAGGCTTGGCAGCAACTGGATAAAGGGATTCCTCTTTCATGGAGGGTTCTCCTCAACAAAGAGCTGCGTGTGACACAAGGTAACACAATAGGCCAGCAGGTAATCAGAGATGCTTGGACTGAAGGGGAGAGAATGGCTACAGCACCACAGATAGCCAACATTTCCAGCCAAGTACAAAGGCAGCCCTGTTCAGCTCTGGACCGTGGCCCCAATGGATAAATCTCTCAGGCTCCCAGCCTCTGTCACCTTCCCAGAGACACAATTTCATACTTATTCTGTCTCCAGAATATTTTATGTTGTTTAGCTGAAGAGGAGACTGAATGAATGAATGAAAAGCATTTACTAAGTGCTTGTCAGGTGGTGAGTGTTGTGCTAAGATAGAAAAAGTAATTAATTTGAACCTTCCTCGAAAGACATCTCCTGTTTTTGCCCCCTCTCTCATGAGCAGATATAGAGACCTTAGGGGAACTGGCTCCCCATGGAATCACGGCTTGGGGATGCTGTCTTTGTCCAGGTCATCAGAGTCCCATTCAGAGACACCTGAACACTACTCCTCTAGAATATGGATAAGGCTCTGAGGTTCTAATGGGGTTTCCAGAGGTTTTTTTGGCTGAGAAGAATTCCAAATAGGGTTGGGGGGACTTGCTTCCTTTATGGATTACTGAAAAAGAAAAGAGAGTTTTCTAATCCATTGATTTTGGTGAAAACACTGGATATTTACTTAAGAGATCTGCATTTAAATACTGCCTTTGGAATTTATTAGATATCGAACCTGGTGAAAGTCATTTAACTTCTGTCTGTTTCAGTTTCCTCATCTGTACAATGGGAGATCTGTAAGGTTCAAATAAGATAATATAAGTAAAGTCTTTTCAAAGCTCAAATTACTGTTCAAATGTTCTTTACTACTACTTTCACTGTTATTATTTTATGGGAGGAAGGGAAGCAGGGGAGGGAGGGAGAGGGATTGAGAACAATTAGTAAGCATTGACTATATTCCAACTCAGTGCTAAGTGCCCCAGATACAAATACAAGCTAAAAGAAAAACTGCCCCCCTCCCTGGAGGAACTTAGAGTCTCATGGTGGAAGACAACAGCATGTGCATGTGTGTGCATGCATGTGTCCATATATGTATGTGCATGTGCACATGAGTGTGTATGCACATGTGTGTGCATATGTGTTTGGAGGGGAGGTCCCTGACAACCAGCAGGGGAGTGTACATGGCCTCAAATGGAGGTTCTAGGGAGAACTCAGCTGTTGGACGTGGGGATGGAGGGTCTTCTAGGGTTGAGAAGCCGGAAGAGTCAGGAACAATCACTGAAAAGACCAACATTTATTAAGCTCTTACTGTGTGTCAGACGCTGTGCTAAATGCCGGGGATACGAAAAGAGGTAGAATGCAGTCCTGGCCTCAAGGAGATTCTGATCTAACGGCACTCCAATGGAGCAGAAACTGAATTCATGACGACTGTCTCACACTCACCAGCAGCTCTGGAGGACAGAAGCTAAGGGATGACTAACAACAAGTTCTTAAGTGCTTATCATGTTTCGGACAGTGTTTTAGGTGCTGGGAATAAAATGAAAAAGAAAGAACCAGGCCCTGGCCTTGGGAAGATTATATTCCGCAACACAAACATAAATATTAACAGGCTACATTCAAGATAACTGCAGTATTAGTTGTGTGGGAAGGCACTGACTTCAAATGTCCTGGACTGATGTCCGATGGAGGGTCGAGTGGTTAAGTCAATGGTCTACGTTGGCCTCTATGACCCTACGGCCTCATCAGTGAGATCAATCTGCCCATTGTTACCCATCTCCCCCTCTGGGCATGTAGTTGTCCTCTGTGCTCCTTATCACAGGCTTACCTACCTAGAACTGGAAGAGACCTAGCTATCAAGTCCACATGCCCTCCCATTTCATGTCAGGAAGATGAGGGACCAAGGGTGGAATAGGACTTCAGAGGCTGTCTGGTCCAGTACCATTGTTTTACAGGTGAGCAAACAGGGCCAGAGAAAGGAGGTGATCTGGCAAAAGTCACATCTGAAGGAAGGGACAAACAGAGGATTTGACTGCAGGTGTTCCCCCTGCTACAGAGCCAGTGTTCTTGCTGCTGTGCCAGTCTGTCTTGTCATCTTTCTACAAACCCTCTCTGGGGTATGTAATCTATTAATGAAGAAACAGTTCTGAAGTGCCTGGCACTGGGATATGCACAGAGATGGGAGCCGACTCTTGCCCCCAAGGCACTGCCCTTCTTATTAGAGGAGGAAGTATATCTGGGAAACTTCAGCTGTGGCACACATAGTAGGTCAGATGGCAATCCCTGGGGTCCTGGAAGGCACCACATCAGCGAAGATGGGAAGGACAAGCTGAGGGGAGGGCAGTGGGGCAGAGGAGATGCAAAGGCTCAGTGGTCCTCCATATTTACCAGAAGGATTCTAGCTGATCACTGTCTGCTCATCCAAGGAGTGAGAGTGCTCTCCTATGTACCTACTTCTCATCAGACAGAGAGTGTGAGAGGTTCAGCCCATGACTATCATGAAGAAGCCTCAGGCTGGAGGATTGGAGCAGAGTTGGGACTTGAACTCTCTGCTGTAGGGGTTGGTATGAGGGTCAGTACTTTTTCCAGAAGTGGAAAGGGGAGGGAGGCATTGGCAAGAAGTTTGGGTGGAAGGTTCTCTCCCAGTATTTGCTCCTGATGGACTTTGGGAGATTCCCAATATTTTGTTTCTGTGTATCCCTGACCCTATCCGTTATCTTTTTCTCTCATCCTAAGACCCACACTCCCCCCCTCCCACCCCATCCTGCCTTTTTCTGGTCTGCCACATACATATTATCATAAACACAGCTTCTTACACTGAATCCATCCTTGGTAACACTTTGCTGACAAAGGTAAAATCTTAGTGCCTATAGCCTGCCAATAATTATAACTTTTCTTACTTCGGACATTTATTTGACTTGGTCACATGCCATAATTTCTGTTCTCTTTTGTGCTGTGAGAACATTTATTTGCACCAGGCACCTTAGGGAGCAGTATTTATTTTTTCAGGTTGTTTCTTTGCCCAGCATTCAGTGACTTCTCCACTGATATCACCCTCTGATCCCTCCAGGTTTGGTGGAGGGTCCGCAGAGTTCATGGAAGGACTCTTGTGAAACTTGAGCTCCAGAAGGGTTTTGGAAGCCCGTTGAGTTCCCAGGACCTCATGTGTCTGCTAATGGACTTGTCTTCTAAGGACTCCAGCCAGGTTCAGAGAGGGTTATCCTCCTGAGTTTGGCTCCCCTGAGAGAAATTTTCTTTCAGTCCCAGGCACTCTGGAACACTAGCTACTGAGGCATTGAGAGCTTTAATTCTGTATTGTTGAAGAGAGATCCCAGAAGTGGAAATCTTAAATTTTTGAAAGGGAGAAGTTACAAAGACTCAAACTTAAGCTTGATCAAGAAAACAAACAAAACTCAAAATCTTCTGAATAATTAATTAGTTCTGTCCAAATATAGAATGAATTTACTCAGGAGTCCATGGTCTCCCCCTCATTGGAGGTCCAGAGTCAGAAGGCACCTCTAAGGTACTCTAGTCCAAGCCCCTAATTTTCTAGGTGAGGAAACAGAGGTCAAGAAGGCGAGGGCTTTCATCTGATCTGTTGCAGATGGGCCCTCTCCAGTTGCTTCCTCTCTGAGCCCCTTTGACTATTCAATTCAACATAAACAGTACCGAATGATCTTCTGGTGTTTGAGGAGCTGCTAGGTAGAAGAAAACCTAGACTTGGTCTGCTTTGCCCCAGATGGTAGAACTCGGAGTGATGGGTGGGGATGAGGAGGAATATTTATGCTCAATTCAAAGAAAACAATGTTCTCTTAGAATGAAGCCAAAATGCAATGGTTTGCCTTGGGAGTGTTATATTAACTTGGAAGTCAGTAAAAGGTTGCATGCCCTTTTGTTGTGTGGATTGCAGGGTAGATTCCTCTTGAGGTAAGGGTTAGACTAGATGACCGTTGGGATGCTTTCCAGTTCTGAGACTCTAAGACCCTGGGAAATCAAACAAGCAATCCTAAGCAGTCACTAAATGACCTATTGTGTTGTGGCAGTCACTGAACTCTTTGACCTTTAAGCCTCCCTCCAAACCTGAGTCTTTGACCCTTAAACCTTTTGTTGTTGCTCCTACATTTGACTCAATTAAGCAGGGACTTACTTTGGGGATGATTCCCCAATAGTCATATTGATTAAATGAATATCTATTGAACATCTACAGAGGTTAGGGTATCTACATAGGCCCTGCCAGAGACATTCATCAAGGCTTTATTAAACAAAGAAATGTAAGTTAAAAGTCCTTGATCACAAGAACTGAGTTGCCTAGTAAGGGAGATAAGACTGATGTGGAAAAACCATAGGACAAGGCCAGCCATGATGAAGTCCAAGAAGCTCTCTTGGCTACCACTCCTCCTTAGCTTCCTCTCTTCTGACCATATCACTTCTGAAAAGCCTTGTCATAAAGATAGGCATGAGGGACCAAAACACACCATGGAGAACACTTGACATGTTTCATAATAGACAGGTAGGGTCAGGAGAAAGACAAAAGGGATGGGATGATAGTAAGAGCTTTTAATTTAGCTTATCTTAAAAGGGATAAAGTGTCTGTACAATTCCTTCATTAAGCATACTGGCTCTTGGGGGAGATCTCACAGATATCAGGAGCCTCTGCTCCAGGCCAGTCCGCTGGGGCCCCACACTTTGATCAGGTGTTGACTCTCTCTCTCTCAGGTCATTTCAGGCTGAGAATAGTGAACCAGCTATTATATATAGATAGTGGAAAAGCCTCTGGAGTCATTTGTAGCTGATAAGGAAGAATGTTGTACGTGTTTTCAGTTTTCACCCTTCACAGTCCATTTTCTTCTAAAATGCATGAAAAAGGGAAGAAGAAACTTGATGTCTGGTGTCTCCGAGCATTCACCCACAAGGGAGGCAGCAGTCTCCTGAACCTGCCCAGGGCCGGGATCTCTATAACAATATTTTAGTCCAGGGACCTCTTTCCTCTCTGATTGCCATTTCATTCATCCCAATGGACCCAAATGCAAAAATGGCTAGTTAGAGCTCTGACTGCCTCCAGGGCACAAAGGACTCCAGGCACTGTGAGGTGGGGAGGGATTGGAATGGAGAGACAAGTTAGATGCAGCTCCTACCCTCAAGGCACTGACAATATATTGAAAAGATGATATAGGTCTACAAACAATGACAGTGCAATGCCAACCAAGCACAAATGCCACCAGGGATAGAAAGACAGGGCACAGCCAGATCTTAAGTCATGAGAGATAGTGTGATCCAATGGACAGAGAGTTGGTTGGACTTTAAACAGGACACAAATTCTCAATGAGATATTTAGAAGCTAAGTAACCATGGTCACATCCCTTCACATGTACGTGCCTCACTTTCCTCACCTGTACAAATAAGCTCTGTAGCACCCCTTTCACAGGGCTCTTTGGAGATCAGTCAAATGAGATCATAAATATTAAACATACTTGGTAAATGCCAGTCATTCTCATTTGTCTCTCTGACTGTTCCTCAGGCACTAATTTTATGCCTCTGTTCTACTTGCTGACCATAAGATTGTGTCCAACATTTCACTTTTCTGAACCTCAATCTTCTTGACTGTAAAATGGGAATGTCTACAATAACTCCATAGAATTGTATTGAGGGAAGCTGGCTCGGAGAGTATTCTAGTTACATGGTTGAGAAGTCCCCATGCTTTTTCCTTTCTATGTGTCCCCAGCACTTGGTTCAGTGCCTGGTATACAATAAGCACTTACTAAATGCTTGTTGACTAACCCTTAGGTTGGTAGCATTTGCAGGTTGCACATTTCTATAGATTTGAAGGAAGATTCCTGACTTCTGAATCACTTTTGTAAAAAACATACATCTTGGAATGGAATCAAGGTTTTCCCTTAGAAAGAAGTCTGCTCTGTGGATCATGAGCATAGTGTTCAAGCAGACTTCCCTGGGGGCTTAGTTATTGCTGCAGAAGCAAGGAGGCAGCTGGTGATGGAGACTGTGCTGCATAGAAAGGCCACAAACCAGGGAGAAACCTTTTCTATTCCGTAATCGCTCTCCTACCCTATACTTACTTAGACATTGGCATGAAACAATTAAGAGAATAATCTGGCACCATATTTTCTAATGGGAGCATGGCGACTCCATTAAGAAATAAGAGCCCCATGGACTCGGTGGATTGTGAAAAGACTCCCCCATTTCTTCACAGTCAGACTGTGCTTGCCTTTCCCATCACCCTCAACTTAGTCCAGAGCAATACATGTGTGGAGCTCTGATTACCTTGAACTACAGGAAGCTGGTTGGTAAATACTGGTTTCATAGCTTCAGAGTCTTGTGCTTCCTGTGGGATTGTCAAGTAGAGGAGTAAGGCACCTTCAGGGCATACAGGCTTCTGCTTTATTCACTATAACGAAGGGAAGAAGATTCTGTCTGCCCTAGCATAAAGACGGAACATTTGATGATGGTGGTGGGATGATTATTAAACACTTATTTTTCTTGGAAGTCATCAGGGGAAGTCACACAGAGCTGGGTTTAAGAGGCCTTGGCCTTAGGGAAGACAAACACTGTCTTGTTGTCAGGGAAAACAGAGGATTGGGCCTGTGCAACAGAAGGGAAGGGCTGGTCTAATGACTTAGGGTAATGCAGACACACCAGCTAGATAGTTCATCCAAAAGAAAATTGACTTTAAATACTGGTGCTCCAGTTTCACTCTCTTCCTATACACATCGGTTAGATTAGCATCAATTCTCCATAGACATGATTGGATACAAGCTATGAAGGTATTTAACCAGCAGCACCTCAGAACTAAAGCTCTAGGCTCACATGGACTGACTACAATAAGGGAATTTTCTTCGACCAAATATCTTTTGTTTATCTTTGTTCCTATTCAAGGGTTCAGGCCTTTGAAACATTCAAATTTACTTCATTTCTAGATCTTCCCTAGATATTTTCAGTTCCTTTGCAAGTGCCAGGGTAACAACATATGAAATGTAGAGCAAGTTTATTAGGCATGAAATGGAATACAGAATTCTTAGCTTATCGTGAATTTTTGGTATTATTTTAATTTGCAGTTTCAGCCTTTGTTCTTAGGCACCTGCTCCTCAAGTCTTGCTTTGCTTGGGTTGCCAGTGCAAGAATCTCTGGAGTCTCCTATACTGAGCCTTTCTGTTTTTCTTTTTCTAATGAATTTATGCCTTTGTTGATGGATTAAAAAAAAAAAATCCCTCTAGTGGGCTCAGCTCCTTTGCTATGTACATAGAGCGCTGTCCTGGGGTTTAGTGCTGAACCCCCAGAGAAGTAAGCAATTGGTGGCTGCCTCTGGTAAGCCCCAGGAACTTATATATTCTTTCCAAAATGGTAGACTTGAATTGGGAAAAGAAAGTCAGATGCTACAGAATCCTTCCTCTGCCCCAGAACTACACGGTCCGCATGATTCACTTTTAGTAGAGTTGGGTAACTGAATGTCTTTGTTCTTACATAAGCCTCAAGACGCAGGCAGTTGACCCTCCCCCCCCCCCATATAGTCAAGCCTTTTCAGGTAAGAATTTCCCCTCCCCAAAGTCTCAGCTCTTTCTTTTCTACCTTTTGACTATTATCGTTATCCCCTTCACAGCTTCCTCCAAATAATCACTAGAGGTGGGCCATGAAAATTACCCTAAGTTCAAACCACTAGAAAAACTTGAGGGAGGGAAAATTGTGACAGAAATAACAAATTCTCTTGCTCCCATCAGCACTAAGGTTGGGCAACACCCTTGGAAAGTATGGTTTTTCACTCTAGCTGTGCAGGAGGCAGCATCGAGGAACACATTGCACAAATATGAAGCCGAGTTCCTACTTGGTGGGGTAGGGGTAGAGATAGAATGACTCTTAATCAGCAGACAGGATTCTGAGCATGATACTGGATGCCTGTATAAAAGGCTTAACGAATGGGTTCAATATAATGAGAACAGTCTCCTCAAGGGAGGTAGAATGATGGGCATGAATATGAATGAAATTCTAGAGACTGTGGAGAATTGACCTCCTTTGGGGAAGATCTTTCCTTGTCTCCTGGTCTCATCTGAGAACTTAATTCTAGCCAAATAGTTCATTTATACTAATTTTGACTTTATTACAGTATCATCTATAGAATTTCTTGAGTTTCTGTTTACTCTTTTGCTTAAATAAATGAATTGACTCACTATTGTGATGGTCTTTGAGTAATTAGCCTTTGGTGGAGAAGAACCAAGCTGGTGAGCATAAGGTATCCTCTCTCTTCAAAGCCATCAGAGAAGTGATTTTGTTCTGAGCCTCTCTTAGCTTTAGAGCAGTGATGTTTGAGGAGGGGCAGAGAGATAGAATCAAGTCTGATACTCTTTCTTGGAGACTAGAGGAGAGATTGCTCAGACTCACCTGTCCCAGAGCTTACCTGCCCCTCCCCGCAACAGTAAGCTATTTGTATAGACCCAGACCTCCTTCAGATCCCTGATGGGTGAGATAAACCACATAACCTCTCTGTGCACGTGAACTATGAGCACCTTTCTACATTCAGACCACCCACACACATGATCTTACATTTGGGCACACACCTTAGAGATGCTATGACTGTTCACCACCCTGCCTCTCCATCCCCCACCATTTAGGAGTCTTTAGAATAAAGAAGAAATAAGGCATGAAGTGTGGAGCTTTAAACCATTTTCTCTTCCAATGGAGGATTCAGAGTAACAAACAGGATATTTCCATGAAACCTCTCATATTTTTTTTTAAAGCATTACCATATGTGATTTAATAATAAAAAACAAGCCCTCACTAATCACCTAATCTTTGCAGGTTCTTTCCTAGACACAGGGAATACAAAGGCAAAAGTCAGTTTTTACCCTCAAGGTGACAGAAGTATCCAAATATGTGACAAATAAGAATGTATGTGTGTCCAGATGTGTCTAGGGATTTGCCCATGCATATGAGTGGATGGGTAGCAGATGTCTCAGGCAGACTTCTGCACTTTCTTCTCTGTGTTCCCAGCATCCTTTGGGAAGGAGGAAGACTCTTACTGAACACTTACATTTACTTTATGTTAGACTTACCTGTCTCCATATCTTTTCTCTCGTGTCAGACTCAAGACTCCATGAAAGCAGGAACTCTGTTGGTCCCTTATTGCATAGTTACATCAAGGAGAACATAGAAAAGCTGCAGCTATATTTCTTGATTGACTGAAAGACCAAATGGTCATAGATTTAGAGATGGATCTTAGAAGTCAACTAATCCAATCTTTCATTTTTACAAATGAGGAAACTGAGTCCAAGAGAGTGACTTGCCTAAAGTAGTAGGAGACCAACCTGGAAGTCGAACCCAAGTCTTCTTACTTCCAAATCAACAAGGATCTTGAAAGGATGATGGAAATCGACAGGAGACAGCTCAAAGGTGACACTTTGGTATGCTTTATATTAAGCTGAACAACAAGTTTTAAAACATTTTTTTATGATGCCTGGAGGAAAGGATGAATGCCTGCTGTGCTCAGGCAATGAAGTTATTCTAGGCCACATGTTTTCCAAGGAGTAATCTTTTATTGCGATCCCCATCTGGCTGGAATGAGTGCCAGGCTTTAACTATAACACTAACATGCAGCATACCAGTGACTGGTGCCCCAAACAGGATTTCATTATCTGAAGGGGAAATGAACTTTTTTATCCACTTGCTTCTGTGAGAGGATGGGATAAAACGTTCTCACAGCTGCCAGACAAAGAATGGCTGTGTTTAAAGAGTGGTTCGAAGCCCAAATGTTGATTATCTGAATGAAGGAATTTAATTAAGTTTTCGAAAGAACAGGATCCTGCTGACATCACTGATTGGCAAAACGAAGCTGAGTAATGCAGTATTTAATGTGGCAATATTCCTCCCTTAATGATGCCATTATTAGAATTTGGCCACTCTCCTGGATTAGGCACAATAACTTGGCATGCCCTTAATAGTTTTGCAATGGCAGAGATGGAGCTTGGGGGTGTGAAAGCCACTCTGCTGAGAACATCTTTGGGAGCAGACACAAGACATTCACTCCTCTTTTCCTCATGCCTCCTTCTTTATGGAGATGATTGGAATTCCTTATCTGGGATAGTCAGAAAATTACAGGCAGATGAGCCTGGTATCTCTAAATGCTTTGCCAACACAAGACTACCATCATTTCTAATAAAAAATCAAGATCTAAAATGACATTACATCTACCCAGCCATTCAATCTGCTCTATTATGGCTGCAGAGCATTTTTCTATCATGAATCAGTCCATCTAGCCTCTTGGCAAGATAAAGATTGTTATCCACTATTCTTCCTTTTAATTAAATGTTATTTTATGGTGATAACTTTGTGATGTGCTGTGTGTGTGTGTGTGTGTGTGTGTGTATGTATGTATGTATGTGTGTGTAAGGACATACCTGCACTGTATCAAATACAGAGGTAATAAGAGGAGGGTGTTATATTTTCCCTTTCTTGTTATAAATAATATCATTTCAGAATAAGTCTCTGTGTATCTGTAAATGGACAGCCCCATGGAACTATACGTTTTGTCGTTTTTTTTCTTGTTTGTATAGGTCTGGACCTAGAAGTAACTTAAAAAAAAAACACCTAATTTAACTCTTTCATTTTACAGCTGAGGAAACTGAGGTTAAGTGACTTGCACAAGGTCACCCAAAGTGCTTGAAGTCCAAAGTTAGGAGTCTTTCTATTGTGCTCCATTGCAGAAGCAGCCTCAGATCCCCCAGGCCCACCTCAGACGTTAGAAAATCTCTATATCTCCTACTTTGAAGACACAGCCAACTTCCCCCAGGTTAGTGACTGGCCAGCTGGGAAACCAAAATGACCCTGTGTTTTCTCTATAATTTAAGTGCCTATTGGGTAATAACTGGTGTTTAGAAGGCCCCTTACCCCATAGGAATGCACCTCTCTATGTGACCACTGTTGCTCCTCCTTGTCTAGACTTGTAACTTAATGCACAGTATACACTTTCTTCTGGCTTTTATTTTAAAATTTAATATAATTCTCTGTTACAATGATTGACTTGTCTGAACCCTAGATTGTCATATAGTGACCCCCTCTGCTCCCTATGGTTCTCTGCTGTTCCGCTACAGTGAATCTTAGAGGAAAAGTTCTGCATGCAGTCACAATCACTCTAAACCCTGAGTTAGGAAAATTCCTATCTTTAGACAGGGGTTGGGCTCTCTGCTTAATTTAATTTAATTGGCATAGTGGATAGGATGCCAGGTCTGGAGTCGGGGACACCTGAGTTCAAATTCTGCCTCACTTACTAGCTGTGTGACCTTGGGCCAGTCGCTTAACCTCCTTCACTTTCAATTTTCTTATCTGTAAAATGGGGATAATAATAGGACTTCTCTCAAAAGGTTGTTGTAAAGATCAAATGAGAGAATAATTGGAAAGCATTTAGCATAGGGCCTAGCACATGGTAAGGGATATATAAATATTAGCTGTTGTTATTATATAGCTTGAGTTACCTGCTGTCTTCTTTGTGGTTGAAGAAAATATCAATTTTGGAGAAATATTTAGGGAACAAAGTAGGGGATTATAGTACACACACACACACACACACACACACACACACACACACACACACACACACACTAAAGGGGAAATTGGGGAAAGAGCTGACCTTTCCTCAGGACTTCTTTCCACTGAGGTCTTGTACTGCCATACATACCAGCTGAGCCAAAGACCTTCCCCTTATACCTCCATTCTCTGTCACAGCTCAGCAATCTGTTTGCTCCTTGCAGGCATACTGGAAGGCCATGCTTGTTCCAACCTTTCAGATCCTCACCCTCCAAATCCTTCTGAAATAGTTTTTTCTTTTATACTGATTTCTTAGGTTAAGACCAAGTCTCTCCATATAACGACTTGAATCAAGAAAGCTCTCACCCAAAGGTAATTAGCTTTAAGTGGGTGGGATAACCAATTGAGGTCATCCTTTACTTGCAGCAATAAAGTGTGTTTTCTTGCTTGGACAAAAAGCTAAGAACATTGTGGAACTAATTTTCTGGAGGCATTGGTTGTAATTGGGAGTAAGGGGGGTGGAATGATGGGCCATGACTGAATTAGGTCAAAAGACCTACATTTGGATCTGTCTATTTTTGAGGAAAGGTACACGGTGGAACATGAGATGCAATCACTTGGTGATTAGGAGAATTGTGTGATTCCGTAGTTCAAGGAGGATGGAAGTGGGGGACATAGCCTCTTCTCTTTATAGATACACCTACAGAAATGGAAAGACAGCCTGCTCAATGGGACATCCAATAAATTAAGTCTGTAGTAACAAGGAGACATACAAAACATGTAGGACTGGTTGATGTGTGCCCTATATTTCTTTCCTGCTTAGTTTCCCTGGGTAATATTTTAATTAACTGACACCATATTTCTTTCTAGCTGTTTGGAATCAGAGATGGGGCAAGATATACAATAACCCCATTCTTCCCTCATTTGCCTCTAGCCAGGACAGTAGGTCTCAGGAAAGAGTGGTTCCCAGAAGGTACAGATTGAGGCAGATTTCAGTGTAAGAGGGCAGATACCCTTGATTCAAAACTGTAGCACTCCAGGAGTCACAGAGAAAGAGCTGAGACATCTTTTAGTTTATTCATGGGGACCCACAAGTTAAAAAAAAGAGAGAGACTCCTTTCTTCATAAAAGGTCTCTGTCTTTGTGAACCTTCAGAGATGAGAGCTCCTGGATAGTAGAAGATCTCGTTTCCCCCTTTGGGGAAAAACAAACAGGCCAGGATGATAGCAGGAGGACCAGCTGGACCTGCAGACATGGTTAATGTAGTAGTAAGACCAAAGTCTTTGAGGCTTTTTCTTGAATTGTCTCCCTCCCCTCCACCCCATGATTTAACCAAAAGGGAGGCTTCTCTCTACTCACACATTCTTCCTTCCTCCCCTTTTCCCCCTTTTCTCCTCTTCCCCTTTTCTCTCCCTTTCTTCAATCACTTATTGACTATGAAAGCCACACCCTCCCTTGCATCTAAGAAGGCAGAGCTCTTTCTATCCTGTCTCTCTTTCTTTCCACTGTGCTAGAGGATGAGAAATCTATCTCTGCCTTGATCCTCAATTTTTCTGAATGGGACAAGGAACACTTCCTATATGTTTTCTGCCACCTCAGTGACTATTGGCCCCACAGGGCCTAGGAAAGGTATTGGTAGGTTTTCATTAATCATATTCTTTTCAAGCGTTTTTGCACATCACGTTTTTTAAAGATCATTGTTAGAAATTCTCCTTTCACAATTTAGGTGATTTTCCTAAAATAGAATTTGCTTGTTGATACTGAGCTGGTAATTACCATGTATTTCCTTTCACCCTTTTGCATCTTTTATAGATAACAGTCATTTAATAATTAAGATCTAATTTCCCTAACTCCCCCACCAACTTACATAAAAATTATAGGAATTCTGAAAAATGCTTCCAGTTGTTTCCCCCAGAATATTGGCACACTGTGGCCAGTGGGTGTTTCCTTTGGTATCTGATACCGCGGGGCATAAACTGGTGGACATCTTACAAGGGCAACCTATGAGAACCTTGAATGAAAGCAACTTCTTAGATCAGTATTAAGAGTAGGAAAATCACCTGGGCATTTTAAGTTTGGCTTGGCATTAGTTTGGCATCAGTTGCAGTATTTAGGAAGAAAGTCATGCTATTAGCTTTTCTCACTTTAGAATCACTGGGCATATGTTCAATTTAAAACATATTTTTGAGTTTAAATTTGGCATCGATGGAACATTGGGCTGAAAATAGAGATGACTTATGAATCTTACCTTCTTGAGGCCACGCCAAGAGGCCTCATGCATGGTCTATGTTCTTTGCTGTTCACAACCTCCTTCTTCCTTCACATTTTGTACTCCCCAATGTTTCTCTCTATTTTGGGATCTGCATTGCTAACGAGCCCCATTCTGCATCCTTTACTTTCCTCATGAGCCAAGAGCATTGCCCAACTTAGCAACAAATGAGCCTGTGCAAGGTAAGATTTCCATGAGGTTCTTGCCATCATAAGTTCCTTTCAACAACTTGGGCATTTAAGAGTTTGTTTCAAAAGTATACTCTCATCGTCCTACAAGAGCAAGGCCTTTTTTTCTTTGTTTGTTTGTTTTTGTCTTTGTATCTTCAGCAACTCTCTTGGTGCCCTCTGCATAGTAGGTATTTAATGGGTGCTTGTTGAGCTGAATTGAACTTCATTGTTGCACTATCCTCTTGTCACCTTCATGATTCTTCACCTTGAAGCTTTGGGCAGTGAACATTTAAGCTATTAAGGCATTACCTGAGGATAGATCATATATTTCTAAGTATAAACATACAACTGAACAGTTCAGTCCATGGTGCCCCTCCACACCTCCTCATCCTTGGTGATTTCTGTCTTTTACTTTATATCAGCTCCCCTGGCACATTGGTCCTCTGTGCCAAGGTCTTTCTTTGTCTCTGTTGACACCTTGAACATAATATCATAATGCCCATGTGGTCCATCCACTGTTTTACATTCCTGTGATATGAGTGGCCTACATCCATTTATTTTTCATTTTTAACACAGTTCAATTCCAACTTTTGTTCAGGTGATACTTCTTTCAAAACATTTACAAGATAGATCACAAACAATTTTTTTTAACATTAACTAACTGAGACACAAGTAATAACTATGTAGGCTAACTTCATAAGCCCTTGACCTAATTGTCTCCACATTATTACTAAGAATTAAAGGACTCTGACTTGTTGTTGGTCTAAAGTCCTAAACCTAATAACTTAATTCTAAAGTTAACCTTGGATGTTCCCCTACCAACAATATATAATTTAATAGATCTGGTATTAAGTTTACAAATCTTTTGACTGTAGGAAATTGCCACTAAGAGTAGGGACATTTCAGGGAAACAATACCTCCCCAACTTCATATCAATTCCAGGCCAGGAGTAGATTGTCCACTTGCTTTCATTCAGGCTTAAAGTCTGCCAGGTGTCAGTGGGGAAATTGAGTCAGGAGAATTCTACCTCAGCCCAGACTGAAAAGCCACTGTCCCACCCTTCCCATGAGATCACCTTTTTCAGTTCATACCAGCATCTCACAGGCTTACTGGCATCATGGTTTGGAAGCTCAGATCGCTTTTCTTGCTACCCGTACCTGGAGTTAGACTCAGAAGAACAGTCAGTTAACAGTCCCATAACATCTTAAAATAGCAAGTTCCAATAACCATGTTTCAGATATGACTATAACTTCACATTAGCTAAGGAACATCTATTGAGGCAGGTCTTACATGGCTTACATGCCTCTCTGTACATGTTCTAGTTCCTGATTAATTAACAATTATAAAATCAAATTTACCATTAAAACCTTAACTTTTCCATCAATGCCAAATTTTCCTCGAAGTTACCTGCCTCTAGGAAACTTAGACTAAAATTATTTTCCCCAAACTAAAGTTGTCTCTGATTTAATCTCAGTAATTAATTCAGTCAATTATTTTAATACTAATTACTCTTACATCACTTTGTAACATGTCCAATTTTTCTCCCGATCTCTCCCCTTCTCCTATACTGACCTTTTGAGCTATCTTTGTCACTTGTGGATTGAGGTATCTGGAACCCTCCCTGCTGGGGATTCTGCCCCGGAGGCCTGTTCTAGTCCTGTTCCTCCTCGTGCTACATGACCAGGGCTGAGCTCCACTGTGCTCAGTGTCCTGTGAGATAGACCTTTCCTGTTGGCCTTCCAGGTTACCTTTGGCTGAAAACCTCTTTCGCTTTGTCGTTCTGTGGCTTCTGCTGCTCTAGAATTTGTTGAAAGTAATTTTAAGGGTATTTTGTGGCCTGTGGGGGAAGCACTAGAGTATATGCATCATTCTACTCCACCATCTTGGCTCCACCTCCCTGCCTACATCTATTTTTGATAAGATCTTTTAAACTACTTAGCATTCGTAAGGGACCATAGACTGAAAGCAGAAGGGATTTTGAAGATTACTATATCCAAGTTCCTTATTTTATAGATGAGGAAACTGAGGCTCATAGAATTTAAGGAAATTGACTGAGGCCACACAAGTAACAAGCAGCATAGCCAAGATTCCAAACCAGCCTCACTGATTCCATTGCTCCTGGGCACAGATAATCCATAATAATCTGCTACCCCCAATGCACATCTCTGTTGCTCTGTGGCTAATGCTTTCCTTGCCTCTTTCATTAGAATGTAAGCTCCTTGAGATGAGAGGTTATGTTATGAATTATATTTATATTCCCAACTCCAAGGATAGTTCCTGGCACATAGTAGGTGCTTAATAAAGACTTGTTGATTGGTATCTTGATTCTTCCAATGTTATATTTTTCCATGAATTGAAGCTAGGAGAACATCTATGTTAAAATAATGGAGCTGCAGAAAATCAAGCACTATGGAGTCATTGAAAGACCTGAAATCTGCACAATCAATCCCACTGTGAAGTCTTCTTGCTGCTTATTCCTGGGCTCATATTATAGTATAGTGAAAAGAGCCTTTATCTAGGACTTAGGAGAATTGAAGAACATAAAAAGCTGGGAAATATGAAGAACTGGGGAACATGGAGAACTGGGGAATGTAGACAAATGGGGAACATGGAGAACTGGGGAATGTAGAGAACTGGAGAATGTAAAGAACTGGGGAACATGGAGAATTGGAAACATGGGGAACTGGGAAATGTGAAGAATTGAGAAACATGGAGAAATGAGAAACATGATTAACTCGGGCCAAATCTCTTCAACACTTTGTGACCCAATCGTGAATTTGTATAAACAGTATTTTGGAGCATAATCGAATTAAATCATGTGGTCATTAAGTAGATGCCCCATCTTTTTTAGAGGTATTTTACTGTCTTTGTAAATTTATTCTTAGAGATTACTTTCTTCAGTTTCACTTGGTTTCTAGGATTGTTAGCAGTGCACAGTCATCATAAGATTGTAGACTCCTACTCCAATTCATTGGCTACTATACCATTACTTCTTTTACATTATTACATCATTTAATAATGCTTTGGCATTCCAGCTACCCACCTTTTAGAGAATCTTCCTAATTAGTGGAGGATACTAATTAAATTATACATTAAAGTACATGAAACAACTTTGGCACATATGAGAAAGGAAGTGTGAAAATCTATGGTTCAGTAAATCTTCCAAAAAAAAAAACTGAATCTAGTGTAGGCAAAGTGGTTCATTAGGTGACTCATGTTTTAGTTCTTTGAGAGCAGGAAATATCTTTTGCCTTTCTTTATATCTCTAACACTTAACACAATTCCTGGCACGTAGTAGGTACTTAATAAATACTACCTGATGGCCTAAGTCCAGGCTCAGTGATTTTCAAATTCCTGTGTTTGCACTTTTTCCTCACTCCAGTGTTTCTTCATCCATGAAATGGATCAGATTTAAAGTTGGAAGGGGCCAGAGGAGTTATTTAGTTCAATTCTCTTATTTGACAGTTGGGAAAACTGATACTTAGAGAAAGGCAGTGACTTGCTCAAGGTCTCATGTCAAAGTCAAGATCTGATGCTCCCTTCAATGGTACATGGCATCTCCTCATCCCTGTCTCCCTATCTTAGGTGACTCTTGGTCAAGTTCTCCTATAGCTCTCCTACATGGGCTCAGTGTATAGGAGGTCTTCCTTGATTTCTCTCTTTAAAAAAAATATTTTGAACTTAATAAATAAAACAAGCATTTCCATAACCTAGTAGAATAGAAAAAAAAAGATGATTGCACATGAAAGTGCAAATCTATTATGTATAACTTACTATTCCTTCTAAATAAATAATAAAGTTATGTCACTTTCTTTTTATCCCTGTTTTTCTTCCCTCCCCCTCCCAGATGGCTACCATTAGACACAAATGTGTGTGTGTGCATGTGTGTGTGTGTGTGTGTGTGTGTATGTGTGCATTCATATATATGCAAAATCGTTACGTACATACTTCTATTTATCCCCTTTTTCTGGCCGCTTTCTCAGCGTCTTCTTCCTTTATATGACCTTTGTGATTAATTTTGGTGTTTATAATAGTCAAAATGACTTAGTTGCTCAAAACTGTTATTAAAACAATATTGCTGTTCCTGTATACAATGATCTCCTGGTTATGCTAATTTTGCTTTTTATTATTTCATGCAAGCCTATCCATGTTTTTCTAAAATTATTGCATCCATCATTTCTTGTTTAATCATTTCCCAGTCGATGGGCATCCCAGCAATTTCCAGTTCTTTGCTACCACAAAGAGAATTTTTATAAATATTTTAGAACATAGAGGCTCTTTTCCTTTTTCTGTAATCATCTTGGGAAACAGAAGCACTAGTGGTATTGCTGGATCAAAGGGTATAGGCAGTTTAACGACTCTTTGGGCATAATTCCAGAGTGCTCTCTAAAATAGCTGGATTAGTTCATAGTTTCACCAATAATGAATTGGTGTTCCAATTTTTCCACAATCCCTCCAACGTTTGTCACTTTCTCCTTCAATCATTCTAGCCAATCTGATAGGCATAAAATATGAATGATGTTTTAATTTTATTTTCTAATCAATAATAATTTCACTTGACATTTAGAGGATGCTGGAGGCATAAAGGGTGCGTCTCCCACCACTTATTCAGAACTCCCATCACGTAACAAGCCCATCTTCTTTGTAATTTATGCTTTTCATGGAAAGCAGCCTTGACTCCCATTCTCCTTTATTACGCCTTATGTGTTAGTTATTGCTGCCCCCAAATACTACTTCACTGTCCTCTGGGGGAATCATCATCTTCAGTCCTTTGGAGATGGTGGTGGCCAATGCATCACGGTCACACGACACATCGCTCATTATTGCAAAGTATCATAAGAAGACAGAACTGCATATCTAGAAGGTTCTGGAAAGGTTCTTGCCCCAACCCAGACCTGACTAAGAATTCTTTCCGTAGCAAACTTGACAAGTGGCCACCTACCCTTCGCTGATGACCTCCAGTGAGAGAGAGTCCAGCATTTCCCAAGATAGCTCCTGCCACTTTTTTCTTAAATCAAGATTAAGTTTGCCTTTTTACTAGTGCCCTTCAAGACTCTTGAGTTCTTACATCTGGGTCTAGGTACAACAGATTTATTCCTTTTGCTACACATCAACCCTTCAAATATTTTAATGTAGTTTTTGTGTCTCCTCTGAACCTTGTCTTCTCCAAGATGATCCTCCAGTGTTTCTTTGACTTTTCCTCATGAAAAGGCATGAGCTCCAGTTCCTCCAGACCCTGGATGCCCTGCTCTGGACACTCTCTTTCCTATTTCCTATTTCCAGAAAAAGGACACTGTGGTATTGCCCATTCATTTTTGGTCCCAGTATGTTTTATGTACAAGGTTACATGGGTTAAAATGTTGGCCAGTTTTCTAAAGAAAATGTTCCTGGGGTCAGACTGAAGATTTCAATGAAAATTTTCCCCACCATGGCCTGCATAATGGAAAGACCTTTTGACTCTCGATCTGGCTAAAGGGAGTTGGAGGAATGGGAGGGAAGTGAAAGATATTCAGTGCAATTTTAATACATCTTGGAGGAGTTGTTGTGACATCTGGTTTCATTTAATTGCATTATTAATGATAGACAAGAGATGCTTGATTTTTAGCCCTACAGAGAATTCTGAGCACTACAGACACATATGAAAAACACAGTACAACAAAGGAAACAGGGAGACTAGTGCAGTGGACTTGGAATATAATCACAAAACCAGCTTTTTACTGGAAAGGGGGAAGACAAAAGGCTCTTTGTTACACACCCATTTCCAATAAAGTGGAGAATAAAGGAGATAAAACTTTCCAAGAAGAGTAACTGAGTGCTGCATGTAGGTTCTAGATCCAGAACCTGTTTCTCCCTGCCCTGTGCCTGCCTAGAGAAACCTGAGCCAGAAGCAGAGCAGTGCATTATTACCAGAAAAATAATGGGTCTTCAGTAGACCCCCAACCAAGAAAGTAGGCACAAGGATTTAAAGGCCAAAGAAAACCACAAGTGCACGGATAAACAAATACGAACAAAACAGACAAGATTTCATTTCTATTTCTATTTTACTGCTGTAAACCAATGACAAAAGTCAGGTCTGGCCTCTATCCCCAAACCTCTAAAGCACAGGAGGAGTTCTTTATTGAGGAAGGCACTGAGTTGACAGAAAGAATGAGAAAGGAAGAAGTAAAAGTACAATAAATACAATACTTCTTTTAAAAATTCTAATGGGAGACAGATGTAGGACAGCTTGTCTCTCTCCCTCCCTCCCTCTCTCCCTTTCTTTCCTTTCTCGCTCCCTTCCTTCCTTTTTCCTTCCCTTCCCTTCCCTTCCCTTCCCTTCCCTTCCCTTCCCTTCCCTTCCCTTCCCTTCCCTTCCCTTCCCTTCCCTTCCCATGCCTTCCCTTCCCTTCCCGTCCCGTCCTGTCCTTTCCTCTCTTCTATTTTTGTTTCTGTTAGCATTTAACACAATGCCTGCCACTAAGTTCAATTCCTGTAAAGCTTAGAGGGAGTCCCTGGGAGATCCTGAGGGCAGGGCAGCTTCCCATCTACATCCCCATAGGAATCCTAGATTATGAGCTGGAAGGGACATTCAAGACCATTCATCCCTCTAGTTCAACGCACTTATTTTTGGATGGGGAAATGGGTCCAGGGAGGTTATGGATTTGGTCAGGGTGTGAGGCAGGATTTGAACTCTGATTTTCCTGAGTCTGAGTCCTATGACCTATCCAGTAAACCACACTACCTCTCATCTTTGGGTCTACTGAGTCTCCAAGCTTCTCCATCTTGCTGAAACCCTCCTCTCCCTGCCCCCATGGGCAAGAAATTCTCATCCTTGGACAAGCCCCAACTTTTCTCTTTCCAGCCCTTCCCTTGGGTTCCTCCCTGCCCTCCTAGGTTTTGCCTCACTTTGCCTTCTACTTTTTCATATTCATGTACCCTCTTTCATACTCTCATTAACAAACTCTAAAAAAAATGCTCTCTCATTAACAAACTCTAATCTGCAAACTTTCCTTTATCCTAGATCCTTCTTCACAAACTCCCACCTTCCTCTGACATGCCCAGGACCCTGACTTGGCCCCCTGCTTTGCCTTTGGAGGCTAGCTGCTCTTTCCACAGACCTACTGAGTGGTCAGGGCCACTCAGGGCCCCCTATTCCCACTGCCAGACCTTCTCTTCTTCAACAACACTCATCACTCTTTTATCTATCCTCACCTGAAGCACCATAACCATTTTCCTAAGGCATGAAATCTAACCATATCACTGCCCTGCTGAAAAACTATGAAGGACTCCTTATTGCTGGTAGAATACAGTATACCTCCCTTGGTCTGAAGTTTAAGGCCTTCCACAGTATAATTCCCACTTTTCTTCCCAGTTGTCCCATAAGAATGAACTCCACACTATGTTTCCCTATGCTCAACATGCCCTCTTCCCTTATCTCTTCCCTCTCCTTTGCTTCAATATCTTTCCCAGGATCAACTTGAGTGCCACCTTCTCCATGAAACCTTCTATGATTCTGCCAATTTAAAATACTTCTTTTCTTCCTCAATTCTTAGTATTGAACACTGTCCCAAAATGAGATGAACTGCTCTGGGATGATATAGGTTCATCTTCACTGTAGATTTCCAAACAGAGGCTAGATGAGCACTTGGCAGGACTCCATGGCTTCCAAGAGTTTTGTTTCCCCTAATTCATTTATTTAAAATTTTTTTCTGTTCTGAGCCTCCTTCTGGCTCATCCTTTGTCCACCCATTGAGAAGGCAAGCAATATAATGCCCAGTATACATATAAAGTCATGCAAAACATTAGTAATGTCATGAAATTTTTTAAAAAGCAAGAAAAATAAAGTGAAAGAAAATCTTCTCCATTGTATATTCAAAACCTATAATTTCTCTCTCTGGAGTTGGAAAGCCTTTTTTATTAGAAGTCCTATGGAATTGTCGTGGATCATTATATTGGTTGGAGTAGCTAAGTCATTCATAGCTGATCATTACTACAATGTTGCTATAACTGTGTACAGTTTTCTCTTGGTTCTGCTTACTTCACTTTGTATCAGTTCATGGAAGTCTTCCCAGGTTTTTCTGAAACCATTCTGCTCATCATTTCTTATAGCTCAATCATGTTCCATCACAATCAAATACTGTAACTTAGTCAGCCATTCCCAATTTGATGGACATCTCCTTGATTTCCAGTTCTTTGCCACCACAAGAAAAGTTGCTGCAAATGTTTTTTGTACATATGGTTCCTTTTCCTTTTTCTTTGATCTCTTTGGGATATAGACCTAGTAGTGGTATTGCTGGTTCAAAGGTTGGATCAGTTCACTATTCCACCAAATAGTGCATGGATGTCCCAGTTTTTCCACATTCCTGCCAGCATTTGTCTTTTTTTCTGTAATGTTAACAGATCTGATAAGTGTGACATGGTGCCTCAGAGTTGATTTAATTTGTTTTTCTCTAATCAAAGTGATTTAGAGAAATTTTTCATGTGATTATTGATAGTTTTGACCTTTTCCCCCCTGAAAAACTGCCGTTCATATACTTTGATCATTTACCATTTTGAGAATGGCTTTTATTTTTATAAACTTGGCTCAGTTCTCTACATATTTGAGAAATTAGACCTTTATCATATAAACTTGTTATACATTTTGCCCTTTTCCCAGTTTTCTGTTTTCCTTATAATTTTGACTGCATTTGTTTTGTTTATATGAAAACCTTTTAATCTCATGTAATCAAAATTATCCATTTTCCCTCCTGTGATCCTACCTCTTAATGACTCTTTTCTTAGCCATGTATTATGCAGGTAACTTTTAACATGCTCCCCTAATTTGCTTATGATAACCCCCTTTATGTCTAAATCATGTACCTACTTTGAGCTTGGTATATGGTGTGAGATATTGATCCATGCCTAATTTCTGCCAGATTTCTTCTTGGTTTTCCCAGAAGCTTTGTTAAATAATGTGTTGTTTCCCCCAAAACTTGGATCTTTGGGTTTCTTACACACTAGGTTACTTCTTTCTAATTTAAGTATTCTGTAAACTGGGGGACTCTTTAAGTTATCCACAACATTTTGTTTTTGTCTTTTTCACTGTGGGATCCCGACATTGTTTTCTGTTTACCTGTTCTTATGTCCAAGTGCCTCCCCACATCAGATGGATTGCTCCCCCAGGGCAGTCAGTCTCATTTTTACACATTTGTGATATAGTCTAGTTCCTGGTGTGCTGCCCTGAATATAATATGACCCTAATAAATAGTTGTTTCACTGACTTGAAAATTAGTGAGTACTCTTTTTTGTTTTTTTAACAAACTCACCACCCCCCAGTTTGGGTGAGCAGGTCTCCATTCAGGCGCACAGCTCTGGGTACCTCTGCTTTTGTTCCAGGTTAAAGGCTGATGGGCCTTTAAGGAACTTACCTCCTGGGAAGTGTGAGGCCTGAAGCACATTCCTCTGAACAGTCTGGGGGTCCTAGGCCATAGAAGACCCAGACAGGACCCTCGATGTGATCCTGTTCAAGGCATTTTAGAGGTCAAAGAGTTGAAGGGATTTGCCCAAGGTCATGCATTTACAACTTGGTCCTCTTGACTCCAAAATCAAGGTTCTTGATGTCTATTCTTTATCCCTCAAGGGGATTTGGAGTTTGAGAAATAGTAAGAGTCACTGATGGGGGCAGGTAGGAGACAGTGGATAGAATCACCAGCCCTGGAGCTCTGAATTCCAATCTGGCCTCAGACACTAGCTATGTGACTCTGGGCAAGTCATTCACCCTGTTTGCCTCCGTTTCTTCATCTGTAAAATGAATTGGAGAGGGAATGGTAAACCATTCCAGTGTCTCTGCCAAGCAAACCCCAAATGAGGTCCCAGAGAGTCAGACATGACCAAAAAAGAACTAAGAACAGTCAGAGTCATTGTAAGCTAAGACTGAAGGATGAAGAGACTGGTTGAGATGGGTCATTCTCTGTATGTTCAAAGTGAAGTCTACTTTGTGGTGCTGAGATTCTCATGAGACTCAGGCTTCTAGGGAAGGTCCAGAATTCCACAGAGATTCCAGCAGCAACAGATGCAGGTCCCCCGCTTCCACCCTATTCATGGTCCCTTGGTTCTCGAGGGTCTTGCCTATTTGCCTTTGAAGGGGAACTACTTAATAAAGGCTGCTTGGCTTGAATGGGGTGCTTGGTAACAAACAGTGTTGTGGCAGGATGGCCGCATTTCATGGTATGATTCTTAAGCCTGGATCATTCATCCTGAATCTCACTGGGGCCCAGAGAGGGGACTGAGACAGGGCCCCTCTGCAGGGGCCCAAGGAGTCTTCACAAAGTATGCTTCCAGGCTCCTTATCAGCGGGATGGCTCAAATTCTCAATGACAGCTGCCCAGGGAAAGTTGAGTCTGAGATAAAGAACAAGACCAGGAGTTTTGTGGATGGGCCTTTAGGCATAAGGCATTACGTCCTCAGGTGTGTGGCACAGGGCTGGGCCACCTTGAGGGACTGAACAGCTCCAGTCTGGAGAATGTATTCAGCAGCCCTTGGCTCACACTGACCAGCCCCTTATATGTTTACCATTTGTGACTCAAGGCTCTTAGCTCATAGTCAATGCTTACAGAGCCTTGGGAGAGCTCTCAACGAATGTGGGCCTCCTCCCAGAATTCCTCAAGAGACCATGTCCCTGGGGTGGCCCGTCGGCACTGGCTTAGAATGGCTAGCCTGCAGAAGCTCAGCTACCACTCCCTTGTCTTGCTGCAGAGAGGAGCTCTCCCACCTCTTCCCTGGTGACAGGGGCTGGATTTGTAATTACCTTTCCTGTGACCTTGCTCATTGTGGCTGCCATAACAATGACCTTGTACATGAAACCGGGCAAACCAGACAACCTGAATGTCCCCTCTCAGCAGGGTCCTCTTCCTCCTCCATTTACATACTTAGCCAGTGTCCAGGCTCAAATGCCCCTCTATCAGCAAATACCATAAGGTAGGCTGTGTTATCCAAGGCACATGAGGCTTTCCTCTTTAGAATCAGAATAGGTCTTTATGTGACACCCCATCATTCTTCAGCCTTGGGCACAAGGGGTTCAAATCTATTCCAAATGAGTCCAGACCAGAGTAAATGAGGCTTTCTCCTTTCCAATAGCAAAGTGTCAATTGTCCACATAAATGGGAGCCCTCAGGGATTACATAAGATCCATAACTCATCAGCTAGCCAGTCAACCAACTTGTAGGTCGACAGGATTAACATGCTTTCCAAAAACAGCTGGTGTGATGTATTTTTTTTTTTTCGATCAGACAGACATCTCCCTATCCATGGATAAAACAGGAGGAAAGCCAAGAGAAGAAACACAAACCATTCTCATGTGGGAGGTATCCTCAGGGTCAGAAGTGTCAGCCATGCTTGGGGATGCCCTTTGGAGACTGCAGGTGTGCCTGGCTCATGCCAAGGGTGACAGGCCCACCTGAGGGGATTCTGGGAAAGGAAGAGCCTTCCTTCCGTCAGTCATAGTCTTTACCACAAAAGACTGAAAAATGTAGCCAGGACTCGGAGGGATGCACACTATGGTGGGCATGCTGACTCAGAAGAACAGATGGTTTTGGAGACAGTGAGAGTGAGGCCAGAGGACAGAGAGAAACAAACACAGGGAGGGAGAACGCCCTGTGTCCAGCAGTCATTGGCCCACCTCCTGACTAGTCCTTGGATTCCTTTCTAGTTCTCTAACTAGGACAAGACGACCGTGCTGAAGACACTGGATCCAGCCTGTGCAGGTGGGTTAGTGAGCTAGGGCCCCTTTAGCCTGATTTCACTCCTGCATTTACCTCTCATCCCCAAAGTCCTAGCATCTCAGGGCCCTGAAACACACACATGACCACCTCCTGCCTTCTGGCTCCAGCACTGGTCTGACAATGGGTGCTCCAGTGCCACAGGCTCCAGATTGGCATGGGTTCTTCAGATCAAGCCAGAGCCATACTCCAGATTGTGGGGCATCCTTCTGCTGTGTGGCCTGGGATCTGCTCTCCACTCCCTTCAGACCTTCAGCTTTGAGAACAGGCACCAAATCAACACTTTTTTTCTGGGAAGGACGTGTCCAAACAACTGCCTATGACATTATTCGCCACTCTCCCCACATGAACTCATTGAGCTAGAGAGGGTTCCCTGGCCACTGAGGCCCTGGAGCCCCTGGATGTTCCATTTTCCCTATTAGAATATCATCTTCCTGAGGACAAGGATTGGTCCACTTTGGAGTTTACATTACCAGCTTTGAGTCCAATGCCTAGCATAGAGTAAGCACTTAATAAATGTTCCCTTCCTTCCTTCCTTCCTTCCTTCCTTCCTTCCTTCCTTCCTTCCTTCCTTCCTTCCTTCCTTCCTTCCTTCCTTCCTCCTTTGCTTCTTCCCTTCCTTCCTTCTTCACAAATAAGCACAGTCTAAGCCACTTATGGACAGTGGTGCTCAGATAGGGCAATGCAGAATTTATGGAGCACAAAAGGGAGTGCTTCACTTGGAATCAGGAGAGATCTGGGTTCAAACACTCAGTAGGCCATGTGTGAGGCCCTGGGCAAAGTATCTCACTACCTGGAGCTTAAGTTTCCTCATCTAGAAAGCTGGGATCATAACAGCACCTACCTCACACAGTGGTTCTAAAGATCAAATGAGATTACAAGTCTAAATCCACATTTACAATGCCATCTGTCCCTTAAAACCATTTTGTGAGGTAGGCTGCTCTCTCTCTTTCTCCCTGCATGGATATTATACTATGTACATATATATATATTACACACACGCACACACACACACACACATATACATAGGATATATACATACATACATAAATACATATTTATTGCTTAACAGGCCTTAAAATGCTATTTCAATGCTAGCCATTGTTATAATATTCTTTGCACACTGTAACAGGCTACAAGAAATATCAGATATGGTTAATGATTCATTAGGATCTTTTCTGTCCGCTGGTAAACATTTAATTTCTTTGCCTTCAGATGTGATGACCTCCTGAATGGACAAAATCCTTATTTCTTCATTGAAGAGCCCTCCCCACCCCCTCATGCAGCCCCTCTGGCTTGGATTTCCCAGTTATTCTCTTGGAAAAAAAGTTGGATTTGGAATTAGGAGAACTGGGTTCAGATCCTGTATCTATCACTTACTTCCCATGTGAACTTAGGCAAATCCCTTATCTTCTCTGATTCTCAGTTTCCTCATCTGTAAAATAAAGAGGTTGTATAGACCTCTCTAAGGTCCCTTCCAGCTCTAAGCTGATTATCCCATGAATTTGGTCTCTCCTCCTAATGACTGGGACACTGAGGAATTCATTTCCCTTCTTTGAGTCTCAGTTTTCTCTGTTGCAAAATGAGGTGTGGGGCAGGCCAATGAGCCTTCTCTCTGTGCCCCTCTGACCTGCTCCATTTTCCTGTTCAGGAGCCAAACTGCCTGGGGCTTTGGAACCAGCTTCCTCAATGAGTCCCAGGTGGAGCTATGACCTCTGTCCTTGTTGGGCCAAGAGGCTGGTTTAGTTTGGCATTTCTCACTTAGGTGACTCAAATGGCAAAGAAATCCTAAAACCCAGTCTGTTTGCCCTCCAGAAGGGAGCCCACGGTGATCCTTCCCCCTCTGCAGCCAGCCTCGGCAGGAAGTCTTCCCTCATGACCCCTGAGCCAGCTCAGGCCCAGGAGCAGCTCTTCATCACCCACTGAGAGCCAGGCACCTCTGGACGGTCCCAGGATACAGCAGAGGGCAAAGCTGGTCCCTACGTTCAAGGAGGGCACTGTCTAATGGGGGAGACACCGCACAAAGCCCTGTGCACAAACAAGATACAGATGGCATCATGGGAGCACATCTCTGAGGGAAGGCAGTAGCAGGAGGTGGGAACAGGGCTGCCCTAATGAGTCAGGAACCCTAGCCCTTCCCAAAAGTGGACACAGAAGACAATGGACTCCCATCTAGCCTCTCCCCACCCCTCAGGACCCAGAAATTGCCTCACCCAAGGGTCACTCTGGCCTGCACTCCAGCCCCTAGGACTCCCATTTCCTCTTCCTTCTGCTTGGCCAGATCATGCCAGTGTCTCCATTTTAAGGAAAGTGTCCAGGCTGTCCCTGGCATCCCCTTCCTGAGCTCCACTGAGGCTCTCTGGACTTGATCCTCTATGCTGTTTCCCCTTTCCTTTTAGGTGCTGGCTGAAATCTCCTGGGGTGGAGACTGTTTGTACTGTGTCCCTAGCTGGGCACACAGTAAGAGCTTAATAGATGCTTGTTGTCTTGACTTGATGAGACGAGCAGGATAGCAGAAGTGCAATAGTCTGGCGCCACTGAGTGTCCTGCCAGAGTCAGTCTGGAGGGCCTGTCAGCACTGGGCCTGGCCTGGCATAAGCTGCTGCATACAGACAGGCCCCCACAGAAGGGCCATGAACCAGGGGCTCTGTTTAAAAGCTGTGAGCAGCATAAAAGCTTGTTGGTTACCTGGGGGTAAAGCTTCAGCTATCCAGAAAATTCAGCTACAGAGGACTTGTGGTGGCCAGGCTCCGGTTCTCCAAGGTTTGGCTATTGTTGGTCAGGCATTTTTCAGTCATGTCTGAGTCTCTGTGACTTCATTTGGGATTTGCTTGGCAAAGACACTGGCATTGTTGGCCATTTCCTTCTCCAACTCATTTTACAGATGAGGAAACTGAGGCCAACAGGGTAAATTGACTTGCTCAGGGTCACCCAGCTAGGAAATGTCTGAAGCTAGATTTGAACTCAGGCTCTTCCTGACTCCAGGTCTGGCACTCTGTGCACTGTGTCACTTAGCCACCCCTATCCCTCTGGTCAGACTGTTTTTCACCATAGTTAGGCAGAGCTGGCATTTAGAGGAAGACTATGGGACTGGATGTTTGTACAAGCTCCGAGGTGCCAGGGAGGGAGCAGACGATGCGGGCAGAGTGGGTGGACTCTGATCTCAGCTGCCTGGGACTGGGAACTCCAAAGGACCCCATCCTGCCTGCCCCCGAGTCTATGGATTCCTTTAGAACCGTAAATCCAGCCAGGCTAGTTGGCTCTGATATTATCTCCTTGCCTATTTGCTAATAACCCTCCAGTGGCCTCTGACTTTGATCTTGTATTCTTCAAGGGCTGGACTTCTTGTTGAAGAGGCAGGGCTTTCTTGTGAACTTTGTGATCCCCATTCTTTGAGTGGCCCCATGTCTGGCAGTGCTGAACCTTCCTCTCCAGGGACAGTTGGGGGGGTTGCTGATAGCAGTCAGAGTCTCCTGAAATAGTTTGAAACTTGCCCTGTGCTGGGACCCACCTGGAGGCATATGGGCAATGCTCCAGCTACCTTCTGGGGACCAGGCTTCTCCAGGTTCACCCACTTCTCTTTCCAAGCCCCATCTCATTCCAGTTACTTCTAATGAATATGCCCACCTACCTACCCACATACATATACACATGGAATTGCAGTTATTTCATGGCCAGCCTATGCCCTCCTTACTGCCTTGGCCCTGATTCTGCCTCTTCTTTCCTCTTGCCTCAGTAACTACATTGATCTTCTCACTGATCTCCCAAACAGACATCTTCCAGCCCTTGCTGATGTAGACCATGCCAAGAAAGGCAGCCCAGCTCAGCCCAGTCCAGCGGTCAAAGAGGTGACCATGGAGAGGGATAATACAGTGTAACTGCAAGCAAGGCATTTAACTTTTGGAGCCTTCATGGCCTGATCTGTAAAATGGGTACAATATCTGCATTATCTGGATTATAGTAGGAAGTAGGCTGATACTTCATAGAACCACTGATTTTAGGACTGGTACAGAACTCAGAAATGTTCTAGTTCAATCCCCATTATTAGGCTAAGGGAGTTTATTTGTCCAAGGCCAACAAAATCGTAAGCAGAGGTCCTTCCAGGCCACATCCAGAGGCTTTCTGCTGTTCTGTGAGCATCTCCAACGAGTTATCAGGCAGCAGACTTTTATTATGCACCTGCTATGTGCCAGTCTCTGCCCTCAAAGAGCTCACAGGTGGATGGGGGAGCTGATAGGAAAACAACTATGTTCCAGCACTCACATTTAGGATTCGGGACAGGATCCATTGGCAGTGACTACCAGAGAGAAGGTCCTGGCATTGAGGGGGAGCTGGGAACGCTTTCTGGAGAAGGTGGGATTTTAGCTGAGACTCAAAGGAAGCCGAGAACATTCCTGGCTGGGGGAACAGCCAGACCACAGCTCAGGCAGGAGATGGGGCTTCAAGTTTGAGAACAGCCAGGAGGCCAATGTCCCTGGATCTCAAAGTAGGTGGTGGTGGGAATGTGAAGGTATAAGAAGACTGGGAAGGTGAGAAAGGCTGGCACTAGGCTGTGAAGAGCTTTTCGCACCAAATAGAACATTTTGTATTGGATCCTGGGAGCAATGGGGTGCCACTGGAATGAATTGAGTGGAGGGTGACAAGGTCAGATGTGGGTTTTAGGAAAACCACTGATGGAGGATGGATTGGAGTCGGGGGAGACCTGAGGCAGTGGAACCCCAAGCAGCTAACATAATAGTGCAGGTATGAGGTGACCAAGGCCTGCACTAGAGTGGTGGCAGTGCCAGAGGAGAAAAGGAGGTATATTTGAAAGAGGCTTCAGAGGTGAAATCAACAGGCCTTGGCACCGTATTGGATATGGGGGTGAGGAATCCAGGATGACTCCTACGTTGTGAACCTGAGGAAACAGGAGGATGGTTGTGCCCTCAACAGTAATAGGGAGATGGGGGAGGTTTTAGTAAGAAAGATGATGAGTTTGGTTTTGGGCATGTTGAATATGAGATATCTAGAGGACATCCAGATTGAGATGGCCAGTAGGCCAGTGGAGATGCAATACTGGAAGTTAGGAGAAAGTTTAGGGATGAATGAATAGTTCTGAAGTGTATATGAAAAGCTTTGTAAACTTTAAAGTGTTTCTAAAGTGCTTTGTAAACTTTAACAGGAAGAAATGTGAGCTGTTCTCTTTACCTAATTAATGTTCCTAATGTTCAGTTTGGATCACACCATTGTACTGCAGAGGATATCTGTGATTCCCTAGTGATCCAGGAATGCGCCTGTCTTCCTCAGTCTCAAGTGCCAGGTGCTGTTCCGGGCCTCCCAGAATCTGCCCAGGCCTGGCCTGCCCCCTCTGGGCTCCACCCTCCCTCTTCCAACTTTGTGGTTTTCTTGGTCCGGCTCCATCCCAGCAGCCCTGGCTCAGCACACAGCTCGCCTCTCCCAGCCCATGTCTCCAGCTGGGAGCTCCCTTGCATGTTTTCTTCTACCTTAGAATATAAGCTTCTTCAAGGGAGGGAGTTGGCTTGGATGGGTCTCCTCACTGCTTAATAGGAAGAATTGAGCGACTCTGTCTCTGTCTCTCTGTTTCTGTCTGTCTCATTATCTTTCTGTCTCACACTTTTTTCCTCAGTCTAAGCTACTTCACCATTCTTTACTTACATACCTCATGCTGAGCTTTCTTACCCTTCATCTGTGCTGATGGATCCCCCTTTCTTGACTCTTCCTTGGCTGTCTGTCAAATCTAATGGGAATGTCAAGGCCCAAAAGAAACCTCCTCCATGAAGCCTTCCCTGATGATTCGGGAGGACGGAACCTGCCCTTTGGGCAGAGATGAGCTGAGTTCTCTTTGGTATGAGGGAGATTTCTGCCTGTGTCATGCCCTGGGTGAGGAAATCTGCTCCCCCTCACATCACATCTTGTGTTGTTATGCATCATTTGCATATTGTATCCCTTCCCCATTAGAATGAATTGACTGCCATCTTCTTGGGTTTAGTCCAATGACTAAACTCTTTCCCCCTAAAAACCACAGTAACCACAATTCAAACTCAAAGTATCACTTTTTAAGGAACTGTTGGCAAATGGAATTCACAAACCAGAGTCTGGGTCAAGGAAGGTTTCCCCAGCCAAACAAAACCTCCCTCAAATCAAGGTGAACCAGTAAAGCATCGAAATAGGTTGAATAGAAGCAACACTGGTCCAATGCAAACTCAATTTATTGACACACTTTCCCAAAATGTGCATGTTCCTGAAACACTGCAACCCCAATACAAAATGGAGTACTGTAGAAGACTCATCTAGGTGTATGTCGCTGCCTACAGCAGAACGGCAGCTCCGTGAGGGCAGGGGTTATTTTATTGTTTTTATATTCAGCTGGAAGGAAGACAGGGAGGAAGGAAGGAAGGAAGGAAGGAAGACAGAAAATGAGTAAGCAAGGAAACAGGGCATTCAAATTATCCTCCTTTTCTCACTGAGGAAGCCGAGGCAGATAGAGGTTCACTGATGTGGTCAGGGTCACACGGCTAGCAAGTATCTGAGACTAGAAGGGATCTGAACTCATCTTCCCATTTCCAGGTCCAGTGCTCTTTCTTCTCTACCCCCTAGCTTCCTCTGTAGTGGGAACTTATACTTTTTTCAAATGAATTAGTTTTCTTTTCTTTTCTTTTTTCTGTTGCCCCTTCCTAAGTCATATTTGCGTCCTGATGGTGGTAATTTTGGTGAGTAACAAAGTGCCAGGGCCTATGTCCTACGAGCATTGGTAACCAAAATGATTCCATCCTTCTAAGCATAGTAGAAAACCAATTTGGGGCTCTCCTTGTCCTCCCCTTTCCTAAGTGATTGCAGTCAGCACAAGTTCTATGACACTTTGTAGGCCCCAAAGCCTACAAAAATGGAAAGAGTTGGTCACTCAGTAAGACCAGGCCACCATCCCCCAAGAATGATTTCCTTTGGTGAAACTAGTTGTTGGAAAAGAAATAAAAAACTTGCTTCCTCTTCATTTCCCAGAGTTCCAAATGGACTGGCTCATGGCTGGATAAGATGGGGTGTGTGGGGGAGGAGTGAAGCCTGAGAGACCTCTGTTGGAGCCTCATCCTCCTTTGCCTGACCTTCACCTCCATGTATTCTAACCATCCCTGGGATTCTCTGTGGATGCAGGCCCCTGCACATTTCCTGGGAATCACTTCCCTGAAACCATGGTGGCTTCCAAAATGTCCTTGAAACATCACATGTGAGATCTGGAGAAGAGGGGTTTCTTAAATAAGACTTCATCACCACAGACAAAGTGAAGTAAAGACTGGAGGTCGTTAGCACTTTGGACCAAAATGTAGAGAAAAGGCATCGATGCCTCCAGTGCCTTTGGAAATAATCAGGGGGCTAGGTGGAGGAGAGTAATTAAGGCTAATGAAAGCAAAGGTAACTTTCTGCTTTAATTATCTGACCATTCACTTTACTGGGCCTGTTCATTTTCCAAGTATGGATATCTGTGCTTAAACCAACTAATACCTGAGGACAGACAGAGTAGACAATGACTGGCTTTTGGCATCAAGAAAGTGGGTCAAACACCCAACATTTGGGTTTGGGAGCAAAGGAATGAAGACAGACCTTGCCATGTGCCACTCACAGTGTGCTAACCCTCCCTCACAGGAACGGTCATCTTGGAAGTGTGCTGGGATGGGAACAGGGCGTCAGCTCAGTCAGAAGCTTCCGTGGCTCCAGTCTGTTGGATCACGTTCCCCACAGAGTGAGGGCCATTAGTAAAATCTGCAAACTTTGGCTGTGGCACTTTGAAGCCTCACCCTTTTATTGGTATTTCAACTTGAAGCCTTGGGTTTCCTCCTCTCTTTCTTCCCCTCCTTACATGGAACATTCCCCTCCTTACATGGAACATTATGATTCCACCCTGTCTATATTTTCAGCGTTTTCATATAAATGAAACTGCTGTCCCCTCAACTTTATTGGCCTTCATCTTGGTTTGCCCCCTCCCCCTCTTTGCCCACTGACTTTCTACCCCTCTCCCCACACACCCTTTGCACCTCTTCTCCCTCATCCTCCTCCACACAATCTTGGAGTTGAAATTGACCTCCAAGGCCATCTGGTTTGGCCTTTATCTGAGCACATCCTGCAAGACTGCTCAACCGATCTTTGTACTAGGAGGGGGAGGCAGCCTATCACCTGGGAAGGGCAGCCCTTTTACTTTTGACCAGGTTAATTGTGGAGTAACTTTTCTTCCACCCAGCCTGCACCTACCTCTGTCCAACTTTCACCCTGGCTTCTTCTTTTGCTCAATCAAAGGGAGTACCATTCCGTGTCCTTGGGCCACTCCTTCAAATCCTCAAAGGCACCCATCATGCCCTCTCGGAAAATCCTCTTCAGACTACATAGCTCCAGCTCCATCCTGGTCACTCTCCTTTGGATGATCTCCAACTTTTATCAGTGTCCTTTTAAAACCATGGGGCCCTGAATTGAGTGTGATGTCCCATGTGAGGTGTGATGAGAACAAAGGACTCAGAACTGGCAGCTGGGTCTGAGATGGGGGTGGGGGTGCCCTGTAAACCCCCACGATCTTTGTTCAGAACTGGCCCATGACCAGGCCTTTCCTATTTGGGGCTTGTGAAATGGCTTTACACCCAGGTGTAAGACTTTACATCTCACCCTGTTAAATCCCCTCTTGTTAGACTGAACCCAGTGGGTTAGTCCATTGGTGTTCAATTTAACTAAAAATAGGCGCCACTAATCTATATGTAAAAGTCTCCATGGAAACACATTGACTTTGTTTTAAAATGTAATATTATCTGTGTCATATTATGTTTTTACTTCTTTTGTTAAATATTTCCCAATGACATTTGAATCTGGTTGGGACCACACTTAGGAGTCACGTAACCACAGGCTGGGCTTCACATAGTGAAGAGCACTCAGTTTGGCTGCCCGTCCCTCCTGACTGGGGTCACTTGCAGTTTGTATAGCTGCATGATCAAAGACATTATTTAAGATGTTTCCCAAAACAAAGGGTCTACATGGCCAAGGACAGAACCCTGAGAACCCCAGAGACACTTCTCCCCCCCAAATTGGCCTCAAGTCCTTAATGACTCCTCTTTCCATCCGAAGCTGCCTTTTAAAGGATCATCTGAGCTTACCGTGTCACCTGAATGTCAAATGACATTTACCTAAAGACTATTTTACAAAGAATTCACACAGGGCAGGCACTCACACAAAAGTCAGAAGAAGTGATACAAGGACACTCTCAAGATCTCTCTGAAGAGGTTTGGGATTGAATGTGAGACATGGAGACTCTGAAACAGCACTGCCCAGCATGACATGCCCACACCAAAGGGGGTGCTATGCTTTATGAGTGAACTAGAATCGCCGGAATTCAAAAGAAATGTGAGATGCACAAATTTAGAGCCATCTTCACCCCAAACATTCACGTGCACTATTTGTGCCCAGCTACGGTAGAACATTCCGAGATCATACTTATGTGATCAGCCACAGCTGGACATTGTGTCCATTGACTACAACACCGAGACATCGCTTGTCCTCTCCTAGTATGAAGGATGAACAAAAGTCTCCTGAAATGAAGAGAGGATGAAAGGAGAGATAGAAAATGAGGGAAGGGGAGAGAGAGAGAGAGAGAGAGAGAGAGAGAGAGAGAGAGAGAGAGAGAGAGAGAGAGGAGAGAGAAAGAGAGCGAGAGAGAGAGAGAGAAAGAGAGCGAGAGAGAGAGAGAGAAAGAGAGAGGGAGAGAGAGAGAGCGAGAGAGAAAGAGAGAGGGAGAGAGAGAGAGGGGAGAGAGAGAGAAAGAGAGAGAGAGGGAGAGAGAGAGAAAGAGAGAGAGGGAGAGAGAAGGAGAGAGAGGAGAGACAGACAGAGACAGAGACAGAGAGAGAATATCCAGAAATGTGGGTTTATGGAGCACTCTCTATGTTCAAAACACTGTTCTGGAGGTTATGTTCAGTATAAAGAATCACCAGCCAGAACCTCTGGCCTTGACGAGCTTGTTGTCTTAAAGAAGGAGGAATACATGTTCCAGAGATTGGGGCTGAGTTAGGTCCCTCTGTGGATAGAGTGCCAGGCTTGGAGTCAGAAAGACTCATACCCCTGAGTTCAAATCTGTTCTCAGACACTTCCTAGCTGTGTACCCCTGGGCAAGTCACTTCACTCTGTTTGCCTCAGTTTCCTCATCTGTAAAATGAGGTGGAGAGTGATATGGCAAATTCCTCTAGCATCTCCACCAAGAAAACCCCAAATGGGGTGACTAAGTGTTGGACATGACTGAAAAACCAAACCAAACAAAACATATTAAGTACCTAACGATCAGTTTTGATTTTCGTGCCCCCAAAGATTTCCAGGCTGCTTTCCTTTCAGGGGTCTGTGAGGAGAGCGTTGGGCTGACTTACTGTGGTCTCAGGATCAGCCCGGGGGTTTTGAACTTGAATTTTCTCATGGGAGTTGGAGTTATGATTACTATTGTATAGAGGTGCTTGATACATATTTGTTGGATATGAAATTTGAATAGGACATTGTCCCTGGCCTTGGAAATTTTGAAGTAAACGGTGGTGGGTGGTGGTGATGGTGGTTTACATACCCATTTGGCCACAATGGTGCGCTTCTCCATACTTTTAATAGCCATCCTCATTCCTCTCTCTCTCTGTCTCTCTCTCTTTCTCTGTCTCTGTCTCTGTCTCTCTGTCTCTGTCTCTGTCTGTCTGTCTCTGTCTCTGTCTGTCTGTCTCTGTCTCTGTCTCTGTCTCTCTCACACACACACACACAAACACACACACACATCATAAACGCTTTTTATTACGTGTGTCGATAGTTTTATATTTATCCCCCCACCCTCTTTTATGCGCCTGGGAAGAGAGCTGTGTTTGTGTGTGGGGGGCGGTGAGGTCCTTACTGCTAGTGGTATATGAGGATGGGGTGGAGTGGGGTGGAAGGCTATTTTGGAGCTTAGTCCCCTCCTTTTCGTCTCCTCCTCCTTCCGAGAAGGGTCGTTGGGGACCGTTGCACCCCCCACACCCCGTGCCGCTTCTGTCCCCATTGGGAGCCAAGGAGACCCCAACGCTCGGTGAGGCTGCCGACACCCACCCCAGCAGAGACCGTAGGTTAGTCTCGCCGCTCTAGTCAGAAAGCGTCCATTTCGTGGTTTCCGCCCCAACTCCTTGAAGCAGGAATCGGCCTAGCCCTTGCCAAGTGGCAGAATTATCATCTCCAACCAGCAGATCCCCTTGAACCTGAGCGGGCCGGGCAGGATGAATACGCTGCTGAACACGATTAAGTGCGTCTTGGTGGGCGATGGCTCCGTGGGGAAGACGTGTCTGCTCATCTCCTACACGACCAACAAATTCCCCTCGGAGTACACGCCCACCGTCTTCGACAACTACGCGGTCACGGTGCTGGTGGGCTCCGAGCCCCACACGCTGGGGCTCTTTGACACGGCGGGGCAGGAAGATTACGACCGCCTGCGGCCCCTCAGCTACCCCCAGACCGACGTATTCCTCGTCTGCTTCTCCGTGGTGAGGCCAAGCTCCTTCGAAAATGTGAAACACAAGTGGGTCCCGGAGATCGTGCACCACTGTCCCAAGGCTCCGTACTTGCTGGTCGGGACCCAGTCTGATCTGAGAGACGAGCCTTCTATGCTGGCCAAACTGGCCCGGAGAAAGCAGAAGCCCATCACCCCCGAGATGGCGGAAAAGATGAGCCGAGACTTGAAGGCTGCCAGATACGTGGAATGTTCAGCGCTCACCCAGAAAGGCCTCAAGAACGTGTTTGATGAGGCCATACTGACCGCCTTGGAGCCTCCGATGCCTCGGAAGCACCGCAGGTGCGCGCTGCTCTGAGCATCCCTCCTGGCGGGTACCACGCTTCTGGCCGTGGCCCAGCGAGTGCGTGTACAACCAAACCAAGCTGAAGAGAAATTAAAAGTTGGTTTGTTTGCTATAATGACAACAGTTCTTTGTGCACCCCCACCCTCCCCGAGCGAGACAAGGCCCACCAGAGCTCCCAGATTCCCTCCGGATCGTTTAAATGGTAGCTAATCTGGAGGAATCGTGTTTTGTCAGAAAACTGGTTAGCATGAGGTTGGTTTTCTGGTTCGTTGCTTGTTTGTTTTTCAAAAGAAGGCATGCTAGCGAGGACCCTGTAAGAGATTCATTCTAGACTCAGATTCTTGAAGCTACTGATTGGTGCTGAACCCAGGGACTTTTGTGTATGCGGTTCCCGCCGCATCCTTCCCCCTCCCTCCGTTGTGGGTATTTTTGGTGAGTGTTTTTTTTTTTTTTCCCCATTTAGAAAACATCTTTAGTCAGACAGGGCAGGGATAGGGAGGGTAACCGGGTGGATTCCACTTCTCGGACCTGCTCCAGGAAATAGACCGACCCCTCCTGGTGCTCTTTGGGAACAGTGAAAAGAATGGATCCTCTCAGCAATCCCTCCCCCATTTGGGAAGCTGCTTCACGATCTGAGTAAGTCCAGGGTTGAGTGAAACCATCAGCAGTGGGAAAAGCAAGTCCCAACCCTTCTTCCTGCTGGTGTAGGTGGCACCGGATCCTTGACAGTGGCTTGAAGGACATTTACTGGTCAGTCACCCCTTTTGAAGTGAAGGTTCAATCTTCATCAAGGAGAGAAGGAAATCAGGGTACATTTGGAACCACACCAGAGATATTAAGTTTAGAACTTGAAAGAAAAAAAAATCCATGTTATTTTCCTGCCAGACATAGTCTGAAGGTGGTGCCAGAATGTGTAGCTGAATATGACCTAAGATTATTTTCATCGAACATAGATGATGAGCCACATGAGCATAAAAAAAAGCGGGTAAAGGGGTATTGACTGGTGATGGTCTCAAATGATTCAAATGATCTTTCAAGAGAGCTTGAGATAGAGAATAAACTTGATTATGAAACCTGGTAGGAGGGGCATAGTTGGCACCCTACACAGAGACCCTTTATCTTTGTCTTGCATTTAAGAAATCCCATAGCCAGAGGATGGGGATCTATTATAAAATAATGGGATTTTTTTTAGCAAAGATAATAGGGATTTTTTCATGCTCATCTTCAGATCCTGATTCCTGTAGGTTCACTAATGTTGAATGAAAGATTTTCTTCTCACATCTCAGTTCCTTGTATGTGAATACTTGCCAGATATATTAAATACTTAGACACTAGTGTACCAAGTAGGAGCATCCATAGCTCTGGTAAGTAAAATAGCACTAAGTCCTTCTTGTTGCTTACCCCTGGTTTCCCCCCATTTTTCTGTCATTGGCCATGACAGTTAACTTCTTTTCACCCACCCCTGATTTCTCAACCCAGGGATAAGGTCCCTTTTCTTATATCTGATCTTATAGCCCAATTCCTGATACATATGGCCAGTTATCTATTATCTAGATCATATTCTGCGTCCGGCTCTTGATCTCAAGGCAATACTCTGATAAGTTCCATACACCTTCTGATGATGCTTCCCCTTCTTCTTTCCTCCACAATGTCCATCCTTGGAATTTCCTCATGATAACTGTCTGCCCAATGCATAGACATCCATTTCCTTCCTGTTCTCCATCATGATGGCCCATGACCCTAAGTAATTCTGTGTTCCACAACCTCTTTCCAAAGTAGAGACCAAGAAGAACACAAACATCCAGGAGTCAAACATTGCATGGGAACAAAGTTGAGCTTTTCCTCACTGCTGGCACTGTGCTGGGTGCCTGGTGATGGCTGGGAATGAGATAAGCTTGTGGTAACCACAAGGTCACTGCTGGAACTGTGCTGGGTGCCCAGTGGTGGTTGGGGATGAGATAGGCTTGTGGTAACCACAAGGTCATTACCTGGATGACTCCCAAACCTCATTTTTTCTCCAGTCAGAGCCCAATGGACCACCAGTGTTCCCAATCCCTTGCCCTCCCTGCCCTGGGGCAGGCTATTTCTCCATAGTCTTTGTCTCTTGTCAATCCACACATGAGCCCTGATGCTCTCCTCAAACTAAATTTCCCCAATCAGTTGTGCTCCCATTTGGCCATCTCCCAGTTCTGTTCAAGGCAACCTTATTCTCCTTGAAGGCTAACTGATGGCATACCAATCATTTGGGAGGATCGGAAGGGTTCTGGGAGCTCATAGTCCCATTTCCTTCTTGTCCAGATTTGCATGACTAGTTATTAGCTGAGACTGGATTTGAATCTCAGCCCTCTTTATTATAAATTCAGTGCTTTTTTTCTTATACTCTTTCATTTTTGTCCTGACGAGAGCTCCAGAAGGGGATTTTAGGTAGCTTGATTGCACAGTGGATGGAGCACAAGAATGAAGTCACGAAGAACTAAGTTCAAATCCTGCCTCAGACACTTGCTGTGTGACCCTGGGCAAGTCACTAAATCTCAGTTTCTCATTTGTATAATGGATAGGTTTATTGTGAGGCTCAAATGAGTTAACACATGTAAAGCACTTTGCCAGCTTTAAAACACTATATATTTTTGCTAGTTATTATTAATTGTGATTATTGCTATTTGGAATGTCCAGTCTTAGCTATCCTTACATAAACGTAGCCCCACTCAAGGGGAAGGGACAGATGTTGCCAGACCCAGGATTTTATAACTACAAAGTCAAATGAACTGCTTCATTTTCATAAAGCCTCAAACCTTTCTACAAGTATCCCCAGGAAGGATCAGGGTTAAAATAGTAATCAATAGGGAAGTTCCCTGGATTCCCCTTTAGGTAAGGTGACCATATTCTTTGAGAAGAGTGCAGAATTTTGAGCAGTCTTGATGGCATGAATGAAGACAGGCAGGGAGATTCATGGCTAACCTCTACTCCATTTTAGAGATGAAATATGAGCTCTTATTGGGACAAATGCTGAGAAATGATCAGAGTAGCCTGACCTTACAGCTAAAGAATGAACATGATTTGTGGCATACCAATGTGTTTCTAAAAAGGAGACTGATGTGACACTAATCAGCTAAGGGGGTAATGATGGGGAAAGGACAGAAGCCACTTGGAATTCTTTGTTCCTGCATAAATTGGCACCTGGACAGGGAGCCGAGAACCATGCTGATTTTGCATTATGTTTTCCTCCAGTACTTTATATCAGGTGTTGCAAGGAACCATCCTGCTGCCCTCTAGGGGAGAATTCCCTGGTCAGTCAAGACCATCCAGATGTAACCACAAATGATGGTAACTAGAATTATATAGTGGCTTAAAATTTTCAAAGCCCTTTATAAGTATCTCATTTAACCCTCACAACCTCATGCAAGGTAGGTGCAATTAGATCTCTATTTTACAAGCAGGGAAACAGGCAAACAGAGATTTAAGTGACCTCTCTGGGCACCCTCATGTCAGATGCCCAGTCTCTTGCTCTACCCACTGCTCCACCTGCTGCTGCACCATACCCGCAGGGTGGTCATCTAACTTCTGCTTGAAAAGCTCTAATGAGGAGGAACCTATAACTTCCTTGGGCAACCTATTGCCCTTTGGCTATTGTTAGGATTATTTTTCTCCTGACATCAAGTCTAAATTTCTCTCTTTGTAGAGTTTGTTCATTTTTTCTACCTCAGCTCTTTGGGGCCAAGTCAGAGTAAAAAAATCCCCTTCCAAGTGATTACTTTTTAAATACTTGAAGACAACTATTCACTTTGTCTTGACTTATCTCTTCATTGGAATAAACCTCTCTAATACTTTCAGCTAGTCCTCAGAGGACTGGCATTGGAGGCCCTGCATTATCCTGGTTGCCTGGTATGGAGGTGGCCCTGGGTTCTCCAAGGTTTTGTCAGTGGAGTAAAAAGGCAAGGTCTAGCAAGCCTAGAATGACCTGAGAAAGGGGCTCATGATGGACTATGTGAAATTATCTCTAATGAGTCTGGCTAAATTCCGACAGGCCTGACTTCAGAAGACTAATCAACAGATGTTGGACTATTTTGTTCATAGTAACTCATGAGGTCCTGCCAACTAAGTCAAGGGTTGACTCCAAGAATCAATAGAAGGAGGAACTCCATCTGTGGTTTCATAGAAGTCACAAAGTGCGAGGAAGAGGATTACAGCAAGTCCAACCCTGTGCTTTATTATTCAGATGCCTAAAACTGATCACTGGTGCATTGCCAAGAGAATGCAGACCACCAGGACCACTTCCCATCAACACATATTTCCAGGATTCATGACTCAGACAGAAATATGACTTGATAATAAGTCAAAGTCATTTCAGACTTGAAAAATGTAATTACCAAATTTTTTTTTTAATTCTTTCCAGTAAAGGAATATTTACTTGTAAAACTTGTGGAGAGATACTCTCTCTAAACTTCTGGAACTAAGTTTTATTTCCATTTCAAAATATCCTTTGTTTCCAAACAGCCTTACTCACCCTTTGAACCCTCTGAAATTTCAAAATCAACAGTTCAGAGAGGGACATACTGAAAATATTTGGCTACAGTCAGTCAAGCATCAGCAGAAATCTGAAGCAGGCAATCCAGAGGAAAGGAGCAAAGGCCCCAAAGGAAAGAATCAGGAACTGCTAAATGCATTGAGGCATTAGGAAGTGGAGGCAGGCTGGATAGTTAGAAAAACTGATGATCTCGAGCCTCCTCCTTGGGATTCACATGCTACTGATACAAGGGAATCCATTTTGTGGGGTGTACCATGGAGAGAAGGAGCTGAAAGTACTGGGGGTGCTGAGCTTGGAGGAGAGAAGATGGGCTTATGGGGGGAGATAAATGGAGCTCCAGCTTCAAGTATTTGAATGACTGTCATGTGGGAGAAGGATTGGATTTCTTCTGCTTGGCCCCAATGGGCAGATGTGGGAGAGGGGTGTAGAAATAGCAAAGAGACAAAATTAAATAGCTTTTATTTTTTAAATTAAATTTTTTTATTTAGGAGAAGCTTTCTAGCAATGAGCCCTGTCCCAAGTGGAAGGCACTCCCTGAGGAGGGAAGAGGTCCCTTCTCCAGAGATGCCTTTATGCAGAGCCCACTAGCTCATCATCTATTGGTCGCATGGAAGTGGAGAGCCTTCTGGGATATGGGTCTCCTAGATGGTCAGTGAGAGCCCATCCAATGGGGAATTCTAGGATTCTGTTTGTGTTTTTAAAAACAATAATGATTTCCCTTGCAGTCTTATGCACTTTGATACATTTGCAAGCTTGATTCTGAAAGTTAGCTTCACTGGACTGCCAGAAGCCTCCATGACACAAGGGAAGGCTAAGAATCTTCTTCTGCAGATGACTGATATCTGGGAAAACACTTCCAAGGGACTCCCATTGCTGCTGTCATTCTCTGTGCTTCTCTCTCAAGAAGTAATCACTCCCATAGGTTAAGAATGGGTGCCCTCTACCAAAGGATAACCTCATAATTTAGGACTAATTAGCAGCTGTCAGCCCCAGAGCTGGATGGTGCTATATACCCTGTAATAGACAACTGATGTCAGTCTTCAGCACAGAGACTCTTAGGATGTAAGAGGTCATAGACTGGAGCCTTCATTTAGCTCATAAAGGAACCAAGGTACAGAGAAATTAATGTGGGCCTCACTCCAGGTCAAAGGAGGAGCTGGTGGCACAGTTGGTTCTAGAGTCATGGTCTCCTGAACCCTAGGCCAGGGGCCTTTCCACTACCTCACAAGCCCTAGGGGATCATGGGATCAGGTTTAAGTCAAATAAAAGTGGTCATTGTCCTCACAAGCATCTATGTACAAGGCCCTGGATTCCAAGCTGATTGGAGAGAAACAAAATGGCAGCCATTCTGTTTGGAAGCTTCTATTTGACTGAGACCTTATTTCAAGAAGTCTTCCATTTTCCCTTATGTGGTCTGAGTCCCTGAAAATGATCAGCTTTGCTTTTTAGCATGTAAACCTCTGCTCTGTCACTGTCTATTATTTTTGCTCTTTGGGGTTAGAGATATAGGAAAGAGGTATGACGTGTGAAGAGCAGTCACTTTTCCCTGGGTCCACACCTGGACATCCAACACACCCAGGGAGAGAGCCAACATATGGGTATCTTTTTCAGTGACACACTGATATTACCTGACTAACTTCTCAATTTCATCTCATGATCATGATTCTACATTTGCCAGTATCCTTGCAAGAGGAAATCTGAGAAGAACCTGGAGACCCAGGTGGGGAGGAGGAGACTAAAATCTGAGGGAATCAATGTGGGTAAACTTAGCCTTGCACAGAACTTTGGTTCAAAGCTATGAGCTGGAAGGATTGGGGGGGGGGAGCAGTGCTGACTTTCTGTTCTCAGAATCAGTATGGTCCTATGGTTGTCTCACACCTGAGTTCTAGAGGGATGATCTCATGAGCAAGCAAGGTTTACTTTGGATCAGAAATTTACACAGAGATGGAGGTCATGACCATGGGATGCATAATGGTTGAAAATGACCTCTGGGTGTGTGGCTTATTCACCTGATTTCTTTGGCTACAGCAGAGTGCAATGTTTCTATATATCAACGGATTCGTGATTTTGGTGATGTGAACACTCCTCATCCTGACCATGCCTCTCTATCCTGTGAGATTCATAACCTTGCTCTTCTGTAAATTTTCCACTGAGGAGATAGCCACCCAATCTGTTGCTGGCTTTGTTCTGGTCCTTTGGATACTTTGGAGATACTGGTGTAGCACTTGACCTGTCCATCCATTAGCTGACTCACTTTTTCCCTATGACCTCATCCCCCACCCATTTTTGGTCATATATGTACCTTGATGGTATCTTTTGTGACACTTCTTACATACCAGGAACCATGGACATTACTCTGCAGTTTGTGGACACTTGTACTCTTGGTGACCTTTGATTTGACTCTTCCTGAGGTCATGGGATTCTATAGCTTGTTGCTACAGAGCAACGATGGAACATCTGCACTAAGAGATAGGATTTTCCAATGATGAGCTCCTTGGGGTAATAGATCCTATGCCGACAACTTGAAGGGGTCTTATGTGCCATGGGACCTTTCCTTTCACAGAGGGGAAAACTGAGGCACTAGGAAGAGGAGTGGCTTGCTCAGAGTTTCACAGCTTATGTGTCTAAGGGAGGATTAGAAAGTGTTCCTGACTTGAAATCCAGGACTCCATCTACTACTACTCCTTGATAACTTCAAAGCTCTAAACATTTTTCAAATGTGATCATCTTGTTTCCCTCCCTCCTTCCTTCTACTCCTTCTTTTCCTTTTCTTCATCCTCCTCCTTTTCTTCCTCCTCTCAATTTTGAGTTCTGGGCCCATTATATTGAATGCAGAGTGTGTCCTAAATGGAATAAGTTCTAGTAAAACTGTGTGTAAGATTTTCAACTGAAAGTCATCATCTGAAAAACTGTATACTTAGTCTATTTGATTGTGCATATGCATGTGTGTTTTGACATGGATGGAGAGAGGAACATTTTGAATAATCATGTATGTTAGTCAATTAGCATTTTAAAGTACCTATTCTGTGCCAGTTACTGGGATAAGCAGTGGATTTCGTGGAAGATGCTTCATGGTGTCAGTGCAATCCACTCTAGGTCTACCTTCCACAGAGAGAGGACACTGAAGGACCCCCTCCTCTATTAAGATGGCAGACTTTTTTTTATTTGAACTCTGGATGGGACATTCTTCATGACACAGTACCCTGTACAATACGGCAGCCAAAAAGCTCATGGACTCATGGCTATATTCAGAGGTATGATTTCCAGAAACTCTTAGGGAAGTGGAATTCTGTTCCTCTGTACACTCCCCAGTCAGATCGCATCTGCAATACAGTGTTCAGTTTGAGTGATCTATTTTAGGAAGGATCTACTCTGGGGGGCAGCCAGTAAAGGGCACCCAAGATGATGAAGGACTTCAAGTTCACACCATATGACCATCGGTCATAATAAATAGTTTTAAATTGACAAAGAAAACTCAGAGTGGACTTTCTCACTGCCTTCAGGCATTTGGAGGCTGTCACCTGGAGGATGATGCAGCAGCCTTGGTCTGCTTGACCATGGAAGGGGGAATGAGAAGCTGCAAGGACACAAGCTTAGGCACAATGTCAGGAAGCACATGCTGGGAATCAGAGCTTTCTAAAGGTAGAATCAATGGCTTTAGGAGGTGAGAGGCTTTCCCCATGGAAGTCTCCAAGGAAAAATGTAGATAGTATTCTCCTTCAGGGCTGGATTGGCCTAAGGGCCTCTGGATTCTTGATATCTTGGGAGTTTGATGTTCTTGTGACTACCTGGCCTTCTGCTACTGGGGACTGTTTTGCCTTTTTGTCTGTTCTGTGGGCTATTTAAGCAACATGTGTCATCATGTCATCACCAACCATCTGGTCATTAACATGGCATTACCCAGACTGGTCCTCAGATCAGGTTATTGTTAAATATAAGTATTACATAAAAGTGAATAGAGATTAAAACTATAAATAAATGCTAAATAAAAAATTCACTCTAAAGGAATTCACGAGGGGTGTTTATTTTTGTGGTTTGTAGGAACAAGTGATTATGTCACCTATAGGACACTTACAATGCATAACTAGGAATGATGGTCATCAGGTTTTTGCACTTTTCTATGGAATGCTTAGAAGGGATTTTCCAGAGCCTTAGAACAGCGCACAGCACATAATAGGTACTTACTGACTGAATTGGTCAAAGCCCTGGGTCTAGAGTCAGAAAGACTCATCTTCCTAAGTTCAAATCTGGTCTCAGACACTTACTAGCTGTGTGACCCTGGGTGAGTCACTTACACTGTTTGCCTCAGTTTCCTCCAACTAATGAAATGTTGATTGACTAACTGATTGATGGCCAATAGTAGGTAGAGATCCTGCATGATCTCGCTTTGGAGCCTGGGGATCTTTTCTCACATTGGTTCATGGTGGTGGGAGGCAGCTCTGCTCTTGTCCTCTAGCAACCAGGAGGTTTCCAGGGTCTCCTGTACTCAATTTATTTAAAGAGGTTTGTTGATGGCCTCTAGTGGTGGGTTTGTCTTACAACATCTGTGGCCACATGCTCTGGGGCATGATTCACATGTAGCCTGCATAGACTTCAGGTTTCTAAAGCATATTACTTTAAGGATGAGTTGCCATATCCATACCCTTTAATTACCCCAATCTTTTCCGCTGAAATGAAGGTACTATATTAAAAAAATCATGCTTTTTCTCTGATGTTGTATGGCTGGGACTCATGGGATGCTATGGTCTCCAAGGAAGTAAAATTGAGGGACCCCCAGTGGAGAACACAGAGGCTCACAGTGGGCAGGAATGGCTATTAGACTTTATGAATGAGGAAGTGGAAGATGTCATCAGAGGCACATGTACTTAGGGTGGAAGGTAGGGGAAGACTGGTTAGTCAAGCTGTGAGAACTGGGTCCAATCAATGTTAAGACATCTAGAAAAAGTGCCCAGCCTCTTGAGTGAACTTCCTATAGAGGATTATTTGGAGTTGCTGCAGAAGTGCATGGATGAGTTGGGATCTGCAACCATGGGATCTCCTCCATGGAAGGATGAGATTACAGAGCCATCACAATACCCAAGTATTACTTAACAGAACTCAAAGCACTTCCAAAGGAATATCCCAGTGCAAACATTGTCCTACAGTGGTGAATTGGCTCCACCAGACTCTTCTTCCACACAGTATTATATCACACACTGGGTAGTTTCACAATGTCTAGCAGCATGTTAGAGTGGAGATTTACCTCAGAGATGGGTTGGATGAGGTCTCTTTCAACTCTCAAATTCTGTAAAATTCTCTGACATTGTCAATATTAAACCTTTGCATTTCAAATACTTTCACAGCTATTATTTTATCCTTACACTGACCCTAAAAGAAAACTGTCTGAGAAGTTGAGTAATTTTCTCAAAGTTTCTCACATAATTAGTGGCAGAACTGGAAGTGGACCTCAGGTCTTCAAACTCTTGACCCAGGGCCCTTTCCCAGTGGACTTTTCTTCTTTCAGATTCAACAAAAGCTGTGATCAATATACACAACCGACCCTTAGTAAATGAAAACATGTATCTCGAATGAATTTGCTGAAGAAGTGGATAAATGGATGTATGGATGAGGCAACATGGTGTTTCGAATAGTGTTGAAATCAGGAAGACCTGGGTTCATATCCACTCTGATGCTAATTTTGTAACTGTAGGCTTTGTAACTGGTTTTCTTGAATATAAAATTAGGGGATTTGGATTAGATCAATTCTAAGGTCTCTTTCAGATCTAAATCTATGATTCTGTGATATTATTTCATCAAGGAAGGTTGCTATTTGCCTTTTGAGGTTTTTCGGAAAAATGTAATTCATACATTTTTCTTGTATTTATTTCATGGAGGCATTGGGTAGGCGAGGTAAAGCTTAAATTAAAAGTCAGCTTTCCTGAGTTCTTCAGAGTGTGTGCTCTTTCTGTGTAGGAGGGTTAACAATGTTTTACCCAATTCTAAAGAAGTACATACATCAACTAATACATAATAGGATAGTGGGGTATTCTGGGAGGAAGCCATCAATTGTATCCTAATTTCTTAAGCACGGCAGCCCAAAAGAGGCAGGTGTCTCAAGTGGGTTGTGTTTTTTCCTAGTAAAATATCTGGGCTAGATCCTTGACAAGCCTCCCTCCCTCTGCCCTGGAATTAATGCTCAGTTGAATTGTGCTCCTGGTCAGAAATGCTCTAATTGTTTCTTTGTGACATTTCCTTCCTTCTGCTATTTCAAAGCTCCTAACTCTGCTTCTGGTTCTGAATGAAGGAAAAGGCTGATCCCATCCCTTCCAGCTCCACCCACAAGGCACAGATTAAGCTCCATTCCCAAAGTCAGTGAAGGGGCAGGAAAGGACACTTTCCACCTAGGCCCAGTTCAAATGGGCAGACTCCAAAGGAGGGGGCAGGGTAGTGCAGTGGATAGAGGATTGGACTCAGTGTCTCAAGGTCTTTGTTCAAAACCTAGTGCTCTTATTTGGAACATCTGGACAAGTGGCTTTTATTTCTCTGGGCTTCTGTTTGCTCACCTCTCAAACAAGGGATTTGTCTAGGTCTCCTCAAAGGTCCTTTATGGCTCCAGGTCTGTCCTAAGAACTTGAGAAAATTCAAAAAGCTGCTCCCAAACCATAGTATCCACTTGAAAAGAGATGGGGGCTCTAAGAGGCTTTATTAGGCATCATCATATTTAATCATTGAATTTTGTGGAGCAATCCCTTTGTGTTATAGCTACCATTTCAGTAAGTCACTCTGTAAAGACATTTAGTTATTTTAGGTTCTCTTCCCTCACCTAACATTTTAACCTTCTTGTTTTTCCTTTGATTTTTGACAGCACTGGAGGATGGAGCGGAGGCTCCCCTCCAGCTCAGAGCACAAGAAAAGCAGTAAGGGGCTTCTCAGGCATCACCTGATCCTTGCTCCACATCAGACTGACAGAATTTAGAAAACAGAGGGTGAGGCATCATCCCTCAGAACAAAATTGGGTAACGATCTCAGAAGGAAGAGAGGAGCAAGGCTTGATCTTCTCAAACCAGATGGACAGAGGCTTGGCAGTAAAGAAGGGCTTGTATTCTTTTTAGCTCTGATTTGCATGAGGTGAGGCAGTAAGCTGAAAAAAACCAGCAGGCTTCTAGATAGACTCTTGTGGTTTGAGAAGAGGCAGGAGGAGGTAAAGAAAGGACCACAATCAGATAAGTGAGTTGCGATCAACAGCCCGGAGGGGATTGTTTTCGATCAAGCCAACATTTGTGGTCCTTCATTTCTTTACCAATCATGTCATCCTGCATCACTAGAAAACACACACACACACACACACGTGATTTCGAAACCTCAAGTCTGACACAGAACTGATTTTCATGAGAGATGAATTATGTTCCATTTATACATCTGCCCACATTAGAGCCAGTGACAGCACCACTTGCCCCACGTGACCCAGACCAGAGTATTCAATGTCTCTCCCTCCCTCCCTTCCTTCCCATTTTCTTTCTTTTCACTAACCCTGAACCCAAATCCTTTCCCTCTGCTTCTCTCATGCCACAAAATACTCTCAGATATCTCTTTTGATTGACTTTTAGCCATCACATGCTTGGAGTTAACTTGTTTAGTTTATTTTTGATTTTCAAATGGGGTGGTTCTGAAAGCCAGGTTGGTGAGTCAAGTGTTCCCAACCACTCTGAAGGAGGGAAGAAAAAAACAAGTTGATTAGAATTCACTGACTCTGCCATTAGAGAGGGAAGGAGCTAAGGAGAGAGGGCAAGACTGCTATTCCTGATGACAAGATGCAGGAGAGCAGGTGTCAGCCACCAAAGCTTTAGTAAATATCTGTTAGGTGCAAAGCATCTAGGATAAAACAGATAAAAACAAGAAGGTGCCCTTCTCCAAGAGCTTATGTTCTCCTGGGAGATACACCATGTACACAGCCAAGTGTAACTCAAGGGAAGGAATGAAGGGTCCAAGAGACAGACAACCCAAAGTGCTCTAGGGAATTTTGAAGATGGAAACTGGGGAGCTGGGGTCTGGATGGGGGTGGAAAAGATGAAAGGAGGTGAAGCCCGAGCTGAATCTTGGACAAAGCTCAGAATCATGGGAGATGAACCTAAGAAGGGAAGGCATTCCAGGTGTGGAGGAGGGATTGTGTAAAGACACAGGAATGGGAGATGGGATCCTGCTTAACATCTGGTTTGATTCCCGTGTATGGATTGAAGGTGGGCAGGGAAAGAGAAACCACCTGGTACAAACAATGGTTGAAGAGCCCGATTCAAATTCTGTCTGTGACACATACTGGCTGGAAGACCCTGGGTAGGTGACCACCACTTAGGGACCTAGGTCAGTGCTATCAAACTCAAATAGAAATGAGAATCACCAGTCCACAAGAGGATCACTGCTGCAGGTGTGTTGTTTTATTTGATGCTGTTTTATTTGTTTTTGGAAACATTTCTGAATTGCATCTTTATCTGGTTCCTGATGGGCTCAGGCGTTTTCTGACACCTCTGCTCCAGGTCACTCTCTGAGAGATGATGGTTACCTGCACTGGAGGGAGTTTCCTCGTCAGAGAGTTCTCTATATCAGTAAAGAACAGGCCCAGTATCTATCCTTAGTCTTAAATGGCTAAGGAGACCCTTAAAAGACATGCTAAGGAGTTTATATTTTAGGTAATAGGGAGCCACTGAAATTTGTTGCTCTGAGAAACAAGGTGGGAAACAGTGTCAATTCAATAGAAGGAGGTGCAGAACGGTGGTAGTTCCTAGGTGATATTCCCCTGGCAACAGATAGTGGGTCCTTAGTCAGAGCACGTTCTAGTGCCATCCTTGTATTTGGAAAAGCAGGGACTGTGACCCTGGACAGTTTCCTCAGCCTCTAGGAGGCTCAGTTTCCTTTGGATGTGAAATGGGATTAACAGGAGCACACTCACCTCCCAGGTGGTTGGGAGAAAAGTGTTCTATCACTTTAAAGCTCTAGAGAAATGATCGCCATTGCTCTCAGTTGAGTTCATTTGTTAAGAATTGCGTTTGTGTGTTGGCGAGCAGAGAGGTGACATGGGCATCGGGGAGGCTGCGCGCCCACATAGCCATCACTGGGAGCCCTCCTGTGTTTAAACATATTAGCAGCCAATGTGCGAGAGCATGCCCGTCCTTTAACCTGGCCCCCTCCTTCTTCTCCGATGCCCCCCTGGAAAGAACCCCCTGCGCTCTATTGGGACGGAGTACAAAGAGCAGAACTGAGCCCCTTCTCTGACTGAAGGAAAAGGAAACCCGTATCTCCCAAAGAAAGAGCCTTGTCTGCCCCGAGCAGTGACCAGCGATTTGATAGATGAACCTTAAAGACAGGTCTGCCGGTGCTTACAACCCATCCACCGTGCCCTTGGACCCGGCTGTTCCCAGCCCCCGCGCCGCATCACAGACATCCCCTGCCTCCATACCCACCCGGCTTGGTGATTCAGCACCGCTCCTTTGGCTCGGTGTCTGGAGGTCAGAAGGAGCCCCCTCCGTACACACTACTGAGCCCTGAAGTCATTCCTAGAAAACAACGCCCTGGTCTGTCTCTCTGCGTTTCCCCAGCAGTCCAGCCTCCTCCTTCTCTTTGTCGCTTAGTGAGAAGCTCCTGAAAGGGGCCCCCCAGGAATCGTGGGGCCCGCACCAGGCATACCAATGGGCAAATGGCTAGAGAGAAATCCAGGATCTCTTCAGGAGAGCCTCCTACCCCTCAGCGATTCCCTGGGACACTCCCAACTCAGTGGGTTGGCTCTGACCCCTGGGACGCAGCTTTTGTTGAACTAACCTTCAAGTCTCTCACTCACTGAAGGAGAGCCAGCTACAGTGTGAGCAAGGCGATGCGCTCTCTGCCAACACGTGCCAGCTGCCATCAGTATTTCAGTTAACTAGCAGCTGGCCCTTATTCTCAAACAATTAGGAGGAGAAGAGGCCATGACGGGAGGGGGTCTTGTAGCTCTTCCTCCCCACCCCCTTCCCACACAGCGTATCCTATCTTAAATACAGGGCACGCAGGATTCTGCCCTATTTCTCTGAGGTTAACATAGCCTCAGGATAGGAGACTGAGGGGGCAATCAGGTGTATCTTCCTCTGGGAAGGAAAGGGTCAGCATTTCCAGACGCCAAAAGACCTCTGAGCCTTCAGGGAGAACCAATCCTCAAGCATCCAAGAAGCCCCAGATATGTGAGGACATGCTAGACCCAGGACAGAATTTGTGTAGGGGAAGGGAGGAACTAGCAACCTTCTCTTTAAAGGCACCACCAAGAAGGCCCAAGTCACGATAACCTGTGACCTGTGCTCAAGGATTCAGATGGTGGTGGGCTGACTCACAGACTCTCCAGGAGCTTCAGGGTTGGAGCCAATCTCACTAGCAGAGGGGGTAGTACATGATGGAGACCAAGAAAATCCAGCACCACGAATGCCAAGAGAAAGAGGCATCAGCTGATACAGAGTCCTTTCTGCAAGAAAGAAAATGGAGGCAAAGAGTCAGATTGCCACGGTGGAGGGGATATCCTGGAGTCTTGGTGCCTTGATTTCTCTGAGTAATGACAGAGAGGATGGCCCTTCCCTAAAACCCTGTGTGACAGTCGCAGAAACACAAAGCCAAAAAAAAAAAAAAAGGCAATTACTCACATTGATTAAGTCCCTACCATGCTCAGGGTGCTGTGCTAAGCAGTGGAGACACAAAGAAAGGTGTGTCTGTCCTTGCCCTTTAGGAGATCCCAGTCTAACAGGGGAGACAAAGGAAGATCCTAGAGTCAGGAGACAGAAGCTTGTTTGAGGAACAGTAGGGAGGATGGTGTCTGTATCTCCAAGTAGATGGTGAGTATAACAGCATGGAAAGGGATGTGTATGAGTGAGTGAGTAAATGAGAGAGAGAGAGAGAGAGAGAGAGAGAGAGAGAGAGAGAGAGAGAGAGAGAGAGAGAGAGAGAGAGAGAGAGAGAGAGAGAGAGAGAGAGAGAGAGAGAGAGAGAGAGAGAGAGAGAGAGAGAGAGAGAGAGAAGGGGGTCACTAGGTTATGAAGAGCTTTGCACACCAAACAGAGAATGTGATGTTTGATTCTGCTGCTAATAGGGAGCCTGGAGTATACTGAATGGGGATGGGGGGTGACGTGGTCAACTAGCCTTTTAGGGAAATGAGTTTGGCAGCTGGTTGGAGGATAGTCTGGAGCAGGGAAAGACTGGAAGCAGACTCCCTCTGCACCCTTCCCCCCCACCCCCCACATCCCCAGTCACTACTGCAATGGTCCAGGTTATGGGGGCCTTTCTTAGAGGGATGACAGAGTCAGAGAAGAGGAAGGGTGAATTCTATCTGGTTACCTCCATTTATTTTTCTTAATTCAGGTTTTGTTGGCCACCAAGAGAGAAATGGAGTCTTTGAAATAGGACATATTCTGGTGTACAAATGGTCAGGCTTCCAAAGGAAGTTCATTGCACCCAAATTTTCCCATAAAACAGAGTGATTTGATTTTTGTAAGTGGGTTGAGGAATGTGTTGAACCCAGAATATGTCTAGGAGCTAGCACTGCAAGCTGGCAGTCTAGGTTCTACGGTTTAGTCTAGAGCTTAGCCACTCCAAAGTTAGAGGTAGCCTCTCCAGGTGAGTTCTGTAGGAAGCTCGAGATTTCACAAGGGGAAAGTGAGGAGGGAGAGCCAGGCATGGGGAAAAGTCTCCCTTTCTTCTTTTTCCTTCTTGCTGTGACCTGTTTTCACCCTCCCCTCTTCATTCTCCTCTTGCTTTTTCTCCTCGCCTTGACCCTAATCCAGTCTATTCTGTGTTAACTTGTGGTCATTTCATTATATACTATGAAAGCTAACAGGCCTGGTTGATGCCCTAGCTGGGTTAGGAGCCTCTTCAGTGACAGCTGAAGAAGGTTTTAATTGATATGGAGCCACTGAAAGTTGCTGCTCTAAGAACCAGGGAGGGGAAAGAGCTGCAAAATTGTGGTAACATGGCATTGAATGATATAATGAGTCCATTATAAAGGAACCTGAGTAGTAACAGGGACTGGATTTGTGATTTCACTGGTATAGGGAAGTCTCAGGTAAGGTCACTCACTTCTCCAGTACATGTCTGCACCTTCTCTGTCAGTTGTTGCCTTAGGAAGCCATTTAGAGTACTCTAAAGAGGTTAAGTGACTTGCCCAGGGTCATAGCTAGCACGCCTCAGATCTGGGACTGGCACTCAGGTCTTCATGTCTCCAAGGCCACCTCAGTGAAATGCTGATCTTTCCATTTTCCATTTTCCTCTGCCTTGGTGATCTCTGAGTCTCTTTGGTGTGGGAAGCCCAGGCTCTTGTCTTTGTCACTGGTCACAGCAAGGGGCAACATGGAGCTAGAACTTGGGAGGAGGTGGTAGAGGCTCCCAGTCCTGGCTATATTCTCACTTCCTGTGTGACCTTGACCGAGCTATTTAAAACCTTTAGGCCTCAGTTTCCTTGTCTATAAATGTAGGGATTGACAGAACACTCCAGACATTTCATGGTACGTTAAAGTTTTCTAAATGTGGGTGAAGAATTTAGTGACCTTCCCTGCCTGCTGAAGGAAGGAGCCCTGGGAAAGCTCAGAACCCCTAGAAGTAAGACTTCCTGCTCATTCCTTGATTGGGCCGTTCACATACCCTTGTCTGAACACAGCTGGCCTTTCCTTATAGCTAAAGGTATGGTCCACTTAAAAATTTGTGGCTCCCTCCAGTTGTGATGTCCTTCACTCTCTGTCCGTGGGAGCCTAACTGTGTTTCTGGGCCAGGAGGACTAGGGCTCCTGTGCTGAGCCCTTGCAATACTGTGTGTCTATACCATTCCAGGGACACTGAGAGCTTCTGTCCTAGGGGTGGTTTGTAGATATTGTGAATAAGCTCCTGGAGGGTGGGGATACTGGTGTGATCCCTGCAGGGCCTCATCTGTACCAGATACCAGATGCAGTGGAGATGCAATGTTTTTCATTTGATCTTTTATTTTAGAAATATATTTTTTATTTTCCCCAATGACATGTAAAAATAATTTTTAACATTCATTTTTTTTTTAGAGTTTTGAGTTCCAAAATCTACCTCTCCTTCCCTTCTCTTCCCACTCCCCAAGAGGTTAAACAATCTGATATACATTATCTGTGTGCAGTCATGTAGAACATTTCCATATTAGTCATTTTGTACAAGAAAACTTGGAAGGAAGGAAGAGAAAAATGTTATGCTTTGTTTTGCATTCAGACTCCATCAGTCCTTTCTCTGGAGGCAGACAGCATTTTTCATCGTGAGTCCTTTGGGACTGTCTAGAGTAATTGTACTTCTGAGAACAGCTAAGTAATTCACAGTTGATCATTTTACAGTATTTCTGTTGCTGTGTACAATGTTCTCTGGGTTCTACTCACTTTAATTTGTATCAGTTCATGTTTTGTCTTTGCAGGTATAAGTATTGAAATCTTCTATCTATATATTATTTTCATTTCCACATATTTCCTTCCTCCTTCCCTAGCCAGGGATTCATTTCTTGTTACAGAAATCTTTTTAGGAGGAAAGGGAATGGAATACTTTAACAAGACCAACCAAGATTTCTACCATCTGACGACGGAGGTCATCCTACCCACCCTTTGTGCTTGTGTGTCTCATGCCTGCCCTGATCCATGCCTGGCACCTAGCAGCTATTTCATGAATGCCTCTCGCTGAGCAGGCATCCACGTCTCTGCAAAGAAGGGGCTGAGATGCATTCCATCACCTTTTTCTCCAGGGCAAAGCTTGATCGCTGCAATTAGAGTGTGTAAATCCTATTTTAATTGTCCTTTTCATTTACAATGTCCTGGGCATTCTGTATCTTTTCCTGGTTGTACTACTTGACTCTCATCCGTTTGTCTTCGTAAGTTTCTCTAATTTCCTCACATTTGCAGGAATATATTGCATATTTTTCATAGACTACAATTCACTTAGCTATTCCCTGGTCAATAGATATCAATTTGGCTTCCAGTTCTTTGCTACTACAAAATTGTGCTGATATGAATATTGCAGCGTACCCCACGATGACCCTCCTTTTCTTCCAATCTGCTTTTCTCCTTCATTTATATGCTTAGCAGGAGACCCTCTGGGTCCAAGGGTACAGGCAATTCAGGAACTTTCTTAGAAAAATTCTAAATGGCTTTTGGGAATGGTTGGGCCATCTTCCATTGCTCCTTAATGAAGTTGTAGAGGATTCTTAGTCTTGACTTAAATGAGAGATGCAGCGTCAAGTAGTAAAACCAGGGTAACACCATCTACAGAAATGGAGACATTGTAAATGAAAAGGACTGTTCAATAGAAGTCCTTCTAATGCATTTGGGTGCATCAACACAGAAAGTCTTCCATGGCTAGATCTCTCCTTCCTTGTCTTCCTTTGCTTCCTTCAAGGCTCAGCTCGAACCTCTCTCCCCATGGAGCGTGCTTCAATTCCTCCACCTCTATTTTCAACTAGGGCATTCTCTCTCTTCCCAAACTTTTCTTCTAGCTCTTTCTCTGAATACCTCCTTTGTCTCCCATTCCCTCTTGCCTTGTGTTAGACTTAACTGTGCATGGCATGTTTCCCAAAAGTTGAAGGTAATCTCTCTGAGGGCAGGGACAGTTTTATTTTTATCAACTTGTCTCTCACTCACCCTATAGACCCAATGAACTGCCATATCAGCCTCAGTTTCCTTACCTACAACATTTTTAATAGAGCTTCTATGAGCGGGAAAGGAACTTGGACATCATCAACTCCTCCTTTATGGTGGAAAGAGCTGAGAATCAGAGGTTAAGTGACTTTCCCAAAGTCACCCAGCTAAGGGACAGCAGCACATTCCAAACCACCCTGGTCCCTTACCCAATAGCCAGGACTTTCCCCGTCCCTTCGATACACTGAAGGTATACATGCAAAGATGGTACTGGTCCAGAGGGATTTGGAATCCCACGTCTGATGGAGCTGGGGGCGGGGTGGGAAGAGAGGGCCAGAATGATTCCAGAGGGGTAGGTCCAGCCTTGCGTCCTCATACCTTCTTTAGCTCCCAGTGACTGTGGGCTGGAAACAAAGCCTAAACTGGCTCTGGGAAAGTGGGAGGCCTGGCTGGGGGGGATGGGCAGGAGGGGAAGGATAAGAGGCAGCTGGCGGTGTCTTCCTTCCAGAATGTGAGGAAACCCTGTTTCCCTCCCCTGGACAGCAGGATGAGAGCACAGAGAGGGCACCAGGCATCTTTCTACTATGCAAATACCCACAGCAGGGATTCTAAACCCCTTTGTAGCCCTGCCCAACTTAAGGGCCTTCCAGCAGGCTTTCTGGAGGGGCATTAGCTGCAAGCAAACACAATGGGAAGAGAGTTTGCTCCGGTGGAGACCTTTGATCCTCCTGCTAAGGGCTTGGAGAGGGGGACCCTGAAGGACACCCTACTTTGAGCCCCCCCTCAATGGCCATTGTCCCCTGCTCTGAGGAGGGATTCTCTTTCCCATGCAGAGCCATCCCTGGAGCTCCGGACACATAATGGGCTTAATGGAGCCAAAAGCTCAGGTTGAAGGGTTGGGGACAGGTCTGCCCAGGCCTTTCCATGGAAGCTGGGTGGGAGCTTTACTTTCCTTAGTTTCTCCCTGTTGGGGAAGGCTGGATGTGTGTTAATTGAATCCATAGGCCCAGCGTTCACACAGCATTGTTTATGACCCTGAAGCCCTACTTATTGTCCCTTCCAGCCTCTATTGGGATCAGGTTAGGATGCGGGTCTGATCTGTTGGCAGAAATGCTGCCAACGTTTGAGGAAAGCACAGAGGAGGGAGTCAGCTGGACACTGGTAAAAGAGAACCCCAAGCTGGGTGAGAATACTTCCTACATCAGAGACTGAGAGCTAGAAAGGTCCTTGGGGCCAGCCTCATTTTACCGATAAGGAAACTGAGGCTTACACATGCCCAGGGACACTTAGGTAGAGATTGGTAGAGTCTGGATTAGAGCCCAGGACCTTTGATTCCAATTCCAACTCTTTTTCTGTCTGTCATGTTGACTCAAGATATGTCAAAGCAAGACCCAAACCAAGGACTTTCTCAGTCCTAAGAAGGGTTACTTTGCAATTATCTGAGGAAGGAGGACCAGATTTCAGAATCCTGCACCTGATGGTGAGGATGTCACTTGCCCTTGGACCCCCTCCCATAGTCAAATTTATTTCTTCCCTTTGACTTTGCCAGTTTATTGTTCTAAGTAGGAGGCCAAAAGTCAGGTGATAATTGGCAAAAGTCAGGTGATAATCGGACTGTTTACTGTAAGTTTGCCCTGACTCCATTCTGAATGCTTGGGTCTCAGCACCTTTTCCAAGAAGCTCTCCAGGTACAAGCATTCCTTTCTGCCTCAGTTTCTCCTAGAGCACTGTGTGTGCTGTTCTCCTTTGGTTCCCATTAGGCCTTCCCCACATTGTGTTACAGAGACTTGAGGCTGAAGTGTTGGTTTCTTGGTTGCTCAAAGCTCCTAGAAGACGGGACCTCTGCCATTTGGTTGCTCTTGGTCTGCCCAGAGCCTGGCACTGGGCTTGGCATATAATCTGGGGCTAAGAAATGTTTAGTGAATGGAAAGGAAGTGCATTGGACAATTCCATGGCTGCAGGGGCTGCTGGGGACTTGACTCCCTCGTCCCAGATGTTGTCAGGTAGATTTCTTTGCAGGTGCTGATCAGCATATTGGGATTCTAGGATTCCAGGTAGAATTTGAATTTGAATTTCTCAAAAGTTTCTGTTCTTTCCTACTTAAAAATTCCTTCATTCCTAGGTCTTATCAAGATCTCTCTGTATGAAAACCAATAGCCAAGACTTTCCTTAAATGGAAAGGCTTCATGGTTGGCCAATAACTCCAAATCCATCGGAGTAACCCGCTTTGGGCCAATTACCACGATTTCCATGAAGAAGGGAGGATCAATAGTCGATTTGAAGAACAAAACATGAGAACAACCACAGACATGGCATCTAGTAAACTCCAAGTGTTTAGCTCTTTCTTTGTGGGGGGTGTGCATGAAGGGACGCTATACTCCCGTCTGACATCAGTTAGCACAGTACACAGGCTCCAACTACTTTCACCAAGTACCTACACTCCCTACCAGGTCACACACCAGGGTTTGAGCTGACTCAAAGAAACCATATTGTTTTACTTACCAACAAGGTTTCAGTAATGATAAGCTAAAGAAAAGATAAATACAATTGGAGAGGAGCCCGAGTGGTGGAATCCATTTCCATGGAAACTTTTTAAAAGTAAGAAAAAGTAACAATCGCAAAATCTTCAAAGGAGAAGGAAGGGTCTTTGAGAGTCTCTGGTCTAACTTGTAGCTGCAAAAGAACTCCCCCTTACTGCCCACCCAACAAGGTTCTGCTTTGTAGTGCCCCAATAAGAAATCAGGGGGGTTTCCACTCTGTCTCGAGGGAGTTTTACTTTACTTCTGAAATTTAACGTTTCGTTTTTCTCTGACATAGAGCCTAAATCTGCCTCCCTTTTGGGATAGGAGATCCTGTTAGCCTGCACACAGAGATGTCCAAGTAGAAAGAGACTCAGCATTTCAAAGCCACAATTATTTTTCTCTTTCCTAGGGGAAAAAAAAAGTGAGAACATTGGCTTAAAGAAAATGGATAAGATCAAAGAAATGGATGAGATCACAAGATCACAGACCTCTGGCTAAATGGCAAATCCTCCCATTTCCTCATTTCGCTGATGCAGAAACTCAGGGCCAGGGTAAGGCTAAGGACAAGTTGGCTAGCTTTCAGCAATGCCCTTCACTTCTTAGGAAAAAGGAGGATTTTCTTTCTTTTTGAATTTATTTATTTTATTCTGAAGAAATATTTCATATGTATAGATATATATTTTGTTATATATTATATAAATTTTATTCTTAAGAAATAACAAAGTGAGATAGAATCAGAAGATTACATCCGAAATTGCAGATGCATTACATACAACTTGTTAGTATCTTCAAATGTACAACAAAGTTATCATGTGACTTTCTTTTTTTAAATTTCCCTCCCCCTCAAACTTTGAGATGGCTATCATTAGACACAAATTTGTATGTGTGTATGTACATGCACGCATACATACACATATGTAGTTCTTTCTTTGGATTCAAACAGAATCTTCCTTCATAGAATCTCTGCAGTTAAATCAGATATTTATAATAGAATGACTTGGGTGCTCAAAGTTGTTCTTAAAACAGTTCTGCTGTTTTTGTATACAGTGTTCTCTTGGTTCTGCTAATTTTACTCTTCATTATTTCGTGGAGGTCTCTCCATGCTTTCCTAAAACCATTGAACTTCTCGTTTCTTATATCAGAGTAATATTCCGTCATGAACATATAACACAACTTGTTTAGCCACTCCTCAACTGATGGGTATCCCTATGATTTTCAGTTTTTTGCCATCACAAAGAGAGCTGCTAGAAATATTTTAGAACACATAGGTTCTTTTTCATTTTCTCTAATCATCTTGGGAAACACACCTAATAGTGGTATCACTGGGACAAAGGATATAGACAGTTTAATAACTCTTTGGGCATAATTTCAAATCTCTCTCCAAAATGGTTGGATCAGCTCCCAGATCCACCAACAATGAATAAGGTCCCATTTTTTTCCACATCTCCTCCAATATTTGTCACTTTTCCTATCCATCATTTTGGCCAATCTGGTAGGTGTAAAATAGTATCTCAAGGTTGTTATAATTTTCATTTCTCTAGTAAATAATGATTTAGAGCCTTTTTTGCATATGATGATAAACTGCTTTGATTTCTTCATCAGAAAACTGTTTGATCATATACCTTGACCATTTATCAATTGGAGAATGGTTCTTATTATAGATTCGTCAAAGTTCTTTATATATTTGAGATATGAGACCTTTATCTGAGGAACTGCCTACAAATTCCCCACTCCTCTCAGTTTTCTACTTTCCTTCTGATCCTGGCTACATTTGTTTTATTTTTAAAAAAACATTTAAAATTTAATGTAATCAACATTATCCATTTTATAGCTTACAACATTATATTTCTTGTTCATAAATAATTCACCTATCCATAAGTCTGATAGGAAAATGTTCCACGTTCTTTACATTTTCTTATAATATCTCCCTTTATATCTAGGTCATGGATCCTTTTTGATCTTATGTTGATAAGCTGTGTAAGATATTAGTCGATGCCCAATTTCTTCTAGACTGCTTTCCAGTTTTCTCCTCAATTTTTTAACCAAATAATGGATTCTTATCCCCAAAACTTAAGTCTTTATATTTGTCAAGTTACTATACTGGGCTATTATATTCATTTGCTTCAGTACATTGTATGTCTACTCTGTTCCATTGATTTACCTTTCTATTTCTTAGCCAGATGCTTTAGATAATTACTGCCTTAGAGTTTAAGATCTGCTACTGATAAAACCTCCTTCATTTACATGTTTTCCATCACTTCCTTTGCCATTCTTGATCTTTTATTCTTCCAAATGAACTTTATTACTTTTTCTAGCTTTATAAAATAGGTTTTTCTTTGATAATTTGAGACAGCATTGATTAATTTTGGTGAAATTGTCATTTTTATCATATTGGCCCTGCCTATCCGTGAACAATTAATATTTCTCCATTTATTTAAATATGATTTTATTTGCGTATAAGGTCTCTTATGCTTTTGATCATATAGCTCCTGGGTTCATTTTGGTAGGTGTATTCCCAGGTATTTCATACTGTTTAGAGTTATTTTAGCTAGGGTGTCTCTAGCTATCCCTTTCTGCAGGATCCTATTGGTGATATGTAAGAATACTGATGAGTTATGTGGGTTTACTTTATATCCTGCTACTTTGATGAAATTTAATTATTTCAATTAACATTTTAGTTGAGTCTTTGGGATTTTCCAAGCATATCATCATATAATCTGCAAAAAGTGATAGTTTTATTACCTCATTCCCTATTCTGATTTCTTTTATTTCTTTATCTTCTCTTATTGCTAGAATTTCCAATATAATATGGAATAACTATTGGTGAAAGTGGGCATCCGTGTTTCACATCTGGTCTTCCTGGAAAGGCTTCTAGTTGTCTTCATTACAAATAATGCTTACTAATTGCTTTAGGTCATTGCTGTTTATCAGTTTCAGGGAAGGTCCATTTATGCCTCTACTTTCAAAATAGAAACGAGTATCGGACTTTATCAAATGCTTTTGTCTACATCTATTGGTTTTATCGTATGATTTTTGTTAATTTTATTATTGATATAATCAATTATGTGAATAATCCTCCTTCTGTTAAACTTTCCCTGCATTAATGCTGGCATGAAGCCTGTTTGGTCAGAATGTATAATGTTTGTAATGTGTTGCGACTTTTTAACTAGTATTTGATTTAGGGCTTTTCCATCCATATTCATTAGTGAAATTCATATTGATTGTCTTTTTCTGTTTTCACTTTTCTTGGTTGTGGTATCAGTGCCATTTATTTATCTCATAAAAGGAGTTTGGTAGGACCCTTCTTTGCCCAGTGTTCCAAATAATTTATTTCATATTTGAATTCGTTGGTCTTTACATGTTTGATAGAATTTACACGTAAATCTGTCTGGTCCTAGTGTTTTTTTCTTGGGAAGCTCATTTATGACCTGCTCAATTTCTTTTTCTAAAATAGATCTATTTCGAGATTCTGTTTCCTCTTCTGCTAATCTAGGCAGTGGATATTTCTGTAAATATTCTTTTATTTCATTTAAGTTGATGAATTTATTGGCATTCATTAGTCAAGGATGATTTTTTAAACTGGGAAGTTGCACAAGACATTTGCCTAAGGTTTTTTTTTTCTTTTTTTTTGGCAGAAGTTTTGCTGTTTTTAGGATTTATAAAATTTTTGTATCATAAATATGAGGCTGCAATTGCAATTTACCCTCTGCCTTTCCTGGGCTGATATTTGAGAGACTTTGCACCAAATATCAGGAGAAAGAAAGATGGCTAATGATAGGGATCAATGCAAAGAGCTCTGGGGAGGGGGGGGGCGTAAAGAAATGAGAGCCCCAAGTGAACAAACAGCCGAAGCTGATCCATGGGCTGGAAACACTAGGGATTGCAAGGCAAACTGAGTGGGTAGAACAGTTGAGTCTCCCATAGATTGTATGGCCAATGATCTGGACAGAGGATTAAGACAAGTCACTGGAGCCTGGCCTCTTCTAGGGAAGCCAAACTGCCAACAGTAGGAAACAAAGAAAATTTAGGAAGAAAACATTGATACAACAAGCTAGCTTTTGTTTTAAAGGACATCTAAGTGGATAGAGAACTGGGCTTGAAACCAGGAAGACTCCTCCTCCTGATTTCAAATCTGGTCTCAGATACTTATTGTGTGACCCCAGGCAAGTCACTTCACTCTCTATGCCTCAATTTTCTCATCTGTAAAATGAGCTGGAGAAGGAAATGACAACTACTGTCAAAAAAACTCCAGATGGGGTCACAGAGAGTCAGACACAACTGAAATGACTGTAGAACAATAACAGTTCTTTCATTTGAAAGCATTTCTATTTGTCCATTTTTGCTTCCATTCATGGAAAGTACAGGTCTGGGGATCTGGAGATCTGGGTCCCAGCTTCTGGTGTGCCACTAATGTACTAAGTTAATGAGACTTCCCCACTTTGGGTTTCTGTTTCCTCATCTGTAAAATGAAGAATAAATTGGGTGGCCTCTAAGGAGCCTCCTACCTCTGGTAGACTGGGAGTTTATACTCTGAATCTATCATATATTTGTGAAAAAAAAATGTTTCAACATAACGGACATTATCATTTTTGTGCATTGTTTTTATAGATAATTTGGTATAGAGACTTGCACATGGTAGGAATCCTGGATCCAACAGATGGATGGCGTCATGGACATGTTCAGTTTGGATCTCTGCCCCTCCATGACTTAGTAGTTAAGTCACAGGGAGCTACTGGACTACATTGAGGTTAAGGGACTCATTCAAGTTCACATAGTTAATATGTGCCTTAGGCATAGGCATGCATGAGCATCCTGAGTGAACCAGCCCGACCTGGGCTAAGTCTTTGAGTCATTGTGCTTTCTCAATCAAGATTATAAGGATTCTCCTGGTCTAGGATCTGTGTACACCTACATCTTGAGTGGGATCTGAGTCCAGGTCTCCCTGACTGCAAACGTAGCCATAGCCCCATTGTATATTGTAACCTCCAGGGGAATCAAAGGTTATTATTCAGGAATTCATTTTTAATTGAGTTTCTATATCAGAAAATAATAGTCCTGCTTGCCTTCTGACATATTTAACTTGACTGCCCAGAAAGTTAAATTTCTGGCTAGGGATCTGAACCTCTTGGTATCATGCAGCCCTTTAGCCAGCAGCCCAGTGAAACCTATAAATCCCTTCCATAAATCATGTTTTTAAATGTTGAAAATAAATGTGTGGGCTTCCAAAGAAAACCAAAGGTTAAGGAAAATAAAGTGTAATTTTTTATTCTCCATTCAAATTCAGACCCCTGGGAGCCTGCAAGCTTCAAGTTAAGAGTTGCTGCTTTACAATTTCAGCTGAAGATGTTCATTGTTATTTCTGTCTCCATTCAGTGCCGTCTCTTTCCAATCTTCATCTGAACTTTGTACTTGGCTTGTCCTTGGTCCTTGGACTGGTCAGCCCCTCCTCAGACCTTTCATTATTTCCTCCAGACGCTCCCACTCACCTGGTCTTGAGCCTTGGGTAATGGTTCCTCCACAATCATTTCCTGGAGGGGGTTTGTCTGCTTTGAGAGCTTCAGTAGCTCCTTTAGAGAGGTGATAGGCCAAATCTCTGTCTGTTTATTCTTTATTTTTATGGATAGTTTTTGCTTTCACAATGCCTTTATTTCCATTTTTGTAAGTTTATCATTGATTTCAAACTTAAATATAAAAGGAGAAAAGAAAAAAAGAACATTGACATGTACACAGCATAACATGAGCAGATTCAATATAAAACAGTAAATGTCCATTTCAAGAAAACCTATATAATACTACACATTGTTTTCCAAGCTACCCAGTTTTTCTTTGCTTCCTGTGCACTTTTTACTTTATTTTTTAAACAATGCTTTTATTTACAAATGCATCCCCCATTCCCCACTCTCAGAGCTATCCATCCCTGTAATCACAGATGATGAGGAAAAACCCAGCACATCAACCAGTTCCAATAATAGAGCTAATGTTCCAGGTCCATAGTTCTCCAGACCTGTCAAAAGGGAAGGCAAGACAACTTCATCTCTTCTTCATGAACATGGTGTTTGTCGGGCTTCTTTATTTCTGAAATTTCAGTTTCAAATATTCTTTTTAGTCATTCTTTTTACATATTGTGATGGTCATTATATAAATAGATTTCTTAGTTCTGCTTACTGTACTCTGTAGCAGTTCATGTACTTTCCAATGCTTCTCTGTATTCATCATTTTTTTTTAACATCATGGTAATACCCCATTACATGCAGGTGCCACAGTTTTGACATTTTCCTATCAATGAGCTCTGGCTTTGTTTCTGGTTCTTTGCTGTTATGAAAAGTGCTGCTGTCAACATTTTGGTGTTTATGCAAGCTTTCTTTTTGTCTTTAACCTCTTTGGGGCATATGCCAAATAGTGTTTTCTCTGGGACAAAAGTATGTATATGCATGTATTAAAAGCAGTATACGTATATGTATGGACACACACATACACACACATCTATATGTGCATATGCACATGCATGAGTATGCACTATATGCACACATACGCACCCATGTAACACATATACATACATATTATATATAACAACATGTATATGTGGAACCACTGCTTACAATGAATGGAGAAGTTTTGAACCCTGCAGATAACTTCACTTACCTTGGCAGTATACTTTCCAGGAATGTACACATAGATAATGAGACTTACAAATGCATTGTTGGAGCTAGCTCAGTGTTTGGGAGGCTCAGAAAAGTGAGGAAGAGAAGAGATATTAGATGGACTACCAAAACTGAAGGTTTACAGAGCCCTTGTGCTGACCTCATTGTTGTGTGCCTGTGAAACCTGACCAGTCTATCAGCTCACGTCAGAAAACTGAGTCACTTCCATTGGAATTGTCTCAGGAAGATTCTGAAGATCTCCCAGCAGGATAAGATACCAGACACCGAGGTCCTTTTTAGAGCTGAACTGCCAAGTATTGAAACTCTACTGCAGAGAGAACAACTGGGATGGACTGCCTGTGTAGCCCAAATGCCACCTGTATTACCTTTTATGGAGAACTCACACAAGAAAAACCACTCATACAGAGGTCAGAATAAATGACACAAGGGCACTCTTAAGAACATTAGTATTGATTCTGAGACATTGGGGACTCTGGCCCAGGACCAGCCAGCATGGCATGCTACATCAAAGAAGGCGCCACACTCCATGAGCAAAACAGCATCACAGTAGCACAAAGAACATGGGAACTGGGAGAATCCAAAGCCATCTCCATCCTGAATGTCCTTATTGACTATGCTTAAATTGTGGCAAAGCCTTTGAACTCATGTTTCATGGAATGGCTACAGCCAAACACACCATCCTCTGACACCAATGCTGTGCTGCCACTGAGTTCTCTTCAAAAATGAAGGACAAATAGCAAAAGACATGGGAAACAACAGAAGGAAGACTCTGTCCCAGCGGGAAATAAGGGCTGGAATCTTTGGGAGAGGAGGCAGCACTGCCAGAGTCCTGGGTTTGTCTGGGACTGGTTCTGATCAGGCGCATTTATGGTGTGTCCCATCGAGACCCAGTGTTTTAATGAAGCGATGTCTCTCTCTTACTCTAGACTCCTGGGGATTACATAAGCAAGTCTCATTGGTCTGAGAGCTACTAGCTGAAGTAAAACAAGCAGCTCCATTCACGTGGAACATCATGGCCTGTCTCTTCATTTAAATAGTTTGTGGAGAGGGACTATTTGAACCCTTCTCTTTTATGCCATGTGGGTTTTTAGGGGAATTGATGGCTTTAATATTTCACAAAGGATTTCTGCATTTATAATGAGCTGGGTACTTTCTGGTGGAATATCAGTGATGGGACCCTGGACCATGCTTTAAAAGGAGCCAAAGCATTGAGAGAGTGAGGCTAGGAGGAAAGGTTTTACCATCATTGTAGAGTCACAGGCAGAAGCCTTTCTATTTATCCTGTGCACTGGCAGATATACTCTTGACTGACCCAGACCCTTTCTATTCAAGACCAGGTGTGTGTTTCTTTGGCTTTTCTAAGGTCTCCCAGCCTGGAACGGATGCTACATCCTGTGCTAGTGCACTGGATGAAGGGTGGGAAGGAATCAGTCATCTTGTAGAAGTGGCATCCTGGTCTCATCGGTCATTAGAATTGGGAGGGAGCTTAGTGATCCAACTCCCTCATTTTCCACTTGGGGAGACTGAGACCCGAAAAGGTTTAAGTGACTTCCCTAAAAACAAAAAAAATCTTAGTTCGTGTTTCCTGAATCCCAGCCAATGCTTTCCCTTCTGTTGCACTTATTCACCCTCCTGCCTGTTAAAGCTAGTCAAGATTTTCTCATCTGTTATTTTATACCATGGCAAGGGCTCTAGAAAATGCCCAGAAAGCCAAAGTCTCCACACATCCCCATAGAGATGGTGGGAAAACAGCTTCTGAAATGTATCCTTTTCCATTCAATTAATTGGACTGTGATATGTGCCCCCCCATCAATCAGCCAACAGATACTTAATAAGGGTTTATTATGTGCTAGGCATTATGTTAGGTACTGGAGGTAGGAACAGAAGGAAGGAAGCAATTCCTATCTGCAAAGAGTTTGCCAGCTAATAGAGAAGAGAAAAATACATACATGTATGTGTGTGTATATGTACATATATATGTATATAGTTAAACTGTATTAACTATACAAATAATATATGTACATACAATATACAAGACGTGGGTTGTTAGGATAATTGACTTTAATATTCTGCAAAGGATTTCTCATTTATAGTAGATATCTGAACTTAGAACTATACACACATATGTACATATATGTATGTGTATGCACATATACACATGTACATATACATATGTGTGTATGTATAAATGTGTATAGATGTAGATATGATTTGCATGTGGGGATCAAGAGCAGCTTCCTGCAGAAGATGGTACTTAAACCATATCTTAAAGGAAGAAGAAGCCTCCATGAGACTTAGGTGGAATAGGGTATGGCCATTACAAAGACATGGAGATAGGAGATGGAGAGTTAGAAGTGAGTCCTGGAGAAGCCAGATTGACTGGGCTCTAGAGTGTAGAAGATTTAATGCTCAATGAACTTGGAAAGAAAGATGGGGCTCTGGTTGTATGGGGCTTTAAAAGCTAAACAGAGGAGTTTCCATTTGATTTGAAAGTCACAGGAAGCACCCTGATGAATCGGTAGAGGGGTCCTAAGGTCAGATCTGTGCTTCTGGAAGGTCCTAGGCCTGCTGTGCAAAGAGACTTGAAGGAGGGAGGCCAATAAGACTTTCAACAGTTTGGGCAAGAAGGAATGGGGGCCTCAGCCAAGAGAGTATGTGGGTGAGAGGCTGGAAGGCAGTGGAGGCTTCGAAGGCAGAAATGGCAGATCTGTCAGCTGATTGTCAGCAATCATTCTCAGTTCACATGGGGTGAGGGAGTGTGAGCAGACTTGGATGAGGCCAAGGTAGTGACCCTGTGACTCTGGATGGACACTGGGGTCTTCCACAGACAGAGGGCAGTTTGGAAGAGGTAAGTCTTCAGAGATAATGAACTCAGGTTGGGCTATTTCTAGGTCTACATGTTTGAGATGAAGATGCCTCCAGCATGTCCAGTCTGGAAAAAGCCGGTGGCGAGCTGGTGTCATGAAACCAGAGAGAGATGGGGGCTGGATCTCTAGGTCTAAGGCTGCTTAAGGCTGTTCATTAAACCTGTGAGAGTTGATTAGATTACTAAGGGAAAATGGAGAGAAAGAATGAAAAAAGGGTCTAGCGCAGAACTTGGAGTTAATGGGTATGATATGGATGCTGAACCCATAAAGGAGACTGAGAAAGAATGGATGAAGGGAGATGAGGCAAACCAGGAGAAAACAGTATCCCAAAAACTGAGAGAAGAGAGAGTGCTCCACAGGACAGGATGACTCACTGTGTCAAATGCAGCACAGAAGTCTAGAGAGATGAGGAGGAGAAAAGGTGCTCGATCCCTTTCTGGAGGCTGAGAACCTCTGGCTGCATGAGTCCAAGTGTTTCAAGATATAAGGGAAGAGACAGGTACTGAGGAAGCAGGGAGATACAAGATACATGGTTATTAGCATTATGCTTGAGAAGTAATGAATGAATTTAGTAGAGGATTTGGATTTGCCAACAGAGGGCCTGGGTTTGACTGAGTGCTGCCACTTCCCCAGGAGGAGGCCAAGCTCTCTTCCTTCTATGGGGCTGATATGCCCAGCCCTCAATTTTTCCATGTGAGTGTGCTAGAGGGTCTTTGAGATCCCTTCTTCCTCTGAATTTTGTGGCATATCTTAAGAATTTGGCAAAATCATCCTGCTGTACAAGTATCAGGAGATAAGTGTCACCTGCTTTGGATTGGCTGGAGTCTTGTCTTCTTGACTCCATACCTCAGTATTTTCTTAGGATGCTTCATATTTCACATCCTTCCCCTTCTTCCTTAAATCTGTTCCCTCCAAAGCTATCCCAGGTTCATGGCTCACAGTGGCTTAGCATCCACTCACAACCACAACTCAGGAGTCCCTATGATGGGTGAAACTTCCCCCAGTCTATTTCAGAGAAGATTAGATCAAAACTAAAGATGTTACAGAAAATAGCTTAACAAATTAGATGACAAGGAAGATTTCTCCTCACCTTCATTACATCAGGGCTTACTCTCTAATTGTTTACCATACTACTGACCAAAGTACACATGTGATGGCTGTTTGCCCAGGAAACATGGGTGGGAGAGAGTGGATGAATGGGGAACACATGTAGAAAAGGAAACTGTGTCCCAGATGGAACCCTTCTGCATCCCCAACATTGACACATGATGTTGCCCTGAACAGATTCTTCAGTCAGCTGTTAATTGGATTATGAAACTCATCTACAAGTTGCAGCTCTGAGCCACCATGATGCCCTGCTGTGCTCTCCTTTGCTCCTTTCTGCCATATGCTGATCCTCTGAGACCAGGCTTCTCTCTTGACCTTGGTCTCTGTTGCCACTAACTGGTTTTCAGGTCAGAATCAGGGTTAGAGTTGGAAATGGAGTCTAGGATTGCGAGGCCTTTTCCTCATAAGAGGAACCTTCCTAGTGCTGTTAGTTCAGAGTCTCAGGGGCTACTGCAGCCCTTTGTGATTCAGACAGCCCCTGGCTGGTTAGAAGAGATCTTAGGCAAAAAAGTCTATTTTTTTTAACTGCTTTGCTCTCTGACCCTGATTTAGTGCCTGGATTCTGGTTCAGAAAATTTCTTTTCCCTGATTTCCATTCCCATCATGCCAAATCTTGCATTGGGCGTAAAACTGAAAAGCACTGGTTAAGCCCTATGTCCTTCCCTGCTCCCAACAAAGTCCCTCCACTCGGCAGGCTTGTTTCTGTGGAGCGCTGGGGGCTCATTTGGGTTAGGAAGCACATAATGCCTGAAAATGTTGATGGATCTTCACAAAGGGCCAATTTTCTCTGGAAGGGAAAATGTATAATGTAAACAAACAAACTGTTCCTTTAGCAAAAAAACAAAAACAAAAACAAAAAATCTCAGATTCAGTCTGTGACACAGGCAGCCTGAGTGTCCCATAAAGACAGAAATTGCAGCAATAACAGATCGATATGTCTCAGAAAGAAAGTCGCCATTGGCCCCCAAGGAGAGCTCTCTTTGGAATACAAACGTGATAGAAGATCTTTTTTGAGCTTTCCTTGACATTTGTCCATTCTGTGAACTGCAGCCCAGGGCGTCATCACATGGGCTGACCCCTCAAGAGGATTCTGGCTTCGACATTACTTCTGGGACTTCATGCTTGGGACCTTGGAGAAAAGCAGCCAAGGGCACACCTGGGGCCAGCCCTTTTCTTTGGTCGTTTACAGCAGGTGCCCTGCCAGTGCAGAGGCCATTAGGGTTCAGCATGCTATGCGTGTTAGCACTTTATTGTGGTGCTTATTTACCATTTAAACATTTCACTGGGAAATCGCAGTGAAAATGAACCCCACTATGCCCCGGTGCTGGTGCACCTGAGCAGGACCGCACGATTCAGGCCAGAGCTGCCTCTTTCTTGACTTGAGGATGGACATTCTCCAGAGATGACTCACAAAATTATGCTGATGCCCAGGCTTTAGGAAAAGGATAATATTCTTCATCTTTGATCGCCATAGACGTAGTGGAAATGGTGTCAATCTAGGAATCCAGAGACCCACCTCTGACACTTATTGGCTATCGAACATAACCTCTCCAGACCTCAGTTTTCTCACCTGCAAAATAGGAAGAATGTGCACTATGACCCACTGGGTTGCTGTGAAGAACATTCTTTGCAATAAGGACATCATTTGCATCTGTCTTTGGCCCTCCTTCCTCAAAGTCAAGGAAAACAGAAAAAACAGACAAAGGAAGATTCCCATAGAAAAGATTTTCCCCTTAAATGGATGAGTCTCTAGGGCACCTCTAGGTTTTACCCGTGCACATCCTAACCGACATGTGTTGTAATGCATGTCACATTGGGATTCAGTTCAGAAATCAGAGGCCTCTCTTTAGCAGGGCCAGACGGCTGATGGAATCATCCCCATCCTCCCAACCCTCCCACGTTACTGAAGTCACTTTCCTCTCCCACTTTTCTTGCTTGTCTTAGAGCCTTGCCTCCGCGATGTTTCTGCCTTTGGGGTGTTAGGGGAGGCAGGCTAGGCTGCTCAGCAGGTGAACGGGTTTCTCAGTGGTGATGGGGTCAGGGAATTAGAATCAACATAAAAGAGAAAACAAACACGAGAATCCCCAGACCACCCAGGTCGTAGCCCACCCTTTCTCTGATGGCATTTTTGTGAAAGCAGCTATTTGGAGGAGCCTATTCTGCAGTTCTAGCAGAAAAGTGTGTGTGTGTGTGGGGGGGCACAAAAGTCACACTAAAATTACAAAAGGGTGTAAAAGCCTTAGGGAGACAGAAATGGGACCTTCTCAAAGTGGAAGGAAACAACATTTTATTCCATGTAGGACTTTATCCCCTGTGTGTGCTGTGGACATCTGGAAAGAACCCAGTGAAGAAGGGCTATTAACTACAGAGAGGTCTAGCAGGCAGCTAGGTGGTGCCATGGTGCGTAGAATGCTGGAATCAGTCAAATCCTTCTTCAGGTACCTAGTAGCAGTGGGACTCTGGGCAAGAATATTGTCGTATGGTTAATAAGCATTAGAAACATGCTCTGAACTGAGGTCTTCCTGACTCCAAAATTAGCATTTTATCCATTCAACCACCTAGTTGCCTCAGATAATTTATTTGCCTGATAATTTTAATTGCTCATTAATACTGTAAATACAAGAAAAATTCTGAAATAAAGTAATTTTTCACTCATTGAATGGCCTAAAATAGATGATACTTCAAGTACTGACATATTTTCCAGATCACCATCTTTCTAGATATCACATACTCACTGTTTCTTTTTTGGGTGGGGGGGGGAGTTGTGAAATCATTGTATAGTAAACTTGTCATGTCAGCCATGGATCTTTCTTTGATGTTCATAAATTTGTTCACTAAGTGCTTCAGGCATTATAAGAGATTGACCCTACATGGAGGGATTCTGTCTGTCACCCTTTGCCATGACATGTTAAGTTCTACATCCAGGACTGTGTCTTCCAGGCTCTCTTTCTCATGGACCTGCAGAAAAGCTGGAATTAGCTTTTGGCTTCAATCACTTTCTCAGTGGCAATGGCTAAAGAAACCATTTAATTGGATTAAATGAAAGCAGAGTGAAGAGCAGAGCTGTAAGGGCTTGTACTACAAGTGAATCATTCCTTCTTTGGCAAGTCTCATTCCAAACACCAGCCTTCAAGGGCGGAGTCCATTTCCACTGTTTTCTAAGTTGTAAGTAGGAGAAATCAGGAAGCTGATTTGCTTAATAATACTCTCATCTATTTCTCTGAGTGTTTGTAAGACACTCCTTTTGACTTCGAAGATTCGCAAAAGCAGTGGGCCTAGCAAGTAGGAACCAATGGGGATCCTACCCTCTAGAACCTGAGCATGAAATTGGTGTGGCAGTATATATATGACAAGTTCATAACAATTCATGGAAGAAGTCATTTGTTCCAAGTGTGTTCTTCAGATATAAATCTTCCGGAGCTCAGAAAAGGGTGTATTTTTGGGCCCCTAGTTAGACCTTAACTTCAAAAGCACCATTGTTCCTTTGCAAGCACTAGCACATTACTGCAAATTAGGAGATTTCGTGATTTAGTACTCAGCTACAAGAGCAAGATTAGAGAACTCAGGTAGAAGAACTTGGGATCTACTGGAACAGGACCAAGGACAAGGAAGCTTGGATGATGTTTGCAGCATCCAGAATCTCAAAGTTGGAAAGGCCCTCAGAGACTGCCTAGCTAGTATAACTCCTTCCTTTAGAGGCAAAGAAGGAGAGGTAAAGACAGAGGTAGTGAGCATTGCAAAGTGTTAGAACCCAAGTTCCCCTGGTTCTTACTTCAACTTCCCTGTGCTCTCCAAAGCATCCTCCAGCCTGAAAGAGTTCATTGACTTCCCCCAATGAAGGTCTATCTTGTCTTTTTACCTCTAGACCCAGTTGGCAACCAGAAGTCATTGAAAAGACTCTCCATTCTTGACAGCCTCCAGTGCTCCATTCAGTGGAGCAGGAGTCCTCTTGGTGTTCCATGTCCTACAAACTCAACGTATGTTTCACTCATGGGCTGTCTTCTTTGTCACTGGAAAGGAGATGAAATAAGCCTCTGTTTCTGTTGAGAATGTGCCTAGAGGATGCTTGGTGCCTAAATGGATGTGGGTTTGTTTACTCTTTGGTTCCTTTGAGAGGAAGAGGAATGTTCAGAGGAGTGAAAATAGAGTTTGTTTCTCTATTATCACACCTGTTGTAACCCAGAAGGAAAAGGCCACTTAGCTGTGTTTTCCAGGAATTGTTGTCTGCCTGGCATGGAGGCTCTTGGAGATGAGGGTCCTGATTGGAGTTGTCATGGGGACTTCATTTCCACTTTTTATTTCTCAGTCTTTTCCTCTAGATGGGAGGAGTGTTGTCTGTGATCATGACATGGAATGTCATGGGCGTTCTTGTTCAAGGTGCCAGAGATATCAGAAGCAAGTATTTAAAGTAAACCTTTTGGGGTTGTCTTTTTTTCCCCTTATTTTTTTACATCACCGGTGCTTCCCAGTGTATCCCTCTGTCCTCCAATTAGCACTCCCTTATAACAAAGGATAAAAAGGAAGGGGAAAGAATCTTCACCAGTATTCCCTTAGAGTCTACATTTTTTCTTCTTCCAAAATGAATTTCTCCATTTTGCCTAGCTCTATCAAGTATCCCCTTAGTATTTTGTTGCAGCATGGAATCTCTAAATAATTTTAGACAGCATGGTCATTTCTACTACATTGGAAGTCAGCCGTGAGCACTGATTATCCCTCCAGTGGCTGTATTTCATTTCCATAAGGAAAACATTGTAATTATATCTATACAGGTATTAGGTATCTCCTAGTAGATGGACTCTCATTTATTTTATATATTTGAAAATGATGATTACATTATTATTATTATTATATAATTTAAAGTGATTTTTATATTTATTATTCCCTTTTGGATATCGTATTGTTATCTAGAAATGATCTTAATTTTGGGGGTTTATTTTGTAACCTTCTACATTGCTGAAATGTAATGTCTCATTTAGTTTCTTGGGTGATTCCTTTGGATTTCCTAAGTAAGTATCATGTCATCAGCAAATAGGGAGATTTTGTGTCCTTGGGCCATCTTTATGTCTTTAATTTCTCTCTCTCTCTCATCAGCATTTCTAGAACTATGCTGAATACTAGATGAAAGAGGTAATACTTGTTTTACTTATCTGTTGGGAAAGTTTTTACTATTTCTCCATTGGATAAAATGCTAGATTTTGGTTTTAGATTTAAGCAATTAAAAAAAATCATGTTATAAGTTCCTCCTATGTCTATCTAGGGTTTTTTTTTTTTTATCATAGATGAAAAGGGTACTTTGTCCGACTTTTTCTGGATCTACTAATTTGATGGTATGGTTTAGGATGCTTTTGTTTTTGGTATGACCAATTATGTTTATTGTTTTCCTAATATTGACCCACCCTTGTGCCCATGTTTAAACCCATCTTGATCATAATGAATGTCTTAACAATAAATTACTATAGTCATTTTGCCAGAATTTCACTGAGAATTTTAAAATTAATTTCCATCAATGCTTTTAGGTTACAGTTATCTTTCTTTGTTTTATTCTTGCCTGGTTGAGATTAAATGACTATATTTTTCTAACAAAAGCATTTTGGTTGTTTTTCTTCTAAATTCTTGAGAATAATTTTTGTAATGCGCATATCAATTGTTCTTTAAAAGTATGTTAAAATTCTCTAATAATTCCATTTTGGCCAATTTATTTTTCCTTTGCTAGTCACTTTATACCTATTTCAATTTGTTTTTATGTTTTTTTTAATGTTTTATGAAATTAGATTAAATATAACTATTTAGTGTTCCATAAATTTAGGTATTAATCATTTTGTAAATAAACTATTTCTTTTGATTTCTCAGGGTTTTTTGATATATGACTGTGAACAATAGGTTCTGATAATTTTTATTTCTTTTTTGTGATTTCACTTTAAAAAATTTTGTATTTTGATTTTCCCTCTTACTTAATCAATTTTTGATTCTTTCAAATAACCAGATTTAATTTCTTTTATTATGTCTTTACTCATTGTTTCCAATTCATCTATTATTGTTTCTCCAATGTTTAAGATTTCTTACTAACCATTCATTTAGGGTTTGTTTGGATCCCTAATGTTTAATTGGCTATTTGATGCATCAATAGTCTTTCCCTCCCCATTTTATTAAGGTTTGTTTTTAGGAATTCAGTTTTTCTTTTTCTTGTGATTACTGTGTCTCAGATACTTTGGTATGTTGTCTCATTATTATTTTCTTTCACATAATTATTGTTTCTATAGTTTGTTCTTTGACCCACTCATTATTTAAGCTTTCATTATTGTCCCCAATTAGATTCATCTTTTGCCCTAGTCTTATACTGGTTACTTTTTTGTCTTCTGTTTTATTCTTTCAAGAATGTGTTTACTTTGTGCTTTTGCTCCCCTGTAATTCCTTAATGTCATTGATCATGATTTATTTTGACAAAGGTTCTATGTGGTCCTGAGAAATATGCGTATTCTCTAATGTCTCCATGTGTAAGATGCCAACATCTTCCAGTTTAAAATGATCTATTACTTTATTCTGCTCACTATTTTTAATTTTTTAATTTTAAGATAAATTTGTCTTATACTTACAGGAACATGAAAACTTCTGCTACTGTTGTGTTTCTGTCTTTGGAATTCAGTTAAAAATTTCCTTTATCAATTTCGATGTTATTTCATTTGGTGCATGTGCTTAATTTTAACATAACTTTGTTTGGCCGTAATGTAATTTCCTTGTTTATTTCTAATTACAGTGGGAATTTTTATTTATCTTTTGCTTTGATAGGCATATTTGCAATTTTTGCATTTTTGGTACACTTCAAGAACTTTTCATCATGTTCATAGTAACCTTTATTCCAACTTCATTCTAAATCTGTATAGATCTTTGCTTTTTAAACATAATTCTGTTAAACCAAAGATTGTGGGATTTGGTCTTCTTGTCCATTATTACCGCTCTCATGTAATTATTTAGTCCATTGAAATGTAAAGTTATGAAATAAGCTTGTGTCTTCATTTGTTTCGTACAACGCCCGATATTGTCATATTATCATTCTTAGAAAAAATGGGGGGGGGCATATTCCAGGGTGTAGTGAAAAAGAGTATTGGACTTTGAGCCAAAGTATATGGTTTGATATAAACTTTGCCACATACAATGAAACTAAAGGCTTGTAAGAAGAACTGGGTTCGAATACTGTCTTAGATACTAGCTGTGTGCTTATGAGTACATGGCATAATCTTTTGGAGCCTCAGTTTCTTAAATGGGGATGATAACAGTTATTCACCCTACTTCCCAGGACAAAACTTTATCAGAGCATGGATCAAGCTAAGTCACTTCCACTATGCATGACCATCAACCAATCATTCATTTTCACCTAGACTTCTACTCTTCATTTGTAACATTTTGATGTGGTGCTAGCTGAGCTATGAGGTTCCTTCATCCCCAAACTTTTTGTGCACAAAGAATTTGTGCCATCATCAGAGCAAGGTAAATTTTCAAATTGTAAGGGGCAGATAACAGACAATGATGTGTAACCCTTTACAGACATATCCTTTCCAGTCTACATTTGCTCCCTAGAAAGGGGGACCCTTATCGGATTTGAGTGGATCATTCTGTCAAACCAGGCTGATGTGCATCTTGGAAAAATATGTGAGACTTTTTTGACTAACTCATTCTCATAGCAAAAAGGTCTTTGAGTTTCTTTTTATTTTTATTTTTATTTTTATTTATTTTTAATTTTTATAAATTTATTTAACTTTTAACATTCATTTTCACAAAGTTTTGGATTCCAAATTTTCTCCCCATTTGTCCCCTCCCCCTACCCCAAAACACCGAGCATTCTAATTGCCCCTATCACCAATCTGTCCTCTCTTCTATCATTCCTCCCTTCCCTTGTCCCCATCTTCTCTTTTGTCCTGCAGGGCCAGATAACTTTCTATACCCCTTTACCTGTATTCTTATGTCCTAGTAGAGAGAACAGTACTCAACAGTTGATTCTAAAATTTTGAGTTCCAACTTCTCTTCATCCCTCCCTCCCCACCCATTCCTTTTGGAAGGCAAGCAATTCAATATAGGCCATATCTGTGTAGTTCTGCAAATGACTTCCATAATAGTCATGTTGTATAAGACTAACTATATTTCCCTCCATCCTATCCTGTCCCCCATTGCTTCTATTCTCTCTTTTGATCCTATCCCTCCCCAAGAGTTCAAATTGCTCCCTCCTCCCATTGCCCTCCCTTCCCTCATCCCCCCCCACCCTGCTCATCCCCTTCTCCCCCACTTTCATGTATTGTAAGATAGGTTTTCATACCAAAATGAGTGTGCATTTTATTCCTTCCTTTAGTGGAATGTGATGAGAGTAAACTTCATGTTTTTCTCTCACCTCCCCTCTTTTTCCCTCCACTAAAAAGTCTTTTGCTTGCCTCTTTTATGAGAGATAATTTGCCCCATTCCATTTCTCCCTTTCTCCTCCCGATATATTTCTCCCTCACTGCTTAATTTCATTTCTTAAAGATATGATCCCATCCTATTAAATTCACTCTGTGCTCTCTGTCTCGTGTGTGTGTGTGTGTGCATGTGTGTGTGTGTAATCCCACCAACTACCCAGATACTGAAAAGTTTCAAGAGTTACAATTATTTTCTTTCCATGTAGGAATGTAAACAGTTCAGCTTTAGTAAGTCCCTTATGAGTTCTCTTTGCTGTTTACCTTTTCATACTTTTCTTCATTCTTGTGTGTGAAAGTCAAATTTTATTTTCAGCTCTGGTCTTTTCATCAAGAATGCTTGAAAGCCCCCAATTTTGTTGAAAGACCATTTTTTCCCCCGAAGTATTATACTCAGTTTTACTGGGTAGGTGATTCTTGGTTTTAGTCCTAGTTCCTTTGACTTCTGGAATATGCTATTCCACGCCCTTTGATCCCTTAATGTAGAAGCTGCTAGATCTTGTGTTATCCTGATTGTATTTCCATAATACTTGAATTGTTTCTTTCTAGCTGCTTGCAATATTTTCTCCTTGACCAGGGAACTCTGGAATTTGGCCACAATGTTCCTAGGAGTTTCTCTTTTTGGATCTTTTTCAGGTGGTGATCTGTGGATTCCTTGAATACTTATTTTGCCCTCTGGTTCTAGAATATCTAGAATATCAGTTTTCCTTGATAATTTCATGAAAGATGATATCTAGGCTCTTTTTCTCATCATGGCTTTCAGGTAGTCCCATAATTTTTAAATTGTCTTTCCTGGATCTATTCTCCAGGTCAGTTGTTTTTCCAATGAGATATTTCACATTATCTTCCATTTTTTTCATTCTTTTGGTTTTGTTTTGTGATTTCTTGGTTTCTCACAAAGTCATTAGCCTCCATCTGTTCCATTCTAATTTTGAAAGAACTACTTTGTTCAGTGAGCTTTTGAACCTCCTTTTCCATTTGGCTAATTCTGCTTTTGAAAGCATTCTTCTCCTCATTGGCTTTTTGAACCTCTTTTGCCAGTTGAGTTAGCCTATTTTTCAAGGTGTTACTTTCTTCAGCATTTTTTTGGGTCTCCTTTAGCAAGGTGTTGACCTGCTTCTCATACTTTTCTTTCATCTCTCTCATTTCTCTTCCCAGTTTTTCCTCCACCTATCTTACTTGATTTTCAAAATCCTTTTTGAGCTCTTCCATGGCCTGAGGCCATGGTATATTTCTTTTGGATGTGTGGGATACAGAAACCTTGACTTCTGTGTCTTTCCCTGATGGTAAGCATTGTTCCTCCTTATCAGAAAGGAAGGGAGGAATTATCTGTTCACCAAGAAAATAACTTTCTATAGTCTTATTTTTTTTCCCTTTTCTGGGTATTTTCCCAGCCAGTGACTTGACTTCTGAGTTTTCTTTCCACACCCACCATGCCTCCAGATCCACCAGCCAGGACTTGCGGTCTGAGATTCAAATGCTGCTTCCCAGCCTCAGGGCTTTTGGTGGGGGCAGGGCTGCTATTCAGTGTGAGATTAAGTTCAGATGCTCAGGTGGGGGCAGGGCTGCCTCACAGGACTCAGTTCCCTCCGGGGGTTTATGTGAAGACCTTCAACAATGGATCCAATCTCCTGCCTGCTTTGGGAGCCCCTCTCCCCTGCTGCCCCCACTGATGCCTCCCGAGGGGTCCCAAGTTATGGGGACACCCCACTCCCCTCTTGACCAGCCAAAGAGACTCTCTCACTGACCCTTGTCACCTGTGGGTGGAGGGACCTGCGTGGCCACTGGATATTCTGTCCCCGAAGCCTGCTCGGATCTGCTTCTCTTGGTGCCATGTAGCCAAGGCAGGGCTGGGCTCTGCTCTGGGTCTGGTGCATGATGGACCTTTCGCGTCAGGTTTTCTGGGCTCTCTGGAACAGAAATCTCCTCTGCTCCATTATTCTGTGGCTTCTGCTGCTTCAGAATTTGTTGGGAGTTCTTCTTTACAGATATTTATGGGCTGTGGGTTTGGAGCTAGTGTATGTGTGTCTTTCTACTCTACCATCTTGGCTCCTCCCCTTCAGTCTTTGAGTTTCATGAGGATATCATGAGAAGAGAAAAAGCCTTGAGACCTGTACATTCTGTCGGCACAGTTACTGTGCGTGCATATTCCTTACATCACTCTTGGTTTGTAGCTACTCTGGGAATAAATGTTGTATGCAGTTTGTGAGAGGGTGCTTCAGGTCTACTGGGGGCTATACTTTATACCTATCATTCTTGGTATGCCATTTTAGTAAATTGCTTTCCTTTGAATGAATTGTGTCTATTGGTTGGTTACTAAAGACAAGAACATTGACAGGGGCTTGGGAGTACAAAGGTACAGATTGTCCAAGAACCTTTGAATTGCAGCTGCCCTTTGGGGAGCTGGGGCAGGGGGGCCAATTCAAGAGTGTAGTGCTACTGAGGAGAAGAACCCCGAGTGGGGAAGAGGGATTTCCATTGAGATGGTGTATTTAAGCATGGCATGGTTATTCACAAGTATAATAGAAACTACCATATGCAGTGTGCTGGAGTTATCTACAAGCTTAGCTTTGTGTTAAGGAGCTGGGAACTCAAGTTTTGGTTTCCTCATTAACTAGCTGCATGGCCTTAGGCAAATCTTACCTCTTGAAGACTCAGTTTCCTCATCAATATAATGGGGAACTGGCTAAGATCTTTTCTAAGTTCCTACTCAGTGCTTGGACTGAAGGGTTGAGGTACCCTTCACCTTTTGCAGGAGACAAATATCTCTCTCACCTCTCTCACCTCTATTTCACCTCTCTCATCTCTCTCTCTCATCTCTCTCACCTCTGTCTCTCTCTCTTTCTCTCTCTCACTGACAATACACATTGCTGATAAAGACTGGATCACTTACTGAGGAGTGTACGTGAACATCACTCTCCTTTGTGAAAATCTCTTCACCTTCACTGCTTCCTCTGATTTTACCTAGAAAGACTTGTGCTTCATTTTCACAAATCACTAAGGACTTACCATTGGTTGTATTCCCTCTGAATTTACTACTCACCATTCTAGACCCACTGAATCTGCCTTCTTCCCACCCCTGCTTCCATAACAGTAGAGTAGGAGGTCATGTGTGTTATCTGGAGGAGCTCTGCTCTCCCAGGCTTTATCTCCCAGAAGCATTTCACACTGTAGCCCAATGACTGGAAGCCTGTTATAGAGCCAGGTCTATGAACCTCCCCATGTTGAAATTGAGCAGCTCCTGGGCTATGGTCTCCTCCTCTGCCATGTCTGTCCAGCTTAGTGTACTTGGCTATTCACTTCATTTCTCTCATTCTCAGAATTCTCATTTGCAAAATGATTATGAAGAGGAATTAGACTCAGTCTTACTGAATTCTGTGACTCCTTGTCATCCAAGGCCTCTTAATCACTGGCTTGGTCCAACTTTGTGTACAGAATTAGGGCAGATTTTTCTCAAAGAAACCATGCCTCAGGAGGATACTGGGCACTCTTTTATTGGTTCATTAGTCTGGAGATGAAACCTCTCATATGAGACGAGACACATGGGCTATGTTGTATCTATTTTTTTGTAGCTGGGTTAATTTTATATTTAAAAAAAATAGAGTTAAATATTTGGCCCTGGGTTTGAAGAGAGAGAACTTTGATTCAAATCCTGGATCTGTTTATTGTGACCTTGAATGTTATTTAACTTTATTAGGCACCAGTTTCCCCAGCTGCAAAATGAAGGCTTTAGATCCATGATCTTTAAAGTCCTTACCTCCAGATTTCAGATTCCCAGAAGTCAGTGGATAGAACATAAAATAATACAGGGTAAAAAGTCATTCAACAGAAGCAAAGCAGAGTGTTCCACAAGGCTTAAGATCATTCAAGGAAGATTATACTCAATAGGTTTCATGATTTTTGAAAAGCTGGACCTGTGATTTCATGGCTAATGTGAGCTCCTGTAAAGAGTTCACTCACCAATGCAGATCAGCGCTCAATCTATTACTTAAAGTCTTATGGGGTCACCTCAGAGAGGAAAAGATCCAGTTGCCCAGGGTTCCACTGTTCATCTTATGTTATCGTGGCAGGACTTGAACTCAGGTCTTTATTCAGAGGCTACCTTTCTACCCATGGCCACCCCATGCTTCCTTCACTGGAATCTCCAGAATTCTCATTCCAATGTTTTCAATTTTTAGAAAATTGGTATCTGATATAAACTGTTCCTTTTATTTATCACCTAGCAGACTCTGCTCATGCAGACTGCTCCATCCCTAAGACCAGTACATCAAAGAGGGAATGAAGTACGGCCAACTATGTGCCCATTTCCCTTTGTGTTATCAATATTTACACAAAAGCTGAGAGTCATCCTACGGTGCTGGGATTTCAGCGGCATAAGGAAATTCATTTAAAGTCAAAAACATGCCCGAGGACTGTCACTGGGGAAGACGGAACACAAAGGTTTCTGCTGAAACAGATGATAATGAATATTTGAATAAAGATGCTGAAAGACCTTGACATGAGGCCTAATCTCCAGACTGCTGTGGTGATTAGGCAATGTGGACATTGCTTTGAGTGAGAAAATATGAAAAAAGCCCAAGAACAGATTTAATAATCCCTTAATTAATCCTGTAGGGAATTTCAAGAACGGCCATGATCAGAATGTATAACCTGATCCTTGCACTGAAGGATATGGCTTGTTTCTATCAATCAATGCAGACGTGATGGAATTTGAAGGGTGAGGACAAGCCAGTCGGACAGGCCTGGCTCAGCACTGCACAGTTCAGAGCACAAAGTTCTAACAAGTCAATATATTCAGTTTACAAACACACCAGGGCAGGACTTGGCTTTCTTCCTTGACTCTTTAGAATCAATCTTGTGTCTAACAGAACTTCATTAAGATAATAACAATAATATTTATATTGCATCTTCAGTTTTGCAGAGCACCTTCCAGATGTCCCATTTGATCCCACAACCCCTCTGAATGGCAGGGCTGCTTTTTGTGCCTGTTTAACCAATGAACATGAATTTGAGAAGCAAAGTGATGGGCTGGGTCACAGAGTTTGGAAGTGTAAGGCTTCGTTATGGTACCTGAGAAAAATTACTTGACTGGTCTCAGGAAATATTCCTGCTGGTCTTCTAACTAGGAAGTATGGGAGACAGGATTTGAACCCAGGACTTCCTAACTGTAAATTCAGTCCTTTTTTTCACTGAATTACTTAATATTTAAATTCCTTGTATTACAATTTCTTATGTGCCATAAAGCTGAGGCATCAAATGTTTATTTATGTGTTTTGTCATCGTTGAAGTTTGTGAGTGATGCTAGGATCTTACCTGGTCATCCAGTGGTCAACAAGCATTTATTGAGCTCTTGATATATACCCAGAAACTATGTAGTTAGGGTGAGATGATCAACTTGTCTTTAATCTTTACTTATTGCCATATTTTCTGGAGGTTTGGTTGGACTCCTAGGATTTCACTTTAGGTTGCTGCTGGTGAGTTGATTCCCTCAATGAACCTATACCCAGAGCTCTTCAGAGACTGAGGCACTGGGGACACTGAGGGATGAGGTATCACACAGCCATTACTGTCAGAGATTGTGGCAGCTCTCTGTCCATTACCCATGCTCCCTCTCCCCCTAGTCTTTGATGTTAGGTGGAAGGTTAGGTATGTGTACTTTTTTGTATAAACACGATCAAATGTTCTTTATTGAAATCCTCCTCAGAGCCTGTCCTTGGCATTTCTCATGGATCTACAAGTAGATCCCAAGGTTGGGCTTTCTCCTCACCTATAAAATTCCTTTCCATCTCTGGAATTGGTACCATTTTCTGCTTCCTAGTGGTTTTTACCATGGAAAAAGCAGAGCCTCCTCTAAAGGGTTGGGCGAGCTTATTAGTCTCATTTCTGAAATGAAGAAAGTCATGGGACCCAAGGATTAACATTCTAGAGCTGGAAGGACCCTAGAGAGCACCTCATCCAATCCACTCATTTTACAGATAGGGAAACTGATGCCCAGAGAACTTCAGCAGCCTACCCAATGCCACAAAAGAGGTATATGGCAGAACTAGAATTCAGACCCTGGTGTTCTGAGTCCAGAGTCAGTGGTCTTTCACAGCACCCCCCTCTATATGCTTGTTGCCCCATTCAGATCAAACATGAAATGCCCTTTAAATGCCAGGACTAACTAAAAGAAAAAAAAAACATTGCTTATCTTGTTTTACAAAAGGAGAGGCTGGTGTTCAAGTCACAAGGCAAACTCATACAGGACATCTCCAAAATGCTATTTTAAGCTACTAGCACTTACTTTTAAAGCATAATTTTCAGGTATTAATGTTTCAAATCCACCAATACGTAGAGGACACCCTCTGGAAAGTCAATGTAAGATATCTAAGAGTATAAGAAAAGGGGATTGGGATGAGGAGCAAACAAGGTCAAATCCTCAGAGAACCCAGGGGCAGCACGCATAGAGCGCAAATGACTTCATTTCATTGGATGCTTTTAATATTTTTATTAGAGAAACTGCTTTTGAATAATTCAAGGAAAGTTATTCAAATGCCCCATTTCCAGACCCAGGCCACAGACTGATAATGGGATCCCATGCTGTGTGCTAAGTGGTTCCTGATGGCTTTAGCTCATTAACGAGAAGGTCTTAACCAACAGATTATGCCTTAGTTGTTGAAGAGAAGGTTGGGTTTTTTTCACTTTTTTTTTTCTAAATCATATGAATATCTTTTTAGGAAAGGAAAGTAATAGCAAGGAGTTAATTCATTTGGGAATTGATGCTCTACCTACTGATTTTGTACAGTTCACACTCAACCCCACGCCTGGAAGTTTCAAGGTGCCATGATTTCAGTGGACTGGAAATTTCCCTTGTTAGCAAGTATCACAGCATCATCAGAGTTGGGCTTTGTGAGGGCCTGCAGTCCCCCAAATTCTAACCTTGTGACCCGTGTCTGACCTTGACTGGGCTTCTCACTCTCCCTCACCTTCCCCCACCAGGGTCATTACCAGGTCTACACTTGAGGCCCCAAATGATAAAGCAAGTCACCTTCCATTAGTGACATGGATGGGTTTGTCCAAACTAGTGAGTGAGGCAGACAGAGGAAAACCGGTTTCTGAAATAGGGAACTTTTAGATTGGATTTGATATTCTTCCAGTTGGTAACTCCCTATTTTGCTGGATCTCTTTTGTTCACTGTGGCCAAATCCTGGCTCCCTGTGAAGCTACAGCTGTTGTGTGGATGACACAGAGGTGAGTTTGGAAGAGAGGAATACATTTTAATAAACATTTGTCCTCTGATGCTTCCTGATCTGAACCAGACACATTATAGTGACAAGAAAAAATCAGCCTCTTCTGGTTTTAATTAGCACTGGTTTATGTGCCAGCAAACTCCATGAAGTGAGCATGGGGGAGATCCCTTAAGGGAGTCCTAATGGAAATTAGGTAGTGACCCTCAAAACAGCTCAGCATCCTCAGCTTTTCTTTCCCATACTTTTTTTCCCCCTCTTAGTTCTAGCTCCTGGGATCTGTGTTAGAAAGAATCCCAGTAGTATTGTAGAAGTTGGCAGGCTCTGGTCCTTGCCTCTCCTAGTGATATCATAGGAACATGAGCTACAGAGAAGGAAACAGTTATAGCTTGAGGGAGGCCAGGCCCCCAGTATTCAGCTTGGGAGGAGAGTCATGTCCCTGGACAAACCCCTCATTGATCTTGCCAACTAGTGGTTCTTTGGAGAATTGGGTGAGCTTTTCTGTACATTCTCCCAACTCCCCTTTGGGTCACTGATTGTAATATTTAAAGTTAGAACAGACCTTGGAGATTGTCTAGTTCATCCTTCCCTCCAATCATAGGTGGGGAAATTGAGGCCAGGAGAGGGGAAGAGACTCACCTGAGGTCACAGATCCTGGAAATGCAGAGCCCAGTGGCAATGCTCTTTCCACAGTCATATCCTGCTTTCAAATAGGTTGGTCCTAATTTTGTGATTCTCTGATTTGGTTCAGAAGAATAACAGGTTTTAGAAGACACCATGATACTCACAAAATAAAATCCATTAACTATGGCTTTACTGTGAGTCATGAACACCCCATTTCAGTCTGTGGATATGTTGGACCACTGGGAGTATTAATAGAGGAGATCTCCTTTTGTATTTCCAAGGTCCCTGGAGGAGTCAGTTTTGGGGGAAGCCTCTGGACCTCCTCCTGAGAATCATATTTTTAAGTGTATTACCAAGGAAACAAATTATATTGAAATGTGGTTATGCAAATACTAAAACAAAGTATTCAGGCACTCTAGATGAAGTCCTGATGGATAACTAGAGCTGTCCTAAGGTAGGTGGAGAAGAAGAAGCAGTGTGCAGTCTTAAGAAGACTTTACAAAAATTCTCAAAGCAATTTTATTTGCATAATCTGAAAAGTATAAAGAATATATTTATTTACTGTAAACTAGCACAAGAAGCTGAAGTATTGTCCTGATCTGAGAAGAAAAGACACACAGATACACACATTCACACCTACACTCACACCCTCCCACACTCACATATTCAGACATACATACATACTCATTCCCCCCATGTGCACACACACACACATATACACACCACATACACTCACACATGCATACACATCTGTTGAAAGTTGCGTAAAACTTAAGACAAAATGAGTGCAGAATGTAAAAGTAATGATGGGTGGGAATAGCGATGTGGAGTGACCATAAATTATGCTGCCGAGTCTCTAAGGAGACAAAAATTGAGGAAATAGAGTTGACACTTCCTGGAGTCCACCGGAGCCAATGTAGCCATGGAGGCTACACATTTCTTTGAGGGAGAGTAGTTCATAGGTAGCCATTGTCATTTTCCTTAATCTGTTATTTTCTGTGATCTAGAAATAAAGCTGTTCAGATTTTGAGACTTGTGAACCCTGTGCTTGCAAGGGGAGCTGGTGGCAACACTCTGGGTGGTTTTAGATAGTAAAGTTTTCAAACTATCTGAATTGGGGAAATAAGTCAAACTGAAGCATTGTCCCTGGACCTTTCATGTCAATCAAGCCACACTCATTTATTAAATGTTCATTATGCAGAAGGTATGGTGCTAAACATGGGGCATACAAAGACAATGAGATAGTTCATCTCAAAAGGTTTACATTCTGTTGGAAGAACAACATATACACATATAAGGACATACAAGCTATGTACAAAATAAATACTTTGGGGAGAGATGATGACTAAGGGGGTGCCTTAGGGAGGCTGTGACATTTGAAGGAAGCTATTGGGCCTGAGAGGTAGAGATGAGGAGGAACTAAATATCAGTCATGGGGGACGGATTGGACAGAGGCTTCAAGAAGAAAGAGCCTTTTACTATTCTGACAAAGGGTATACAAATATATTTGCATATCCAAACCCTGATTCAGGGTACTGGGTGACGTGTTCCTTAATAATAGGGAACTATCTATCTGTTTTGGAATTCACTTATCTTTACTACTTTATGGTCAGCCTCATGGTCTGGATGTGCCAATTCCAACTGACCTTTCCTCCCTCACCATTGGAAGAGTGTTGTTGAGGCTAAAGAAGAGGAGCAGACCATTCTCTGTGGATTTCAAAAGATCATAAGATGTAGACCCAGAAGGGACCTTAGAGATCCTGTAGTCCAACACCCTCATTTTACATATGGATAAACTGAGACTCTGAGCAGGTAGGTGGCTCAGTGGATAATGCACTGGGCCTGGAGTTCAATGTAAGTTCAAATCTGGCCTCAGACACTAGTCATGTGATCCTGGACAAGTCATTTTACCTCCATTTACCTCAGTTTCCTCATCTGTAAAATGAGCTGGAGAAGAAAATGACAGACTGCTCCAGCATCTTTTTCAACAAAACCCCATGGACAATTGGGTTTTGAAGTGTCAGGGACAGGACATGGATGGATGGAACAACAACCACCACAAGGGAGACTCAGAGAGCAGAGTGTCTTGCTCACGGTGATAAGGTATTAAGTGTTAACTAGAATTCACACATACATTCTAGGCCCAAGGTCTATGGAGGAATCTGTGGGCATTCCTGTCCATCCTCCTTCCCCTCCCCTTTCAGTTCCTCATAGCCCTTGACTGGATGTGAAAATATCCTGATTGATATTTAGGCTTGTCAACCTAGGACATGGCTTGGGCAGCAAGTTCAGAAAGAAACCTGAAAAGGGGGAAGAATGAAAGCTGGGAGTCAATCCATATTTAGGAAACACCCTGCAGTAGAATCTGGGTTCCTTTCCAACAGCCTAGTGAGCCGCCATGTTTGACACTGACAGGTGCAAGCTGAGTGACTCCGTGGGCTGGACAGCTCCCTCCCAGGCCTCTTCCTGCCGATGATGACTCATGTCGTTGATTGTAAAGGGGTTTATGGAGCAGGTATGGTGAAAAAAAGGGGCCTGGTCATCAGCAAAGGGTGATTTCATCCCCATGGCATTAACTTTCCACAAATCTGGACCCATGGAGAGATGAAAGGCCCCACCCACACAGAAAGCACACTCAGCTGGGGAATGATTGAGCTGTTATGAAAGTAGCATTATTCTGAATGGGGCCCCTCAGGGCTGGCTAACTGCGAACAGGTTGCCAGCCTTGAAGCCTTGTTTGTCTCTATTTGATCTCTCTGACAAGCCTGAATATTTAGCTCTTTGCAAATGTTTGAAAACCAGAGGTAGTGGGACTTGGGAAAGGGAAAGAGAAGGGGCTGTATTTCAAAGGGATGTTAAAAGTGATCAGGGATCCAGGCCTGTCTTTTTTTATGTTAGTGAGAGGAAAAGAGCTTGCTGGGGTGGAAATCTCATTTCATAAAGTTTATTATTATTTTCTGGGGTCTGGTTAAAATTGACGTTTATATAAATGCTTCAGAGTTTGTAAAGCACTTTACATTCTCTCATTATCTCATTTCAGCCTCATCAGGTCTTTGAAAGAAATGCTCTTATTCCCATTTTTAAGATGAGGAAATTGAGGGTCTATCAGGGTAAGTTACTTGCAGGTGGCCAGATGGGCTTCTGATTTCATTATGTCATTGGGAAGGCTCTCTCCAAAGTTACCAAGGATCTCTAAATTGCTCAGTTTAATGGCATTTTCTTCATTCTCATTCCTCTTTGCCTCAGGGTTGACCCCTTCTTCTGGACACTCTCTTCTCTCTGGATTTTCATGACACTCTCCCCTCTGGTTCTCCTCCTACCTGTCTGACCCTTCCTTCTCAGTCTCCTTTCCAGGATCTTCCTCAAGGTCATGCCTGCTAACCTGAGTGCTCCCCAAGTCTCTGTCCTGTGCTCTCTCTTCTCCCTCTATTTCACTTCGTGCTTCTAGGCAGCTCCCAGGGGTTTAATGATCATCTCTTTGCAGACAATTCTCTGATCTATTTATTCTGCTTTAATCTCTCTCCTGGTCTGCAGTTTTGCGTCTCCACCTGCTTATTTTTCATCTCACACTGGATGTCCGATAGACATCTCAAACTCAGCATGCCTGAGACAGAGCTCATTATCTTTCCTCCAAAGTCTCCTTCTCCCCAACCTCCCCATCACTGACAAGGGTGCCCCCAACCCCAGTCACTCAGGCTTGTGACCTGGGAATCCTCAGTTTCTCACTCACCCCACATATATTCAAGTTGGAGGAAGTTCTTTTCTCCTATTTGTTGGACACCCTGAGGTTCTCCATCAGCATGCTTTAGCTTCTTTGCTGGAGTCTTTGTACAGCCACAAAGCTGGCTCTCTTTAGGCCCAGGGATGAACTTGGGACATGATAAAAAGGACAAACATTATTGTTCTTTGTTCAGTCATTTCTGACTCTTGGTGACCCCTTTGGGGTTTTCTTGGCAAAGATCCTGGAGAAGTTTGCCATTTCCTGCTTTAGCTCATTTTATAGATGAGGAAACTGAGGCAAATATGGCTAAGGGATTTTCCCAGGGTCACACAGCTAGCAAGTATCTGAGGCCAGCTTTGAACTCAGGAAGACGAGTCTTCCAGACACCAGGTCTAGCTCTCTACCCACTGCACCCCCTAGCTGCCCAAGTATGAATCTCCCAGCTTCCAAAATTCACATGTCATTCTCTGGGAATGGAAGGGAGGGGAGGCCAAGGTTGAGGCCTCCCTTTCCCCCCATTATTCCTTCTTAGGGGTTTGGCTTCTCTCTTCATTGCCAGACATTTGGATCCCAATTCCAAACTAACTTCAGGTTTTATACAAACCCCCAGGTCATGATTGAGTCTCCTGAACTAACTTGAACCCTCTTCTTCTAGAGTGTCATTTAGTTGGTCCAATGATCAAGGATCTTATGCATTTAGTCCTAAAGTCCTTAATTGATTGATTAAATTAGAACCATTCTCATCTGTAGTATCACTTACCAGCAAGATTTGGGAATGTTGGCTAGTGATTGAGGGGAAATTCCTTAGGCCATAGTGGAAAGGGACACCAGAAGTAGAAAGGGTTTGAGGTAGGATATTGAGGGGAACGTGATCAAGGAGATGTAGCATGGAAGGGGAATTTTCATCTTGGAAGATGGTCACTTAATCACAGGATTCCTGGGAGCAGGAGGAACCATTTTGCTCGCCAAACAATGGGAATTGGTTAAGACAGGGCTTTTAGGGTTTATGGTCCTATAATGAGGGCCTGGTGTGAAGTTTCAATGTTTCCTCTCCAAACACCAGGGAGCTGATGGCGACAATGGTGAAGAGGTCAGCTAGGCATTAGAATTCTTAGTCACTAGTCTGAATCTAAACATGGCATCCACTCTGTAGTTTTATCTCAAGATTACAGAGAATGAGGCACACTAAGAATATATCTTATGCATTCTAAACACACTAAATCTTTTTTTAGACTTGGTGTCTGGGGTCCTTGTCATCTAGGAATTCACTTGGGTATCTAGAACTTCCTGCCTGGGATGACACAAGGTGTTTGCTTGAGGGTCTGGTATTTCTTATTCCAGAGAAAATCTCTGTGGACATCAATCCTTGCTCACTGTTCTATCCCACTTGTGGCTTATGTTGTTTGTGTAACGTGAACCACACAGTGCCTTGGTAGGTAAGTGGCAGACTGCCCTTGACAGGTATTGTTCTGCTCATGTGCCAGAAATATCCAGATAGTGATCACAGAACCAAGTATTTCCCTAACTACTCACACAGTCCATTTTCATTGCATTTAGCTCAAACAGGATGCTCATACAAAAATGACAAATTATGACTTTTACCTTAGACTGCAAAACTTCCATTCACTCAATTTAATAAGGTGGAATTTCAGAGCTAGGAGGCACCTCCATGTCTGTGCAGCTCACTCTGGATCTGGATCGCTCAACACCATACACAGCATTTGTTCTTTCAGTGGCTGCTTGAAGAACTCTGGGAATGGTAACTGACTAGTTCTGGAGGTTACTCATTCCATTCTTGGACAGCTTTCTTGCTTAGAATGTTCTTCCTGACATCAAGCCAATATTGACTTCTTTATAACTTTGAAAACATTCTCCAAATCCACCAAACTATAGCTTGGCAGGACCTTGAATCCTTCATTTTGCAGCTACCCAAGCTGGGATCACTAACTCCATACAATATCTTAATTCTCACTTCCTCCTTTCCCCCTCAGTCAAAGGGAATAACCCAAGCCCCGTTAGAAATTCCTAACTCAACATGACCTTCCTGAACCTCTTGGTCCAAATACTAGCTCTTCATTCTCTGCTTCCTGACAATCAGTCTTAACTCACTCTTTCTAAACAGAAGTGGTTGACTTGCTAACATGCCTCCTGCACCAATTGCAGCATCAAGAGATTGCCCAGACACACCTTTGGTGCCCAAGAGATAGTAATGGGCAACTTGAAAGCCCTCTTCGGTATGGGCACACTGCTGCTGCTACCTCTTTAGTGTTTGCTGACTTGAATAAATGTATCTTTTTATTTCTAATATGTTGAAAACATTGATCCTTCTCTACGCCTACAATAACTCTCTCTTTGAACATGTTTTTCAAAGCTCATCGATAGTAGCTTAGCAATGAGGGAATGAATAAACAAATGACTGAAAAGCACATATGATGTGCTTAGGATGGGCTGAGCACTCTGCTAAGGGTTGAGAACAGAAATAAAGACAGTCTTTGCTCTTTGGGAGATCTAAGAGAAGAGGATGGCATGTGTGGAGGGCTCAGTGCTAGGGCAGCTGTCAGAACCCAAAATGTCAGATCCAATGGAAATGGATCTACTTTGGAGCTATTTCCATTGTTAAAAGTACATCCATTTGTGACATTGTTCCATTAGATGGTGCTGCTGAAGAGGTCAGGGCTCAGTACCTTTAGAGGCTAATGTTGGGTCAGGTGTTCCCCTAGATAAAGGCTAAGGAAATAGATTGGGAGAACAAGGCTGGTGGCTTGGGAAACACATATACCCCTGGAATTCTTGAGTACAAGATCCTGGGCTGGGTCTATGGGTCTGTGGGGCAGTAGGGCTGGGCTATCTGCCCCAGCAGGCACATTGAGCACTTCCTGTCTCTTCCCTGGGCTCCCACCACTCCTACAAGGTTATTTAGGTTGAATTCTGTAACTCTGGATGTAGTGTGTGGACTCAAACTCAGAGTGCAGCTAAGAGCACTTTTCAGCCATCTCTTCTCTTACCATTGTACCATTGCTTTCAATTTTCTGTTAACAATGCTCAGTTCTATGCTTTGGCATCTACCGTGCAGTCTCCTTGGTAGACAAGGCAGAAGCACACAGAGATTAAGAAGTCCAGTCCTATCCCCCATCTCCTTCTAATCCCTCCTCTGACCTTTGTGTCACTCAGAGACCTTCAGGTCTTTTTCATTGTCTTTAGCATTTATCTAAAGCTTTAGCTTATGGTATGTGTTAGTTTTCCTGGCTTCCTTCCTTTGGCCTGCCACACTTACATATGCATCTCTAGGGACTTGTCTTTGCTTCTACCTTTTAGACCTGACTAAAAAGCTGAGCTGATTAATGAGTCTCATAGAAAGAGTCTGGACAGATGTCTAGGGGTGGGGAGGAGGGGAAGAGGGGCTGGGCATCTGCTGTTTAGGGACCTCCAAGCTGAGCTTGGAGAGTTTCATTACCTGATTGGCCACAGGAGGATGTTGTTTGCAGGCTTAATCATTTACTAAGCTCCACCAGGGCACAGAGAGGTTGTGATGGACCTTGATGAAGGTCTGCCTGTAATGCATTAGTGAAATCCTGGGTCCTCATACTGAAAAAGGCCAACATCTGGTATGCTCTGTTTACTTAATCAACAACCCCTTATTGAGAGACAACTCTGTACCAGGTACCATGTCAAGCAACAATGGTTCATAAATAAAAATGAATCAGTCCCCTTGAGGTAAGTACTGTGGTATCAGTATCTTCATTTTACAGATGAGGAAATTGAGGTTCAGGTGACATACTCATGGTCACATAGCTAGCAAGTGTTAGTAAAGGAATATGAAAAGAAATAGTTCTTCCTGATTGAAGGGAAATTCCTTAGGCCATAGTGGAAAGGGACACCAGAAGTAGAAAGGGTTTGAGGTAGGATATTGAGGGAAACGTGATCAAGGAGATGTAGCATGGGAGGGGAATTTTCATCTTGGAAGATGGTCACTTAATCACAGGGTTCCTGGGAGCACTCTCTCCCCTATGATACACTGCCACTAAAATATAATTGGGATTCAGAAAGGAAGTTTAGAATTGTTACAAATTAAGATAAATGCCTCAGTCTACTTTTCTTTCAGGCTGTATGCATTTTTTAGGTACTTTCACTGACCATTATATGTGAGTACCAGCTTTTTCCCAAGCAGTTTTATCAAAGTGTGCAGCATAGAGAAACCTTCTTCAAAAAACTTTGAAGTCACTAAAAATTCCAACTCTCTTCTGCTTGTGATGAAAGGTGTGAGATTGAAGCCCTGGGAGGTCTGAGGCAGGAACTGCACTGCAGAATCTCAGGTATATCAGCCCAGGATGGGAGTCCAGTGGAACTGAGGAAGTGAGAGTTGTAGAGTCCCAAGTATCTGCAGTGGCTGCTCCTGAGATTATCAGCCCACACATTAAATGTCTGTAAGACACCTACTTGAACTTTTAGGATCCAAAATGGGGTGATTGATAAGTGTTCTCTCCACCTCCCCTTGTTGACCTTGAAAGATCTGTAAAATATTTCCCCAGAAAAATCCTGGAACAGTGGGATCAGCAGAAAGGGCAAACAGTCTCATAGCATGTGAAACTAGGAAAATCGCTAAGGAGAGTCCTTCTTGCTGTGGTTGAAGGGGATAAGTGCAGGACTGGAGCTGTCCCAGACATCCCTGCTCACAAACCAGGAGGAGATCCAGAGCCCTGGGGAGTGGAGCCCTGTTACCATGGACCCCAGGACCCCAGGTGTGCCTCAGCATTCCAGGGGAATAAGGAAGACACTAGGGCAGCCCGAATCACCAACTACTGAGCTTGCCTATGCTCTAGCTCAGCAGAGGAGACCTCCTCTAGCCAAACCACCCCTTCCCTACACTTAACAAGCTAGCTCCAGGGTAAATCTGGGGAAACACAAAAAAGACTTCACCTGGCCTCTGGTTTCTCACAGCTTACCAGCTTACCACCTCACAGCTTACCAGCTTACAACCAGCTTACCACCAGGTAAACTGCAGCACTTTAGCTTCTACCTGAAAGAACCAGAGGCCACAACACACAAAGCCTCATGTTCAAGGTACAAGAACTGTGGGACAGACACCTGTGCCCTAGAAGCAGAGATCTACTTTAAAAACTAAGGAAAGGGCAATTATCATCATCATGAGTAAGAAGCAAAGCAGTAAAGAAAAGATCATAGAATCTTTCTATGGGGACAAGGACCAAAACACAAATACCAAAGAGGCCGGCATTGAGACTGTACTCCCATCTGAAACTTCAGAAGGGACTATGAGCTGTTCTCAAGCACAAACAGCACTCTTGGAAGAGTTGAAGATGAATTTTAAGAGTCAAATTAGAAAAACAGAAGAAAAACTGGCCAATGATTTTAAAAGTATGAAAAAAGAATTCACTGAAGAGAACAGCTCCTTAAAAAGGAGAACTGGACAAATTGAAAAGGAAGTGCAAAACCTAACTGGGAAAATTGGACAAATTGAAAAGGAAGTACAAAAACTAACTGGAGAAAATAGGTCTTTAAAAGGGATAGTTGGACAGATGGAAAAGGAGATGCAAAAATTAACTGAAGAAAACAATTTGATAAAAATTAGAATTGGGCAAGGAGAAGCTAATGACTCTATGGGACATCAAGAATCAGTCAAACAAAATCTAAAGAATGAAAAGATAGAAGAAAATATAAAATATCTGGTTGGAAAAACAACTGACCTGGAAAATAGATCCAGGAGAGAAAATCTAAGAATTATTGGCCTACCAGAAAGCCATGATGAGAAAAAGAGCCTGGACAATATCTTCCAAGAAGTCATCAAGGAAAACTACCCAGAAGTCCTAGATCCAGAGGGTGAAATCATCGTGGAAAGAATCCACTGTTCATCTCCTGAAAGGGATACCAAACTAAAAACACCAAAGAATATTGTTGCCAAAGTCCAGAACTATCAAGTGAAGGAGAAAATACTACAGGCAGTCAGAAAGAAACCATTCAAATGTTGAGGAGCTACAGTCAGAATCACACAGGACCTTAGATTAAAAGATCAAAGGAATTGGAATATGATATTCCGTAAGGCAAAGGAGCTGGGACTACAACCAAGGATCAATTATCCAGCAAAGTTGAGCTTAATACTCCAGGCAAGGAGATGAACATTCAAAGAAGTTATGAGATTTTCCTTTAAACTCTGCTGAGATGACTGTATTTAAAAAAAATAATCAGAGTTGTGCTTTCTCATTATCTAAGAGACTTGGTGCCATTTGTCCTTACAAGGAAACTGCCTAAGTGGGAGGAATAGCATCCTATAACTTATTGAAGTTGGTATCTCATGTAAATTAGAGATTAAACAAGAAAAGGAAACAATGATTTGGTTGGTAATTCACTTGTCAGTGTGATCTACACCGAATTTAAAGCTGAATTTGATGGAAATAGAAAACTCTTTCTTCCTAAGTGGGATGGAATCTCAGCCATGGGGGAAAATGGCTTATTTCTTAGGTCTTTTCTTGCCACAGCAAGGCAACAGAGAGTCAATTGTGCATACAAACAAACAACCAAGAATTATAAGAGAAAAGCAGTATAGATGAGGGCCGTAGTGATATGTCTGAAGGGAAGAGAAGGTGAATTGTCCAGTTAGGGGGCAAACCTAAGGGAGAACCATTCAGTGCACTCTGGTTCCATTATGCCCAATCACTATCAGAGGCAGTAGTGACAGGTCCCCTAAGCTGGGTGGACTCCCTCTGAAGGACTGATGAGAAGGTGTAGACCATAGTCACACAGGACAAGGGAGCAGGTGAATGGTGATTCGAATAGCTAGGGAATTTACTAACATTGATAAGGTGAGTTAAGAATATTAACTGTTCTTTGAATGGAATGATGTTAGTATTGGGAATCTAGCAAAATTGAACTGTGCCTTTTGTCCTATAGGAGGTTGGAACCCACAGAAGGAGTCAACATTGGTTCATAGAAATATAGGGAAGTATTCATCCTGACATGAGTCAGTCAACAAACATTTATTAAGTGCCTACTATATGCCAGACATTCAGCTATGCGTTCTACAAACATTACCTCATTCGATCTTCTCTACAACTCTTAGAGGGAAGGTTGTATTACACCCATTTTTATAGTTGAGGAAACTGAGGCAGACAGAGGTGCCCAGGGTCACACAGCTAGTGAGTGTCTGTGGCTAGATTTGAACTCAGGTCTTCCTGGCTCCAGGCCCAGAACTCTATTCACTGTGCCCCCTTAGCTGCCTGCAGCATGAGAAGTGGAGGTATTAGAGTAGACATCTGATATTTTTGTTTCTTTAAAGAGGATTTCAGACTTGAATCCTTAAGGAAGCATCCAGGAGCAGTGATATGTGGGGGAGGAGTGAGAGAGATGGGGGAAAACCAGAAGAAAGAGCCTGGGAAGAGTCCTGGGAGGCCACAGGGAATTGCCCATAGCTAAAGGTGGAGAGTTGTCATGGCAATTCCAGCTAGGCAACTACTTCTCTTAAAAGAAGAAACAAAATTCCAGAATCCCATAACTCTGACTGAAGCATCCAAAAGTCACTATAATTTGGCCAACTCAGTCCACCAAACTCCTTACAGCCATTTCCTGTGAAGTGTTACCTGGCAATGCCTCCCTGCCTTGTCCTCAGGAAGGTGATACATTTTGACACACCAAGTTTGGGGACTTCTCATTTCTTGCTGCTAAATTTGATCCTGTTAGGTCCAGTCCCATTACTCTCAGCTGCCCAGATCTAACTCTGCCCTTCAGTGGGTCACTGCCCTCTCTAACTTTTGTGTCAGGTGTACCTTGGACAAGTCTGGCATCCATGCTTCTATCTGAGCCAGTATCATGACAGTGATAACAGTTGGCATATCTATAACATTTTGAGCAAGTCAGTAAACTTCTGACAGCCCTGACTCCCTCATCTGTAAAATGGGGGACATAAGACTCTGTATCTTCCCTGCCTCACAAGATTATTCAAGGAAAATTATCTCTAAACCATATGGTGCATTGGTTCTGATATCACTGGATCTGGGAAGAGACCTGGGGGTGGGTGGGCAATGGTCATAAGACATCCCTCCCCTTCTACAGGGAAGAGGCAATGAGGTTCTGAGTGGAGTGCTTCACCTGGAGTCAGGAAGACCTGCCCCTGAATTCTATCTCAGGCACTTAGGGCTGTGTGATGCCAGGTAGGCTCCTTAACCTCCCTCAGCCTCAGTTTCCCCACCTGTAAAATGAGAAGGTAGGATTTGATGACCTCTGAGTTTCCGTCCAGGTCTGGAACTCTCTATGTCCCACAGATGGGGAGCATTGCTAAACTGGCAGAGTATCTACACAGAAATCCAGGATATACTGAATGAGCTCTTGTCTAACTCCTCTTTTATTTACATCTTCAGGCCCACATTCCTCAGCCAGCTTTTTCAGATTGTCTGTATCCTTCCACCTACCCTCTATCCTACAGGTCCTTAAGACTCTACTGCACTTGTTTCTCTTATGATTTCCTTGTTTATTTGAAGTTATTGAGGTTGATAGCTTGGGAGTCAAGGTGGGATGGTCCCTGCAGATCCAACCTTGGAATCGGGAAGCCCTGGCAACTGCCATGTACTGGTTGTGGGGTCCTGGACAAGTTCCTTCATCTCTCTGTGCCCAATAAGTGAGAGACCAGTTTCTGAAGAGGGAGTTTTCACACTAGGAGTTCCCTATTCCAATGAAATCACAGATCTAAGTACAAAAACACAAGTGATTGCTCTCCTGGTTTTGTGTTTGTCTTAGGCTTCATCTTCCCAGAAAGCTTTGGTTGTGTCTACTCTTTAGATTTCCCCCTGAGCACCCTCCTGCATTTCTTCTGCCTTGTAGATGTAGAGAAATGCCAGCTCACTCACTGATGTCATCGTTGAACCGTGGAGGCTAGAAAACCAGAACCCTCACAAACTGTTCTCTTAGACTAATTCACATGCTTCCTTTGATAAACTTTGCTTTAGAGGAGACCTTGGCCCTTGCCAAATATGGCTCCAGGCTGGGCTGGGCTGGGAACTCACTCCAGATGACTCAGAGGGTGTGTTGCTAAAAGAATGCTCCGCCCCAAACCCCAGCCTGGGCTGGAGAGACAGTTTGTGCCTTATTCATAGAAAGCTCCAGAGAATTGCTCTCTCTTGGATATAGGAACTGAATGGAGGCAACAGCAGCTCCTGGTATTTAAAAGTCACAATTTTCAAAGTTGTTAGAAACTCTTGCTTTAAAAAGAAATATCTCGTAAGCAGTTGTGCTTGGGAAAGGAAACCTTCCCCTCTGGAATACCACCATGAGCCTGCAAGAGTTTGTCTCTGCACTTCTAATTTGAGTTATATTTGCGAATCATTGTCTCACACTCTTAGAAAGGACCCCTAGACATGATCCTCATTTGACAAAGGAGAAAACAGAGGGTAAGAGAGCCTAAAATTGCCCAGCCAGCAAACAGCAAGGAGCAGGCTCAAACTCAGTTGTCCCAACTCCAAATGCAGGCTTTTTGTCATCTCCCTGAGGTTTAATCATGGCTTATGAAGTCCCCCCATTTCTCTTGAGCTAAGAAAAGGCTGTTTTAAAGATGGATATGTCATCTGTGCATTTACAGGAGGGTGAAAAAGTCCATTTCTGAAAGAGAGGTAAAGGGAATGTTCACTCTTTTTTTTTTTTTTTTGCCTGACTTTAAAGTTTGACTCATTCTAAAAGGGAAGCAATTTGGGATTATGGGATCAAAGACTCAAAGGGTTTGGAGCCCTAAGTTTTGTCCTGGTTCTACAATGGGAATTTCAGTATGGCTCTTAACTTCCTTGGGATTCAGTTTCCTCAAAAGCTAGAAGGAATTGGATTCCAAGATCTAGAACCTGAAGAAATTCTGCTGCATTCGACAAATATTTATGAAGTGCCTCCCCTGTGCTAGGTACCAGTGATTCAAAGAAAAGCTCCAAGCATTTCTTGCCCTCCAATATCTTCCATTCTGCTCTCTCTGATTCCTATGACTACTGTGACTTACAAAGTAAGAAACCAATGCCTGGGTACTATGAGCATCCCACCATGAATGAATGGATGAACAAATAAGGAAGGAAGTAAAGAAATAAATGAGATTGTTTCTTTGGGAGAAAGAGACTCAGAAGAACCCAGTTCAACAATGCAAAGTGATCTTTTGAAACAGATTCTACCAACAGCACCACAAGACCAACTCAGAGTTTCCTTTTATGTCCATTTCATGGGAAAACCTGATGGTCACAAAGGGAAATTTTTGACCTCATCTATTGCCATTGACAGCTCCCATGTTCGTTGCCATCATTTTCAAAAATGAGAAAGGCCAGAACACACTTTCCACACACACAACACACACACACACACACACACACACACACACACACTCACACACACACACTCACACACACATTTGTACACAAATTTACACACACCTACACATACATACCAGGCATAAATCCACATTCACGATGCACCACTCTGATTTTACCTCTTGGAATTAATGGGGTGTGTGAGAACTGCCTGGCTCTTGAGGTTCAACCTGAAGAAGGTCTCTGTAGGCCAGAATGCTACTTAAGCAGTGGTTAATAAACCTGAGCCTTCAGAATATCTGTTCTCTCAAAAGCTTGTAGGGGATTTTGAGTAATGGTTAATAGATTTGATTGGAATTAATACGAGTTTTTTCTTTTTTTGCTTAAAGATTATCTCCGACATGGAAGAGTTTAATTTGGAGCTATATATCTGTAGTGTGTAGAGACATATATTATCAGAAGTTTCAATGCCATGTGATTCATTTTTCATTCCTTTTTTCCCCATTTAATGGAACAGAGCATGAGGAATCCAAGGGAGGCCTCAGACCAGCAGACTTTCAGTGGCTAAACACCCTTATCAGGCCCATTTGTTCCCAGTGGTCAAAGTCACTGTAAAATGATAAATTTAAGGGAATATGTGACAGGGAATGCTATTCCCACATGTATGGGAGGGATATTTTTTGTATCTCCTTTTTGCTGTTCAGTAGCAGCCATACCATGTTCAGAAATCTTGCCACCCTTTTTATCTGATATGAAAATGGAAGTAAAAGACCCATTGAATGCAACAGCCCACCCAAGGGTTGCTATGGCAAAGCCTTGCTCAGTGCCTTGTGGGAGATAGCTAGTGAATGGGGGGGAGGGGCTTCTCTGTTCCCCAGTCCAGTCTCCATAGCTGCCACAATCACCGGCAAAGGATGACCCAAACAATGAAAAGCTCTGCAAAGTGAAGATCTTTTTTATTTAAACAGAAAATTCAAGAGGCAAAATGCTTCAGCTGGCAAATATCAATGAGACATTCCCATCTGGGGCAGCATCCCCATTTAGGTACAGTATACCCTGCTTCTGCCATCCCTTCAGCGGTAATACACGCACACATGCATATGTATATATATACATATACATACATGTGTGTATATAGATATACACACATGTATGTAGATATACATATACACACATATATACATACACAAATACACATACGTTTACATCTAAAGAGGCAATTGGAAGCTATTTCCTTTTCCTACACAGAACTAAGTATGAGGTGCTTGATTTCCAAGTGTCGCCCCAGGAGCACTGGAAACGTCTGAAGGAGCTACAACCTCTCCGAAGTGCAGAGTCATGCCAGAGTGGAAAGATGAAGGATGCTATTGAACAGATAGATGATGGAGAAAGAGGACTGGCCAGTCAGGAAGCGAGTTTAGGGATTCCGTTGCTATCTTTGAGATTTCAAGAGAACAGAAGCCAGGTTTCTAACACATTGGTGGCAACCTTATGAACAAGTAGCAATGGGCTGGAATATACATTATTGAAGGGAATATGAACATCAATGTGGCCTGTATTCAATACAGTACAATAAATATTGAGCACCTACTATGTGCTAAGCACTATGCTAAATTCTGGGGGTCCAATGAATAAAAAGGCAGTCCCTGCCCTCAAGGACTTTATAATCTAAAATGAGAGACAGCCCAAAAAAGGAGGCAGGAAAGCAAACAGGTAGGGAGAGGACACCAGGGTTCATCTTGTTCCATGGAGTTGAAACCAGGAGGGGCAGCAGATGTGAAGTGGAGTGATCAAAGAATCTAATTTCTATCCTCTATAGAGGAAGATATTGGGAAGAGTTTGGGACCCCCACCCCAACTACCTTCAGCCCTCCTAGCAGAGGGAAGAGGAAACTGAGGGAGGTGGTGTCAATCATGGTAGTGAGTTTAGAGTGAGGAGCTTATCCTGGGACTTAGGAGTTGAAACCAATCAGAGCAGCAGACACAAAGAAGAATCCAAAGGATGAAAGATATACTAATAAGGTATTGAGCTTTCTTGAATTCTCCTGTGGAAGACAAGTGACTTAGATATGTCCATAATGAAGCCTGCTTAGTTGCCCTGCCATGAAATTCTATTTTTTCTTTTAAAGAATGGTTTCGTGGCCAAGGGATCAAAGATGCATCTTCCCAGAATGATCAGACTAACCTAGGTCACCCACTCCATTCTGATAATCCTTAGAATTATCAGGTTGAACAACAGAAGATTCTGAAATCTGCGTTTCTGAATGATGAAAGTGAGTGCATTCATACCCCAGTGTGCATAGCAGCTGTCTCTCCCTCATCTCTGCCAATGGCTGACTGAATCCTTTGAGAGCTTCATGGACCGATGACTTGGAGGCTGTCCTTCCTGGGATGGGGGATAAGGATTTTGTGCCCCAATAGTCAGGATCACTAGTGATCTCCTCTGAGCTCAGAGTGGATTCTTTGTTCTGAGCTGCTGATCTTGCCTAAGACCATAGAAGGTGACTGGTGATGTTCATGCTCCACCTGGAAGAGCAGGACATGAAGGATGATTCCCTTCACCTTCTGTCCACGTATGATCACCTTTTGGTCACCTGGTGGCCACACTCAATTTCCCTTATTTAGCCTTGACCACAATTCCTCAAGTGCCCCCATCACCTTTCCTGGCTCCTCCCACCAATCCATTTGACTGATCTGCTGCACTGGCCAGCATGCTTGACTTACCTTTTCTTATTCACTTTGCCCTGTTGACTGATGTCTTCTTTCCCTTCTTCTTGAACCCTTATTTGTAGTTTCCTCCACCTTAATCCTGCTAATTTTTCCTCATCCTGTTCTTTGACTTCAGCAGAATCTGGCCTTCAACATTGTTCTCCTTCAAATTTTCCTCAGTTTCTCCTGCATTTTCCTGACCAAACTATCTCTTCACCAGTTTAAAGCCTCCAGACCACCAACATAGCTTCCTTCCTTCTTTCTATTCAGTGCATATCCTCCCTTTCTTCTTCTCCTTCTGCAACTGCTTCCCGGGGAAACCCGGAGTGATTTGGCAGGAAAATAATATACAAAAAGGGGTATAATATGGGCAAGGAATGGTCAGGCTTGTTTATGGAAAATAACAAATTCCAGAAAAAGAAGTTTGAACTTGGTGGGCAATAGAGAGCCTTTGAAGGAATTGGGAGAGGGCAGTGACACGGATCTGGGCACAAGGAATATTATTTTGGCAGTGTTTTAAAGAGTGGATTCCAAGAAAAAGTGGAAGTTCAAAAGGCCTTCGTAAGTGCCTGAGAAAACAGAAAGGAATTATGTCGGACAAAAGAACGTATATATGAGAAGGGAAGGGTGAGAGCATGATTATGGACATAACCCTGATAACTGAGTGAATATGACAGTCAAGAAAAAGAGAGAAGGAAGAGTAAAAGGCAATCCCAAGGATGCCAGAATTGGAAACAGAGCAAGTCAATCTCTTGAACTAATCAGACTAGATCTGTCTTGTGAATAACTGTCCCTAGACTTCCAGCCTGGGAAAGAGAAGGACTCTTAGTCTGGAGAGAAAGGAAGGAAGAAAAGAATGGTCTTCATATATGAATGGAGGCTGGACTGGGGTGGGGAGAGGTTGGAGGCAGGCAGACTTATCCAAAGGCTATTGCCATAGTCCAGGTGTGAGGTGATGAGCTCTGTACCATGCGGGAGGAGGGGGACAGAGTCAGACAAGAGAAGGGAGTGTATTAGAGAGATGTTACAAAGACAAAATTGACAGGCCTCAGCAATGGCTTGGAGATAGATGGTGAGAGACAATGGGATGTCCAAGAGGACTCCTAGGTTGTGAGCCAGAGGGAGGAGGAAGAGGATGATGCCTTCAACAGAAAGAGAAATTTTATGATAGAGTTACTTAAATTTCTAAACTTAAGTATAGGATGACATCATTGTTTGCATGTTAATCAGAAGATGAGAAGTACTCTATTGACGAAGCATCGTTTAGTAAATTGGTCTCTCCTAAAGAACCTTCCAGATTCCACCTGGAGCAGCTCACTCACCAAGAAGGACAAAGGGGAAAAGGGGCAGGTTGCGGGGAGGGTGGACAAAGATCTGATGCTTCATCCCAGAAAATAACACGCAGAGATGAAAAAAAAAACCCAAAACAACAGGAGCCCGAGAGAGTGGGACAAGTCAGCGCACATTTTATTTTTCTAATTTTGGTCACCCTGGCTGTAAATAGGACATTGGGTTCTATTTTTATCAAAATGGTAAAGAAAGATGAATAGAGGCAGTTTTTAAACCTACTATTGATTTCTCTGAATATCTTAATTCAACACTTCTTCTGGTCTCTCTCTCTCTCTCTCTCTCTCTCTCTCTCTCTCTCTCTCTCTCTCTCTCTCTCACTCTCACTCTCACTCACTCTCACTCACTCTCTCTGACTGTCTCTCTCTCTCTTCCCCTCCCTCTCTTTCTCTCTCTCTCTCTCTTTTTAGCATCCGCTTATATAACTCAAAGGAAAAGCAAATCTCCGGGGCCTGTCTTAATGCAAGATCCCCTGAGCACCGTGATGCCTCTCCTGAGTCTTGACAATCTAATTGAACAGTGTGAGATGCTACAACCCAAGGACTGACGGGTCGCTGCTGGCGGGCGCTGTAGACATTTTTTTAGATAAGGTTTCTTTGTTTAATATGGAATTTCTCAAAATGGTCCATGCAGGGTTTTTTTCCCCAATTGTAAACCTTCTAAAAAGGAACAAAAATCAGTGATTTTAGTTGATAGGAAACCCAACAGCGAGCAATTTTAATAGGATCTGACCCTTTTACAGGTCCTTGGTTCTGGTTTGCTTTAATGTTCCCCTAAACAGCCTTATCCTTTACACCACATGCATGTCAAATACTGCTGCATAGATGCTGCCCTTTTTGTAACAACTGTTTATTAAGCCCCTACCTTGTGCTCTGCACTGAGCTAAGTGCTTTGCAAATATTATGTTAAATCTTTATAGTAAATCCAAGAGCACTCTCATTTTCCAATTGAGGAAACTGAGGTTACGCTCCTTACCCATGTCCCACAGCTAGTAAATGTCTGAGGCTGGATTCGAACTCAGGTCTTCTTGACTGCAGACCAAGGGCCTTATCTGCTAGACCACTTCAATGCCTGTCCTCCACCAAAGGCCTCTTCTGGAGTCTTAGTATAACTTTGGATGACTTTTGACATTGAAAGCTTTGCTGGTGGGTAGCAGACTCTGACAGACCCTATCAAAGATATTCAACAAACATTAAGTTAGTGTCTACTGTGTTCGAGACACCATGCCAAGCCCTGGAAAGCTAGAATGACTTTGACCAGGGCCTTCACAATAAGACCATGTATGTATGTCTAATGATCAGCCTAATTAAATTCTAGAGGGTGATGACCAAGTGCCAGGGTTTGGGGGCACAACAGTTCTCAGACTATCCACTAAGGGGTCTAGATCTGCATTGGTAGAGACACGGCCACACTATGTGTCCAAGGATCATAGGAAGTTGTTGAAATATGACTTTAGACTTTTAGGAACTTTTCTCCCCCTACATATGGACAACATCATAGGAACGTGGTATTAGTACTTTCTCATGATTGACACTGGAACCTTGAGAAGTCAGCTCTGGTGACATACTTCTCTGGGCATAGAAAGCCATTCTGCTGCTGGGCTGGTGGCCACGGAGGGGGTCAGAAACCTCATACCTTGAACTTCTTTAGAATCTCACCACTGAGGTGGGTTTGAAGCCGGACAGATCCAGGGAAGGAGGAATCCTGAATAGAGCTACAGATGTCAGCTAGTCAGCAAGCATTGTTTTAGGTCATCCCTCTACAGAGAGATTCAGGGTCACCCAGGGTCACAAACGTGGGGGCTGAAATTTGGGCCTCTGAAATTCAGCAAAGGTTCCACTTTGCTGTGCTGAGGAAAAACAAGCTTTCAGGCTGCCAACAATTTACTGACTCCACACCCTTGGGAGGCCTGCATGGGCTCTGGCCTGAGGGTGGGAACAGTTATTTCTTATGTTGTGCTAAGAGACACGAGAGTGAGAAAAGACAAGTAAAACGTTCTACTAGTTAAAAAAAAATCAGAAAAGAGATAGAAAGAGAGATACATTCAAATGGGGAAGATGGAGGGGCTGGATGTGATTTACACTGAAATTAAATATTTGAGCTCTCAGATGATCCTCTTTGATTCATCAGGAAATCAAGCTCACCTGCTGGCAGATGCATTGAGAAGCATGTGCCCTGTGTGGTGCTCAGAGATTGGCCTGTCCAAACATGTGTGTACAGGAGCAGGAATCCCCCTGTGTAAAGAAAGGCCTGGGTTTCTGGGAGGGGGGGCAAATCACCTAACCTCCCTCAGTCTTAAGTTTCCTCATTGTTAAAATGAAGAATTCTCTCTTAGCCCAGATGCCCGTGGAGGTCCCTTCAGCTCTTGATCCATGACCCCATTCCTATAATATGAATAGAGGGTGGTTCCCAGCTCCTTTATATCCAGCTCATGTTTAACTGTCTTTATGATGCCTATCAATCCCTCTTTAAAAATTGTTTAGGATATTTTCTCTGCTTCTATCTCTATTTCTGTCTTTTGGTCTTTCTCTTTCAATTTAAGTAAATTAAGAATAATTTTGTTCTGAAAAATTTGTAACAGCCCTTGAGATCCAGAAGCCTTTTGGGGGGGGGGAGTGGGGGAGGATTGACAGAAAATGGTTAGGATTCCTTATAGTTGAGTGATAGTTATATTTTGAAGGAAGTACAACCGATTATGAGACACCATGGAATGGAAATAAGGCCTAATGTTTGATGTAGAGAAGAGGCTTTGAAGAAGAAATCAGTGTTAATTTTGTTATTCATGAGTCATAATTTCAAGAGTGTTTTTGTGCTTGGAGAGATGGTAAGATGGAATGGTTAAAAAGCCAGGCTTTGAGTCAGGAGACCTGGGCTCCAATCTCTCCTCCAACATACTCACTGCATGATCCCAAGACAGACCCTTCAATCTCTCAGTGTTCTAGGTAGCCGCCGAAATAAGTTATTGATCAGTGAAGGGACTTTTCTCCTCTGGGAGTTCCCAGGTTCACTCTTGACCCTCATCCCAGTATTTACAAGATTTCTCTACTTTGTCTATAGAAAAATGGTCTAGGAGAGGCAGATGGCCCACTCCTCCAGGGAATGTCTTTAAATGTTGGGACAGTGGTATGAGAATCTCCTACTATATGGGTCAGTTCTACAAATGGCAGCCTAAATTGACTTGGGGTCTAGCTTAGCCTGGTTATGTCCCTTTGAGAAATCATCCGTGTGGAGCAGGCTCCGGGGGGTGGGGACTTTGTCTTCTTTTGTATTCCGTTCTTAGCGCTGTGTCGGGCACATAGATGCTTGCTCATTGTTCACTGACCGACTGACTAGAAGAGTGTCTGGTGAAATACCCACTGATTAAGAGAACAGGGAAGCCATCATTTTGCCTTGAATTCTCCATTTTAAAAAAAAAGAAAAAAAGTTTCTTTATTCCAATCTGCTAAATTTAGAACAATGCTCAGTCTAATTTCTTCCATGTCAATTGGCTTATGTGTGTAATACATTTTAAATTAATCTTAATACCTGAGGAGTGTGGCCAGAAGCAAACAAGTTCCCAGCGTGACAATACTAGGTTGGTCATTAAGTCTTCAGAGACCGGGCTCCTCCTTGGCTAGCTGCCATATAATCTATTCACCACACTGCTCATCCGTTCTTGTTTTAAGCCTCTGATGCCAATTAAATCTTGTCCGATGTTCTTGCTGGATGTACAAGAAGTGGCCACTTTTCCAGGGTTTCCTCTCAGGATTTCAATGAGCTTGAAATTGTTCTCTTAGACTTTTTGGACACTCTTTGCATATTAAAATATGCTAACTTGCTGAATCAGTGCACTCCCTGGACCTCAGACGCAGGCAGGAATGGGCACCCCATTTTTCCTCTTTGCCTCTAAAAGTCTGCACAGTCATTTCATGACTAAATGATCTTCAGGTGCTAAAAAAATCAACATTGATGGACTCCTTTTTCTAAGGACCCTACTAAACGCTGGGGTCACTGTGTTATAGTGGTGAGAGTCCTGGCTTCCAATCCTACCTTAGACGCTTCCTGGCTCTGTGACCCCTGAGAAGTCAAACTCTCCAAACCTCAGTTTCTTCATCTGTAAAATGGGCATAATATCTAACACCTACCTCCCAGGCTTGCAGTGAGGATCAAATGCTAGGTGGTACAATGAATAGAAGGGTGGCCCTGGAGTTAGGAGGACCTGACTTCAAATCCAACTTCAGCCATGCACTAGCTGTGTGACCTTGGGCAAGTCACTTAACCTCTGCTTCAGTTTCCTCATCCATAAAATGGACATAATAGCAGCACCTGCCTCTCAGGGTGTGGTGAGGATCAAATGAGGTAATATTTATGAAAAACTTATATGCTTGGCACATAGACATTATGAATAATAATTTTATATATGTATATGTAATTGCTATATAGGTATCTATATATGTGTGTATATGTACATGTGTGTATATATAACATACATATGTAGACATACATGCATGTACACGTAGACATTGCTTTGCAGGTTGCAAAGCACCATACAGTGTCAGTCACTATTATTTAGCAAACGAATTCGTTGTAGTGAGCACATACATTATCATAGCAAGGAGTAGCTCACACCCTCATCTGAAAGGCACTACTCTGATGAAATGATACAGAACCAGGAAAACAGCACCCACAAGGACTCCACCAATGAGAGTGCAGGAACGGCCGTCACAGAAGAAGAGACGTCGTGCTCGCTAATTAAATGATCAAGTTTGGTCACAAAGAAGAGGAGAAAATGGATCTCTCTGCTTCCTTTGCAGAAGTAGGGTCTACTAATGTGGAAAGCTTAAGGTACGTTTAGATTTCATTGATGTGTCCCTACCTGAGCTGTTTTTAATCTTTTCCCATCCCTCTCCTTTTTGATTCCGTTATGAGGGATGGTTGGTTGTTGTCCTTCATTCCTGAAGAGGATCAAAATGATGTCATTATGTTGGGGTCAAGGTATGGGGTGTCCAGCTGTGGCTGATCAGGCCAATAAGAACTCAGAATGTTCTACCACAGGTCCAGCACAAATAGTCCACATGAACATTTGAGGTGCATTCTCTAAATTTGCACATACTGTGTTTCCTTTGAGCTGTTTCAATTCTGCTTTGCTCATAGAACACAGCACCCCTCCTGCTATGGGCACGCCATGCTGAGCGCTCCTGTGCCAGTGTTACCCATGTAACCCAATCAGTTCCAAAGCTTCTTAGAGAAACTTTGATCGTGTCCTTGTATTGCTTCTTCTGAGCTCCATGGGAACACCTTTGGGATTTGAACAACATGGCCAGTCCATTGGAGTTGTGGTCTCTGAGGCAGAGTTTGAATACTTGGCAGTTTACCTTGAGAAAGGACCTCAGTGTTTGGTATCCTATCCCTCTGCAGATGAGGAGGGAGGTGGGGGATATAATTGAAAATGAAGATGATGTAAAAATAGATAAGAAAAGCAAGAACAGAGATTGAGGCAGAAAGGCCTTCCTGGGTTCTAGACCTTGCTTTTTCACAAACTTGCAGTGTACCTTTGAGAGATTTCCTGACCCACCAGACCTCAGCGTCCTCATCTATCCATGTATGATTTGGGCAGCCTTGGCATGCAGCAGGCTACCCTGACTTCAGGCAGAGCAGCCCTTGCTGGGGCAGAGGAGATTTCCATTCAGGGATGGGCTGTTCCAAAGCAAAGTCTCTGAGTTCCCTTGCAGCTACGTCATCCTATGATTCTGTAACTACTACTGCTATTCATAGCAGCAACACAAATAATGCACATTTGCATCGCACTTTACACTTTTTGCCTCATTTTTTGTCTCTACAAAAACCCTGGGAAGAAGGCACTTTTATTGTACCTATTTTGCAGTTGAGGAAACTAAGGTTGAGAGAAGTCGTGACTTGTCAGGATCACACAACTAGTGTCTGAAGCTACATTTGAACTCAGGTTTTCCTGGCTGCAGATGCAGTGATGGGTCCATTGTGCCACCTGGCTGACTCTCTTAGGATCTTTCCTTTTTGACTAGTCAATGGCTACCAACCAGGACACCTACATCCCTGTGTGCTGGGGAAAGGGACGTGTCTGATGTATTTGTGACGAGAAATCGTTTCCTCTGAGAGTCTTAGGATCAGAGACCCTGGAGTATCCACCCAATCCAGGTTCTAGGGAAGTCTTGAATTTCCTTGAAATTAATAAGTGTCTATCTGGCCAGGTAGAAAGTATGTATTGAATCATGTGAGTCAGCATCGACTCCGTAGGCTCCCAGGCTGTACTGACCCTGGAGTTCTTTCTTTCTGAGTCAAGTCCAGTCAAGAAACATTTATTATGTGGCAGACATTGGGGTAGGAAGATGACATCACTATGTTGAGGCCAGTGTACAGTGTGTCCAGCTGTGGCTGATCAGACTGATACCAGCTCAGAAGGCTCTCCCACAGGTTAGTCACAAATAGTTTACATGAACATGTGGAGAGGAGATGGCTCTAAATTTTCATATCTCATGTTTCTTTTGAGCTATTGCAATTCTGATTTGCTCATAGAATGCAGTGGCTTCTTTGATGCAGGCCCATCACACTGGATAATTCTATGCCACCATCTCCCATGGATCAGAATTGATTCCAAAGTTCTTCAGAGAGACCTTGAGAGTGTCCTTCTATCTCTTCTTCTGGCCACCATATGACCATTTCTATGAGTTCTCCATAAAATAGCCTTTTAGGTACACTTAAATTTGGCATCTAACAATGTGGTCAGCCCATCAGTTTCACTCTCTCTAGTACAGTTTAAAAGTTTGGCAATTCAACTCAAGAAAGTGTCTGGTATCTTATCCTGCCAGGTGATTTTCAGAATCTTCCTAGAACAATTCAGATGAAAGTGATTCAATTTCCTGGCATGGTGCTGGTAGACTGCCCAGGTTTCACAGGCATACAACAATGAGGTCAGCACAATGGCTCTGTAGACCATCAGTCCTGTAGTCACTCTAACACCTCTTCTCTCCCTCACTTTTCTTTTGAGTCTCCTAGTGTCAATCTCATCATCTGTGAATACTTCTCTGGAAAGTACATTGCCAAGGTAAGTGAACTTATCCACAGCATCCAAAATTTCTCCATTTGCTGTAATTAATGGCTCCATGTGTGGGTGGTATAGTACTGCTTGGTGGAGAACCACTGTTTTCTTGTTGTCAGTTCAAAATTAGCACAAGCAGCAAAGACTCAATCCATGTTCTATTGCATCTCAGACTCAGGGACTCCATTGAGTGGGCAATTGTTTGTGAACAAAAAGTCACTCACCAGCTCTCCTTCCACTTTAGTCTTGGCTTGTAGCCTTGGATACAAAGAAAGCCTACACACTTGTTCCTGACTCAGGAACTTACACTTTGCAAATAATCAGTTCTCCTCTTATTTTAAGACTTACCATAGATACATGGTCTCCTTGAAGATTTCTGCAACTCCCTGACCTGAATGCATTCTCTTCTAAAGCAATCTGTCTGCACCTCACCTTTGTCACATCCCACTCTGTCACAGATTAGAAATATTTTGGATCTGTCCAACCCTGCTGGCCCTTCTGTGATTGGAAGCCCCTGGAGGACAGAGACTGCTTCTTATCTCTCTTCCCCACCCCACTCCATCCCAAGCACCCAACAGAGTCCTCTGTGTGACAAACAGATGCTTGTAGAATGGCTGCAAAGGCAGAACCCATGGAGCACAACAAACCCCTTTCTAATGGACTGCTCATTTTCCTCCTGCTTCTCTGAATGTTGCTTATTTTGTTTCCAGCTGCTTCACTTTGTGGAAGATCTTCCACTTTGCAAACATATTTGTAGCTTCACATTTGTTGTGTAAGGGAGATGTGGTGTTTTCACTGTCTCCATTTGGGTAAAACATTTCTTGGATCATTGCACCAAAAGCTGTGCTTGAGGCACAATGTTAATAGTCAGCTAGTGTTGCTTATTGCTTAGTCCTGAAAAGTAACGGTACTTTTATGAACAAATATGGAGGTGGGAGTTGGGACATCCACACTGGAAAATTATCAGTGATGCTATAACTTCCCCAAGCAGGAGAGAGCATGTGATAAATATGTTGTTACATGGTCTGACTGGGAGTCAGGAGTTCCAGCTCTGGTGCTAACTGACTCTGTTGACCCTAGCCCATTTCACAGCCTTGAGCCTCATTTTTCTCATCCATAAAATGGGGCTAATGATATTTGGTACTGGCAAAAACAATCCCTGTCCTCAAGAAACTCACAGTCTAATGTTCTATTTTTAACAGTCTGTTGGTGTATGATTCTATACCTGCCACCTGAAGAGCTAGGTGGCACAGAAGGACTGATGTGGGGCAGCGGAGAAAGTGCTGGACCAGGAATCAGAAAGAACTGAGTTCAAATTTAACCTCAGACATTGGTTAGCTGTGAGACCCTGGGCACGTAGCTTAACATGTTTGCCTCAGCTTCTTCAACTGTAACAGGAGGATATAAATAGCACTCGACTCTCAGGTTTGTTGTGAAAACTGAATATTTGGAGAGTGCTTAGCCTGGCACCTGGCACATGATAGGTGTTTAATAAATGCTGGTTAATAAAAGGGCACACCATTCTATACAGCACATGCACATGGTGTGTGAAAAGCAAGGCTGTTTAGGGGAACATTAAAGCAAGCCAGAACCAAGAAGCGATAAACGGGTCAGATCCTGTTTGGATTGTCCATAGTTGGGTTTCCTGTTAACTACAGTCACTAGACTCCTGCTCCTTCTTATAAGATTTCCTCATCTGTAAAATGAGGATAATAATAGCACCTGTCTCCCTGGAGTATGTGGACCAAATGAGATGGTATTTGTAAAGTGCTTTGCACACCTTAAAGTGCTGTGAAAATCACTGTTGCCGTTGGTCTACAGGCTCTTGTCCATGTGGATTTTCCCATCAAAACCACCTTCTGAGCCCTGATCCCCCTGAACAGCCCCATGTGTCCTCTGCCCTTGTCATTTGTAATGGAGCAAACTCTCCACAGATGGGTTCAAATCTGTGCACAGGCCCTTGGACATTGCAAAGAGCAAACAAAGCCACCCACACCTGAGGAGGTCATGAGATGTTGTGGATGGAAAGCTGGGGGAGGAGTGTCTGCCCTTCTTTGCCTCCCCAGCACAGTGCCTGCCACTTTACAAATGCCTATCGACTTTACTTGAAGTCCTGAGCCTGTGCGACCTGGGCAGGTCCCACAATTTCTCAGTTCTCTGGGCATCTCCTCAAGTCTTTAAACTGTGTCAAAGGTGCCAGTCTGCAGTGTTGGAGGGATTTTCCCTAATGGGAGTTCCTTGCACCACTGAAATCACAAGAAATGGACAAAAACCAAATCTCCTGCATGGCCTTTTGCTCACAGGTTCTTCTAACTATAGGCATCTCTCAGACATCATATAAGCTGAACTCCATAATTCTAAGGAAGGAAGAGACAATTTGGCTTGCTTGCAAGAGGGCAAATGATCATAGGAACCCTGGTCAGACTCCAAATGGAGTATGATACCTGCTTCTAGCCAACACAGTCTTAGTGACTGCCTAATAAATGCTTAATTTCTTCCCTTCCCTTTCCTAGCCCTTCCGATGAGGTGAGGTGGGGGCTTTCTGGACTCCTCTGACAGCCAGTACTTTTGTATCTCTGTCACTGGCAGGGGTTTCCTACAGCCTCTCACCAAGGTTGGCTCATTACTTTAAGAAGACAAGGAGTGGACTTAACAGGGGGGCACCACCCTTGGAACCCTGGCATCCATGACCTTGAGCCCTTTGGTTCCAGGTTCTGATGGTTTTCCTTTGTGTCCATGTATACTTGAGTCCTCAGTCCTTCTCCCTTGGCTGCCATGTCTTCTTCTACTTGAGCAATTTCCAGATAGACTTTTGTCTCCTTCCAGCAACAACCACCCCAAACAAAGCGAAATCACAACAAAAAGAAAACTCTAAACCGAAACCTATGAGCTAATGAATGTTTAGCGTCTCTGTGCAAAGGAAGTGGATCAGGAAGAGAAAGAATGGGGCTGCAGGTGAAATGAAGGGTTGGTACGAGATCTCAGCCGAGGTCCTCTCCTGCTCCAAAGCTCACATTTTCTGAATTATTTAATTGGGGGTGAGGAGGAGACTCTTACAAGGTCTACCTGCCTTGTCCTAGACAAAAATCAGGATGGTAGTAACTTAAACTGCCATTTTCAGTCATAAAACTCTGTCTTGAAAATGGTTAAATGTGTGCGTGCGTGCGTGCATGTGTGTGCGTGTGTGTGTGTGTGTGTGTGTGTGTGTGTGTGTGACACAGCCCTTGGTAGTTTGGATCAAATAAGAAAATACTTTTCTCCATGTTACTAGCTTACATGTTACTAGTTTACACGTGGCTGAGGTCCACATTCCCTGGGACTTTTGCTGTGAAAGTAGCTAATTCTTCTCATACTGTGCTAGGTAAAGTAGTCCCGTAAGTAGGGTCTTAGCTAAAAAGTAAATGTCACAATATTTCTTAAAGCTTGTGCTGGAGATGGCAGCCTCTGCATCCTGGAAAGTAAGTGTAATTTCTGCAGGTGAGGCAGCAATGGAAGCAGGTTTCTGGGAAAACTTGAGGAAATGTATTTATTTTTAATCTCCTGAGTCTTTGGAAGGCCTGCAACTTTCCAAGTTACAAATGAGGATAGTAGAGGTCATAGAATCGGGTTCCTTGGTGAGGTACAGGTGGTCCAGAGTAGATTCCTGTGGGCCAGGGCTCCTTCCCCCAAATAGCAGAGCAGCCACTACCCAGTGAGTATCATGAGGTCTTCACAAGGCTTGTCAGTGTTCTGCTGCCCATGGGCCGCTTTAAAATCAGTAAGTCTTCTCTGGTGAAACAGCCTCATGTGAACCATGTATTCCCCTCTATTCTTCTTTCCCTTCTGCTTCCAATGAATATTTATAAACTGTAGCTAGCCCTGTATCTGTGGCCAACTTATAGCAACGCTGCTCACTTCAAATTAAAACAAGCCTTGTTGGTTCTGCCTTATGAACTTAACGTTTATACCCTGGAGAGAGGACCAAATGACTCAGGCTACGTCTGGTGTGCCCAGCAGATCCGGAAGGAAGGAAGGAAGCAAGAAGCCCTGAAGTCATTTGCACAGCAGCATTCCTGTTTTTCCTGGCACGAGAGGACTGTGCCTAAGCTCTGGCCAGTTCACTTGGGCCGTTTCACCAGGCCGTGACGGGCTTGGTGGTCAAATAGAACATGTCTGTTATCAGCATGGGCGGATCCCTGGAGAGGGAGCTGGGCCCTCTCTGATGCTTGCTCTGCTTGTCTGCGATGTGATTGCATTATTACCTCATCAGCATTCAGAGCCACTGGTGCCAGAGGATGAGGAGAAGAGAAATCGCACTTGCCAAGTAAATGAGATGAGAAGTAGGGAGCCTGAGAGAAGGAGCAGGTGGTCACTTCAGGGACCGGGGTCTCCGGCACCTCCAGTCCTGTTTTCAGTGTCTGCCCCCTCCCCCACTTCATGCACAGCAACAGAGACAGTCATATGCACAAGACAGACCCTCTGCCAGCAGAACACAGGTTTCCTGAGCATAGGCGTGGCTACCTTTGCATCCTCACTACCTAGTGCACAATAGATCCATAGTCAACACTTCTTGAGTTAAGGTAGTTTAGATTGGGTTGAGGTGGATGGGATTGGATGCAACCAAAGAAGCTTTGTTCCACTGCATAAAATCATCCTTATCCCAAGCGCAGAAAAACTATCTTATCTATGCCTTATAATGAGTTGTTTAATTTAATGGGGTTCAAAGCAAGGCAGCCCAGAGCCTTAGGCAGGCTAAGGACTCAGAACATTTGTTGGGCCCATGAGTTCAAAGTCTTTCCTTTCAATCTTTGAAAACAATTACCTTGATGGATAGGTACACATGTTGTTTATGCATACACACACACACACACACACAACTACCAAGGGCTGTAACAAGGATGGAGTGACTGAATATTTGCCCCATGACAGTGATATGGAAGGCATACTTCATTGATCATTCTACTATCTCTGCCTCACATGGAAGACCCTACTGCTGCTCCCTCACCCTCCACGTTTCCACCTCCTGACTCCTATGGCTCTGACATCTCTTGTTTAGGGCCAGCCTTCCTAGCATGGCCTGCCTTCTTTCCCTCCACCTCTCTCAGGCTAGGGCATCAGGCTCCATCAGTTGAGGTGCTGGGTGGGAGTGAACTCAGGCTCCCTGGGTGACAATCATATGTGCTCCTGAAGTAGATGATCTCTGCCCTCCCTTCCAATTGAATTTGGTATTAGAGCAGTGATTCCTAATTAGGACTTTGCTTCTGTCTGAAGGAAGAAAGGACAATATTAGGTGACCCTAATAGTGCTGGCACATCCGAGACCTTCTTGCCCCCTCCAGGGCACCTAAGAATCAGACACAGCTCCTGCCCTCCAAGAGCTTCCGCAGGATCAACAGGCTCATCTTCAGTGACTCAGAGGGACCTCTTGTCTAGCCATGGTCCAAATATCAGCCCTGATGCTGAGAGCATTTTATTCACATTCATTCATCTTAATGGCATTCAAGATGTCAACATGTCAAAGGGATTTCTTTCTCTCCATTTTCCCCTTGATCACCAGCCGTTTCTTCTATTCCAGTGTTGGGTCTTTTTCTCCCTGCAAATTTCCATGCTGGTTTTTTTTCCTGCTGGTATTGAGCCCTTTACTCGATGACCCATCCTATTTCTTTCAACAAATGTATTGGGGAGAAAGTAGATCCTCAATAGAGAGATTATAGGGGCATCAGGGAGCCTTCATGCCCTACCCACCATCTTAGAGAGGAGGGAGCCAAGGGTCAGAAGACTGAAGGGGCTTCCCTATGGATGCCCAGCTCCAAAGGGGCCACGCTGGATTCCAACTGAGTCCCCACTCCAGCACAGTGATCTTTTTTCTGCATTGTAGAGAACTTTGATAAGTCAGCCCCCCGCCCTTTTTTTTTATTACTATCATCATTAGCACCTAGAAGCCACCCCAGCTGCATTTCATCTTCTGGGCTTCAAACAACATGACTTAAAAATGTGTCTCTTTGGGGGAAAATGATAATCTGCCAGAGAATGCAGACAACTGTAAATTTCATTTTTTTTTGCATATTATGACCTATAAACCCTGGAGATCACTGGCTTTGAATTCTAAGCAGTAATAGAATTGTTTCCTATTCTTCCTCACAACCAATCAATAAACGTTTACAGAGGGCAGGCCGTGCCTGAGCAAGTCAAGCCTGCAAATGACTCTGTCTGTCTGTGTCTCACAGCTGGAAGGTTTTTAAGCAGCAGATTTTGAAGGAATATGACTCAGTATCAAAGGAATTGTGATTATTATTTTTCACTTTATTTGTCCCCCTTCCTCCCTTCCTGGCCCATATTCAGGATTTACTTGTCATCTGTCAAAAATCAATGACTCACAGTCTGTGATCACCTTTAATTTAAAAAGCGTTAATTGAGCATCTAATGTATGCAAGGTACAGTGCTAGGCACTGGATAGAATGACAAAAATGAGACCACTTTTACCCTTTAGAATCTTTTAGTCATCTGGAGGAACCGCCGTACGTGTAGACAACACACATGTATATGCATACACATGTGACTAAAAAGATATTAAATGACTTTGGCTGGAAGCAGGGAGTGATAAGACCAGAAGTTCTGGAGTCAGGAGAAATGTCGTGCAGAAGGTGGAGAATAAGGCAAGTTTGGAAGGAAATGGAGGATTCTTAGGGGAGAGGGAGGAAGGAAGATATGCCAGGCATCAGGGATCACTGGGGCAAGGTGTGGAGATGGGAAATGGAACCCTAGATGGTCCGAGGAACATGAAGAAGACAGAAGTGGGCTAGGGGTTTGCAGATGTTCAGATGATTTGAGATAGAGTTGGAACAGAAGGAAAATCCAAATTGGTTGTGGGGTTTACTTACTGCATTCTGGCTGTGGGGAATGCAGTATCCTTTGGATTTTGCTTAGATCCTGAGTCCAAGCAAAAGTCCCGTTGGTTGGACTTTCTAGAAAAATGGACAGATGACAAGGTGACCTTGCGCTCTGTGGGATAGAGTTTGGAGTGGCCTCTCCTGATGCTGTGACCTTCCGTTATACTGGGCAGGAGGCCCTGACCTTGTAGCTTCCATCCCATTCCCCATATACCGTGTGCATTTTTAGGCTGGGTGAACCAGGGACCTCATCATCTCCATCATCCCCATCACAAGGACATTGATTTACACTTCCCTGGGATAATAGGCTGGGATAATGGCTAGCAATCATTGTGCAGCTGTAAAGCTCTAGAATGCCAGTTATTTATTACATTAAATAGAGGTAAAACCCCTGGTAGACATGTGGCTCTCAAGCACAAGATGCTGTGGTTCTAGCCCAGGGCCTCCCCCATCTCCTGGCTTTATGCCTGCATTCTGACGGGTGTCAGGCTGGGCTGACTGCTCCGAACACTGGGAAAGGATGTCAGTCTTTCACACCGGGTTTGTCCAAATGGGCAGCATAGTGAATGTTGCTCTTCTGCATCTCCATCTTTCTGTTTGTTTTTACAGCCCTTCACCTGAAGTCCCAGAGCCGAGGCAGAGCAGGAGAGAGAGCCCAGACAGAACTGGCTTAAGCAAGGATCCCCAGGCCTCTTCAGGACTCAGTTCAGTGCCTATGCTCTGTAAATGCCCTTGACTGCTCTGGCCCTCACCCCAGCCCCCTCCTCACAGTGTACCGCCTCCCCTTTGAAGGTTACTCTGCAATTACATTACAGACATTTTAGAGACATTACTGTTTACATGGTCTTTCTTTCACTAGAACGTGAGCTCCCTGAAGACAGGGACCATGCTTTTGTCTTTGTGTTGCCCGTGGTTGGTACAGAACCTGGACCAGAGCAAGCACTAAATGAATGCTTGTTGACTAACTGACATCCATGGTGGGCAAGGTCCTCTGTTGGGCAAGACCTACGTCTTTCCTCATGGACAGATGCTCCAAGAGAAGGATGAGGGAGAAAACAGAGCCAGGGCTACCACTCTCTGGAGGAATGCAAGCAGAGGATGGATGGCCACTTGTCAAGAACAGGGAGCTTCTTATCCGTGTGTGTGTGTGTGTGTGTGTGTGTGTGTGTGTGTGTGTGTGTGTTGGAGGTTGGTGGTGGTTGACTACTTCAGTCCCTTCCAGCTCAGGGATGCTGTGAAATAGGGGAAGGGGCTCAAGTTAGGGAATGGGGATTATTATCTGTGTGTGTGCTGGAGCATGGTAGGGGTTGACTACTTACGTCCCTTCCAGCGTAAAGATGCTGTGAAATAGGGGAAGGGAACCCAGAGTAGTGTGACAGCCTAAGGAGGGACCACTTCACTCCTATTATGATTACTTGAAAATGAAGAACTCTTCCATTCCTCTATTTTCCTCTCAGGGGCTGCCTGGAAAGTAGTGTGCCTTGCCCTGAGGGCTCTCACTGGATGGAGCAGGGGTAGGGGAAGGGGGATTTTGAGAAGGCTATTCAGGGAGAGTGGAATGACTGGACCATTGTGGGTTGATTCACGATACTGGGCAGAAACCCAAATCCATTGAACTTGAGCTGAATGAGGCTCCACCTGGGCCTGGGAAGTGGGCAGTTCTCTGGCTATCTCTTGGGCACGGCCCGGGGAAGAGCCCAGCAAGGCTGGTCCTGGGGCCAGCAGCTGCCCGCCTCATACTGTGGTCCGCGACATGCTGAGGGAATGACTCTGGTCCCCTTTTCCCACTGGGCTAAACAACGCAGGGAAGACAATCCAGTCCTGGACCAAAGGCAGTTTCCAATAAGTAAACAAGGCAATTTGGCGCCCCCTGGTGGGCCCAAGGAGATGTGAATTAGTCAGTGCATGAGTGACCATAAAGGGATGGATTCTCTCCAAGCTAAGGATAGGGTCAGATCTGGGATTCCTTTGCTCTAGGGAACGCGCTGACACTACCTCTACTCAACAGGGCCGCAGACACAGTGGCAGCTAGCATCTGTATTGTGCTTTAGGGTTTGCAAGGCACTCGGTGAACATCCATTTAACCATGAAAGGGCTCTTAGAGATCACCTAATTCAACCCCATCCTCCCAACTATATTTGAGGACACTGAGGCCTGGATGCTTTAAGGGACTTTCTGCAGGTTCAACATGTAGGAAGGGCCAGAGGTGGGTTTTGAACTCCTGCTCCCTGACCTCACTGAATGTCACGGTTTTGTCTTATCTATTTTGGAGCTGGAAGAACCCTGGACAGCCACTCAGAGCCGAGATAATTAAGGCTCAGAGAAGTTCCAGGGTCACATTTATACTTCTGGTTCTCATGTTGGAGAAAGCAAATTGAATCTGAATCCATAGCCTGAGAAATCAAATGCTCAAGGTCACACAGAGTCAAGAGCGGAGCTGGGAGTTACTCCAAATACTCAGACTCTTAAGACTGTTTCTACTATAAAATGGCATTAATGGGTTAGGGACTCTGGGCTTGACATCTTACTTGGTTTTAGCTTCACATTGTAAAGGAATCCCACTCTCTCGTCTTCTCTCTTTATTGCAAACTGCCCTTGGAATCAGAGGGAGCTTCAAGGACCCTAGGATGCAGAGGCCCCAGGGCTTACTTGGCTGTTTGGCTTCTCAGTTGCCCATACAGCCCCAAAGCATAGTGGGAAGCTCATGGACTGAGGCAAATGTGAGAGACTGGTTGGGTGGGTCCTCTAAGAGCATCTTTGCAGTCTTTTCCTCAGAGCAGAATTTAAATCTATTCTGCAGGATTGATTTATTTTTATTCAGTCTCATTACAGAAAATGCTAGGTTTCCCCTCAGCCTGATTATAGAAAGCCCACACTACGGATGAGTTCTGTGTTAATGAAAATGTTGAAAAAGAATCACAGATTCTCAGCCCTTCAAAAGCCTCACCGTAGCTAACATTCAGCCCATGGCAAAGTGGGATTAGGAACAGTTTCCTTGGTTTGACGTCACCTTCTTACCTTCTACGCTGCCCTACTTTATAGCGATGAATAATTGGTTTCTCTCCTAGTTTTCTGTGTGGTTCTATACTCTTACAATGAAAGCAACTTCTATTTTCACTTCTTCCTCCCAGGCTAAGCTGCTGAGGAAGAGCAATTACACAAGGTAATTGTCCTACAAAGTCTGGGACCAGAAACAGCCTTTACTTTCCCCATTATTTTTCCTGGTCTCCTCACTGTGCCTTCCTGTGAGAAGAGAGGGTTTCTCATTCGCTCCTCCAGCCATTCCCCAAGCTATGGATCAGTGATCAGAACGTCGGGACAGACTTTCCTTATATCCCCTGGAGATTCAGTCACAAACCTGAAAAATCCGTTCCTTGGGGAAAAAAGACAAAAAAAAAAACCCATCCAACTCTGCACACCAGATACATATGGTCACTTATGGCATTCAATTTCTCAGGTTATGGATTCAGATTGGATTTGCTTTCTCCAACATGAGGATCAGAAGTATAAATGGAGAGTTATTATAGTAATAATATTAAATTCTAAAAAGTGAACATGAGAATGTTGATTAAAGGCACATGAGAATGTTTATTAAAGGCACACGAGAAAGGCAGGGAAAGTCAGAGGCAGGAGCAGCCATAACTCACTCGGAGAAGAGCTAGGATACGTCAAAGGTAGGCTGGAGCCTGATGCAAGAAAAGAGGACCGGGGAGCTTAAGCTAGGCAGATGTGCTGTTTGCACCATGGCCATTCACCTCATACTCAATAATCACCCTCTCTACTTTTTTCCTAAGCTTGTGTCATATGCAGAAGCTTTAATCTTACAGTTTTTCCTCTAGGGAAGCCAGTCTTTGGTCCATATACATACAGCAAGCACAAGTGTGAAAGGAGCTTTGTGAATCCTGTAGGAGATAAGCTTCTGTACCCTTAGAATGCTTCAAAGTCCTCACCTTTCCTCCATCTACCTCTGGGGCAAGGTGGTAACATGCTTTGCACATTCCTCATCTATTCCCTCTTTCTGTCCTGGTGGTCTGTAGTGCACACCAATGAACATGCTGCTCTCCTTTCCGATTCCTTTGGTCTTCAGCCTTGCACGTGTTTTCCCCACCTACAACTTGTGATCTAGCAATCCTCCCCACCCCCTTCCTTCACTCCTTACCTACTCTTTTCCTTTTAGACTCATTACACTCTTGCCAAACCATGTTTCAGACACGAAGTCCTAGGGATTTCCACAAGGCCAAGTTTGCCTCTTGGCATTAAGAGCTCTACTTTGCCTTGCTTAGTACCTATACTGTGTGCATTCGTACATAACTCTCCAGCACCATGGGTTTATTTTCTTAGCCTCTCCTTCTTGCATTGTTTTCCTATAGATCTCATGGCTTTGCAGCCATTTTTCTACATTGAGCTTTGATATTCTGAGATAGCTTTCTTCCTCTCCCTTCATTCACAATGTACACATCTCTTGTTGACTCATGTGCTTCTACTGGCCCTTACTGGACATACTCTCTCTGGTCATGAAGCTGCCATCACCAAATTTTAAGATGTGGTCCTCAAATTCAAATCCTATTCTCAGATACCATCTCCTTCACATGAGTTTAGATGCTGGAGAGATGCTGATAAGGGCAGGCTGAGTTCATATACTGTGTAGGACTGGGGGCATCAAAACCATGGATGAAGTTTGGGGGGCACCAAAAGTGGAAACACACACAAGGTAGCGAGATGTGCCCTTTTTCCTAAACCAGGTAAAGTACATGGAGAAAGTTCCCCAGTAAGTCAGAGGAGAAAATTGCCAGTTGATTAGCTGTTTTTTCTTCTTTCTTTCTTTCTGATATTTCAACAAACAGCTGGGGGCACAGCACATGGAATAACCAAAGTTCTCAATGGGTCATGTTGAATGGTCAGTGAAGGGACAGACAGCCCTGGAGAGCTGGAGCAAGTGCATGACCTTGGGGCCTGTTCCTCTCAATGTCTTTCTAAGAAAGGGAACCTTGATTTTCTTCTGCTTCCTGCTGAGGGACTCTCAAGTGAGGAAAGGACATGGAGATGTGCCCTCCTCCTTATAGCTGCTCTTTCTTAGTGGAGGCAGGATTCTGTCCAGTGGAAACTATTTTATTCAAAGATGTCATCACAGAGGATGATGTGGTGAGTAGTCACACAAGAGCAGGTAATGAATAGGGCCTGCAAGGAGATAAGAAGTAGTGACTTGAACTGAAAAGTCCAATTCCAAGGATGTTCTTATCATTCACTGGAGTATCGTTCCGTGGAGGATCTGAGGACATGATACCTCCATGGGTTCAGGGACAATGGCAGGAAGAGGCAGGTCCTGGTCTGGAGCCCAGTTGTTCTGAGTAGAGCCCACTCCCAAGTGAATGAGTTCAGGTAAGATGGAGGATGGAGGATCAGTGGAAAGTGATTTGTAAATGTACAATGGCTTTGTGAATGCCATTTTTATTATTATGCCCTCATCATCATCAATATTATTAATGAGCATGTTCTATTTAAGATGGCAGAGTGTGTCTCTCTAAAACAGGGGATCTTAACTTGGGGTCCATGGACCCTGAAGGAGCTGATGGATTGATTTCAGGGAGTCCATGAGGTTGTGCTATAGGTCACACAGGTAGTGAGCAGCAGAGCTCGGCACCAATCCAATCAGCACAATGTACTTTTTGCTACCCTAGAACCTCCATTCTTTCTGATAAAACTGGAACTATTTCAAGGACACACCTGAAAGAGGAGTGGTGCTATTGACTTCATCAAAAACATTCCCTCCTTCCAGGACAGTGTACGTCCCTAGAGGTCAGGGGTTATTTGTATGTGGTTCTTATGGCTTCAGAACTAAGCACAGGACTATGTTAAGTCTAAGCACAAATTCGATGTTTGCAGAATTCAGTATAAAATGGTGAAAAGGCTAATCGATGGAATGAGTGAGTGAAGTTGGAATACTGATTCCCTGAAAGCTTGAACTCAATAAGGTTGCCCCCTGAGCAGGGAGTTCCTCTTTCAATGCTTTAGGGCATGTGGGATCTCCTCTTGCTGGGCATCTGCTTCAACACAGTCCAGTGGTGAGCATTTTTTTTTCTCCCTCCTGCCACGTCACAGCTCATGAATGTCTTTTCAGTCCATACAATGCTGCCCATGTTCTTCCATGAGTCCTCTCCACACTGAGGGACATCCTCCAGGTCTTTCGAGATCCTTAGGTGCCAATGCAGTTCACGAATTGCCCAATTGTCATCCCAAGTTCTGGCTACGTGCTCTCCCCATCTCCTGACCCAATTTGACATTATCTGGGGGGTGTCTTCTATGCTCCTCATTCTCATCTCCCTGGACACCTTCTTTGCCTCACCATCTTGATTCTTTGGAGTTCGTGGACTTTGACAGTTCACAGAAAACAAAAAGTCACTGGGAGACATTGACCTTAAGAGGATCTTGGGATCTTTGAAAGGCCAAGGTAAGTTTTCACATTCCCCCACTCCACTGTGGACCCAGAACCTTGTTCATCTGAAGTGTCCATCCACGACCAGGCAGGGAGGGGTTGCCTCGACGCATGGCCCATTCACCTGCCCCTTCTATGTGAGCGCTGAGCAGGCTTGTGCTCTCACATAATAGTTGCAAAGATCGTCTCTGTTTGCATCACTGCTTTCATCAACAGATTGTTCGGTATTTATTCCTTGTTTATAATTAAATTTTTCCTGCAGACATTATTTAAATGCTAAGGGAAACTAATTTTCATATTTAGGATAGCAGATGCTGCCTAGTGACCTTTCATTATGGAAAAAAAAATGAAGAGAGATTTTTAATTGCCTGATTTGGGTATGGTGAAGATAATTAATTACTGACAGCATTGGAAGGTGAGAGAAAGCCAAACAGAAGGTGGAGGCAGCTAGCTCACATGCTTTTGCATCTGCCTCAGCACACGGCTCCTCCCCAACACCTGGAAGCTACCAAGGGTAACATGCTATGGTCCAGAAAGCCTCACTCTTTGTGTCAGGAAAAGCCCCACTCTTTGTGTCAGGAAGACCTGGGTTTGAATTCAGCCCTAGGTATTTTATAGCTCTGTGACCCTGGGCAAGTCCCTTTCTGAGCCTCTACTTCCCCATCTACAAAATGGGCAAAATAATTTATATAAATCTACCATGTACCCATGTAAATGTGAATTCTCAATATATAGCAAAGGCATATACCATGTCCTGCTCATGAGGTAAGTACTGAGAGATTAGAGGCTCTATGACCTGTAATTTCATGAGATCATAGTGAAAATAGCTCCCACCGAGGCCAGTTGGCAAATAACCAGCTCTGTCCCATCTTCTGGTCTTAGATGATTGCCTGGGGGCACTAAAGGCTTAGGACTTGTCCAGGATCCCACAATTACTAAGTGTTGTAGGCAGGATTTACACTCAGGTTTTTCTGACTGCTCAGTGCTCCCTCAGCCCTGTCAGGATGCTTCTCACTGGACACTGAGGCACTTGGTTCCTACCTCCAGCTGTATTAAGACATGGTGAGAACATTGTTCATTGATTTATATTGGATATACAAAGAACTTTATTGTCCCTCCTGGGCTTAGGCAGGGAGTAGTGAGGAACCCTCATGAGGAGGGGAAGAGGTTACACTTGAAGTTTTGACCCTTAAATGAACTTTCCTGCAAGTGGGAAAATTCCTCCTGGGTGTTATCCTTCCTTCCTTCTCCTTCCTTCCTTCTCTCTCCTTTCCTTGTTCTCCCATACATGGGGCTCCTGGCCAGTGTGCTGCCATCTAGCTCCCACCCCCACAATCAATTACTTCATCAAGAAAAGCCGTCACTGACCTCAAGGAGCCAGGGCTATCTGAGGAAACACGGATATGCATAAAAACGTACAAGACGATGCACTGTAGGATATAGGAGGGGGACGCCCTAGTTGTTGAGGGCAGGTTGAATCCAGAGGGGCTTCCTGGAGGAGGTGGCCTGTGTAGTGTGCTTTGAAGGAAGCTAGCATAGAAGCCTGATGTAGATGTTCCTCTGAAGGTGTGTGACATGCACCCTTTTTGTTGACCTCATATATGGGGAGAACAGAACTGAAGCATTTCTCAGGGATTAATTTAAGTATTTTTTCCCCTCACTGAGTATAAGCTGCCACTTTAGTGAAGAAATAGTTTGGTGATGTTCAGGTAATCAAGGTTGAAACATATGCTGAGAGATGTACATGGAGAATCAGTTAAGGATCATTGACAAGTCAACTCTCTGTGTATGTTGGCATGGACACATTCCAGAGGACTCTACTGAAATCCAGAATGTCTTCACCCCCATTGATATATTACCCTGCATTATCTTTCTTTTGCCTTCCCCTGTTTTTCTTTCACTAGACACAGTTTATTAGAGCTAAAACTCAAAGGAAATTAGAATGTTCTTGTCACCCACTGGAGTGTCCTTCCATGGAGGATCTGAGTACATGACATCTCCATGGGCTAAGGGACACAGCCAAGGTAACACTGGCAGGAAGGGACAGGACCTGGACTGGAGCCCAGATCCTCTGAACAGAGCCTTACTGCTTCTTTCCACAAACACCAAACCCATTCCCAAGAGAATGAGTTCCGATAAGATGGAGGATGGAGGATCAGTGGGAAGTGTTTTGTAAATGTACTATGGCTTTGTGAATACCATTATCATTATTATGTTATCATCAATATTATTAATGAAGACGTTCTGTTTAAGATGGCAGAGAAATATCTCCCTAGAATAGGGGATCTTAATTTGGGGTCCATGGATCTCAAAGAAGCTGATGGATTTCAGGGAGTCCCTGAGCTTGGGGTGGGGATTCACATTTATTTTCATTCACCTCTAGCTGAAATCTAGTATTTCCTTTAGTTATTTAAAAACCCGATTCCAAGGAGTCCATGAGCTTTAGTAGACTGCCAAAGGGGTCCACGAAACAACAACAAAAATTGAAGAATATTTGCTTTTAAAGTATGTCCATGGGTTGAGGGTGAGGTGAGCAAGGGGATTCAGTTTAAAATTAAAGTATTAAATCCTTAACTCTCCAAAAAATTATTTGTACAGAAAAGCATGGAAACAGAATATGCAGTAGAAAGAATATTGGTTCTGAAGTCAGTGATTCTGAATTCAAATCCTGTCTCTGAAATTGGCTATATGACCTTGGGCAAGTCATATAACATCTTGGGGCCTTAGTTTCCTCATCTGTAAAAACAGAAACATTGGTTTCTGCATAGAATCTCCTTTTGTTCCAGATCTAGGATCCTCTATCCTGAGTTTGATAGCTATCTAAGCTTTCACTTAGACCTGGATGATCTTAGGCAGCCTTGGGCAACACAACCTCATAGGTCAGTCTCAACTTTCTAATCTCTAAAATGGGGACTAGAAGATTTCTAAGATCTATTCCAGCTCGTATGACTTGGAAAAAGAGAGGAGACTCTCTTACAATCCACCATGAACGATACACTCTGAAATTACAAATGCACTAAGCAGATGAGGTTGGGATGGTTCAGAGGGTACCTTAGAAAGTTGAAGTGACTTGCATTCGTCACCATGGAGATCAAAAGTATAGCAATTTCCATAATTAACAGAGACTTGCAGTAAGTGATTAAAACTCCAAAATCTTACAAATCTGACCTACCTGTCTATCTATTTTACAATGTCTGTCAGAGAGAGGGTGGCCTGGAAGTGCAGAATGAGTCATACCTCTTTAGACCAGGCCAATACAAAGAAGAAATGTTCTTGAAGAAGGAGGACTTCTATTTTTTGTCCCTTAAGCTAAATAGAGATGGGGGTGAGAGAAAGGGGGTGTAAGGGAAGGGAAAGGGAGAGCAGAGGGGAAGGGAGGCAGGGGAGACAGAGAGAAGGAGACAAATCAAGGAAGACATCAACAGAGCAATGTTGCTACTACCTTATTATGTTTAATAAACACTTAAAAACAATCTATATACAACCAAAATTTATGGTTTCATATGTAATCCCCCTTTTGTGTTCTTTATGCATGAAATGTTTGCATTTGGTGATAGCTTTCTTTTAAAAATAAAAAAAAGACAAAAACAAAATCCAAGAAATTCTGGTATCTCTACTATGCAGCAGGCTGGGCAGTATCTTCTCATGGAGCTCAGTCCATTATACAAACCTTAACCCGCTGAAATGGGTTGGGGTCCTGTGAGCTGTAGAAGTACTGTAATAATGTCTCCCACAGGTACCCTTCTCTCCTCTGACGCTACCCCCAACCTGGTGCAGATCTGCCCTCATCACCTCACACCTGGACTGCTGCAGTGTCTGTGTGTGTATGTGAGTGTGAGTGTGTGTGTGTGTGTGTGTGTGTGTGTGTATGTGTGTAGTGGTCTGCCTGACTCAAGTCTCTCTCTGCTCCATTCCAGCATTTCAGTTACTAAAGGGATTTTCCTCAAGCACAAGTCTGATCACATCACCCCTTGTACTTCATAAACTCCTTTGTTACTTTATGCGCTCCAGGATCAAGCATAAATCCTCTGGCATTCAAAGCCTTCATAACCAATTCCCACCCTTGCCACAGCCTTACGCATAATGCTCTCCTCCCCCATGTACTTTGTGATCCAGTGGCCCTGCCTGCTGGCTGTTCTTCAAACAAGAAACTCCATCTCCCATCTGCAGACATTTTCCCTGGATGTGCCCCATCCCTGGAATATTCTCCTTCCTCATTTCCACCTCCTGGCTTTCCTGGCTTCCTTTAAGCCCCAGCTAAATTCCCAGGTTCTACAGGGAGCCTTTCCCAATCCATCTTCATTCTGGCACCTTCTCTCTATTGACTTTCCAACTTCTCTTGTCGGTGGCTTGTTTGTAAACAGTTGCTTACGTTTCGTCTCCCCCTTTAGACTTTGAGTTCTTTGAGGGCAGGGACTATCTTTAACCTTCTTTGTATGTCCAGTGCTTAGCACAGAGTAGGTGCTTTTATTACGTTTATTGACTGACTGAAGGCTCAGAGAAATTATATAGAAATGATGTTTTATGATATTTCTGATGAGCAGAAAAAATGTTAAAAACAATATCTAATTCATACTGAATTTTAGGAAAAAGACACATAATTACATCTTTTTAAATATATTCATTTTATTTATTTTTAATATTCTACAGTCACTACCATCAAACTTAGATTTTTTTCCCTCTACCTACCCCCCACCACTCCCCTCCCTCCCCAAGGCGACATACAATTCTATATAGGATCTACACATACATTCCTGTTGAATACATTTTCACTATAGTCATGCGTGTAGAACTAAAATAAATGGGAGAAATCATATAACAAACCAAAACATTAAACACACACACACATACACGATCTGCTACATTCTGCGATTGAATTCCATAGTTCTTTCTCTGAATGTGGAAAGCATTTTGCCTTAGAAGACCATTGGGAATTTTTTTTTAAGTCCTTGCAGTGCTATGAAGATCCAAGTCTACCAGAAAAAACTCTTGTACACTGTGGTCGTTGCTGTGCACAAAGTTCTCCTGGTTCTGCTCCTTTCACTCAGCATCAGATCATATAAGTCTCTCCAGGCAGATAATTACATCTTGATTGTGCAGATTAGAAAACAGACTATGGAATGCTTTAGCATATTTCACAAAGTCACATAATCAGATGATGTCAGATAAAGGACTGGAAGCCAGGCTGGAGCTAGCTTTCTTCTTGATTAGCTTGACTAATCTTTCATATCGACTGATTTAGTGAGACATGAAAATATCTATTTCTGGAAATAACCTCATTCATGAGTAATATGATCCTATTTGATTCTTATAACAGCGCTGTGAGGTAGATGCTACTCTGTATCCCTATTTTATACTTTAGGAAATTGAGGCAGAGGTTAGATGGTTTCTTCAGGGTCACACAACTTGTAAATGCCCAGACATGGTGCTCCATTCACTGTGTCACCCAGCTGTCTCTCAGAGAGCAGGAGTTCCATACCTAGGAGCTTCTAAGTATCGGACTTGGAAATAATTGTAGTTTTTGCCTTCATTCCTAAAGGATCAACATGTTAATCTTTTCAGAAATTTGAGTAAGATCCATTTTCTCAAGGAACATTTTCACACAGTATCTTCTCAGCCAGCAAGGAAATGAAATTGCTTGGGAAGAGGGCTCCATGTTCTGAAAATGGAGGGGGGGAGGAAGGAAGAAATGGTTAATATTTCAAAATACCCAGTGGATAAATAGAATAGGCATTTTGAGAGCCAAGATCAACCAATTCAAGCAGATTTTCCCCCAGCTGTGATTAGAAACAGGTGGGTTAAAATGAGCATCCTACATAATTCTAAATATAACTCCAGCTTCTCTAACACTCAGTCATAAAAACCACATTGTATGTACCATAGAAGCTTGGTGAGCTTTGGAAATCTAGAGAAAAGGAACTGCCTATAGACATTTAAATTACATGCCTGTGAAGGAAAAGGAAATCAAAATCATTTTTTTCTCATTAAATTTCCCCAGGAATGAATGAATTTAGTGGTGTTTCTGGACCCAAATCCCAACGTTATAGAACTTTCAAGTTGGGAGGTGCCTCAGAATCCACTGTGTCCTTCCTGTATCTGAACCAGAATTGCACACCTGGGAAATGTCTGTCAGGACCTGGGACAGATTCCTTGGATCTTGAAATCTTGTGGAAATCCTTTAACCCCTCTAGTCATCAGCAGATGACATCTAAGATGTCTTCTTTTTTTTTTTTTTATTTTGTAATGTTTAACAATCACTGCCATACAATTGCGATTTTATCCCTCCCCACCTACTCCCCACTACCCCCCTCCCTCCCCACGACTGCATACAATTCTGTATAGATTCTACATATACTTTCCTATTGAGTATATTTTCACTATAGTCATGCTATGTAGTCAGACTAAGATAAATGAAAGAAATAGTATAACAAATCAGAACATGATACACAAACACATACACATACACAAACCTGATCTGCTACAATATGTGAGTGACTTCCATATTTCTCTCTCTGAGTGTGGCAGGCATTTTGCCTTGAGATCCTCCATTGGGATTTTTTTTTTTTTTTTGGTAAGAAGTTCTTGTGTTATTACAAAAATCTAAGTCTACCAGAAAAAAACTCTCACACACTGTGGTTGTTGCTATGCATAAAGTTCTCCTGGTTCTGCTCCTTTCACTCAGCATCAGGTCATATAAGTCCTTCCAGGCCTCTCTGAAGTCTTCTTGTTCATAAGATGTCTTCTAACTCCAAATTTATGATTCTGTAACCTTGATTCCTGAAAAATGATTATCTATCCAGCATTGGCTGTAATCTGCTTGGCAACAGAAACCTCACTACCACCTGAAGTAGCCCATACCACTGTCCAACGTTATAACTCTTGGGAAGGTGAGTTTAGAGCTATCATTTTGTAAGTTCCATTTATTGATCCATGACCTGCCTTCTGGAGAAGAATAGAACTAGATGAATCTTCTGTCCATATATCTGTCTTTCAGATACTTAGAAAGCCATTATTTTCCCTCAAAATCTTCTCCTTTCCAGGCTCTACATTAAAGGAAGCTTAGAACTGAACAGCATCTCAGAAATTATGTAGTCCATCCTCTTCATTGTACATATGAAGAAACTGAGGCCTGGGGAGACTGCTCAGCATGACAGAGTTAGTAGCAGAGGGGCGATTAAAGCTCCTGCCTGCTGGGTTCTAAACTACTACTCTTTCTACTGTTCCATGATGATTCCTGTGTATTCACCAGATTTGAGGACCTTCTTTCCCCAAGGGATCCTCCCCCAGCGAGAAAAAATTAGATGTGGGGTCAGGAAGAGTCTCTTTACAGAGTCTCTTTAGATTTCCTAAAGGGGTATTGGTTGCCTTGAAAGACAGTGGGCTTCCCTTCATTGAAAAACTTCAGTCAAAGGCTAAGAAACCAATGGTGAGTTGTGTCTCTTGTTTGGGTCCAGCTCTGTCTGAAATTCTGTGATTCTAATTTCCCTACCGGATGATTTTACTGACATTGTGGATCAAGAAAGGCACAGGCCTAAGAACTAAGGATGAGAGGACTGAATAGAGTTTTTCCTTCAAGAAACTTATGATCAAGTAGGGAGAAAAGAGCAGAAGACATAAGGCCAATACAAACAGAATGTTTGAAATTCACTGGGAAGATATAAGGACATGTTTATGGAGCATAGGAATGAATAAAAGGAGAAGGAGATTAGTGGAAAAGACCAGCCAAAAAGACTTAGAGATGAGCAAACTCAATAATCCAAGATCTAATAAATCTGAAAACATAAATTACTTAGAGGGAAAACTCCCTCTATTTGACAAAAAAAAGTTTGAAAAACTGGAAAGCAATTTGGTAAAAATTAGGTTTAGCACAAAATCTTATCTTACCCTGAAGCCAATACCCAATAAACTCAAAATGGAAATGCAACCTGAATATTAAAGTTCATACCACTGAGAGAGAGGGGGGGGGGGGGGGCGGGGCAGGGGAATGAGACAGCAATGACTGGACCTAGGAGCTCTCACAGCCCAGTTATAAGGTGGATTCTTGACCAGACAAAGGATGGAGAAGATTCCCAAAAGATAAATTATAATTTTAATTCAATAAAACTGAAAAGATTTTACACAGAGTAAAAACTATGACTGGGATAAGAAGGAAAACAACAAATAGGAAAAAACAAGTCTGAGTTAACACATATCTCTGATGAAGGTCAGATGTCCAAAATATGTAGACATTTAGCAAAAATTTATGATCAAAATTAACTTCCCAATAGATGATGGTAAATGGATAAGCTGTTAATAGCCATATTAAATATTGTTCCAGATCACTAATAACTGGACATGCAAAGCAACTATTGATTTTAAAAACATCTTCTGATAATCCTATTATTTTCCCCAGCCAGTGGATTTCAAAATCCTTTTATTAACTTTTCTCTTTGTTCTAAAGCCTATATACAAGGAATCTCATGAGATGAGGGTTTGCTGTTGGTGGCTTATGGTTTTTAGAAATTAAATTTTCTGTTTCTATTTTCTGCAATTGGTGAAGCATAATTGAGTTTGCTCCCTGCACATAATGAGGGCTAATGAGAGGACAAGATTTTCCATCAGGAGCTGGTTTGTGGAGTGGAATTGTCAAAGGCAATATGTCCCCTGAAAGAGAGCTAAGTGTCCCTCTGGTTGTGTCAATGAAGGTCCTGAGTAGAATGCTGGTCTGGGTGTCAGCCTGTGTCACGTACCAATGACACAGATGAAAATATTGGACCTTAGCACCTCCTAGTCCTATATCTCTACATATAAAGAAACTGAGGCTTAGAGAGGGGACATTTGTTGTCACTCACATCAGTAGTTTCAGGCAAAGCTGAGCCTGGAACCCCTCCTTTACTGAGTGTGAGTTCAGCATTTATTCTCTGAATATTAGAAGATTCTCAGAGCTTCTGTTTAAAATGATGACCACTTCCTCTCAAAAGTTTCTCCCACAGTGTCCAAGGCAGATCTCCTTCCCAAGTCCTTGAATCTCTATATACTGATGGGGACAAGTTTGATTTTCATTTGATGCTGAAAATAAAGACCACACACTGCCCTGTCTTCTTTTTTGAATGCTCAGCAAATTGCTGGTTTTCTATTCCAAGGTTGGAGTGGACAAAAAAGTGCCCTTTCAAATTCTATTGTTTATCATTCTTTAAGATTAGTTCCAGTACTTAAGAATTCCTGTAGGCGCCACATTTAAAAAAAAAAAAACAAAACAAAAGTCTTGGAAAATGCCACCCAGTGAGAAGAGGAAGGAGAGCATGTAATTTCTTTTCTTTTTCTTTTTCCTTCTCAATAAAAATCCTCATTAATTCCTACAACAAGAAGAAAATTGAACCTTAATTGAACCATCATGTTTAGTTTTCTGTCATTCTGATGACTGGTATTTCTTTGTTGGGGTCAGGACTTGCTTCCATTTTGCTCTGGGTCTCAGTATCTCTGCTGGTAAAGTCAAGTGCTGGGCTCAACAATCTAGAAGAGCCCTTGAAAAGCTAGCTTCCTATGGTCCCATGATCCTCTGGGAATGGAGGTGAAATTGAGCTCCTTCAGGAGTAAGAAAATGTTTTGGAGGGTGGGGGTAAAAAGCACTAAGCTTCTCCCTTTTGAGTCATTCTATTCATAACTGATCTGCACAAACTCCGTCTAGAATTGAGATGAGTAAACTGGTGAAGTGGTCACCACTCAGCATCTTCTCCTTTCTTACATGGGAGAATGAGATTGTGAGCTTCCTTGGGGCAGGAATATCTTTTGCTTTTCTTTATTTCCTCAGCTCTTAAAGCAATGTCTGACACATTGTAGGTGCTTAATAAAGGCTTATTGACTAATTGACTGACTAAATGTTGCCCTGAATTGGTACCTGATACATGTATATCTAACACATAGCCATTTCTCTCTAACACACATCTATTTCCAGTCTCTGATTTTATAGGAGACTGGCCTGGGCAACCTCATAGAATCTACAGAAAATCAAATACCCTTAAAGGTCAGCACCAGAAGAGGGTAGGGAAAGGGATTCAGAACCTGAAAACGTGCCAAAAGCAATGGATTTGGAACCACAGTAAGCACTGTTGGGAGAAGAGAGAGATGCTTAGCTTTAGCTGGACTGGGAGAGGATCCTGGGATTATATGATCGTGCAAGACTGAAAGTTAGAAGACAAATTTTCACAAGAGGGATCCATATGTACTTTGGAACAACTACGGTCTATCACCTCGGTGATACTTTGAGTCATATTGACTGTAGAGTTATCGATGGAAGTGGAGTGGGAACAACTGACATCTAACATAGTGCAGGAATCATATGTCACCAAACTGCCCTAAGTAAAATATGGCTCTGGGAAAAGGGAAGACATGATTGTTTCCAGTTGAGGCTATCAGGGAAAGTTTTATTTAATCTGAGCCCTGGTCAGGGTGAGATTGGAACATTAGTGGTTAGATGAGGAGATACTGATTAGGCAATGGGTAGTGTGATTTGAGTGTGTGAGTATATATGTGTGTGACTGGGGGTCATGGTGGTGGTGGTGGTGATGGTGGTGGTGGTGGTGGTGCCACTTAACCCAACTGAAAACATTAGCCTGCCTGAAATTCAAGTCACTCCTTCATGATAGTTTTTTCTTAAGACAACATCCGTGTTAAAATGCACATACATTATCTAGGCAGGGTAATATGTGACTACATTAGCACCTATTAACATAAAATCCTTGACTTCTGGAGTGTTAGTCTTGGAAGGGATTTGTTGGTTGTCTGTTTCAATTCATACCACTTCTTCTCCCAACCTTGTGCATCCCTGGTGCCATCCTCTGGTGTTTAAAGCACTTCCAAACCTGAACCCTTCCTGTAGTCCACTTACTTTTTGCCCTCTCCTACATGTACTCTCCAATAGGACTACGTTGGCCTCCTTCCTTTCCCTTACATGCCATACTTCATCTCCTGACTCCATGACATTTTAATGGCAGCCCTCTGTTTGGGGAAAGCTCTGCCTCTGGGAATCCTTCAAGAACCAACTCAGATCCCCTTCTCCACAATACCTCCCCACCTCTTGTCGATGTGCCTTCCCCTTTCAAGTGACCTTCTATCTGCTTTGTGCATATCTCATCTACTTATTTACATGTTGTCTTTCCGATTAGAATATGTTGTCCTTGAAATTTGTGATTTAGTTTTGTGTCAGTAGTTTCCAACTCTTCATGACACTGTTTGGGTTTTCTTGGCAGAGATACCCAAGTGTTATTTTGTTACCTTCTCCAGCTCATGTTACAGATGAGGAGACTGAGACAAACAGGTTGAATGACTTGCCCAGGGTCACACAGTTAATAAGTGTTTTAGGTTGGATTTGAACCCAAGTCTTCCTGACTCCACACTCAACATTCTGTCCACTTAGCCACTTAGCTGTCCTTTCTCCTTGAGAACAGAGACTAATTTTTGGCTCGCTCTGTATCCCCAATACTTAGCACAATGCCTTGGCCCCTGGAACATAGTAAGTAGCTAATAAATTCTTGTTGGTTGACCAAATTAGCCAGCAAGACCCTCTCTCATGACTACACTCCATGTCAGGAAACCCACTACCAAATACAGACCTGGAAAAGTAGGTAAACACATGTATGGGTCTTAAAAATCCTTTATTATGAGCATGTCAATAAGGACCATGTGAGGGAATCATTGACTCCTTTCTGAAGGATTGAGGAGATGCCCATATGTCCAATGGTATCTCTACCATTGCTTACATTGTATTGAGAAAATGGTGGAGATACTCTGGGAAGATGGTCACAGATATTCAGATTTGGGAAAGGCTTCAGGAGCCACCTGGTCCAACCCATACCTCGATGAGAATCCTCATCATTCCCGAAAAGTCATCTTCCAAGCCTCATCTTGAAACCCTCATGGGCCTCTGCCTCCCTCACAGGTAGCCATTGAGTGCTTTGGATAACTATGTGTCAGACAACAATGAAGAGCTAAGAAAATAGCCAAATAGCCTTGCCTTGGGAAGGTTACATTCTAACACACAACAGAAGGAACATGAATGAGAAGAAACAGGACAGATTTAGAGAAGATAATGGGTAACCTTGGAGGGGATGGCATTAGCAGCTGGGGTGTCCAGGGAAAGCTCCTGAAGGAGGTAGGTGAATCACTAGGGAAGCCAGGAATTCTCCATAGAAGGTGAGAGTGAGAGCAGTCCAGGCACTGACCTAGGAGATGAAATGTCACTGTCAAAGTACATCAAGTAGCCCAGTATTCCTGGATCATCAAGTATAAGGGTGTGGGGGGATTGTAAAGAGACAGGAAAGGTAGAGAAGGTACCAGGTTGTAAAGAGTTACCTTCCAAAGGCAAGGCTATTTGGAGTTTTTCTTAGCTCTTCATTGTTGTCTGACACAGAGTAAGTGCTTAATAAATACTTGTTGACTGATAGACATGAATGCATGCAAATAAGCACAAGGTGATTTCAGGAAATAGACTTAGGCCATCAGGAAAAGTCATGTAGAAGGCTTTCATTTGAGCCTGAAAAGGAAACAAGCAGGCCTAAGAGGTGAAGGTTAGCAGGAAGTACGTGCATTAGGCAGGACAAGGAATATGCAGGGTATGACAAGGAGGAAGGGAGAATAAAGGACAGTAAGTAAACAAAAACCAAAATCCTTATCTTTGAAAAAAGATTTGGGAAGATTTTAGCTAGATATAAAAAAGTACAGATGACATCATTCTTCCAAGGCAAATATATTCAACTATTTTAAAAATTCTTTTCACATACTCAATGCCAATGTAATGATTCACTGGTGCTATTAATTACAGAAACAAACTTTTCTTTTAACGAGACCAGGATGAATCATTGAATTCTACCCATTGTAGTGCGGACAAAGGAACTCTTGTTTTCTTACTGAAAGCCTTGGACTTCAGTATTGGACAATAATTCCAAAACGGGGTTGTTGGCTTCAAAAACGGCTGTTTAATTTAGCTCACTAAAAAATTCGAGGAGAGCATGACTAAGATAAAGTTGGCATTAATGACTTCATCCATCCATTACCATTAGACAAAAATAGTGTCTAAAAAATATGTCATAACATCAGACTGAAAAGCCCAGAGCTAGTTGGCACCTAGTGGGCAAGTATAGCCATCATTACCAAAAGGCAAAATCAATAAAAGGCAAAATTCTATGGAATCAGTTTGCCCCACTCCTCCTCTCATTACCACTATTGCTGCCATCATCATCATCATCACCACTATCAATCCTGTCCTCTTCATCCTCACCACTAGCGATCCCATTCTTTTCATCCTCCCCGCCACTGCTGCCAACATCAATTCAGAACTTTGATCAATGTTGCTTACCACTGTCCATAGCTAGGGGGAGGGGGATGTGTCTTCAAAACAAACATAGATATGGGATTGTCATTTTCTTTTTCTTTTTTAACTGTAAGAAGAGGAGCAGGGCCAACATGTTTATGGATGAAATGCTGGCTGAGGCTGACCAATAGCTCTTTCCAAGTTCATTCTAGGTCTTCTCTTTTTGGAAGGTGCCCAACTAAATCAGAAAGCAAAAGCAGACTGCAGGCGTGTTCACTCAGCATTCAGGTCACATTGTATTAAAAAGCTCTTTAAGAGAATCTGCATTATCTTGCAATTAAATTATTTTGAAGCAAAGGGAAGCCGACTCTCGTGGGAAGATCACTTTCAGTTATCCTGTTTCAGAATCCCACTAGATGTTGTCACCAGAGGACTTAGGTTCATATCCTGTCCTAAACTTCCTGCCTGGATGACCATAGGTCTCAACTTCTCTTCTTGGGGCCTCAGTTTCTTCATGCATCAAATCAAAGTGTCAGGCCAGATGATGTCTAAGGACCATTTAAACCTATGACCCTGTGAGTCTTCCATGTAATTAGTGGCCTGTAGATATCTTTTGTTTTCTGTCTTTTCATTGTAAATCTTCCTCATCCCAGGATTCCCTTTGGTTCTCTTATGTCATTCTCATTTATTGTCCTACTTTTGTATCATTTTTTGTCAGGGATTTTGCAGGACAAATTTAATGTCCCCCTGGTCCCCTAAATAAAGTTGCCCCACCACAAACAAGGAATATATTGAGCCTATCCAAATTTAAATATTCTTCTAACATACGCAAACCAAATCCAAATAAATGCCTGGAACATTGAAAGAGATGATAAACTCATGCAATTTTGGTAACTGGAGGCTCATTTTGCCTGCTTCCATTATGTACAGATTTGGATGATTTTCTTCTCTGGTTTTTGGTAATGATCTCAAGCAGTTTTTATTTCCTATTTAATACTGGGGTCTTTCTACTTCAATTTCATGCAACCACTTGTTGACAAAACCCCCACCAAATGATTCAGTCAATTATGCTGCAAAGTAAATGGATTTATTGTTGTTTTTAATCTCTAATCAAGGAAAAAGTAAAATTGACCAGAGATTCCAGGCCAGCAATGGGAAACACGGTAATAAAAAACTCTTATTTCTCAGGAAGCATTTCTCCCTTTGACTGTAGGTAATAGTTCTGCTGCACTTGGGATTATTAAAGGTTTATTTTGCCATTTCCTTCACTGTGTTTCTGTGGAGCACAAGCTCAGAGATTTGAGAAACTTTGGGGCCCAACTGACAACAATAGCCAATAAACTTTGTTAGAATAGTGAAAATGGAGAAAGAATTTCCAGTAATGGGGAGGCGACCAATCATGTCATGTAATTCCTTGGATGATTTCTACCTTTATGATCTTTGGAAAGTCATTTAACTTCCCTGGGCCTCAGCTTTTCCTTCAGTTCAATGCAGAGGTTGTACTAGATGTTCACTGATGTCCCTTTCAAATCTATCTATTTATCCTATAAATGTATGCTCCCTAGAAATAAGCATGGGATTTGAAGAATTTGTTGGCTTCCATTAAGTTCTAGGCCAAGTTTCACTGGCTATGGCAACTGTGGGTATGTACGTGCAGAGTCTGGGGTTTGTTTTTTTTTTAATTTTGAAAATGTACAAATGGCAAAGACAAGACAATGTATTCAACCTTCAAACTGAGGAAGACTACCTTTTCTCACATGAATGACAAACCAAGTTTCAAGGTTCATTTTTCCTAATGTAAAGACTTCTACTTCAGGGCAAAAATTCAAGTTCCTAATTCAAGCTGAAGAATTGGTGATTTGATAGCATTTTTCGAGATAAAGGTTTTACTGGACTATGCTCTTCATATGAGTCCACAGCATGGAATTATAACCATTATGACCATATAGTACTAGTCTTCACTAAGACAGGAAGAATGTTAAAGACAAAGGAAGGGATGATCTTGTTCTACTCTGCTTAGATCACAATATATCTGGAGCATTGTCCAGTTCTGGGATACTCTTTAGGAAAGATATTAATAGCCTACAGGATGTCTCAGTGAAGGTAGGGTCTCTGAGATCTGGACATATGAAGATTGGTTGAAGGAGCTGAGAATGTTTAGCCTGCACGAAAGAAGGATTGGAGATAACTTGAGGGCTGTCTTTCCTTTTGTGTGTATTCTTTCCTGATTTGAAGGTGAGTGAGCATCCAGTAATGGAATTGACTAGATTTTGAGCTTTAAAAGATCTGAAGAATCATGAGATGTCCCCTTATCAATGAAAGTCATGGTGAGGTGTCAGGGAATATGCAGAATGACTTTCTTGACCAAGTCAGCAGTGGTTTGACCCATTAACTAACACTGTACCCAGTAAGAAACTAGCTTACTTGAGTGACTCATTTAAATCTAAAGTAATGCCCCAAAGTCAACTTGATCGGGACTCTGTGAAAGTATAAAAGGATGCCAAGGTTCTGGAGTCACGAAATTCCCCTCATCCCAGGGCCTGTAGGCTTCCCCTATACCTGTTCCTGAATACTGTTGTATTTCACACTTGAGTCTCCTATTCTCAGAGACATTGTGGATGCAAGAAAAGAGTGCATCCTTGATTTGGCAGGGGGAGGGGGTTGGGTTTAAATTGACACTATTCCTACTCAATAAATACTCTTGATAAAAGCTAATTCATATCAACTTAAAAAGGAGAATTTTGGGTGGGGGCTTTTGAGGAATAGTATTAGAAGCCATAATCCTTTAAGATTTCTCCCCATAATTCTAAGGGGAGAGAAGTAATTATTTACCCTATGGGTACCCAGTTCACCTATATGAGTGGAAGTTGGTAGAGTGAGTGCAAAGGGGGTGTGATATCTGTGTTGTTAGACATCAGGGACACAAGCAAATCAAGGTATAATATTTGGAGGCAGGATCATCAGAATATTTTAATTATAGTCTGGACCATTGATCTATAGCACATGACCTTGTCAAGGGAGGGTTAATCCATGGGATGGTACTTGGTATTTTTATGCTTCGGCTTTTCATCACTTGTTTTTATGGCCAATCAGATTAGTTCTGAGACTCTGATTTAATGCTGAGAGATGATCAGTTTCCCTCTCTTGGGTTTCATCTACACTATTTACTTTGAAGCACTTAACATCTAACTAAGGTTTATTCAGTATTGACATGGATAAGCACATCTCTTATGATGCATCTCAAAAGCATTCATGCAATTGCCAGCGGGGACACTTTTATTTTTATTTTTTTGTAAAGTTGTTTGGCCAAATACAAATATAATATCACTACTCTGGAGGCTTTTTTCCTCCCCAAGACTGCTATGAAAATGATGAAGGCCTCGATGACTGTAAAATGTGCTCCTAGACTGGAACCAACAAATGAGGCCATCTCAGCTAGCAATCATATTGATTATGGTCACAGACAATATTCGTGATAAAGGCTATGCCAAGGAAGGACATGATTAGTTATTACTTGGGACTGTGTGTTGTTTTTCATTTCATTCCTTTCCCCATGGAAACTCCAAAGAAGTCACTTGACAGTCTTTTTGAGGAGGTGGCTTTGCTTTTGCCTGGGTAAAGGAATTTTCTTTCTTGGCTGGAGAAATAGCCTATTGTGAGAAAAGAAGAGTGGACTATGAGGTAGGAAGTGTTTTCTTCTTCTGGAGACTCATCTAATGTCATTTCTAACAGCCAAGAATAACCTACATTCCCTTTACATAGGGTAAAGAGAGCTCCTACACACATACCTGTTAGAAAGTCATTTCTGGAAACATTCTAGGGGCAGGATGTCTCTTTATGTCTCCCCTGGTAATGTTGGTGATAGCTGTTTTATAATTATAATCGTCAAACCAGCTATGAACTGAGGATATATGTAATCAAAATTCAGTCTATTTTACTAAAGTTAAAAAAATGAATTGGGATCCATGTTGAAATCCAGAAATATCCCTTCTGTGACCTGACATTACTATGTGTAGAGAGGGAATGTGATTCATCTAAAAGGATTTACTATTTCCAAAGTCAATCTGATTCAGCAGGACATTTTGGTAACATTATAATATTTGCATATTTCTCTTTGGAAAGGTTCTCCACCCCAAGTTTATTAGTGCATCTACAATGGTAACTTCTCCAGGTTTCACTGCTAGAAGACCAAATGCAGGTGACGAGCAGGGCAGTCACACACAGGACAGTCTTACAGTAAATCAATATCTTATCCCCCTTTTTTTTTCAGTTGAGAGGGGATTTAATAACAACTTCTCCATCCATTAAACCACCCTGACACTCCGAGGTGAATGCAGACTTTAAAGAACACAGGCTGACCTATTGAAGGTTATGATTGGTAGCAACATAAACTTAAAGAAAAACATGCTCATCAGATATTGGACGATAAACAAAGCAGCGCTTCCATAGAAATTCTGGCTGTCGTTCCATCTTCCTCATCACTTGTGTTAACATAGCAGTTAAAGCTTAGCAAAACCCTTTCCATCTATGAGCTCATCTCAAACTATCACTAACCCTGTGAGGTGGATACTCAGAGTGACTTGCCCAGGGTCATGCAGCTAGTCATTATCCAAGACTAGAAGTGAATCTAGGTCTTTCAGGATCTTTATAATGGGAGATATGCTCTCAGCTTGACTGTGGGTCTCTGCTCGGCCCATTGGACCACTGACATTTTCAATTCCTCAGACAATGAGAGCCATTATAAACCTGTGTAGTTCACATTAATCATTAGAGAATTCTAAGGGGAGAAGACAAAATCACCCCAGTGTCAGCAGAGAGTTTGCAGGACACAGGAAGGATGTGGTTGCAGGAAGAAGGCTCTACATTGTCTTTGGGCTGTTCTTTCTGCCTCCCATATAGAGCTATGGTGATTCTATTAGGAATCAAGCCAGGAAAGGGGGCATGGAAATAGTGGGATATCTGACCAGGTATAGCCACAGGGTCATTCCCAGATATTTCTAAGCATCAACCCATTGGGTATGTCTCAGCTCAGCCTCCTGGAAGGTTTTGTCTGCACTGGCTCTCTGCTTCCTGAAAAAAATGGGCAGAGGAAGCATCCCTCAGGCAGGAGAAGAGACTCAGAACCAGCTGTCTCAAGGCTTGATCACAGGTTAGGGTCTAAGCCAGACTAGAAAGCAGCAGACCTCAACGGCAGAATTCTATTGTTGATAGCCATGTTTCATTGGTTCCCTTGACTGGGGCGGTATAGGGGTGGGGATTGTCTTACATATTTTCTGAGAGCTTGATTTGATTCTACAACTAGGTTGAGAGTACCTTGAATTCTAAGAACCAGGATCTAGACTAGAATATGGACTGGCTATATTTCCCTCTGTAGCACTGAATGGTACCTAGCACAATGCCCAGGACATAGCTAATGTTTAATGGATTGATTCCTACCTTGGTGTCCCCCCACTACTAGCCTCAGCAGGGCCCATCCCCCATTGCCATCTGGGACTGAGATAGTCAAAGTTGCATGATCATAAAGTTCAGAGCATGAAGATGCTGAGAGTTCCCAGGATTCAAGCTCTAGAGTGGGAAGGGAGCTCAAAGGCTGGCTAGCCCAGACCCCTCATTCTGTAGATAAGAAAATTGAAGTCCAGGGAGAAAGGAATGCACTTAAGGTCACACAGGTAATAAGTGGCAGGCCCTCGGACCTTAAACCACATGCTCCACCATGCTTCCCTTTGAGGTTACCCTTAGTCCTACAAACTTCAGGTAATGGAGATTAAGACCCTTTTTGCTTAGAGTCATAGAAATGGTCTCGATTGGATTTGAATGTGGGAGTTGAGGAAGACTTCAGAACTGGGTGCCTGAGGAAGGAGACATTTTCCTTGAGAGCCTCCACTTTCCTTTACTTCATTTCTAAAGCTGATAGGGCATCCAAGGAATGCCTGCTTTTTCTCTCCTTCCTCTTGTATAGAATCTGTATGATGCTGTCAATGAAGCCCTGGGCTTTAGGAGCTGTGCAAGAGATTTCAGCTTTCCTCTAGTCTTTTGAAAGATCCCCCTGGGCATCTTCCTTTTGGGGTGGACAATGCCCCTCAGGGCAGGATGAAACTGTGTAACATATCCCAGCAGGCAGAGATTTGAGATCAGTAGTTTGGAGGAAGACCTCAAAGCAAGCTGAAACTATGTTCCATTTCACAAGGTATTGAGTCATTACCATTCAAGCTGCTTGTGGAGAACAGCATCATATATCTGGGACCCTAAGGCTTCCCCTGATGCCTGCCAAGCCTGATGAATGTATCCCTTCTAAGCACCACTGCTCCCTGTATTCTATAGTCAATGGTTCTGTTGGCAGTAGAGTTATTACTACAAGCAATGCCTGCAGAGAATGATGGAAGATGGACTCCCATTCATCAGCTCAGCTCCATCAACGTCTCCTGTCCACAGTCTCTTTGAATAGCACACATATGATTTACTGGGAAAGTTTAAGCCTGGGTCTTGTCTTGCTGACAAATGGGAGACAGAATGATTTTCAAGGCTGTGAATTAAGATTTGTTCATAATGAATAACTTGATAGAGGGAGCCACACATTCCTCTTCCTCCTCTCTCTCTTCCTCTCCTTCCTTTTCTTCTTCCTCCATCCTTCCTTTCTTCCTTTTTCCCTCCTAATTCATTCCAACTTATCATCCATGTAGCCAACAAAAGTCATTTTCTCTACAGACAGATCTGATTATATCACTTCCAATTTGGTCAGCTCCCATGACTCCCTGTTATCTGTAGGATAAAATACGTGTTTCTCCATTTGACTTTTAATATTCTTCACAACCTGCCTTTTCACCTACATTCTATGTTATTCCCTTTCCTTTATTATAATGCAGCCAAAGGTTCCTCTCTACTCCTCACAAAAGACCCCTCATGGGCCGTCTGTATGGCTTTGTGCTGGCCATCCCCCAAGTCCAGAATTCACTGTGCTTATCTCTGCCCCTCCCCTTCCTCCTCTCTTTACACAAAACATTTTCAAGCACCATGTTCTGAAGGAAGTCTTTCCTGGTCCCTCCAACATCTCATGTTATCTTGTATGTATTTGACAATGTATATGTAATTTACAAACCTTCAATACATTACATAAATGTTAGTTCTTTTAGTTGTGAATGTATATTATATATACATATGTACACATAAATATATTTGTATGCCTCTCTCTCTATCTTTCCTCACATACGCAGATCTTGTCTCTCTTTGAGAACAAGATTGTTCATTCATTATATCTTTACTGCTTAGTGTAATGGTTGGCATATAGGACATGATGAATTAGTGCTTTTTGATTTATTTAGGCTCAATGTCATAAAAAAAACCCAACAACTCCCTAACAATTTGAGCTAAACCAAAATAAAAATGAACTCTGCCATGCTGGAAGTCTTTCAGGAATGACTGGAGATCTGGTCCTTGGGTATTTTGTAGTGAAGATTCCTTTGGAGATTTGAAATGGAGAATCAGAAGATCTCAATTTGGCATCTGTTTAGCAAATCTGTTGCCAATCTTCAACCGGATGGAGGTCTTACTAAAAATGTCAACCATTCCCACAGTGAAAAATGCCAAATGAATAGAGGGACACGTATTGGAAAGATTTGCCCACTATTCACTTGCCAAATCACACCCTTACCCGGGGGGAGGTCCCAAAGAGAGGCTTCAGAATTGAGGTCTACCCTCCAAGTAGCCAAAGGGCTCACCTTGTTCAGCAGACAGTGGAGGCCCAACAGATCTCTAGACTTCAATAGCCCAAAGGACTAGGTATCCTATAATTGTGAATAGAGATTCCTTCTACCAAGACAGCCATGACTTATTTATGCCAGCCCATCTTTTGCATGTCTTGTTCTCATTCCCCCAAAAGTGTGCCACAGAGGTCAGCCTAGGGTGATGAAAGCTTTCCATTGGGTCTTAACATCACAAAATGGTGAAAGGAACAATAATTCAATCCTTTGTCACACCCTTTTTAGGAGTAATGGTAGAGTTCATTTGATTACTGAAAATATCAAAATTAATATTATCTCAAGGTTTCTCTGTATTGATTTCTACTTCATTGATTCTACACTGCAACTGATTTTATGCTGTATTAATCTTATGGGTCTCTATCCACCTGGCTTGAGTTGAGCTCAGGAATCCAGTTGAGTTAACTCAAAGTTAGTGTAAAAGGAAGGTTACTTTCTCTCATACTGGTATCCCCTAGAATATTTCATGGAAATAAGTTTGTTTAGCTCCACAAACATACCATTCCCAAAAGATATGGCATGTGTCCTTTCCTGTCTTTGTATAGCTAAGGGTTTTTTTTTTTAATCTGTTCTGAGGAAATAGCAAGTTTTCTAGTTGTAATATTCTGGCAAAAAGTCCAAGCTACAGATGGATCTCATAAAGCAATCAACATCCTTTAATTGTTAGAGAAGGGCATGATTAGCCTCACCTGAATACCCACCCACCTTTCTCAGTATGCCGTTTCCAGCTCTTTATGTATGACCCCATGGACCATACTGGTCATGGTGTTTTCTTGGCAAAGATACTGAAATGGTTTGCCATTTCCTTCTCCAGTGGTTTAAAGTAAACAAAGATTAGGTGACTTACACAGGGTCACATGGCTAGTAAGTGTCTGAGGCCAGAGTTGAACCAGGGTCTCCTTGACTCCAGGTCCAGTGTTCTATCCACTGAGTTGCCAGCTGGCTGCTTTCTTTCCCAGTATAATCAGTTTTAATGTTTCTGTCTCAAGCCTACAGCCTATCACCTTTTGTCCACACCTACCAAGATCTCCTTCCTTGCTGTATGTTAATAAAGAGGGTCCTTTCTTTGGGGGGGTGTCACTGGCTTTGCTGAGGTTGCCAGTGTGACCCACTTTGTTAACAGTTATGTTACGCTTACACTGATCTTGCTCAGAGTCTGTACCTCAGTCTACCTTGATTAAACTTGCTTGAGACATTACTGTTCAGCTTAGCCCCTCCTAGGCATGGTCTCTGATGGTCCAGTGTCAGTGACCATCAATAAGTCATTAATCTTAATGGGCTTCTGTCTCTTCAGCTGCAAAATAATGAGGGAGTTAGTCTTTTCAAGCTGCATTTAGAGTAGCCTATGATTATTTAAGGCTCCTTGAAAGCTAGACCCACAGTGAGAAACTTGTTGGCTCATATGAAGAGGGGCATAAAGGAGGGAAACTAAGTTTGTGAAAAGTTCCTGTCATCTTCATGGAGAAGATCTTGGGCAAGATTCAAGTTAAAGGGTATATCTGTAGGATGAAACTGCTGAGAGAGAAGGCATGCTCCCTTATATATCAGTGCCCTAGGCCAAAGAGCTTCTCACCTCATGCTAGTTACCATGTTAGGACTGGGTGATATAGAAGGTCTCTTCCAGCTCTGGTTCTCATGCTCCTCGGAGCCCACCTCTATGTAAACCTGGATTGTCATTATTATAGGAGTATAGGGACCTTAGGGGCTATCAAGCCCCACTCTTACTGGGCACGATCACTTTTCACTGTTTGTCAAGACCCCCTGGTCTACATTTAGACAAGAGAAACCATTAGGTTGATTAGTGTGACTGCCCTGGAAAGAGTGGTCAATGCTTCCTACTACTCAAAAGGAGAGGAGAAAACAATGGCAGCACATTTGGGATTTGGAGATTTTCTGACTAAATAAAATGTGCAATTGCAAAAAAGCAAAGGATAATCCCTGTGGGGATGGCTCCCAAATATTCACTGGTGTTTCATACAGTGAGAATTTCACAGATTTCTTTCTTCTATAAGACCAAGAAAGTTATTAGGAATTTTTCTATTATATTCAGATTCCATTTATATTTTACTTTAATTTTACCTTGTATAACTAACTACATATCACTTCCTTTTGTAAAATGTAAAGTCCGTGAGAGCAGGGATTGATTATTTATTTCAATTTTCTATTTGCGGGTCCTAACAGTGCCTGACGTATAGCATTTGCTTCATCGATGTTTAGTGAATTGGAGCTCACATCTAGTGTACTCCTGCCCCATAAAAAAAGGCAGAAGAACTAGAAAATGTCCTTAGAAATCAAATGACTGATTAAGAAATGAAAGGATTTCTGGTCAGGAATGACTAAGTCAGATGGCATCCAGGACCAAAATCTGCACAGTTTCCTAGAGTCTGCAGAGAATGAATACTGACCACTTCCCCTAGTTTCTAAATTAGTTTATACCATCGGAAGTTTGCAAAAAGGAGTGAGAGAAATGAGATGTGAGAAGAGTCTTGCCTTCTTGCTTTCTGTGTGATACTTGACAAGTCATTCACCTGCTCTGAGCTTTGGTTGCTTCTCCTGTAAAGTGAAGGTGTTGGACCAGATAAGCTTTTGTCTTTACATCTGTATAGCACAGACACAGCTTCCAGGATCACAGAGCATGTAATTGTGATTCCTATCAGAGCTCTAGTGGACTGCTGAGCCTCACCTGAATATTGGCCTTGCTCAGACCTCAATTCAACTCCATATTAAATTATTAAGGTTGTACTGTGTTTGAAGGATTGCGCTGCCATGGGGGATGCCCAGAGAGTTTGGCTACAAACTAGCAGTGAAAGGAATAGAAAGGGGAGGGAGAAGGAGGAAGAGGAGAGGGGAGCAAAGGAAAGGGAGTGAGAGAGAGGAAGTAAAAGCTAAGCAGCTTTGTCAAAATCTACCAGCCACCTTTGCTTTGCTGTCTTTTCTTCAAGACCCTAGCACAGCCCTGGCAAGAAGAGATAGCCCTCCCATACCCAAGCTGCTCTCTTCTTTTTTTTTTTAAATAATTTATTTATTTTTTATTTAACTTTGAACATTCAATTTCATAAAATTTTGGGTTCCAAATTTTCTCCCCTTTTGTCCCCTCCCCCCACCCCAAAACACCAAGCATTCTAATTGCCCCTATCACCAGTCTGCCCTCTCTTCTATCATACCTCTCTGCCCTTGTCTCCATCTTCTCTTTTGTCCTGTGGGGCCAAATAACTTTCTATACCTGTTTACCTGTATTTCTTGTTTCCTAGTAGCAAGAGCAGTACTCGACAGTTGTTCCTAAAACTTTGAGTTCCAACTTCTCTTCCTCCCTCCCTCCCCACCCCTTCCCTTTGGAAGGCAAGCAATTCAATTTAGGCCATATCTGTGTAGTTTTGCAAATGACTTCCATAATAGTCATGTTGTATAAGACTAACTATATTTCCCTCCATCCTATCCTGTCCCCCATTACTTCTGTTCTCTCTTTTGATCCTGACCCTCCCCATGAGTGTTGACCTCAAATTGCTCCCTTCTCCCCATGCCCTCCCTTCCATCGTCCCCCCCACCCTGCTTATCCCCTTATCCCTCACTTTCCTGTATTGTAAGATAGGTTTTCATACCAAAATGAGTGTGCATTTTATTCCTTCCTTTAGTGGAATGTGATGAGAGTAAACTTCATCTTTTTCTCTCACCTCCCCTCTTTTTCCCTCCGCTAAAAAGTTTTTTGATTGCCTCTTTTATAAGAGATAATTTGCCCCATTCCATTTCTCCCTTTCTCCTCCCAATATATTTTTCTCTCACTGCTTGATTTTATTTTTTTAAGATATGAGCCCATCCTCTTCAATTCACTCTGTGCACTCTGTCTCTATGTGTGTGTGTGTGTGTGTGTGTGTGTGTGTGTGTGTGTGTGTGTGTAATCCCACTCACTACCCAGATACTGAAAAGTTTCAAGAGTTACAAATATTGTCTTTCCACATAGGAATGTAAACAGTTCAACTTTAGTAAGTCCCTTATGACTTCTCTTTGCTGTTTATCTTTTCATGCTTCTCTTCATTCTTGTGTTTGAAAGTCAAATTTTCTTTTCAGCTCTGGTCTTTTCATCAAGAATGCTTGAAAGTCCTCTATTTCATTGAAAGACCAATTTTTCCCCTGAAGTATTATACTCAGTTTTGCTGGGTAGGTGATTCTTGGTTTTAGTCCTAGTTCCTTTGACTTCTGAAATATGATATTCCACGCCCTTTGATCCCTTAATGTAGAAGCTGCTAGATCTTGTGTTATCCTGATTGTATTTCCACAATACTTGAATTGTTTCTTTCTAGCTGCTTGCAATATTTTCTCCTTGACCTGGGAACTCTGGAATTTGGCCACAATGTTCCTAGGAGTTTCTCTTTTTGGATCTCTTTCAGGAGGTGATCTGTGGATTCCTTGAATACTTATTTTGCCCTCTGGTTCTAAAATCTCAGGGCAGTTTTCCTTGATAATTTCATGAAAGATGATGTCTAGGCTCTTTTTTTTGATCATGGCTTTCAGGTAGGCCCATAATTTTTAAATTGTCTCTCCTGGATCTATTTTCCAGGTCAGTTGTTTTTTCAATGAGATATTTCACATGATCTTCCATTTTTTCATTCTTTTGGTTTTGTTTTGTGATTTCTTGGTTTCTCATAAAGTCATTGGCCTCCATCTGTTCCATTCTAATTTTGAAAGAACTATTTTCTTCAGTGAGCTTTTGAACCTCCTTTTCCATTTGGCTAATTCTGCTTTTTAAAGCATTCTTCTCCTCATTGGCTTTTTGAACCTCTTTTGCCAGTTGAGTTAGCCTATTTTTCAAGGTGTTATTTTCTTCAGCCTTTTTTGGGGTCTCCTTTAGCAGGGTGTGGACCTGCTTTTCATGCTTTTCTTTCATCTCTCTCATTTCTCTTCCCAGTTTTTCCTCCACCTCTCTAACTTGATTTTCAAAATCCTTTTTGAGCTCTTCCATGACTTGAGCCCATTGGGTAGGCTGGAATACAGAAGGCTTGACTTCTGTGTCTTTCCCTGATGGTAAGCATTGTTCTTCCTCATCAGAAAGGAAGGGAGGAAATATCTGTTCACCAAGAAAGTAACCTCTATAGTCTTATTTTTTTTTCCCTTTTCTGGGCATTTTCCCAGCCAGTGACTGGACTTCTGAGTATTCTCTTCACATACACTTTGCCTCCAGATCCGCCCAGCCAGTGCTTGGGGTCTGAGATTCAGATGCTACTTCCCAGCGTCAGGGCTTTTGGCGGGGGCAGGGCCACCTCATGGGGCTCAGTTCCCTCAGGGGGTTTATGTGGAGACTTTCAACAATGGATTCAGGCTCCTGCCTGCTTGGGGAGCCCCGGTCTGCTCCCGCCTCCACTGCTGCCTCCTGAGGGGGCCTGAGTTATGGGGACACCCCACTCCCCTCTCAGCAAGCCGAGAAGACCCTCTCACCAACCTTTGTGGCCCGTGGGTGGAGGGACCCGCATGGCCACTGGAGATTCTGTCCCTGAAGCCTGCTCGGGTCCGCTCCTCTCGGTGCCGCACAGCCAAGTCAGGGCTGGGCTCGGCTCTGGGTCCGCAGCACGACGGACCTTTTGCGAGAGGTTTTCAGGGCTCTCTGGAACAGAAATCTCGTCTGCTCCATTGTTCTGTGGCTTCTGCTGCTCCAGAATTTGTTGGGAGTTCTTCTTTACAGATATTTTATGGACTGTGGGTTCGGAGCTAGCGTATGTGTGTCTTTCTACTCTGCCATCTTGGCTCTGCCCCCTGCTCTCTTCTACCATGTGGACAATGTAGGAAGGATACAGTGCACTGCTGTTAGTGAAGTTGTGAACTGATCCAACCATTCTAGTGAGTAAGTTGTAACCATGCCTAAAGGGCTATAAAACTGTATATATCCTGTGACACAGCAATGAAATGACTAGGGCTGTATTCCAAAGAGATCAAAGAAAAAGGAAAAACACTTATATGTACAAAAGATAATTATTTCCTCTTTTTGTGGTGGCCAAGAATTGGAAATGGAGGACATGCCTATCAGTTGGGGAATGGCTGAATAATGGAATAATTTTGTGCTGTAAGAAATGACAAGCAGGAGGCTTTCAGAAAAATATGGGAAGATTTACAAATACTGATGCAGAGTGAAGTGAGCAGAAGCAGGGACACACCATATACAGTAACCCCAATATTGCAATGATGAACAACTCTGAATGACTTAGCTATTCTCAGCAATACAATGATGCAAGATAATTCTGAAGGACTCATGATGAAAAAAATGCTGTCTACCTTCAGAGAAAGAATCAATGAAATCTGAATGAGGATCAAAGCATATTTTTTTTAACTTTCTTTTTTTTGAGGGTGTCCATTTTCTTTTGCAACATGGCTAACATAGAAATATGTTTCACAAATTGATTTCTTAAGGAAGGGGTGGGGGAGAGAGAGAGAGAGAGAGAGAGAGAGAGAGAGAGAGAGAGAGAGAGAGAGAGAGAGAGAGAGAATTTAAAATTCAAATTTTTTTTAAATGTTAAAATTGTTTTTACATGTAATTGAGAAAATAATAAAAATAAGGGATACAATGTAGTGGTTCCCAAATTATGGCCTGTAGGCTAATAGGATGGAGGATGACTTTATAGAATCACACAATTTGAAGGTTAGCAGGAATGTCAAGAAACCCCCACTATGATATACCCTAAGAATGGTCCTCTAGCCTCTGCTTAAAGATCTCTTAGAAGGACGAACCCACCTCATCCTTTAGTAGAACACCATTCAGAATGTATTCACATAAATATTTTAAAGTCTGTCCTTTGGGGCTTTCATGAAACTAGAGCTGCTCCTTCATGAATCTGCTGCAAGGGTCCACACTCCTACGACAATCTTGGTGCTGTAGAAAAGTCCTCAAGAAGTGAGGAAGAATCAGTCAGGAAGTGGTAAGTTGTTGTTGCTGCTGCTGCTGCTTGGTCAAAGGAAAGAACTACGTTTCACTGAAGACTGAAAAAAAGGCAGGTCTTGAACCATGGTACTTTACAACTAAGACATCAGTTCTTGGTTTAGCTGGTTTATCTTTTCTGTAATTGTATCCCCAGGACCAAGCTCAGTGCTGAGGACATAGTAACCACTTAATAAACACTCGATTATTGATTGGTTAATGGATTAATTGATTGATTTCTCCAAGCCTACAAAATCCAAAAATCCTTTTGATCATGTTCCTCTAACAATGGATTTTTTTTACTTGGTATTTGACTGGTGAATTCAACTGTTCAGAGGTCTGTAGGAGGAGATACAATAACAGATCATACTCTTTCCAGATGATGAAAATGGTGCTGTTCCTAGGAAGTCAAGGAGTCTACTCTGTGCTGAATGGCTACCTTTCTAAATCCCTTTGAGACTTTTTGTGACTAGACCCTCCGAAAGAAGTTCCTACCTGGCCCCTCTACACATTCAGCTATCTACAATAGCTTGGAGCTAACGATTAACTCAGACATTTGCAAACATTCTTTATTCCCATGATTATAACTAGGATATAGGAAATGAAGAAGCTGATATGAGAGTGTTAGCATCCTTAGACTATGACCCTCAAGCTGGAAGAAACCTTAGAGCTCACCTCATCCAACTTATCTCATCTTATGGAAGAAGACAGTGAAGCCCAGATAGAAAATAGACTTGCCTACGGTCACCTGAGTCACGTAGTTTGCAGAGCTAGAATTTGAAGTTAGCACCTTCAACTCCATGTTCCTCCCTCTTTATATACCTTGATGCCTTTCCTCCAGACTGATAGGTCACTGTCTGATCGTTTGTCATGGTGCCCAGAAAAGAGTCAGCCTCTCTTACCAAGAATATGATCTGTATTTCCTAAAGATGTTTCAGGAGTGGGGTGGTGGTGCTGGTGGTGGTGATGGAGACATTTGGAAATGCATGCCATTGACTAACTGCTATGACTTCTCTGGAAGAGAACGCTCACAAATTCGATACTAGCTAAGTGAAGAGGCTGGTATCTTCAATGCCTCAGTGTCACTGGGTAATTTATTGGGATCTAATTATCATGGTCTAGTTACCTTTCAAAAAGTCAGGGAGCTTCCTGACTGTTTTTTATTAATGCAATAAATGAATAAAAACAGTTAGCTATTCACTGCCTGCTCCTGGAGCTTTGATGAATAGACCAATTAGAAGGATTGGCTAAATTGAAATCACCTTCGCGCAGGCATTGATTCTGGATTGCCATGTAATTCTAGGGTGGGAGAGAAGGCTTTATTAGGACTAAATTAAATATTTATAGGGGACAGCTCATTAAAGATAAACAAGGCACACTCCCTCTCATTTGGGCTAATCCTTTATTCAGCAATTTGCCAATGAGACAGTGTAATGGGAGTTTGAGAGAGAGAGAGAGAGAGAGAGAGAGAGAGAGAGAGAGAGAGAGAGAGAGAGAGAGAGAGAGAGAGAGAGAAAGAGAGAGAGAGAGAGAGAGGGAGAGAGAAAGAGAGAGAGAGAGAGAGAGGGAGAGAGAGAGAGAGAGGTGGAAAAGGAAGAATGACAGATCACAGGACAATGCTTTTCGGCCTAAGTTTGGAGATAACAAGTCAGTTATGGGGCAAACCACACAGGTGTCTCTCATTGAAAACTGCATAACTTGTCTACTTACAAAATCTATGCTGCACTGAATGAGGAAGGGTGGAAGAAGCTGTGTTGACAAGAGGACAGTAGATAGGCCACTGGTCTTGGAATCAGAAAGGCCTGAATTCAAATCCAGTCTGACATCTCACAATGTCAACTGACCAAGGGAAGGACCCCTGGATGTAAGAGGGATATCTGTGGCCTAGGAGAGGCCTGTACCATGGGAGGAATTCTGCACACCATTGAGAATAATATTTTATTTTTCCAATTACATGCAAAATCAACTTTTAATATTTTTTTTCAATTGACTTCCAAATTCTCTCTCTCCCTCATTGTCCCCACTGATATGACCAGAAATTTGTTGTAGATTATACATGTACAGTCATTCAAAGCATATTTTCATATTGGTCATTGGGAAAAAAACAGCCCCCCCCCCAAAAAAAAACATGGAAAAATAAAGTGAAAAATGGTGTGCTTTAATCTTTACCCAGACTTTCAGAATTGTCTTGGATCATTGTGCTGTTGAGGACAATCACACCATTCACAGTTAATCATTCAATAATACTCTTATTGTGTACAATGTTCTTTGCTTCAGCTCACTTCATTCTACATCAGTTCATGTAAGTCTTTCCGGGTTTCTTTCTGAAAGTATCCTGCTTGCCATTTCTTCTAGCACAATAGTATTCCATCATAATCATATACCACAACTTGTTCAGCCATCTCCCAATTCCCCCACTGATGAGGACATCCTCTCATTTTTCATTTCTTTGCCACCACACCACAAATTGCTGTTATAAATATTTCTGTACAAATAATTCCTTTTTTAAAAATATCTTTGGGACATGTAGACTAAAAATTAGTGATGACACTCATGGGAGATGGGATGGCTTGAAGTTCTTGACTCTGTTGGGTTGGAATTCCTGGTCCTCCTCTAGCCACTACTCCATACTCCCCAGCTGATGCACCTTCAGGAGAGGAATCACATTTTGGGGTCCTGGGAATACAAAAGAAATGCCCATTTATGCGTAGCAGACATGTCAGAGAAGAACAAAGGCTCTAGACACTGATAATGTCTTCATTTTTGCAACGTCCCCCCTCTCCTGTGGCAGCCTGTCCATTCTGATGAGCATCAAGCTTTGGTGGGAGGAGAACCCACATCCCGTATTGTCAAAGGGTCCTCTTCAAGTGAGTCAACTTTGTTCCTACAGAAAGGCCAGGTTTTGATGTCAGTATATGGTAGCATGACTTTGTTCCAGGGCAAAATGGAAATAACATTGAATGAGCAATGTTGGACCGTACATACGGGTATGAAAATATGTGCAAAGTACTGACCATTCTCCATTCACTTGTGGACACGGGCTTGTCCGATCTTGTAGGTTGTTTATTGAACAAGTAAATGCTGGATGTTGGCAGCACATCAAATTCACACAATGTATGTGCTCATCCCCTTTGTCCAAGCCATCAAACTCATGTACAAAAGAGTAAAGGCAGGAATAATTTAATCTCATTTGGATACACCACTAAGTTCCTATAGAGAATGAATAGCCTCGAATGTTCGATAATCATCACAGAGCTGGGATTCACAAAGAGAATACTGGGATACTACTGCTTGTTATCTTTAATGAGCTCCTAAGCACCACAGAATCAAAATTTTAAACCATTTTTTCCTTGCTGTCTTGACAAATGACTCTGCTGTACCCCCAAAACCAGTTTCTTTTCCACTAGATGTTCTTCTGGAACATTCTCCTTTAGGTGATTAGCTGCCACCAGTGCCTGTGTTGGAACTGTATTTTCCCCAATACAAATTTCCTTTTTGGAGAATAATGTGCCATTTTGCCTGTATTCAGCTTCCACATAGAATGCAGAGTCCTTTGGAAGTGAGGGCTGCCCTTCCTTGTTTTAGCAAGCATTTGCTACAGTGGACTCCAAGGAAACCTGCACTGAGAGTGGAGGAACCCGTGATTTGGTCCAGATAGGGTACAGAAACAAATGTTAGCGGAAGGAGGAGAAACCAGACCTTCTTGATTCTAGCTCCAGTGCTGTGTCATTGCTATCTATACATAGGGAAGTGTAGAGGAATTTTTTAAAAGAAAAATGTCTAAGTTCCATGAAAGGCAGTGTGGTATTATTGAAAGATCAATTGACTCTTAGGAGACATGGGTTCAAATCTTTCCTCTGCTACCTACTACCTGCATGACATGTCACTGCTCCTCACTGGGCCTCAGTTTCCTTATATGTAAAATTAAGAGTTTGGACTAGGGAATCAATTAGTAATCAGTATATCAGCCAGTATGTGAGAGGACAGAAAGGGAGAGAGCTAAACAGAGTCGTTTGTGTTACATCTTCCAGGGATCTGGGATGATTTTGACGCATGGTTGAGGGGAACCTTCTTGTAAAAAACAGCCTGTATGTTGGCATTTCGGTCTACCTGATCAAATGCTTTGTTTTTTCCATAATCAGCAAAATAAGTTTAACAGGATCTTATATTATTCACATCCTTCATTTAGATGTAAAGGTGGTAAAATCTTAAAGTGTGAAGATATTCCATTCTTGAATATTTCTTTTGAAAAATCTATCCCTTCCCTACCAATATCCTCTTGAAGATGGCCTTCATTTGTGTGTAGATTATTCTTGCATATTTGTGGATGTGAAAGTAATCATATTATTGATGGTTTCTGTGTGTGTGTGTGTGTGTGTGTGTGTGTGTTTAGCATGAATGTGGTAAAAATAGGGTTTTTCCTAAGGCCTTTATGCCTCCTCCTTCACGTACCTCATATATTAATCCCCCCATACCTTCACAATTCATTTTTCTCCATCTCTGGTGTCCAAACCCACTTGCTCCAATCCAGTGATTTAGCTCATTGTAGATTGTTTTGGTGCCGTTTTTACTTCTCTTTAAGTCTTTCTTAGACAATAATTCCAAGGTCCCTTGACCAAGCAAGAGGATGAAGAAGAAGGGTGAGTAGCTTGAAGAGGGAGGGGACAGTCTGGAAAACCTTTCTATGGGGAGTGAGATAAGGTAAACATTAAAGAGGAATTCAGAGCTTGTTGCAGTGGACTTACAATTGATCTGGCTAACATGATTTTATGTTATACCTAGACAAAACAGTTGTGAGACTTCCTAAGTTGATCTCCAACATTTTGAGATGTTCTCATTTCATATAATAATAACATCTGAAAAGTCTTCTGTCTTCTCCCTATTTCCCAGTCATCCTTCAAAATTCCTTCTACCTTTCATAGCTTTGAGTGGATCCATCTTTTTCTCTATTTAAATTTTCATTCAATTACTTCTTCCTTTAATAGGCTCTCAGAGAGTCCTGGAGCTATGACATCCTGCATATCCCAGCAGAGCAGCTGGTCCTCTGCAGACAGGAGGGTGGAGTCTCCTTCCTGCTTGTCTGACCTTAAGCAAGATGATGCATAAAGGCTAGGGAGAGAAAGATATTCATACCAGGGGCAACAAAACAGGCTAAGAGAAAAGATAAGTGAGGGATTTCAAAGAGACTTAAGATGAGAGTGAGATCAAGTGTGTCTGGGGAGCTTGTCACCAAGGGAACAAAGGACTCCAGGGCAGAGTTTCCTTCGAGGTGAAAATGTAGCAGGTGAAAAAAGAATAAGGATTGCAGAGAGATCAGTTGGGAGTAAAGACTCACTCTAAGTAAGCATAGACTGTCCAGTCTCAGAATCTGAGAGGCAAAGGGACACCCCAGAGCAAGAGAGGGGGGTCATCTCATTCACACATGATGCTGAAGACTTTTTTGCCTCTCATTGCTCCATAATAGTCTGCCTCTTCTCCCCCAAACTAGATCAGTTCCTACAACATTATGGATTCTTGAATAAAATATGTATAATTAAAGAAATGGGGCTAGTGGGCATAGAATCATTGACAGCATATCCTTGTAAGAGCTATTCTCAGGACTCTTTAAAGTTCTTCTTAAAGGGTTTTACAATACTATGATTCTTCCTTACCACTTTGATGTTGAAGAGTTCCATCAAGGTCACCACATCACTACACTTGTCCTAAGAGAGAGGACTGTCTCCTGGAAAGACCTGGTATTAGACATGAGTTCAAAGACAGTCTCTCATGATTACTATGTATCTGACCTTGAGAAGTCACCTAATTACCGTGGGCCTCAATTTCCTTCTCTAGAAAATGATATGACTAGGTTAGGAGGCCTTTGAGCCACCTTCCATCTACAATTCGGTGAACTTGTATCTTCTCTAACCCCTTCTTACTCTAAATCTGTGACATGAAAATTCTTATGAGAGTAATGTCAATAATCTAACCCATTCTTCCCCAATCTGACCATGATGCATTGGCCAGTATCTTTCCTCCTTATGACTGAATATGCAATAAATGAATAGTTAGAGGATGTCAAACAGCAGTGGCAATACTGGCAAAATGAATAAATAAATAGCAGGACTGTGTGAAAAACTCCAAACTATAGCAGTGACAAGGTATGACAGGGAAAGATGGCCTAATTTCTTAGAAATAAGCTATGAAATTTCCCTTGTAATCAGAAATGCATAGTTGACACCATGTCATTTAATCCCCGTTAATCTGTCAAACTGTCAGCATTGTGTCAATGCCTTCGCCTCCAACATGCATGAAAATGAGCACTTCTGGAAGGCAAGAGGAGGGAGAGGAGCAGGAAGGTGGGCAAGGGGTGGGAATCACCACTTTTCACAATTCCATGTAAGGCCTGGAACTCCCCAAGTCACATCCTGAACTAAGCAGCAGGTCATACCAAAGACTTGTTACTCACCAGAAGAGAGATGTAGGAAAAGGGCATTGACAAATGAAGAGATTGTGAGCTATTTTGTGAGCAAAAGCAGTTCCCAGCTCATCTTTGGATCCTGGTCGATGCTGTAAACCCCACCATGAGATCACCAGCATGTCTGGGGCCTCCCCTCAAAGAAGGGATGCTTCTCGTTCCATGCAACCAGGTATTTGTTGTCAGGGCTGTTTGGGGCCAGAGGATTCAAGGTCTTCCTGCCTGCCCACTGCTTAATCATGGCAAATGGTTCAGTGTAATGAAAACAGCAATGGAGTGCTCTCCATGTATGTCACTGGGGAAAAGAGAGAGCAGCAGTTGAAGTGATGTTACCTGGTCATAAAAAAAGTATTTAAAAAGCCCTAGTGCCACCCAGTAAGAGGCAGTGGGGCACACTGAGCAGAAAGATGGTCTTGCATGAGGAAAACCTAGATCTAAGCCCCACCCCTGGTCTGTCTTGACTGGGGAACCCTGGGTAATCACTTAATCACTCAATCGCTCAGTGCCTCAGGCAAATCTCTAAGACTCTAAATTTCAGAGATTTGAATCAGATTGGCAAAGGAAGTATCAGACCTGGTCTGGATAAAGAAAAGAATGAGTTGTTTTGAGTCAATAGTATGATATGGAAGCTGATTCCATCTTCAGCTACATGGAGAGGCATGCTGCTCAAGACTGTTTAGAGGACAGTCCAAGGATGTGAAGGTTGAAGGAGTCTTCAGCATCCTTCTGGTCCTGCTGACTCCTGCCTTAGGCAGAGGCCATCTGGACATTATCTAAAGTTCTGTCAGCCTGTTGCAGTTTGTGGAGGTCATTGGGAAGTTGCAGAGCAACCAGGACAGGTGATAAGATATGGAAATATCCCATACTGGAATTGGTTGACAGAAATGAACATATTTACCCTGTAGATGAGAAGACTGAGCCAGAAGATGACATGGAACAGGATGGAGAGCACCATTGCCAGGTGATGGCCAAGCACACCTGCCACATGATCAGGACATCCACACAATAATGCCAGTGGGAGCCTCTGCCAACCAAGGAGGGAGCCCTTGGGAGACCAATGTCCAGAAATTCCTGACCCCAAGCATTTACACAGTCTTTTTTTTTTTTTAGCATGGTACACTCTAAGTAATTCACAGAAACCAAGTTTTAACATGGTTGAAAGAAATCATCACAATTATACTCCTAACTCTCAGAACAGAATATGGATAAGTATGAGGGCTGTGATCTAAAGGGGCAAAATCACCTGGGGACTCCGTGGGAAAGGGAAAGGTGTCTGAAGAGGGATGCCCCAGCCTACTCTTTAAAAAATTACTTTTAATATTCAACATTCATTTCCACAAGATTTTAATTTCCAAATTTTCTCATCTCTTCCCTCCACCCCACCCTGAGATGGCATGCATTCTGATAACCCCTTTCTCCAGTCTGCCCTCCCTTCTATTACCTCCCTCTCCCCTTACCTCTTACTTTCTTGTAGGTCAAGATAGATTTCTATACCCCATTGCTTGTATATCTTATTTCCCAATTGCATGTAAAAACAATTTTAAACATTTGTTTTTAAAACTTTGATTTCCAAATTCTCTCCCTTCTTCCCTCCCCACTCACCCCCATGGAGAAGTCAAATAATTAGTTATAGATTATATATGTGTAAATGCAAAACACTTCCATAATACTCATGTTGTGAAAGACTAACTATATTTCCCTCCATCCTATTTCACTCACCAATTATTCTGTTTTCTCCTTTGACCCTGACCATTTTTGTGAGTGTTTGCTTCTGACTACCCCCTCCTCTAATCTGCCCTATCTTATATCATCCCCCCCCCCCATATTCCCTTCCCCTTTACTTTTCTGTAGGGTGGCATACCCAATTGAGTGTGTATGTTATTCTCTCCTTAAGTCAAGTCCAATGAGAGTAAGGTTCACTCATTCCCTCTCACCTGCTCCCCCTTCCCTTCCATTGTGAAACCTTTTCCTTGCCTGTTTTATGTGAGATAATTTACTCCATTCTAACTCTCCCTTTCTCCATCTCCCAATATATTTCTCTGTCACCCCTTAATTTTATTTTTTAGATATCATCCCTCATATTCAACTCTCCCTGTGCCATCCATCCATCTATCTATCTATCTATCTATCTATCTATCTATCTATCTATCTATCTATCTATCTATCTATCTATCTATCCATCCATCCATCCATCCATCCATCCATCCATCCATCCATCCATCCATCCATCCATCCATCTATCTATCTATCTATCTATCTATCTATCTATCTATCTATCTTTCCTCCAACTACGCTAATACTGAGAAAGGTCTTATGAATTATAAATGTTATCTTTCCATGTAGGAATGTAAACAGTTCAATTTTAGTAAGTCCTTTATGATTTCTCTTTCCTGTTTACCTTTTCATGCTGCTCTTGATTCTTGTATTTGAAAGTCAAATTTTCTGTTCAGGTCTGGTCTCTTTATCAAGAATGCTTGAAAGTCCTCAACTTCTTTGAATGTCTATTTTCCCCCTGAATTATTATACTCAGTTTTGCTGGGTAGGTGATTCTTGGTCTCAATCCTAGCTCCTCTGATCTCTGAAATATCATATTCCAAGCCCCATGATCCTTTAATATAGAAATTGCTAGAGCTTGTGTTATCCTGATTGTATTTCCACAATATTTTAATTGTTTCTCTCTGGCTGTTTGCAATATTTTCTCCTTGATCTGGGAACTCTGAAATTTGGCTACAATGTTCCTAGGCATTTTCATTTTGGGGATCTCTTTCAAGAGGTGATCAGTGGATGGATTCTTTCAATTTTTATTTTACCATCTGTTTCTAGAATATCAGAATACTGATGATTTCTTAAAAGATAATGTGTAGGTTCTTTTTTCATCCTGGCTTTCAGGTAGTCTAATAATTTTTAAATGATCTTCTCTGGATTTTTTTCTAGGTAAGTGGTTTCCCAGTGAGATGTTTCATGTTGTGTTCTGTTTGCATTCTTTTGCTTCTGTTTTATAAGTACTTGATTTCTCGTAAGTCATTAGTTTCTATCTGTTCCATTCTAATTGTTAAGGGATTATTTTCTTCAGTGAACTTTGAACCTTCTTTTCCATTTGGTCAGTTCTGTTTTTTAAGGCATTCTTCTCCTCATTGGCTTTTTTGTTTGGATCTCTTTTGCCGTTTGGGTTAGTCTATTTTTAAGGTGTTATTTTCTTCCATATTTGGGGGGTTTCTTTTAGCAAGCTGTTGACTTGTTTTTCGTGATTTTCTTCTATCACTCTCAATTCTCTTCCAAATTTTCCCTCTACTTCTCTTACTTGATTTTCAAAATCTTTTTTGAGCTCTCCCATGACCTTAGACCAATTCATAGTTTTCTTGGAATCTTTGGATGGAGGAGCTTTGACTTTGTTTTCTTCTTCTGGTTGGTTGTATGCTTTGATCTTCTTTGTTACCAAGGTAAGATTCTATAGTCTGAGATTTTTTTTAATACTGTTTTCTCATGTTCACAGTCAAATCCTTGACTTTCTAAGTCTTTGTCAAGGTAGGACTCTGTGTCCAGGGGTGGGGGTGGGGTGGGTGTACTGTCCCAGGTTTCAGGGGTTTTGTATCAGTCATATGATCCCCTACTGTTTGTGGGCCTAGAACTTCAGAAGTAGCCACTGCCACCACTGCTGCTGCCTCCACCACCTCTGCTATTCTGGGGCTAAGCCACAGCAGGATTGTGCCCCTCCTCTACTTAGGTCCAACAGAGTTTTTTACTGACCTTCTTTGGTCACCTATCTTTGGTGTGTGTGGGTTGAGAAGTCTGGTAACTACCACAGGTGCCAGTGATTCAGTCCCCAAAGGCCTGCTTCAGCTCTACCTGTGTCAGCATGACCCATGGCAGATTGTACTCCATTCCCAGTCTGGTGTGATAGACCTCTCCTTTCAACCTTCCAGGTAGTCTTGGGCTGGAGATTTGATTTATTCTGTTATTTTGTGAGTTCTGTAGTTCCTGAATTTGTTTGGAATCATTTTTTACAGGTATTTGGAGGGATTTGGGGGAGAGCTCAAGCAAGTCCCTCTACCATCTTGGCTCCACCCCCTCTTCCAACCTACTTTTGATGCCTTCATTTAACCAATCTAGTCTTCTAGCTGGTGGCATATGCCCTGAGCCTTGGAAGAAGCAAAGGACTCTTAGGAATATAGGTGAGGAAAGGATGTCTTTGGCTATGCAGTACAGACTATACAAAGACCCAGAGGTGGGAGATAGATTGATGAGGTTAGGGAACAGTCACCCCAGTCTGGTTGTAGTGTTCAGTGAGTGAGAGAGGAGAGAGGATGCATGATAGCATTCACACTCATCTTCACTTTCCTCGTTGGTAAAATGAGGAGACCAGATTCAGTGATCTCTGAGGTCTCTTCTAGGCCCACATTTTGTTGATTCTGTCCCTGAAATGAGCACACAAGCTTTAGGAATGTGTTTGTTAGCGCCAAGAGCCCAAACAACCCAAAGTCTAGTTGGTCCTCCGCTCCATCCCCACTCCTGCCTTTTTACCCTAACTCTACCCTGAAGGCTGTGTCCCTTGAGGACACTCACTGTTGCATGTTTACCTTTGGTCCCCAGGGTCTAGTACAGGACCTGACCTCCAGGGGCACCTCATAAATGCTTGCTGAGGACCTGACTGCACCTCAAACAATGATGGAAACCTCTTCTTTATTTTAGGGGATAATAACCTCTCCTGTGGTGGGGCAGGGACTCAGGAGTACAGAGCAGACTCTGACTCTGGATGGGGATAGGTGTGGGAGGTAAGGATGCGGCATGGGCACCTGGAGAATGGTAGAGGAGCCTCTGTTGAAGTTCACTATTCTTGGCGTTCCCTCTTACCACCCTATGGTGTGCCATTGACAGACCCACTCATATACATGGCTCTCCCTGTATCTATCTTATCCTGTCTGCGCCAGATCACAGATGTTTGGTAGGGAGGCATCATTTCAGTAGAGCTCTCCTGACACCTAGTGGGGAAAGACATGAAATGATCTCATTTCTTACAGCCATGAGACTAATATTTATTGTTTTATCTGTGATCTAAATTCATTTAGAATCAATATGATCTAATGGTCAGTCTGTGTTGGTGTCAGGAAGACCCAACCAGGTGACTCCTGGGCAAAGTCCCTTCACCTGTCAGGCTTACTGAAATTTTCTAAGCCTCTAATTAACAGAGAAATTTACCTCCTATACTCCAGCCTCCTGGACAGCTACCTTTCCTCCTCCCCATTTCCCTACTTTCTGGAACCATGGAACATGAGCACAGAAGTGTTTGTTCCTGTATATAGGAGGGTAACAACAATCTCTTGATTTAGGGCTTTCACTTCTGTCTCTGCAAATTTCACGTTCAAAGGGCCTCTCTTTGACCACTAAATGACTCTCCAAGATGGAGTATTGACCTCTTTAGAATGTAATCTTCTGGAGAGCAGGACCTGACATTCCTTTTGTACTTGTGTGCATCATTTTTGACACATAGTCAAGTGTATGCAAATAATGGAAGATGTGTGTGTATGTGTGTGTATGTATATATATATGTATATGAGTATATATGTATGCATGTATGTATATGTGTTCCTATCTATGTGTGCACATTGTTGTTATCCTTCATCTTTGAAGAGGACTAATGTTGGGGGTGTAAGCTCAGTTTTCACGTGGACAGTCTTGGGCAGGTAAAAGTGAGGACTTCTAAACCTCAGAGTTCTCATGAGGCTGGGAACAGCTGGGGATTAAGGCAGGCAACACAGGCTATCTTGTGTATTTCCACCTCTTCTCAGTGGAAACTTGCTGGGGAGAGCATCCCACCCTTGAGATCGGTCTGTGGTCTGAGCACACCTGTTGTTAATTAGCTAGGGGCTGAGAGCACACACGGTATTCACATGCAAACTATGTGGCGGGAGAGCTTAAGTAAGGACAGGAAAGCCTAAAGGCCCTCTTCTGGCTGCGGGGTCCCCTTTGGGGGTCCCTCCCCACTCTTCTGGCTGCGGGGCCCTTAGAGGGAAGAGGGTCCCTCCTCTCTTCCTCTCCCATCCTCTTTCTGTATGATCCTTGCCCCTTGGGAGGAGGAGGATTCCTCTCTCCTAGGGAAGAACTCACCCTGCATATGGATATGTAACTAAGACTCTGAATAAAGCCTAACCCTTGTTTGACTCTGGAAAGTCCCTTCTCTCAATATGTTTATCCGGATGGCCACCAAAGACCTGGACGAAAGGTAAGAAGACTCGGGTAGCTCATTGGCCTCTAGGCCGAACAGACTAAAATGATATCACCATTGTAAAGTGAAATTTCAGTGTGTCCAACTGTGACTGATCAGACCAATACGAGCTTGGAATGCTCTACCACACTCTGGGCACAGAAAGTCCATGAGAATATTTGGGTGGATATCCCAAATTTGTGCATCCTACATTTACTTTGTGCTGTCTCAATTCTGCTTTGCTCAAAGAGCACAGCACCTTTTTTTATGTGGGAACACCAGGCTGAGAGGTCCTGTGCCAGTGTCTCCCATGTTGCACAGTCAAATGCAAAGTTCTTGGGGCGGAGCCAAGATGGCGGAGTGAAAGCAACGACTCACCTAAGCTCCTGGAAAAACTCCTCTGGATATATCTGGGGGGAGAGTCTGACCAGACTTTGGAGGTGTAGAATCCAGTGGGAGACGGACTTTGACAGATTCGGAGCCCAGGCTGGACTGGAAGGTCCACGGGAGGGATCTGTTCCGCGGGGGTAAGACCCCGGCGCACAGCGCAGCGCGGTCGGCGCGGCAGGGCGGAGGTGACCCGAGGGGCCCGAGAGTGGCGGGCGAGACCAGCGGAGCAGGAGATAAGCCAGGCCGAGCCAACGATATCAGCGCAACAGCCTTTGAAATCTTCAGCCTAAAGACGGGACTTCAGTGGGTCACTACTTGAACATCCAGGAGCTGGGATGCCGGAGTGATCAGTAAGTGCTCTCCCCTCCCCCCCGATGACCGTGAGGGAACCATAAAATTCTTCCCCAGATTGATCCTGGATCAGTGGGAGCAGCAGAAGGGGGCGGGTGGTCTCATAACACCAGAGGCTGGAGAGGTGGCAAAGGGGGATTCTTCCTACCGTGGTGGAGGCTATCTGGAGGGACAGACGACCCAGGGCAGAGAAAAATTCGCACTGAGACCCAAGCAAGCCGCAGCCCGGGAGACGAGCCCTAGGAGGGGCGGGAACACGCATTAGCCTCTAGGCGTGCCCCAGCCCTCCAGGGGAAAAGGGAAGACAATAGGGAAGCTGGGATCACCATCCCCCCGGACCTTGCCTTTGCCTCAGGCCAGCTGAGGAGATATCCTGAGACCAGACCACACCTCCCACACACCTATCAAGCTAAACCCAGGGTTGATCTGGGAAACAACAACAACAAAAAAAAGCCTGCTTTTAGCCTAGACAAACATCAACTCAACTTAAAAGATCTGTATCTTCTGACTGAAAGAACCAAAAGCTACAACACTCAGCCAACATCATGAATCGGAAAAAGCAGACGAAAAGTGAAAAAACCATAGAATCTTTCTATGGGGATAAGGACCAAAACACAAACACCAAAGAGGTCAGAGCTGAGACTGTACTTCCATCTGAAACCTCAGATGGGACTATGAATTTCTCGCAAGCACAACTAGATTACCTGGAACGTCTGAAGAAGGATATAAAAGAAAAACTGGCCAATGATTTTAAAACCATAAAAAAAGAATTCACTGATGAGAACATCAATCTGAAAAAGAAAATTGAAGAAATGGAAAAGGAAGTTCAAAAATTAACTGGAGAGAATAATTCCCTAAAAGGAAGAGTTAATCAAACGGAAAAGGAAACTCAAAACCTAATAGGGAAAATTGATCAGATGGAAAAGGAAACCCAAAACCTAACTGGGAAAATTGGTCGAATGGAAAAAGAAGTACAAAAATTAAATGGAGAAAATAGCTCCTTAAAGGGAAAAACTGGCCAGATGGAAAAGGAGATGCGAAAGCTAACTGAAGAAAACAATACGATCAAGATTAGAATTGGGCAAGTAGAAACTAATGACTCAATGAGGCAACAAGAATCAGTCAAACAAAATCTAAAGAATGAAAAGATAGAAGAAAATCTAAAATATTTAATTGGAAAAAAAAACTGACCAGGAAAATAGATCCAGGAGAGAAAATCTAAGAATTATTGGCCTGCCAGAAACCCATGATGAAGAAAAGAGTCTGGACAATATCTTCCAGGAAATCATCAAGGAAAACTGCCCGGAAGAACTAGATTCAGAGGGCAAAATAGTCATCAAAAGAATCCACCATTCCCCTCCCGAAAGGGATCCCAAACTCAAAACCCCAAGAAATATAGTTGCCAAATTCCAGAGCTATCAAGTGAAGGAGAAAATACTACAAGCAGCCAGAAAGAAACAATTTAAATATCAAGGTCACACAGTCAGGATCACACAGGACCTTGCAGCTTCTACATTAAAAGATCGAAAGAATTGGAACCCAATATTTCGTAAGGCAAAGGAGTTGGGACTCCAACCGAGGATCAACTACCCAGCAAAGTTCAGCATAACATTTCAGGCAAGGAGAAAGTCATTCAACGAAATAAGGGATTTCCAGAGCTTCCTGACCAAAACACCAGAACTCAATAGACAATTTGATCTTCAAATGCAGGTCTCCAGAGAATCATAAAAAGGTAAACAGAGGGGAAAAAACAAAAACAAAAACTTGCAACTCAATTAGGGCAATCTGTTTACCTCCCTGTAAGGGAAGATGATACCTGTTAATCTTGAGAACTGTGCAGCTATTATGATAAAAGGGATATATGTAGAGGGAACAGGCATAAAGTAAATGATGTCATGGCAAAAATATGATTTAAGTATGAGAAGGGAATGTAATAGGAGGTGTGGAAAGGGGGAAGCAGAAAATGGCAAATTATATCACAGGAAGAAGTACAAAACCATATTAGAGGGAAGGAGGGGAGGGAGATGAGCATTGTTTGAGAGGTACTCTCATCTGATTTGTTCAAAGGAGGGAACAATAACCTTAAGCAGATAATCCTAACTAGCTCTATAGGTAGTAGGAGGGGAAGGGGGAAGAAAGGGGAGGGTGGCTAAAAGAGAGGAAAGAAGCAATAAGAGTAAAGGGGACTAAAAGGGAGGGGGGCTAAAAGAAGGAGGGGAAGGCTGCAGGAGGAGGGGGAGAAAAGTGAATACTATTGAGGAGGGGAAGGGAGAAGGGAGAGTTAAAAGCACAAATGGTGGGAAAGAGGGTGGAGGGAAATACACAGATTGTAATCATAACTGTGAATGTGAATGGGATGAACTCTCCCATAAAACGGAGACGGATAGCAGAATGGATTAAAAGCCATAATCCAACAATATGCTGCTTACAAGAAACACATTTGAAACGGGGGGATACACATAGGATAAAGGTCAAAGGATGGAGCAGAATATATTGTGCTTCAGCTCATGTAAGAAAGGCAGGAGTAGCAATCCTAATCTCAGACAAAGCAAAAGCAGAAATAGATCTAATCAAAAGGGATAAGGATGGAAACTATATCCTGCTAAAAGGCACCATAGACAATGAAGCAATATCATTACTAAACATGTATGCTCCAAGTGGTATAGCATCCTGATTCTTAGAGGAGAGGTTGGGGGAGTTGAAGGAAGAAATTGATAGCAAAACTATACTAGTGGGGGACCTCAACCTCCCCCTCTCTGAACTCGATAAATCCAACCTTAAAATAAACAAGAAAGAGGTTAAGGAGGTAAATAAAACTCTGGATAAGGTAGATATGATAGATCTTTGGAGAAAATTAAATGGGAATAGAAAGGAATATACCTTTTTCTCAGCGGTACATGGAACATTTACAAAAATTGACCATGTACTAGGACATAAAAATCTCACAACCCAGTGCAGAAAGGTAGAGATAATCAATGCATCCTTTTCAGATCATAATGCATTAAAAATTACATGTAATAAAAGGCCATGGAAAGAGAAACCAAAAATCAATTGGAAACTAAATAATCTAATTCTAAAGAAGGATTGGGTTAAAGAAGAAATCATAGAAACAATCAACAACTTCATTCAAGAGAATGACAATAGTGAGACAACGTACCAAAACTTATGGGACACTGCAAAAGCAGTTATTAGGGGAAGTTTTATATCTCTGAATGCTTACATAAATAAAATAGAGAAAGAGGAGATCAATGACTTAGGCTTGCAGTTGAAAAAGCTAGAAAAAGAACAAATTGAAAATCCCCAAGTAAATACCAAATTAGAAATACTGAAAACCAAAGGAGAGATTAATAAAATTGAAATAAAGAAAACTATTGAATTAATAAATAAAACCAATAGTTGGTTTTATGAAAAAACTAATAAAATTGATAAACCTTTGGTTAATCTGATCAAAAAAAAGAAAGAAGAAAACCAAATTACTAACATTAAAAATGAAAGGGGTGAACTCACCTCCAATGAGGAGGAAATTAAAACAATAATTAGAAACTACTTTGCCCAACTTTATGCCCACAAATTCGACAATCTAAACGAGATGGAGGAATATTTTAAAAAATACAAATTGCCCAGATTAACAGAAGAGGAAGTTGAATACTTAAACAACCCCATCTCAGAAAAAGAAATTGAACAAGCCATCAATGAACTCCCTAGGAAAAAATCTCCAGGGCCAGATGGATTCACAAGTGAATTCTATCAAACATTTAAAGAACAGTTAATTCCAATACTACATACACTATTCTTGAAAATTGGGGAAGAAGGAGTCCTCCCAAATTCTTTCTATGATACAAATATGGTTTTGATACCCAAACCAGGAAGAGACAAAACAGAGAAAGAAAATTATAGACCAATTTCCCTAATGAATATAGATGCAAAAATTTTAAATAAGATTTTAGCAAAACGAATACAGCATCTTATCACGAGATTAATACATTATGATCAGGTAGGATTCATACCAGGACTACAAGGCTGGTTCAATATTAGGAAAACTATTAGCATTATCGACCACATCAACAACAAAGCTAACAAAAACCACATGATTATCTCAATAGATGCAGAAAAAGCTTTTGACAAAATACAACATCCATTCCTACTAAAAACATTGGAGAACGTAGGAATAAAGGGAACTTTCCATAAAATAATAAGCAGTATCTATCTAAAACCTTCAGCAAGCATTATATGCAATGGGGATAAGCTAGATGCATTCCCAATAAGATCAGGGGTGAAACAAGGTTGTCCATTATCACCACTATTATTCAATATGGTACTAGAAATGTTAGCTGTAGCAATTAGACAAGATAAAGATATTCAAGGAATTAGAATAGCCAAAGAAGAAACTAAGTTATCACTCTTTTTTGCAGATGATATGATGATTTACCTAGAGAATCCCAGAGATTCAAGTAAAAAATTACTTGAATTAATAAACAACTTTGGCAAAGTTGCAGGGTACAAAATAAACCCACACAAATCCTCTGCATTCCTATATATTAGCAACAAAGTTCAACAGCAAGAGATAGAAAGAGAAATCCCATTTAAAGTTAGGGTAGACAGTATAAAATACTTAGGAGTCTACCTGCCAAAACAAACCCAGGGACTATATGAACACAATTACAAGACACTTTTTGCACAAATAAACTCAGATTTAAGTAAGTGGAAAAACATTAGTTGCTCATGGGTAGGCCGTGCTAATATAATAAAAATGACAATTCTACCCAAATTAATATACTTATTTAGTGCCATACCAATTAAACTATCAGACAATTACTTTCTAGAGCTGGATAAAATAGTATCAAAATTCATTTGGAAAAACAAAAGGTCCAGAATATCAAAGGGACTAATGAAAAGAAATGCTTGGGAAGGTGGCCTAGCGCTACCAGACCTTAAACTGTACTATAAAGCAGCAATTATCAAAACCACTTGGTATTGGCTAAGAAACAGAGAGGTAGACAAGTGGAATAGACTTGGCACTCAAGATGCAGTAGGCAAGGAATATAGCAACCTTCTGTTTGATAAACCCAAGGACCCCAGCTTCTGGGATAAGAACCCATTGTTTGACAAAAATTGCTGGGAAAACTGGATAACAGTGTGGCGGAAATTAGGCATAGACCCATACCTGACACCGTACACAAGAATAAAGTCCAAATGGGTACATGATTTAGGTATAAAGATTGATACCATGAACAAACTGGAGAAGCAAGGAATAGTGTATCTATCAGATCTATGGAGAAGGGAAGAATTCTTTACTAAAGGAGAGATAGAATGCATTATGAAATGCAAAATGGATAACTTTGAGTACATTAAACTGAGAAGTTTTTGCACAACCAAACCCAATGCAACCAAAATCCGGAGGGATGTAGTAAATTGGGAAAAAATTTTTACAGCTAAGCTCGGGGATAAAGGCCTCATTTCTAGAATATATAGAGAACTGACCCAAATGTATAATCATACAAGTCATTCCCCAATTGATAAATGGTCAAAGGATATGAACAGGCAATTTTCAGAGGAAGAAATTAAAGCTATCTATAATCATATGAAAAAATGCTCTAAATCACTATTGGTTAGAGAGATGCAAATCAAAACAACTCTGAGGTACCACATCACACCTATAAGATTGGCAAACATGACAGAACAAGAAAATGATAAATGCTGGAGAGGATGTGGGAGAGTTGGAACACTAATTCATTGTTGGTGGAGCTGTGAGCGCATCCAACCATTCTGGAGAGCAATTTGGAACTATGCCCAAAGGGCTACAAAAATGTGCATACCCTTTGACCCAGCAATATCGCTACTAGGACTATATCCCCAAGAGATCATAATAATGGGAAAGGGTCCCACATGTACAAAAATATTTATAGCAGCACTCTATGTAGTTGCCAAAAACTGGAAGTCAAGGGGATGTCCATCAATTGGGGAATGGCTGAATAAATTATGGTATATGAATGTAATGGAGTACTATTGTGCCATAAGAAATGATGAACAAGAAGACTTCAGAGAGGCCTGGAAGGACTTATATGACCTGATGCTGAGTGAAAGGAGCAGAACCAGGAGAACTTTATGCACAGCAACAACCACAGTGTGTGAGAGTTTTTTCTGGTAGACTTAGATTTTTGTAATAACACAAGAACTTCTGAAAAAAAAAAAAATCCCAATGGTGGACCTCAAGGCAAAATGCCTTCCACACTCAGAGAGAGAAATATGGAAGTCACTCACATAATGTAGCAGATCATGTTTGTGTATGTGTATCTGTTTGTGTATCATGTTCTGATTTGTTATACGGATTCTTTCATTTATCTTAGTCTGACTACATAGCATGACTATAGTGAAAATATACTCAATAGGAAAGTATATGTAGAATCTATACAGAATTGTATGCAGTCGTGGGGAGGGAGGGAGGTAGTGGGGGGTGGGTGGGGAGGGATAAAATCGCAATTGTATGGCAGTGATTGTTAAACATTAAAAAAATAAAAAAAATTAATAAAAAAAAATGCAAAGTTCTTGAGAGAGACCTTGAAAGTGTCCTTGTATTGTTGCTTCTGGCCACCATGTGATTGCCTGCCCCATGTGAGTTCTCCATAAGATAGTCTTTTTGGCAAACATACACTTTGCATTCGAACAACATGGCCAGCCCATAGGAGTTGCACTCCCTGAAGCATAGTTTGAATACCTGGCAGTTCAGCTCGAGCAAGGACTTCAGTGTCTGGTACCTTATCCTGCCAGGTGATCCTCAGAATCTTCCTAAGACAGTTCAAATGGAAGTGATTCAGTTTCCTGGCATGGTGCTGGTAGACTGTCCATGTTTCATAAGCATATAACAATGAGATCAGCACAACAGTTCTGTAGACCTTCAATTTGGTAGTAAGTCTAATACCTCTTCTCTCCCAAACTTTTCTTTGGAGCCTCCCAAACACTGAGCTAGCTCTGGTAATGTGTGCATCAACCTCATTGTCAATGTGTACATCCCTGGAAAGTACACTACCAAGATAAGTGAACTTATCCACAGCATTCAAAACTTCTCCATTTGTTGTAACTGTTGATTCTGCATATGGATGGTGTGGTGGTGGCTGATGGAACAACTGTGTTTTTTTGGTGTAGGCCAAATTAGAACAAGCAGCAGAGAAGTGATCCATCTCTGCAGCATCTTTGTTGCATCTCAGCTTCAGAGGCTGCATTGAGTGCACAATCATCTGCAAACAGAAAATCATGCACCAACACTCCTTCCACTTTGGTCTTGGATTGTAACCTTTTCAAATTGGGCAACTTATCATTGACTTAGATGCCGTGTTCATCCTTATTGAAAGCATTTGTCAACATGGCTAAAAACATCATGCTAAAAAGCATGAGAGCAAGCACACAGCCCTGTTTCACTCCACTGGTGACTGGGAAGGCACGAGCGCTTTGTCCATTATGTATACAAATACATACACGCATATGGAAACAAATACATGCAAATATACATATACACACATGTATACACACACTTATGCATATACGCATGTATATATTTATTCATTTATAAATACACATACACGCACACATATATACATATACATTCACACATATATACACATATCTCTATCTCTATCTGTCTCTAGCTATCTGTTTACAGATATATCTACATCAAAATCTAAAGATGTATACATATATCTGTCTATGTCTATGTCTATGTATGTCTATATCTATCTCTATACCTATCTGTCTCTGTCTCTATATCTATGTACCTATCTGTTTATCTATCTCTACCTATCTATCTAGAAAGATATATAGAGATATTGACATAGATAGATATAGATGGATAGATAGATAGATAAATTTTACCTGTATCAATGCAGGGAGTTTCCCCACTGACCATTCTCACAGTGATGAAATCACAGGTCCAGATGTCCCCCTCCCCCAAATACCTTCATTAGATAATTCAACCCTGTATTTAGAAGAATATCATTGGGGACATCAAAGAAGCATTGCATTTGTAGTGTATGAGGGATTCTGTGGCCCTGACTTTCCTACAGGAGTAACTGGATGTGTCTGGGGAATGAGATTAAGGGCAGAGTCAGATTCTGTAGCCAAGCTGAGGTTCTCAACCATTCGAGCAGCTTCAGTCTGATTCTCAGACTCTGAGATCAGCATGACAGTCAGAGTACTTGCCTTCCCAATGGAGCTCTGGCCCTTACTTGCTGTGTGACCATGGGTACATCCCATGGCCTCTGTTTCCTTCTTTATAAAATAAAGGCTATTGAGGGACACTGTGACACTCACCTAGCAAGCTTCTACCTCTTCCTCTCATATTCTAGAAGTTAAACTTTCTGGGAAGACTGTTCAAGAACTACCTGTGCTCTCAGGACCATGGCCACCTCCCACCTGCATTCCAGAGAGGATCCTTGAAAGAAGAATCAGGAAGAGGAAACTGGGAGCAGGGAAGCTGAAACTGCAGGGAAAGGGAGGTCAGTCTTTAGCAAGGCGCAGACCTGGACATGAATGGTACATGTGGGAGGCTATGCTTTGACTGGCCCTTCAATTGCACCACTTTTGACCTGGAGACACCCTGTCTGCCCTTTTCTGGATGTTCTCTGCTTATCTATGTCCTTCCCCAGCTGTGATGATCAGGGCTGAAGCCAGCAGTTCAGGTGTGGTCTAACAAGGCAGGATACCCACTGGACTTTCTGTAATGGCAATCAAATTAGATCTTTTGCTGTTTTTGTTTTATTATAAGTGACTGCGATTGAATAATGTGATTGGAGATGATCTTTCCCTCCCATTGATGGGCCTGCCCATTGTGGGAAGCTTGATTAGGGGAGTTGTTTTGTATGAGGGTCTCAAGTACCTTGGTTTTTTTTTTTTGTTTTTTTGTGTGTGTGTTTTTGTTTTTTGGGGTTTTTTTGTATTTAGGCACCAGGTCAGAGGGTTATTATGCCCTGTGACTCTAAAAAGTGTATAAAAACTGTGAGGGTGAGCTTTTACTTTGGGAGCTTAGTTTTTGGAAGAAGGTCTGAGACTCCGGGAACCTGCTAAAGCAGCTCCCCCCAACTCTGGCATTTTGAAAACCCAGTTATTGATGCTTCCGTCTCTGGTAAAGACGTATGCCTGTCAGTGGTCAGGCAGTTTGGAAGCGCGGGGTTGACTTTTTTTTATTTCTCTGAAATTTTGACATGTATCCTCAGTTCTGCCAGGCTTGTTCTCGCTGTCCAGTGCTGAATGACAAGAGGAATGGAGGCTAGATTTGGGAAATACTGGCTTAGCATATTATATGTTTGAAACCATTTCACTCTTCCTGAAACCCAAGACGATTCACATGGCTGATACCTCAGCGCTTCTAGATCATGGCCACGAGGGGGCGAGCTTGGCTAATGGATGGGACTGACATGACCCTCAAAGACAAGCTTGTCACCCCCATATTCCCTATCCTCTCCACCCTGTGTGCCCTCCTTGGGCCGAGCATCTCCACCCTGAGATTCCTTTCTGCATAGGTGGAGGTAGGGGAGAGAGGAACACTCTCAGCTGGGGTCCAGCAACCTCATCCACCTGAGGGCCTTGTGCCCACAAGCTTCTCCATCACTGTCTGCTCAAGGAAGGGGACAGAGGATGCCCTGGCATGGAGAGTGGAGGATGACTCAGTGGGATGGGTCAGGTGACCTGGGTTCAAATTTTGACTCTACTAGTGGGCACCATACATGTGTGACCTTGGGCAAGTTGATTTTCCTTTATGGACACCAGCTTGATCCTGTTTCCAAATCAAAGAGGCTGGGATAAGTAACCTCCAAGATTCTGACATTCTGGTCCTATGACCCTGACCCTGTCTCTCTTCTGCTTTAGCCCTGTACCCAATCACCTGTAAGATCAAGACTTCATGGGGAGATGACATTTACATAGAACAATGAGGTCCAAATGTCAGAGATGAGAGCAGCTCAGGAATGGGAGGACAGGCTATACAAAGACCTGGAGGTGGAAAGTAGGTTGTCATGTAAAGGAAACACCAGAAAGTGTGCATGTGTGTGTGTGTGTGTGTGTGTGTGTGTGTTTTCCTAGAAATAAGAAAGGCATCACAGCTTTTGAATCAGAAGAGCGATATGGTCCAATCTGTGCTTTAGGATCCAATTTGCTAGCCCTAGGAATATAATTCACTCCCTTTATCTGGGTATCCCAGGCCCTTGGCAGTCTAGGTTCAGTTACCAGGCCTAGCCCTCCTGTCCTTTTCTTTTCTCGACTCTCCCCAAAATTTGTTGTGCGGTCTCCTGTTTCTGTTCATGATTTCATCAGACCCACACTACTCCTTTCCTCACCTCTGTCTTTCAGGATGCTTCTCCTTTTGTAAGGCTCAAATTCACTGCCTCCTCCTCTGGGGAGCCTCCCCAGATTCAGCCAGCTTCATGTATTACTCTATCCCTGCTCCCACTCTCTGGGAGGGAAAAGCCTTGGTCTCACCCCTGGCATTCCCTCTCTGCCTGTTTCATCCTTGTGTCTGACCCTACCCACTACTCCCAAAGCTTGGAGGATGGAAGCTTCTGAAAGCTAAGGACAGGGTCCTTCCTCCTCTTCCTCTCTCGTTTGCTCAGTCTGGGTCAAGCAGCTAAAATGAACACTTTTTTTTAAATTTGAATCCCAAGAAGGAGACTTAGGGGCCATCTATTCTGACACATTGTTTCAAAGATGAGAAAACTGAGGCCCAGAGAAGGGGATTGATCTCCCCAAGCTTCCAAAAGAAGGTTCTGAGCTGGATTTCTGGCTCAGATTTTCAGGTAAAAGCTCAATACTCACTTTACCTCATCCCACTGCTTCCTAGGAGCTGGCATAGTTGGGAAGATCAGAAAAAGTCATTGCTCTATGGGATCCCCTCTACATGGAGGCAAAAGCAGAGATTCTGTTAGTCAGAAAGAGGAGGCTTATGGGAGAAAGACACCTCCAGAATGCTTCCCTGTGGAGGATGCAGACCTGGATTCGAATCAAATCCCACCCTGGACACTGGCTATGTGACCCTGGACAAGTCTCTTGATCTCTCTGATCCTTACTTTCCTCATCTTTAAAATGGGTAAAATGCTCCCCATGCTTACTTGCCAGGGCTTTTGTGAGAGGCTACAAAGTACCAATGAGCTGCAAGCTATGATTCTAGACTTTCTCAGAAACAATGAGCTACCTGACCTTTCTGTCATCAACAGCCAGACCCTTTGACTTGGCCATCAGTGGTTCCATTCCCCACTGCCAATCACAGCTGCTTACACAGGAAGCCTGACTTCTCTCTGAGCTTCCTCTGTGCTGGGGGATGGGGTAAAGTCAACACTGCCTGAAGATGTCCTATCTGCTGACAGGCCAGTGATCAACTAGCAGGGCCAGGGAACAGCAATGGCTGGGACCTTGGTCCTGCCTTCATGAAGCTGGAAGGAAGGAAGGAAAGGTCACACACGATGTTCACAGCATGAGCTATTATTCAATGACTCTGTTGTACTCCCAACTAGATAGTAGAGCTGTGCCATTGGCTTCCTCTGTTGTCACCCCCCACACCCCATTTTTGCCCAGGTGAAAGGACCGCACCTGAGGCTGGTGTTCCAGTTATCCATCAGACTGAGACCATGGGCTGAAAGTGTAATGCTGAATAATATTCCTCCATGTTGTTTCTTTGTGAAGTCCTTCCCCACCCCCTCCCCCATGATGCTATTATCTTTAAATCCTTTTTTCTCCTCAGTCTCCGAACTCTTCCCACTCCCTCCCCAAGTTAAAGGAAAATCTGCAAAATTGTTGCTAGAAAAAAAAAGACATTTCTCAGATGGCCTACATTCCATGATGAGGAGCAGGATGCTCTAGATTAGAGCATGGAGTCTCCACCTTGGCATCACAGACCACTGGCAGTTGGGCTGCAGTAGCCTACCCACCCTGGCTGGCTCTGAATCATGCTTTTCAATAATTGAAGGAAAGATTCAATTTTGGTTCCAGATGAGTGAAAATAAAATGTTGATCTTTTCCAGTTCAAGTTCCTGGATGCCTAAAATTTATCCATAGACCCCCAAGACCTCTGTCTCTGGACCCTAAGTAAAGAATACCTGCTTTACCCCTATAGTCCTGAGAGATCTGAGGCAAATCCTACTGATTCTACTGCTCTATGACTGTGAAATGGGCCGTGTGCCTCCCCATCTCTGAGCTGGGATCTCCTCATCTGGAGACTGGTGATGATACACTGTCTAGTGGAGTTATGAGGATAGGGCGAGAGTCTGGAAGAATGCTTCCCCCAAATCTTGCCAGTGAAAGACCCACACACAGCGCATGGCTCCCAAGGGCCCACATCTTATTTCTCTCATTTAAAAACATATCCATCAATAAGCATTTGTTAAGTGCCTGCTGTGTGCCAGGCATTGTGTTAAGGGTTGGGAATAAGAACAAACAAGCAGCAACCCCAGCTCATGACTTCAAAGTCACACTTTGGTCTACCTTGTGCTCGTTGGAGATCTCATTAAGAGAATGGAAGCATTTTGTCCATCACTTTAGGGCTTGTGGGGTAAAGGGTAAGGCTAACATTGGGAATTGCAATTCCTTCTGTTTCTCTCAACCCATAAAACTGAGATTGATTTCATTGGTTTCATTTATTTACACATTTATTCCAAGTCCTCTTATATGCTAATGGGTTTATTATTTCATTGACTTGAAAATTTAGATGAAAACTTCTCCCTACCTGCCTATCCTATATGACTGTGATCTACGTACTCTTATAATTACATCCAAGGGGTCTACTTAACATACTGGAGACTTGGATTTGTTTCGCTTGTTAGAGATGAGGATGAGAGAATTGAAGCAGCTTCACCCGAGTCAGATGCCCAGTTGTTTATTATTGGAGCCCTGTTTAGGAGGCAGGCCTCTGAACTCCCTATCCATCAGTGTACTGTGGAGCCCTCCCAGCATCCTCTGCAGCATCTTCTGCGTATTGTATGAATAACAAGGGTATATACACATTATTCACTGTTTGTCCCTTAAGTGTACTATGTGACTGAGTCATTTTTTTCTTTTGTCCTGGCTTTAGATGTCTAAATTGACGTTTTCGATACAACTTTACCTCTATAATGCATTTTTTAAATTTTTATTTTCAGTTCCAAAGTCTTTCCCTCGCTCTACCCTTTCCCCTACCCACTGAAAAGGTAAGCAACGTGATACCCATTAAACATATAAAGTCATGCAAAATATATATCCATGTCACCTACATTGCAAAAAAAAAGCAAGAAAAACTTTAGAAAGAAAAAAAAACTATTTTATTCTCCACCCAGATTGCATTAAGTCCCTCTCTGAATGCAGATAGTATTTTTCATCATAAGCCCTTTGAAATTATCATGGCTCACTGTATTGATCAGAATAGCTAAGGCCTTCACAATTGATTATTGTTACATACTGCTATCGGGACTTACAATGTTCTCCTAGTTCTGCTCACTTCACATGACCTCACTTCATGTCTTCTTCCAATTCTTTTGAAATCATTCCTGTCATTCTTCCTTATCGTAAAACATTGATTGCTCAAAATCATGTATCACAACTTATTCAGTCATTCCCCAACTGAGGAGCATTCCCTCAATTTCGAGTTCTTTGCTACCACAAAAAGAACTGTTGTAAATATTTTTGTACATGTGGGTCCTTTCACTTTTTCTTTGATCTGTTTGGGACATAGACCTAGTAGTGGTGTGCGAGGTCAAAGGGTATGCACAGTTTTAGGACTCTTTGGGTGGAGTTCTAAATTATTCTCTAGAATGGTTAGACCAGACAGCAATTTCACCAACACTGCTTTGGGGTCCTTTATTTTCTACCCCCCCTGCCAAGTATTTGTCACGTTCCTTTTCTCTCATGGCGGCCAGTCTGATCCGTGTGAGGTAGTTGTTCGAATTTACGTTTCTTTAATGAATAGTGATTTAGGGCATTTTTTAATGTGACTGCTGATAACATCGATGTCTTTTTCAGAAAACTGCCTTCTCTTATCCTTGGGCCATCTATCAGCTGAGCTAGGCTTGATGCTCCTTGGGTAGATGGGGAAAGGGCAAATGCCCTATAAAAAGAGGCATTTACAATGTAAACACTAGAGTGAAACCATATATGGTACTCTGAAGCCTGATTCTTCTGATATGACAGTACACAAATCAGGTCAAGCTGGTAATGCTCAGCTGATTTTGAGAAATATGGTAATGAACAGGGAGAAGCATTGTGCACTTATGGACCCACAAACAGAATTGTCCCCACCCCTGACTCTTCATGAGGGACATGTCAGTGACTCAGGGCACCTTGAGGCTTTGCTAGAAAGTACCAACTCTGTCAGGGTCTGCCAGCTTCTCAAGGCTTTGAGGGCCACCTTAGCCATAGGCTTCTCCTGGCAGCCAAGGGCTGGTCTGGAAGAGGGAGAAGCAAGAAGCACCATAGTGGATATTACAGTCCATGACAACGAAGGGAGCAAAACAAGAAAAAGTGGTTGGGGATTAGCAAAGAATAAAAATAAAAATACTTGTAAGTGACTCAGAAACACCAAGTCTCAACAGTGTGATTTACTCATTTATTTATATATTAACTTAAGAAAAAAGTCTGAAGTTACTGGATGGGTCTTGAACTCAATGTCACAAAAAAGTGAAATGGATCAGAGAGAAAATGATGAACCACCATCGTGAGAGTTATGTCAACATCTACTGTTTATATTGACTGGTTATTGCACAGAAATCAAGCAGAACTGATTCTTATCAGTTAACACTGTGTTCCTAACAGCAATGTCAAAGACATAAGACACCAAGAATTCCTTTCAACAGGACAGATTGAGGTTAACACTCCTTCACACAGTTGGGCCCACAGTTCCTTGACAAAAGACATATGGATATACCAACTGCTATTGGAGAGAGACACAGAGACAGTGAGGCAAGACAGAGAGAAAGATAAAAACACAGAGAGAAAGAGAAGGCAAGAATAATGCACACACAAACACAAGAAAACACATATGACAATACAGCTTACTTCTTTAACTGGAAAGGACCTCAAAGAAGATGAAGTATTGAAGGGGAAAACAAAACAAAACAAAACAAAAATCCCCCAAAACTGGATGCTCTCCTCTCCAAAAATGAGAGTGAAGAGAGTGAGGTGAGAAGATTGGGTTTGTGGTTCAGTAGCCTCCATTCAGTCCCAGTCTGCTCATGTGTGTCACTTCATCTTCTCTGATCCCAATTTCTTCATTCATTACATGAGAGGTATTGAGCTTGATAACCTTAGAGATCCTGTTCAGTTCTATGTCTGTGTTTCTATGAAACACTAAAGCCTGCATGTTTTTAAGCCCTGCTCCCTGCTTCTCATACAGTTTGGTGATGGAGAATTAGTTTTCTTGTTATGGTCTCTATGTCTGCTCCTCAGGTCCACTTGAGGCAGAATCACACCTCCCATATTTCAAGTTCTGTGACAGCTCATAGGGCCAGGAACAGTTAAAGTCACAACTCAAAGGCAGAGACAGTTGTCATTACTTTGTCTTTGAATGTTAGTTCAGCAAAGTCATTGGCCAGTGCTATGGGGAATGTCCTGCCCACAGCCCAGAAAGCAGGATTCCCTGGAGATAGAGTATCCAGATGCTCTTAATTGTAGATGAGGTAGTGCTATTTGAATAGAACCATGTAATGCTATAAACCACCATGGTCAGAAAAGTGATCACTCAAAAGATTTTGCCCTAACAATTCTCACACAAAAAACCAAGTGGATGAAGCATACCATCTCCCCCTCCCCAGAAAATAGTATATTAGACAGGTAGCTCATTGAATTGGTCAATATACTGGCTCTAGAGTTGAACTGGAGGGAGGGAATTGATTGAATTGTCTTTGGAAACTTCTCTTTATTGCTTTCATGGTACCCAAGCTTCTCTGTGACAAAAAAAGCTCATTTTTGACACCTACATTCTCCTGATGGGGTTATGTAGATGCAAGTAATAAAATACAGTTACTTTAAAAAAATCAAAACTGTAGGTGAGTCCACATGATGATGATTCCCACCAAAGAAGTGGCATAGATGGCCTCATCAAACATCTTTAGAACCAGAAACTATGTGTTCTAGTCATGCCCTGAGAGTCATGGACAAAATAGGGAAAGATCATTGCACTAGTAGCTACCAGCTATTAAAAGAACGAGTTGAAAACCCTTTCAGTTTGGTAGATTTGAGGGAGGATGTTTTCAAGTAAACACAGGTAAAATTGTCTCAGGATGCAAAGTATGAGTGATTGGTTCTGCAGAAGTGGACAGTGAATCTAAATAGGTGAGGACATTAGGTGCTCTGAGTGTTGATAGAAGCTCATATTGGCCAGAATGCTTTACCACATTGGCCACATTTCTTGAAGAATCATCACTTATGGTACTCACTTCCCATTGTGGTGTGTCTAATTGACACAGGGGACAATACACACCCATGAAGACAAAGAATGCTTAATGCCTCTTTCAGAGAATTTGGGAAAATGCACAGAAGATATGATTTCAGCTTTTCAGGGGGTTTACATAGTGTCAGAAAAGTAAATGCCTAGCTAATTGTTCTATTGACTATCCATGTTCCCAGGGCACCCCTTAGACTAGAAATGTGGCTTTTGTTTTAAGTTGGAGCTGTTCAATAATTCTACCTGTACATAAGCTCATGCTTAGGATGTTCTTTGGGAAGCAAATGGGCAAATCCATCAGCATGAAGAAGCTATGGCATTTGTTAAAACATTTGGTCTTTTTTAATATGCACTCACATGTGTGATAAAAGTACAGAGATCATAGGAATTTGAATTAAGATATCTGGGCTTAGGGATTTCTTTTTTCATAAATATTGTTGTCTACTTCAAATTTAACACAACAACAAGTATTTATTAAGCACCTATGATGCAAGGGGGTAATCTCAGTTGACTGGCAACAGTAGAAATCATACAGCAATGGGTTGGGAAGTGATTGAGAGAAGAGCTAATAGAGGAAATCAGGATCCTCTCCAGAAGTTTGGCATTGAAAGAGAAGAGTGATATGGGATGAAAATTTTCAGGAATGGCAGAATCTTGTGAAATATTATTGTTTATTTGTTTTTAAAGGCTGTGAAAGCTCTGGGTGTTTCTGAGAAGCAGGGAAGGAATCATTTGGTAGAAAGAGATGGAAGCTGAGATAGTCACAAAGTACTCAGTATCTCCACCAATATTATCAATGAACTAGGAAAGAAGCAATGCCATGTTTCATTGGTAATAGAAGCACTTTTGAAGAGGCAGAATCTTCAGTCTTGAGGTATTTCTTGTTAAAATGATAAAACATGAAGAAGACTGAAGACAGGGAGGGAGACAGAGACACAGAGAACCCTAAATCTCCCCCAAATCATGCAAGTAATAAGAGGCAGGGTCAGAATTCATCCCCTATTACTGTGCAGTCAAATCCAGTGCTTTAACCATCAAAACACACTGTCTATCTCTTAATCCTCCTGACATTTGATTTGTCACTAAAGTAACATGAGCTTCACAAATGCAAGTTCAACAAAAGTAGAAGCTTCTTGTCATTCTGACTTCTGATGTAGCAAGATAAAACTTGAAGTCAGGAGCACCAGAGTTCCAATCCCTCCCTTGGCATTTACCAGCTATATGACCTTGGATAAGTCATGTGTGTCCTGTCAGAGCCTGAGTTTCTTCACCTACAAAGTGGGGGCGGTATGCCCAGTGCAGTGGCTCCATTAGTGAGTCATTTGAGCCTGAGATACAAGAACTTATGAAAAGTGTTTGGCAAACTATAAAGCAGCACAGAAATGTCAGTAGTGTTCATCATCCTCCACTAAATCATGAACAGTTCCTTTCCTTATAAGTACAAGGGGACACTATGTGCCCAAGATCACCCATAGAGTCAACACCACCTGAGCCTCTTCTGAGAACAGTGACTTCTACAATGGCTAGGGCAGTTGTAAGAGATGAAGCAGATTTGTTCTAATTAGACAATTCAATATTCAATAATTGTTTAGAGGTAATAACCATCCAAAATGAGCACTATTTCTTTTCAAAATTTTCCTAATAGCTGGATCCTTGCTGTCCAAGAAAAGAGGGTAGGGAAGCCCAGTGATTTTTTTTTATAGGGTTATTGAAGTGGAAATGAATGTCCCTATATGACATTGCCAATGTTCCTGGAGTTGCTTGGGTGGGAACTTGACAGATAATGTTTGTTTAACAGGGACAGTTTTGTGTCAATATTTCATTGTTTGAACACCCTCTGATTAACACCATTTTAATGTGTTGAAATATCTTTTTCTCTCTCTCTCCATTCCAATACAGTCAGCCAGAGGGGAGCATTGCCAGTTTAGTTTGATGGCCTATTAACCATAGACCCCAGTATCTGTAAACCTTCTGACCATTAGGGGGAGAACTCGATTTGTGAAACAGTGCAGTGTCTCTGAAAGGATGGAAAACTCAAGCCAACTGACCTTTGCCAGTGAGGCACAATTGGCTGGTTTAGGTCATCCATTAGACTTCTCTGTTTGAGTGGTCAACAGGCTTCCATTTCCAGGGAAGGCATAATTTATACAATAACCTACAGTTGAAATTACTCTGAAACAAACCATACTGTATTTAGAAATAAAATCCATTAAGTTGTCTGCATTAGAGGAAGGAGCTGACCAATGGAGATGAGGCCAATTTGTTATATTGGAATAGCTGAACTGGTGAAAATAAAATTGATCTAGCATGCAGGAACTGAAGGATGGCATGAAATGCCAGTGAAGTCACTTCATTTTCAGCATAACTCTTTTTTAAAAACATAATTCAGTCTTTCCCTACTGGTACCTTGGTCAACACCAGTTACGATCTCTACAGGCAGTGACTTTGACCCTCCATGTCATCTAATTTCTCATACCTAGAGAATCTAAGAGGTTGAAAGAACCCCAGTAGCCTGGGATAGGCAGAGGAGAAACCTCTCAATATTCTTGAAAAAGGAAAAAGAAACATTTATTGGAAAACCTCCATTATGTGGAGATCCTCTACCTCTAGAAGACTATTCCATTTCAGTTTAAATCCAATTGTGAAGAAGTTTTTCTACATATAAATCCAAAATTTGAGTCGGCAACTTTCATCCATTGCTTCTAGTTCAGTCGGTGGAATCAACAACAATAACCCCTTCAAACACTGGGATTCAGGTCTCATGTTCTCCAAGAGTCTTCTTTCCTTCAGGATAAACATGTCCATCTCCTTCATAAAGTCCTTCACCATCCCAGTTGCCCACATTTGAATTATTTCCAGCTTGTCTGTGTCATTCCTAAGCTATGGCACCTGGAACTGGATTCACTAACCTGGATGCAGTTTCTCCAGGGCAGAGCCCAGGAAGCTTACCTTCTCAGGTGTTCTTGAAAGCTTCACCTCTTAATGCTGTCTGATTTTGCCTTGGTTTTCTTCACTGTGAAAATTTATTGTTTTTAACCTAAGTTAAAAAAACTTATAAATGTATCTGTGTTTATTTCTAAGCAAAGGAATCATGTGATCTTTAACAATGATTATGCCCACACCCCACCTGTTAGTTGATCATGGGAAGGAGTTAATTTAGAGCTAAAATTATAGGATAGCAGCAGTTACCAGAGAAACTGTCATAGTGTTCTGTGTGAACTGTGTGAATATTGTCCAGTCACTGATGGCACAAAAGGCAAAAGCCATACTTTCAAACTCTGGCCTTCCCAGTCCCTTTACTGGTCCTAAATTTCATATGACCAGCTGGCTAATAACTGAAAGTGATGACTATAAAAGTCACAAAACATATTGCAATTCCAGAAGTTGATGGTAGCCTAATCATGGTTACTGGTGCCAAGTGAAGGAGAAACCCATTGTGCCTGTAATGGCTAGCTGAGTTTTGGATTTAGAGTCACAGTACCTGGGTACAAATCCTAGCTCTGCCACTTAAAAATGACGCAACCTTGGGCAAATTATTTGAGATTGTTTGCCTCAGTATTCATCTGTAAGAGTAGGAGAATGGGCTAGGTGACCTTTGTGATTTCTTTCAGCCTTGGATGTGTGTTCCTATGGTCCTATGTTTCTAGATTTGGCTTCATCAATCATTGTCCTAGAAATAAGATGTCTCACCTTAGGGAAATTAAGCAACAAACATTTAGTAAGCACCTACGATGTATCTACCATGGAGAAGGAAATGGCAAAGCAGTATCTTTGCCAAGAAAATGCCAGATCTCCAGATGGGATCATGAAGAGTTGGGCCTGACTGAAATGACTGAAGAACATGTACCAGACAATATGCTAAAAGTACAGAACTGTGTGGGGAGATGTCTAGTCAGGATAATGAAAAGTATGTCACAATGGACAGATGATGGCGTCAAGTTCATGTCTCAGGTGTACTCATATTGCCTGGTTGTGGGGAGCCAGGGCTTATCTTGGTCTTCTCTTTACCTGTCTGGGTATCTGTTTCCCCATTTATATACTGAAAAGTTTATCCAGGGCAGCTAGGAGATGCAGTGGATAGAGCACTAGACCTGGAGTCAGGAGGACCTGAGGTTAAATACAGTCTCAGACTGCATGACCCTGGGCAAGTCACTTAACCATGTTTGCCTCAGTTTCCTCATCTGTAAAATGAGCTGGAGAAGGAAATGACAAACCACTCCAGTATCTCTGCCAAGCAAACTCTAAATGCTATCATCAAGAATTGGACATGACTGAAAAACAACTGAATGACAATATGTATTTGGGTACTGTATCATTGGGGGATGCTTGGGATATTGAAGGAGAGCCCAGCAGCAAGGATCAAAGCCAGAAAATTAGATTAGGATTCATTAAAATAAGTCATTCGAAAATCCCACAATAAAGTACACTTTTAATTTCCCATTCAAATCGTTGTTATTCTAGCTCACATTATTCTTAACAGCTATGGCCAGGCCTCTGGGCCAACACACTAGTGTCTAAGGGTAAAAGAGAGAAGAAAATGGCTTGTGTTGAGGTGGAGCAAATATTCCCAAAACGACAAAAGGGGGTATGTGAATGTGCCTGTCTGTGACTGTTCTTCAATATTTCCTTGTGCCTGTGTGATGGCAAAGAAACATTCAGCGAATAAAAATCAGAGTCAGTGACCCTAAGTGCTAATGTTTTTTAACAAAAAAATTAGTGAAACTAGGGTCATGCTAACATGCTCTTGATAACGTTGGTTGAACTGATGGACTTATTGATTGAAACTGATGCTTCTAAAATTTCTCTAGGACTGTTATGATCAGCCATGCATGGGGTAGTTGGTTTATAGAGAGGCAGGGAGAAAACACCTCTTTTTTTAAGCTCTGATATACTCAGAGAGACGCATAAGCTTGTCTCCAAAGGCATCTTGATGGTGGTGGTTAGGTACATACCATAGGAGAAAATTAAAACTAATAACTATTTTTTAAAAAAGAAAGAACGGAACTAAAAAGGCTAGGGTGTTGTGAAAAGAGTGTTGAATATGGAGCTGCAGGAGCTGAACTCAGTTTCCATCCTGGCTACTTATTTCTTCTGTGCCCTTGGGCAAGGTCATTTAACCTTTAAAGACTTCTTCATTTATAAGAAATGAAGAAATTTATCTGTTGTGTAAAGTTCCTTTCAATGAGAAATCCTTGAATCTGGGCAGCTTTTTACATAATTTTATTCCTTTTATTTTTCCATAAACAACCCCATTCCACAATGGTGGATATGGTTTAGATGGTTTTCTTTTGGTCTAAACATATGACTGCATTGGCATAGGAGGTACCAAGTAAAGAGTAGCTTCTACTTTCACACATTAGCCACTTGGAAAATAATCTAAGAGAATTTTCTGGACCCCACAGAAGTTAAAGGGCTTGCCCTACATCACACAGTCCATACCTTTAATGGATGGGACTCAATTCCAGTCCTTTCTGATATCTAGACTGACTCTCTAGCCTAAACAACAAGGTAGACAAATACACTAGGTCCACTTACTTGTAGCAAATTGTGGCTTTCTTTCCAACATATCCAGCATCACTTTTGATTGATGGATCTAACTGATCATTTGTTTTGATGCCTCGAACACAGAAAGGATCAAACTCAAATCTAGGTTCCCAAGTTACTTTGTGACTTGCTGAGCTACTTTAGGAATCTTAGTGGTGAAAAGATTTCATCTTTAGATGAAATAATCCAGATCACTCAACTAATTGTTTCTTGAAAATTAGAGCAATTTGATCACCTAGCCGAGCAGAGGGGATAAAGGGAGGAAGAATGATGGTAGATGAGGGCACTGGAGAAGAGACCAGTGATGACGAAAAGACTAGTGATGAAGACGTTGGAAGAAGATTGGGATTCCTGCATAGTAACTAGAACCATAGTATCTAGAACACAGACTCTGAATCCAAACTTTGGTTAAAGTTTGGACAAAACCAAAACACAGAGCAAACCCCTTAATAAAAGAATTTGTTTTGTAAAAATTGGACTCAGTCAAAAGGCTGCACCTAAGGACCTAGAACACCACATGTGCCCTCCATGCTGCAGGTTTCCTGTCCCTCATAGAACATCACAAGGGCTTTGTAAATAACAGTCAATCAATAAGCCTTTGTTAGTCAAGAAGGGGAGGAGAGGTCTGGGACAATATATACTAGATATGGTAGAATAAAGTAAGGGTTTTTAAGGCTTAGGGAGGCTTGAGCATTTTTGTAGTCAGTGGAGAAGGAGCTAATAGATAGGGAGAGACTGAATATTTGGGAAGATAGTGGCAGGTGATAACTCAGTTGATAGAACTGGGTCTGGAGTCAGGAAGACTTGAATTCAAATCCAGCCTTAAACAGGCATTAGCTGTGTGGCCCAGGACAAGTCATTTAACCTCTGTTAGGTTTAATCCATTGGAGAGGGAAATGACAAACCACTCCAACAGTTTTATCAAGTAAGTTCCATAAGGAGTCATGGAGAATCAGATACTACTGAATGACTGAATAACAACCATATTGGGGATGATAGTGGGCATCATATGTTGGAGAAGATGGGATGGAAATGCACTGAGGGTGCATGTAGAGGCATTTGCCTGAGCAAGGAAAATGAACCATTTCATGTGAGATTTCATGAAGAGAAGATGTGTTCTAAAATGCCTGAATGAAGTGAGATTAGGAAAAGGGGGAGCATTTGGTGAAGAGCCTCATTTTTCTTTTTGTGAGGTATGGATCAAAATTTTTAGCTGAGAGGGGAGTGAGAGCAGTACCATTGAGAGGGTTAAAAATGTTTGGAATAGGTGTGGTGGTGAGTGGGATAGAAAATCATTTAGGGAGGTATAAAAGATTACAGTGACAGCTACCATGAGGGCCCAAGAGAGATTGTGTAGTACACAACTAATCATGGTTTCATGAATTTCTCCAGCTCCATTCACAGGAATAGAAGTTAAGGAAGCAGACCATGGGAGTAATCCAAGGGTAGAGTTTGGTAATATATGTATGATAGCCTAAGAATGAATTGAGGGGTGGAGGGACTCAAAATCGCAGTGAAAACAAAGAAGAGCATTAGGGACCCCAAAGATAGAGGGAAAGATTGAATGATAAAAGATAATGGTAGAATGAGAGCATCTCAAAGAATTTTCATTAAGGCAGATATCAGCTCATGAAGTCAGAAAGCATTAGAAGCTCTACATTGAAATTTTAGACTTATGAAATGTCAACAGTTCAAGAAGGTCAACACTTTGAGGAAACTTAGACTCAGTGAGAGGAAAGGACCTAAGATCATACAATAGAAGGGCTGGAGTCTGAGATCAAGGCTTGACTCCTTCCCTACCCTTTGTTTCATGCTGCCTCTTCCCATTGGAACCAATGAGTCTCCAATCACCCCACAGGATATGGGAGGCAATGCTCTGTCACTCACCATCATCCCTTCTCCAGGACAAGCAATTGAAATACAACACAGAGGTCAGCAGCTAGCCCTACTATACTAATGCAGTGAAAGCAAGAAAGAGAAAGGGGAGGGTGAGAAGCCCTCAATAACCATAGCATTTGGATTTATTTCTTCTATTGAACATGTTTGAGTCTTTGTAGGTTGGGACTCCCCCTCTTCTCAAGAGCCTTTTTGGTGGTTCTGTATTAGGCTTAGCATTGGACACAACATTCAGTTCAAGATTAGTGGTAGAGAGTTCAGTTTGAATCCTCACTTTGCTATTTAAAACCTGTGAGATCTTGGGTAAATCGCTTTCCCTTTCTGAGTCTAAGTTTCTTCATCTGTCACATGAGAGTGTGGACTAAATGTTGCCAAGGTCTCTTCCAGCTGTAAGTCTATGATCCCACAAAGGGAGCCACATTAGCTCCAACTGCCATCTTCTGCTCACTCTGCTGATGCTCACATCAGATTTATGGCCCTTATTGGAATTACCCTGGCTCCATCTTTTCTCCACCTGCTCTGAGGAGTTAGAGAATCTGCTTGTAATGAGGACGATAAATGCACCAAATGCTTCTAAGCCTCAGGGGGATTGGAGACATAAAACAAATGTTTTCCTGTTCTGATTCCCTTTATCTAATGCACATACAAGGCAATATTTTTCCAACAGCCTCTGAAACCTCACATGCCAAATCTGCCACCCAAAGGCTGTGATAGTCGTGTTGGCACTAAGGGGATGGCTCTGCGATAGGTGGGATGAAGTCTGGTCCCGTAGGCATCGTGAGAAAGGGTTGCAATAACGCTGAGTACGTTCCTTCTCTTAGGTGGAGATTCCTCTATGCACTTTTGGCTGGATTTGTTCCTTTTAGATTTAAGCCTTCCCATGTCATCTTGTTTTCTTTCCCCACCAACATATCCCTGTTGTTTTCTCGTTTGCGCTATATATTCTCAGTCTTGGCTATATCATGTGAAATTAAGCTTGAGTATCCTTCAAGATAGCTGGGAATTGCTGGAGAAATAGTGACAGTGATGAAAACAAAGGGGGAAACAATGATTGATTTCCCTTCCCTCTCCCCCGGCGTGCTGAGAGAAACTCATTGGGGAGATTTTGGGAGAAGACGTGAAGAAGAATCATACAAGATGGACAGTCGTGGATGGTCTACCATCTGTAACACTGGAAGGAGTATCCATATCCCTGAGATCCATGGGAGTGGATGAAGAGGATGATGAGGATGATGATGGCAATGATACTTGACATTTATTGGGCATTTTCAGACTTATGAAGCATTTTGTCTATATTTTCTCTTTTGTAAAGGTCTGGAAACAGAAGTTCCTGGAGGGCCAGACCTTTTTCCTTTTATGCTTTTGTGGTCTCAGCAGTAAGGCTTGGAACTTAAGAGGTGACTCTTGATTCGTTGCGTGCCATAGTGTAACAAACAACTTCCCCTTAGAAGATACTGGAATTCAAACACCGATTTCCAAGGAAATCAAGTGATAATGAACTGAAAAGTAAAGTCCTAATCGAGTTCATTTCCAGGAAATCCATCACCTAATTTTCCTTAGAAAATCCTTGGACATCAACTGGTTGAGTTCTGATTTCTCTCACCTCCTAGGTGTGGTTGCTGGGAATTTTTTTAGAGACAATTTAGCATCATATGTTTAGAGTTGAAAGAGACTGCAAAGGCCAATGAGTCCTTTGATCTTCCCTCTGAATCTTTCTCAAAGTGATTTTTTCTAAGTGAATTGGTCTAACTCAAGTTCACCTGTGAGTGGATCAGCACCAAATGCCTTTGGCAGCTTTATTGACATCATGTAAGGGAACTTTGAATTGAATTTCACAGTCTCTTCAAGGTAGACAATTTTCAATTTAGAAAGTGTCTACTAGTTTGGCCTGCTGGAATATCTTCTTGGCCTATCAATGTCTAGGGCTCTTTTTTATACATTAACTTGAATAAGATTTTTAGTTCAAACTTCCCTCCCCGCCCTTCACCCTCTTCCACATCCATTGAAAAGGCAAGAAGTATACCAATTGTATATGCTCAGTAATGAAAAACATATATCCACATTAGCCACGTTATAAAATAAGCAAGAACAATAAAGAAAAAATAGATTTCAATCTACATCATCAATTCTTTCACTGGAGGTGAATAGCATTTTTCATAATATATCCTTTCAAATTACCTTGGATCATTGTATTGATCAGAGTAGCCAAGTCTTTCAGAGTTGGTTATCCTTACAACATTATGGTTACTGTGTACATTGCTATCCTGGTTCTTCTTACTCATTCTGTATTAGCTCATATATAGTTTTCCCAGGATTTTCTGAAACCATCCCCTTCATCATTTCTTACAGCATAATAAAATTCCATCATAATCATATACCATCCAACTGGAATCCATTCCAACTTCCACAGATTGTGAATCTGTGGCTTTATGGGGAACATGGGACCAGATAGTTCAATCTGTTGTTATTTCCTCATTCCTGAGATAATATTTGTAAATCTCTTAGCATAGTGACTAGCATGCAGTAAACACTTAATAATACATGCACCTCACTCCCTTGATTAGCTCATCATTGACAGAATGTCTCTGGGCTATCATGAGGCCAGAGAATTCAGAGACATGTCTGTGCACATAGAAGTCTATGTCAGAAGCTATCATGTTAGTGGGAGGAGTTTTGGGCTAAGATTTGGGAGACCTGTGTTGCATTCCTGACATCTGGTGATAGAAAAATTGTTCAACTTCTCTGTACCTGTTTCTTCATATATATGATAGGGAGGGGTAGATGGCACTAACCTCACCAAGTTATGGTAAGACATGAGTGAAATAATGTATCTAAAATGGTTTGTAAACCTTTAATCATGAATTATTATTATCCAATGTCTGTGTAGGTTTTTGTCGGTTTTCCTTGTTAAAGAAGGGTAGCTGAGCTTAGCCAGTCATCAATCCCTAGAATTTGACTGGCCTTACAAATTGATTATTTTTTTGTTTGCCTAACCATTATGAGTGAGTCAATATTATCCAGCTTTTTGAAGGTGATTCTTTCAAAAGCTTTGACTAATACAATTAGCCCAAGTGGATTCCAAACAATATGCTGACTAATGATTAAGTATGAATGTGGCAGGAGGCCTTCACTGGAATACCCTAGGGTTCTGGATCTAGTCTTGTACTGTTTAAGAAATATCATCAATGGCATGTTACCCAAACTTCAAGGGATGGTCAACATGCTGGATGACATTCAAGAGCCAAAAACATTTTGACTGGTGAGATAATATCTCAAGGGCATCATTAAATTGGATGAAATTCAATAGGGATAAGAAGCATAGTCTTAAGGTTGGGAAGTCTCCCTGCTCTTCTGTTATCCCACCCAAGCTTCTAGTGCCTTCTCTTCTAAGGTTACCATCCCTCTATGATGTTTCTGATCCTGTTTATACTGATTTATATATTATCTCCTCCACTAGAATGTAAGTTCACTGAGGACAGGGATCCTGTTTTTGCCTTTCTTTGTATCTCTAGCATTTAGTACAGAGCCTGAGAAACATGCTCATAATAAGTGCTTGCTGGTGGATTGATTTTTTTCCCCCAAATTTACTAATTTATTTTTTTCAGTTTTCAATAATAACTTCCATAATTTTAAAATTTTCTCCCCCTCCTCATCCCTCCCAAAGATGGCATGCAATCTTATATAGGCTCTATACTTACATTCCTAATAAACACATTTTCACATTAGTCAAGTTGCATAGAAGAAGTAAAATGAATGGAGGAAGCCATAAGAAAAAAAAAAGCAAAACATAACAAAGGAGAAAAATAGTGTGCTTTGTTCCACGTTCTGACTCCACCATCCTTTCTCTGGATGCGAATGGCATTTTGCATCATGAGTCCTTTGGAAATGTTTTAGGTTCTTGCATTGCTGTGAAGGACTAAGTCTATCGGAAAAAGTCCTTGCACACTGTGGCTGTTACTGTGTACAATGTTTTCCTGGTTCTGCTCACTTCACTTAGCATCAGTTCATATGAGTCTTTCCAGGTTTTTCTGAAGTCAACCTGTTCCTCATTTCTTATAGCACAATAGTATTCCTTTACATTCATACACCACGACTTGCTCAGCCATTCCCCAGTTGATGGGCATCCCCTCAGTTTCCAGTTCTTGACCACTATAAAAAGAACTACTATAAATATTTTTGTACATGTGAGTCCTTTTCCAATTTTTATGATCTCTTTGAGATACAGTCCTAGAAACAGTATTGCTGGGTCAAAGGGTATGCACATTTTTATAGGTTGGTTGATTTTTAAAATTGAGTTAAAAGACACCAATTCGCAAGTATGAGATGGAGAAAAAGAATACATTCTATCTGAACAAAGGTCTTAGTGTACTGCCTGCTCAATATGAGTCCACAATTTGATAGACCAATCCCTTTTTATTCTATAGTAGGAAGTCTACAGTGTTCAAAAAGAGAGAGTTCAATTAGTCTTCTGTCTTTTGCCCTGGGCAACCCATTCTCCTGGGAGTTTGTGTTAGTTTCTCAGCCTCATATTATAGGAAGGGGACTTATAAACTGGGATGACAGGATATGTAGTAATTAGCCTGGAGAAAAGAAAGTTTAGGAGAGTGCATAATGGTAATTATCTTCAAGTATTTCAAATTATTGAAGGAGTGATTAGACTTATTTGCCTCTTCCCCACTGGGCAGAACTATGAGCAGGTTGGGGGTGTGGGTGGAAACTGGCAAAGAGACCAGTTTAGTCTATTTAAGACCTTCCTGCACAATCAGAGCTTTCCAACTGGAGAATGGGCTTCCTGGAGATAAGGTGGATCCCTCTTCCCAGATATCTTCAAGAAAAACCTGGAGAACCAATTGTCTCACTTGTAGAGAGGATTCCTGTTTAACTGCAGTGTCGAGGTGCTTTTCAGTGGATAAAAGCTCCAGACTTGCAGTGAAGAGGACCTGAGGTCAAATCCTGCCTCAGACTCTTACTAGCAGTGTGACCCTGGGCAAGTCATTTAGCTGCTATTTCACTTTTCTTATCTGTAAAATGGTAAGAATCACAGTATCGTTTTTACAAAGTTGCTGTGAGGATTGAAAGAGATATTTCTAAAATGGTTTGTTAGCCTTATTATTGTTGTCACCATTGTCCATCACTATCTTCATTTCTAACCCTAGCATATCAAAATCCAACCATTTTCTTGCATTCTTGCCTTCCACTGTTAAAGAAATGAATGTGGAGTGTACTCAACCACATATGTAGCCATAAGAATTAGCAGTGGTTTGGACACAAAATTCTGTCAATTGAACATGGCCAGACTTAAAGAGATCTTAGTGATATTCTTTAGAAAACCAGGCAAGTGCCCACTGGAAATTTGGTCCAGAGTCCCGTAAGAGTAGTTCATTGGATTACTGGGGCTTGAGCAGACACCAGCTCTAACTACACATGCACCATGTATGGCCACTGCCTGGTTTGCTTTCAGTTGGCTTGCAGATAACACTCGCATACTCATACTGCATGAACGGGTCAATGGGTTCAGCTCAGTTCCACCCAGTGCAGTGAGTGATCAGCATCCCTTAGTGGGAGGGAAAAAAAAACAAAACAAAACATCATCTGTGTTCTTAGAGCCTCTCCTTAAGCCAGCCTGGAAGAGAGCTGCACACTCCCCAAAGCCCACCTAGCACTTGCCAAAGCCCCCAGGACCGTCACTCTGTACATGTATGGAAGGCACCATATACATGGTGAGAGAAGAGAGCTCACATAGAAGGAGGGAGGTGCCATTGGCAGTGGCAAGGAAATCTGGAAGAGGAGTGGATGAGGAAAAGATCTTAGCTTAAAAAGGCCAAGGTCTCCCACTGTGTCCTAGGTCATCTCCAGTCCACCTTATCTATGTCTTGCCTCTGTACCAAATATCTCGGAAGGAGAGAGTGAGGCTAGTGACCTTGCAGAGACCTCCTAGTCAAATTCAATTCACTTGCACGTCACAGCATCACCTCTGTGATGGTTCTCTTCAAGAATGAAGGAAAAACAACAGCTTCTCATATGGACTATTGCGATAGCTTTTTAACCACTATCTCTGTCCCTTCTTCCCCTGCTCCAGTCCTGCTTAAATGAACTGCCACCATGACTTTCCTAGGGCGTGAGTCTGGCCACTTCACTTCCCTACTTCAATGACTCTTGAGTGTCTCTAACCCCTTCTGTTTGGCAGATCTTCCCAATCTGGCGTTTTCCTGGTTGCCCAGGCTTCTTACATGTTATCATCCTCCATGCTCTTCATGGTCTAGCCCTACTGACCTTCTTCTTCCCTTTACATGGCATGCCGTTTCCCATTTCCATGTCGTTGCATTGGCTGCCCCCACATCTGGAATGTTCTGCTTTTTAACTGCTGACTCCTAGAAACTCTGGCTGATGTGTTAAAGACCTCTTGAAGGGGTTCTTTTGTAGTCCCCCCAGATGCTAACATTCCCCACTCTGTTTTTGTTGTTGCTTAGTTAATTAGTTACATCTTACTTTTCATGACCATATTTGAGATTTCCTTGGCAAAGATATTGAGTGGTTTGCCATTTCCTTCTCCAACTCATTTTAAAGATGAGGAAACTGAGGCCAACTGGTTTAAGTGACTTGCCCAGGGTCACACAGCTACTAAGTGTCTAAGGCTGGATTTTTTATTTAGTATACCCCTCCCCCAAGGGAAAGGTCACAATCAATCCCTTACCCAGCGGAAAAAGGGATGTCTGTGGTTTATTTGGAGTTATAAACAGCTCGACTACATAAACATAAAACTTAAAGATGATGGTTAAAGAAGAATCCACTTTTGTGATCTATCCTATGGATTAGGTCAAGGGAGGACTTACATCAGGTGGAATTGCTGGGTTTCCTGACAGGCTCACAAGTTTCTTGTTGAGAGCAATTTGCGACTGGGTTAGATTGGCAAGGAAAGTCACCATCAACAGGCCATTGATGTTGCTGGTCAGCATGGTCTTGAAGTCTTCAGGGGAAATCTTGGGAACTTGGTTAACCAGGTCCATCAGAAAGAGGCCCACGGTGTAGTCAGCCAGAACCTGGCAAGACTACATCCTCAGCATATTGCAACATTGTGCTTATAGCGTCCTATATCTGGGCTTATGTCCCATCAACTTGCTGCCGATCCCTTGAAAGGCCGATCACACGGTTGGGATTGAAATATGTCTTCATGATCAGGTCAGTTGCAATGGATTAGGTGGAGTAAGATTGAATCAAGGCACACGGAACCAATGCAAGGTAGCTATTGTGACCCAAATAGAATTTGAAAGTTCCTGAGTGAAATGAACTTTCCAGAGCAAAAAGTTTTACTTCTCTTACTCTTCCAAATCTCCTTTGTACCCATTTACATATTTTCATTAACTCCATTTGGCCATTACTTTGATAAACTTTGGGAGTCAAATATTAATGGGTGGTTAGCCAGAGGACCAGTTTCAATAATTTCATAGCTGCTGTCCCTACAGATTTAAAAAAATCACTTTTCTAGCCTGGTAAAATAGTGTTGGCTTTGGGATTAGAGGAACTGAACTTGAATCTTGGCTATTAGATACCTGAGTAAGTCACTTTATCTCAGGGGTGAGGCATCTGAGACTTCAAAGCCACTTGGAACCTTCTAGGTCCTCAAGCGTAACCTTTTGACTGAATCCAAGCTTCACAGAACAAATTCCCTTAATAAAAGGATTTATTCTGTAAAATTTGGACTCAGTCAAAAGGTCAAACCCTAGGACCTAGAAGGCCACATGTACCCTCAAGACTACAGGTTCCCCACCCCTGCTTTATCCTGTGGCTCCATGTCCTTATCTGTTAAACACCCAAGTTTGGACTAGATGCCCACTGAAGTCTTTTGCAGTTCTTAATCTATGTCATTATGAAGTCTTGTGGATTGTATCATGTTTTTCCATCTTCCTTCAACAGAGGGACCTGTTGAGAATTTAAATGACTTGCCCTCAGTCACATAGCTAAGAGTCTGAGCAGAGGTTTGAACATGGGAGACCTTGGTTCCCAGGACTCGGCACTCCCCAAGGCTGCTGCTTCAGACTGGACATCAATCAAAAGATTAGAACAGTAAAAATAAAACATGTTGTCATGTTGGGCTCCATGTGTTATGCCAAGAATAAGACTTAGAGGAAAACAAATTTATTTACACTTCTAGAAATTTATGATACATCATCTAATTCATTTTTTTCTTTCAAAGCTAATAGTGTATTTGGCAAGTTAGTCCTCGGATAAAGGTGAGATGTTAGGCTTCATCCTAACATGGTGCAAGAGGGCTCAGTGTCTGTAGAAAAAAGAGAAGGCAATGCCCCCACCCCCTAAGAATTCTGCTTTGCTATATTCCCCTCCATTTACCTCTGGTCAGAAACAAGCAAAACCAACTTCAACGAGTAGCTTTGCTTAGGAGCCTGGAGACCCAGAGGCTGATTCAATTTCTATCTAGTCATGAACACGCATTGCTGATCTTCTAGCAGAATGTAAGCCCCTTTGATTCAGAGGCTGCTTCATGATTGTTTTTGTATCCTCAGCACAGGGCATGGCACACAGCCAATGGATAAGAAATACTTGATGACCGATTGATTGAAGCATAGTGATGTCTCTAGATAGCTCAGTTATATATTCTTTATTCTCTTCCTCTGACTTGTATTTCTTTCTTTACCTGGGGCACCAGACTGAGGCTATGGGACCAGATTCCCTGTCAATGGGGCAGAACAGATGATGGGAAATATGCTCCCTGTCAACGAGAAGGATGGGATGCCAGAAATTGCACATCTGTCTCTCAGTATCTCTCCCGCCCCCACTTCAGCCTCTTTCTCTTCCCCCATGCCTCCCCCTCCCCCTCCTGAGCTGAGCTGAGGTGGGGCCTTCCAGTAATGTTACATAGAGGAAGCTAAAGCCTAGTAGCACTTCTAAGAGGTTTGCTTTTCTTCAAGAGTTATCCAACCCAGGCATGCCAGAGGCAGGAATAAACTTTTTCATCCAGCCTGTGCCCAGGCCATCTGTTTCTTTCTCTTATCCATGCTGTAATGTACATAACATCTATGCACCATGCTCTGGTCAAGGACAACACCTAAACTGAGGGCCCAAAGGGAACACCAAGGAGCAAAATGAGTCGCTGTGAATGGGCTGGATGGGGGTATGATCAGTGAGCCTCTGAGCAGGTTACCCTTTTGTTGGAAGTTGGTCCTATAGGGGATTTCCAGCTGCTACCAGGGGACTCTTGTCAGACAAAGCTATGCTATCTGGCCTCAGGGAGGCAGTGTTCTTCTCCTTATTCACTTGGGCTGCCATTCCTCTTCCATGAGAGTACCAGGTTAGTTGGCTGCCTATGTTGAAGCAGAACTCTTTGTGAAGCTTTTAGGGCAGCTTTTCTTAATGCACTCCAATCTAACAGGTTTGGCTCAGGCTTCAGCAGCTGGAAATAGCTAACAAATGCTTCAAATAATGCCTAGTTCCTATTGTATTTCTGTTCCCTCCATTGGCAGGCATGATATAGTGGACTGACATCATCGCTCTTAAATCTCTCTCTCTCTCTCATTTAGAAGCTTGTTTTAGGTTTCCTGAGGCTTGACGACTTGCTATCCTATTATTCATCCATGGAGAAAATATTGGAGGAGAATTAATATAAAGTCAGACAAGGTTCAGAATCCAAGTCGTTTCAAAACTGGGAAAAAGTAGGAAGTGGCCATGGGTGTAGAGGGTGCACTCCTAGGCATGTCTGCCTGTCCCTGGGGGACAGGTGTGTGCACACACTAGGCTAAGGAGAAATGGAAGATAACGGCCACAGTACAGGAGCATATGGAGATGTGGAGCGGAAGGACCACAAGAATCGTCAAGACTGGAGGCTTCTACAGATGACATGATTTGTAAAGACACCACAATAGTAAACAGTAGAATTGAGGCTGGAACTGAGATTCTCTGAGCCTTGGACTTGTATGAATTTGAGGAACTCACATTGCTTTTGAGACTCAGATTCCTTATCTCTCCATCCTTCCATCTATCCATCAATTCATTCATTCATTCACCTATCCATCTATCTATCCATCCCTCCATCCATCCATCCATCCATCCATCTCCATCTTTCTTTCTATCTATCTCTCCATCTATCTCTGCTTGCTTCAGTCTCTGTCTGTCTCTCTATCTCAAATCAATGAGGAAATAAGAACTCCAAGAAGATGTGATTTGCAAACAATCAGCTGCTAATTTGGGGAACTAGCTTAAAACCGCACTAAAATGCTTGGGATACCCTCTAGTCATTAAATAAAATGGTCTGCTTTGAATGTATCAGCAATGAGGTATTTGGCTAAACTCTTTCCTCTGCTGTGAAATGCAAGATGTGCTGACATGAGAGACGTTGTGGGGGCTTTTTAGAGAAAAGAGTCCTGGCCTCTGGATCAGAACACCTTGGTTCTAGGCCCAGCTCCACAACTTAGTAGCTGCTTGTTAGTAAATCACACCCTCTCAGATTTTCCATCTAAATAATGATAATATATGTGCTCCTGACCTCACAGGGATAGAGAGAAGGATAGACTTTGTCAGACGAAAAGTACTATATAATTTAAGTTATTGGCGACGTCTGACCTACTTTGGGAGTCCACGTGAACTCCTCACTGACGTGGACGGACATGAATAAATTGGTCAGTTACCAAACATTTAGCCAAAACTTCATGTGTAGTGTGACATGATTAGAGTGATGGCTCAAACACACAAACCCTGAGGGTTTCTGATTGAATTGTACTCCTCAGTCTGGTGCAGGAGCAAAACCCCCAGATTTCGAGTTTGAGGACCTGGATTCAAAGTCCAGTCTGACAACTTCCACCTGATTAGCTCTGGATGAATCACTTAATTCTATGGGTCTCAGTTTCCTCATTTGTAAAATGAAAGATTCAATGACCTCCTTGATCCCCTCTAGCTCTAATTCTGTTATCCTATGACCCCATGACCCTTTTTATGTCTTACTAAATTATATAAGCAGGGCAGCTAGAGAGTAACCTAATGCATAGAGCACTGGGCTTGGAGTCAGGAAGACCCATCTTCCTGAGTTCAAATCTGGCTTTAGACACTTACTAAGACTTCATGACTGTGGGGAAGTGATCTCACCTTGTTTACCTCAGTTTCCTCATCTGTAAAATGAGCTGATGAAAGAAATGGTAAATTACCCCAGTATCTTGCCAAGAAAACCCCAAATGGAGTCATGAAGAGTTGGACATGATAGAAATGCCTGAACAATAATGACGAAAGATTATGAGGAGTTTATGTGGGAATAATAGTGCTTATACTAGTACTGCTACAACTATTACTACTACCACCACCACTACCATCACCACTACTACCACTACCACTACTAATATTAATGCTACAACTAATGATGATAATTACTTAGCCAACCTCCCAGATGATTATATGTTTTTAGCCTTAGAGGTAGTGAAGAGGTCATCCAAATTGCTCCTTCTTTTTGTAGATAAGGATAATGAGGCCCAGAGGGGAGAAGTTCCTTACCTAAAATCATCCATGTAGTGAGGGTCAGGGTTTGAACTCAGTTATGGTCTTTTCCTTTATACTAGTTCTACCTTTCTCAAAAGGCTGACCCAGGATCCATTGATATAACTGATATAAAAGGTTGATTCTATAGGGATCTAGGAATTGTTCATATCAATTATTCATCTCTTGGACAGTTGGTTCTATGACCCAGTCAAAGATACAATACAGGTATCTTGGCATGGTGCACCGTGTCGCTACATCATTTAGAGTTACAGGTATGGGGTAGCCCTCAATGACTTAAAGCTAGAGTGAGAATAATATTCTGCTGAAGTTCTGTTCTTTTCTTCTTTCCTTCCTTCCTTCCTTCCTTCCTTCCTTCCTTCCTTCCTTCCTTCCTTCCTTCCTTCCTTCCTCCCTCCCTCCCTCCCTTCCTTCCTTCGTTCCTTCGTTCCTTCCTTCCTTCCTTCCTTCCCTCCTTCCTTCCCTCTTTCCTTCCCTCTCTTTCTTTCTTTCCAAGTATTTGATTTAGATGAGCAGTTCAATTTAGTTGAGAAGAGCAAGATTTATAGGTGGTAACTAAAGCAAGTGTTTTGGTAACTCCTATCTCTTAACCCAAGGTTCATAAACTTTTGAAAATATATTTAATAACTGCATTTCAATATAATTGATTTCATACATATAATCATCTGCATTTTATTTTATATATATTCAAAGGTTAGTCTGAGAATAAGAATCTCATTAGACAGTAAGTCTTCAGATTTCCCATGAAAGAAAAGAAAAAAAGTCGAGAATCTCTTATCTAAAGCGTCCTTTTCAACAAGATGTCTCCAAAACATATGCCAAAATCATATAAGATTCTTGTATAAATTCAGACACAGAAATAATTTTGTTCAGTGATTATTATATCAGTTGAGGAATAAAACAGAAAGATGTTTACTTTTGAAAGGTGGTCTCCATTCTTATAGCCCGAATTCTGTCCATGCAGATCCTGAACACAGAGTTTAAATGGAAGAGCTATGATTAGGAAGATCATTCAGATGCTGTTATTTTCTTAGGACATTGTGCTCAAGTTTCACAAGGATATAATGCACCTGCTCTGAGACTCAAAATCAATGACTTATTGTAAGATGCTTATTTTTTGTTGGCAAGTTAATAACAGTAAAAAATAAATTTGAAAGAGAGGGAGATCAGCATAATTCACTTTCACTTATCATGCACATAAAAGACCAAGTGGATGAAAACATATCTATTCAAACTGTGGTAAGCAATAGGCAGGGAGTCTATTAAATTAATCCATGATTATAACTATCTAGTACAGGTTGTGTCCATCCCATGCATGGAATGCAAAGTATGCAAACTGCATCACATTTTTCAATGTTTTCAAGCTCTCCTTGACATTGAATATATCTAGATTATATATATATATATATATATGTGTGTGTGTGTGTGTGTGTGTATCTATACCATCTATCTATTTGTCTCTCATGTATCTATCTATGTACGTATCTATGTTTCTAAGTATCTACGTATCCATGTTTGCATCTGTCTGTTGGGAGAGAGAGAGAGAGAGAGAGAGAGAGAGAGAGAGAGAGAGAGAGAGAGAGAGAACCAGGATGAAGTAAATCAGCCATGTTGAGACTGACTAACCACTCAAGGCAGCTCACAGCTGGGTTTTTGTCCACTAGTCTGTTCTTGGAAGCTTAAAGGCACATCGATTTCCAATCTCTCCTTTATACAGCCTAACAGAAAATGGACTGATTCAAGATTTAGTTACAAAAACTTGAGCATGTTTACTACAAAGAGAAAGGGGTTTATTTACTGAACTCCAAGTTTATATTTTTTAAGCAAAAGTCTTTGGAAATGACTGTAGTTTGGGTAAATATGTGGCCAGAAAGCACAGTGCCTTTTTTTGAGGAGTGAAGCATCATCTGGGCTGTGACATTTCCAAACTGATGGTTGTATTTACCACATATAAATCTTACTTTTCCCAAATAGAAGTCTGTAACCTGGGGCTTGAGGGAAGCACTTCATCTGAGCTTTAATCTAGGAGTCAGATACAACTCTGAATAAGTAATTTTGCCCCCTAAATTACCTTGATCAATTTCAGTTTAATAAATAGTACCTTAAATATCAGTTCCTAAAGTGTTGTTCTTCTTATATCTCATAATATCCTATGAATAACAAGGCATCCTTTGATGAATCTGTATAACTTCTCCTGCCTTGGGGGTCAGATCCCAGTTCACTCATCCCTTCCTTATTTGGGTCACACTTGCTCTTGGTATCCTGTTGATTCTCCATGGTGAGTCCACTCTGTGCTGCTTTTGTCCCCCTTCTTAGATGTCTTGGTATTTTGTGAGAATTGACAGAGCTCATCCTCACTGTGGGTCTTGTCCCCTCCACTTTGATGACAGGGATAGATCCTTTTTGCTATTCAAGTTGTCATCAGTAATATAATGCAGCCTCTTCATGTACATCTTGCCTTGTTCCATTGTCCTTAGGGTGAGCCAGGCAGTTCAACTCAGGAATTAAAAGGGGCACAAGAAGAATAGTGACAATAATAATGGCTCCCTTTCTATAATTATTTAAGACATAAAATGTTTTCATCATTCTAAGAAGAATATGATACCTACAATCAGACAATGAAACTGAGACTCAGAAAAGTTAAGCAACTTCCCTGTGGCAACAAAATGTTTTTTTATTTTTCATTTTGTTTGTATGTATTGTGTGTTGTGTATTGTGTATTGTGTGTAGTGTGTATTGTGTGCCTGTATGCAAAATCTTTGCCAGTGACTCTGATCACTTCAGCTGCTGCTCCAGCTTCTGCTTCTTAAGGTTTCTAGCTTGCCAATGTGCAACATGGCAATAAGCACCGCACCTACTGTCCAGAGTGGTTGTGCAGAATTAATACTTGGTGATTAGTTGATTGTGAGGGTGAAATGATATTCTAGAGATAGAGCTATCAATAATAAGTACTTTGTGAAACTAAAACACCCTATTCAAGAGTGTTATGATACAGAGAGCCTGGGAAATCTTTACCTTTTCTCTTCGCTAATGCGGAAGAGTCCAAATAAAATCTCCAAATAAGCACTTTCATGGTTTACATCCTCTCTGCTCAGTCCCCCATGTAACCATGTAGCAGAGGGGGTCCTTCCTAGTGTCCCTGGCTTCTAGTACCATCCTCTCAAAGACTGCCTTCTGTTTACCACGTACTCACACACACGCATAAACACACACATATACACACACGCCTGGTTTGGAGTATGTCATGTCCCCCATTAGACTGGACTCCCCGAAGCAGGTGCCTGGGGTTTGCCTTATGTCCTCAAAGCTTACCAGGTGCCTGTCACATTGTAAGAGTTTAACCCATTCTGTTGACAGACTGACTTTTCCTCCATCCCTTTGCTGTTAAAACCTTGATAAATGACTAATTAAATCTAGAAATTGTTCCTTTCTTTCTGTTGAATAACTAATCACTCACTTTTCTATTTTTTTTTTTTTACAAAGTTCTTTCTTCAAGACAAGCCTGTCAGTCCACTTGGGAATATTCCATCTCACAATAGGAACAGAAAAGAGTTTTTGACCTCACAGAAATGACAGCGGACTTTGGGAGATACAGCCCTTATTTTTTTAATATATGTTAATTATTTTTCAGTTCTTAACATTCATTTTCACAAGATTTTGAATTCAAAGTTTTCTCCCCATCTCTCCCCACCCCCATCCCCAGCACAGCATACACCCCATTCACCCCTGCCTCCAGCCTGTCCTCCCTTCTATTACCCACCCTTTTTCCATCCCCCTTCCCCTCTCTTTTCTTGTAGGGCAAAATAGATTTCTATACTCAATTGCATATATAGCTTAATTTCCAGTTGCATGCTAAAACAATTTTTAACATTCATTCTTAAAGTTTTGAGTTCCATATTCTCTCCCTCCCTCCCCACCCACCCTCATTGAGAAAACAAGCAATTCAATAAAGGTCATACATGTGTAACAATGCAAAGCACTTCCATAATAGTTATGTTGTAAAAGAATAGCCACATTTTTCTCTGTTCTATCCTGTCCTTCATTTATTCCATTCTCTCCCTTGACCTGTCCTCCCACAATAGTGTTTGTTTCTGAGTATTCCTTTCCCCAATTTGTTGTCCCTTCTATTACCTTCCCTTTCCTAGCCCCTTCTGCCTTGCCTTCTTGCAGGGTAAAATAGATTCCTATATCCAGCTGAGTGTGCGTTATTCCCTCCTTAAGCCAAATTCCATGAGAGTAAGGGTCAATTATTTCCTTTCATCTCCCCCCTCTTCTCCTCCATTGTAGAAACTCTTTTTTCCCCTCTTGTATGTGAGATGATTTGCTACATTCTTCCTCTCCCTTTCTCTTACTCCTAGTACATTCCATTCAACAATAAATTTTATTTTATTTTTTTAAGCATTCTCCCTTAATATCCAGCTCACCCTGTGCTCTCTATGTCTGCATGTGTGTGTATAGACACATACATACAGACATGTACATATACATACCTACACATATGTAATATACACATACATGCATACCCATACACACACACACATATATATATTCTCTCTAACTACCCTAATACTGAAAAAGATCTCATGAGTTACAAATAATATCTTTCCATGTAGGCATGTAAACAGCTCAACTTTAATGAATTCTTTAAGGCTTCTCTTTCCTGTTTACCTTTTCCTGTTTCTCTTGATTCTTGCATTTGAAAGTCAAATTTTCTATTCAGCTCTGGTCTTTTCAACATGAATGCTTGGAAGTCCTCTTTTTCACTGATATTCTATTTTATCCCTGAAATGTTATACTCAGTTTTGCTGGGGAGGTGATTTTGGGTTTTAATCCTATCTCCTTTGACCTCTGGATTATCATATTCCAAGCTCTTCAATCCCTTAGGGTAGAAGCTGCTAGATCCTGTGATATCCTGATTGTATTCACACAATACTTGAATTGTTTATTTCTGGCTACTTGTAATATTTTATCCTTGACCTGCAGTCTGATCTGGGAGCAACCACAAGCTTTCCTGCCCAGGATCTGAGAGTAGGATTCCCTCTTCACAGCCACAATAGCTCCACCAGTGCTCCTCCTCAACCCAGAACTGCCACTCAGGACTGAGACCCAGATCAGTCACTGAACTACCCCAGGGTCTTTAGGCTGAGAGCTACAAAAGTGCTGCCACAGAGGCTGCTGCTACCCTTGGGCTGGGGCTGGGGCCAGACTGCACTCCCCTCTCATTCAGGTGAAAAAGGTTTCTCACTGATCTTTGAAGCTGTCTAGTGTTTGTGGGTTAAGAAATCTGGGAACCTCAGCTGCTACCTGTGATTCCATGCCCTGAAGCCTTCTCTAGTCCTGGCCCTGCTGTGCTCCACTCTGTGCTCCACTCTGAGCCTGGTGTGATAGACCTTTCTTGTCAGCTTTCCAAGCTGTCTTGGGCTGGAAATCTCATGCATTCTGTCATTTTATGGCTTCTAGTGCTCTAGAATTTATTTAAAATCATTTTTACAGGCATTTTATGGGTTACAGGGAGAGACCTAGAGCAGGTCCATCTTTCTACTCCTCCATCTGGGCTCTGTCCCCCGAGATACAGCCTTGACACAAATAATGAGAGGAGGGGGAGAATGCGGGAGGCACTTAATGATGCCAATGCTTGTTGACTGATTGACAAGAAGGAATCTTACCTATACACGAATATCTGAAGACGTTACTGATTTTACAAATGAGAGCAATAAAGACTTAGTGAAGGTTCTAGGTTTTTAAGAGTCAAAAAAAGGATTTGATAACAGAGCTTTCGGTTTCAAAGTTAGTGTCTCCCCCAGTGTCTCTCATCCACAGCTCCTTGAACCCCACTGGTCACAAGACACCACTCTCTGCTGGTCATCTTGTCTTCCATTTTCCCTTTCTCCTTAGTCAGAAGTTGATGTCTTCTCCCCCTTGCCATGATGTTCGTTAAGGCTACTGTAATCTATGTCCTTTTATCCCCCAGCAGAAAAGAACAGTTCCCATTCAGAGTCTGAGAAGCCTGGCCCCTGCTATTCTCCATCATTGGTGATCTCTCTATGCTGGAAACCCTCCTAGCCCACTTTATCTATGTCTATTTGTGAGGAAGATAAAGAGCCTCTTCTGGGAGAGAGGCCAGGGAACAATCAAGATTGATAGCATGGATATATGGAGTCCCTAGACTCCTTTTAGGAGGACTGGAGCAGTAAGGGGACACCCTTGGTGTGCCAAGAGAAGGAGTTTCATTTTTGCAAGACAATGAATGATGAACCACCCTAATTTTGTATCATAGACCCTGAGACATCTCCTTCAGGGACCTTACAGTCAAGGATCCTATAACTGATCCAACCCATTCCTTCCAGTATGACCTTGGAAAAGTCCCTGAAGATCTTTGGTTTCCTGTTGTCTCTTCTGTAAAATGAGAGGGAGAGAATGTGCAGTATGGTGAAGGGCCTCATATTCCTACGGTATGATTGTCCACTTAATAACCATGAATTTACCCATGAATGAAAGAACTGGGGCTAGGGTGGTGGTAATGGGAACATCGTGACTGTCTTTAAGCATTTGAAGGACTACTATAGGGAAAAAAAGAATTATTTTTGTTCCCTTTGGCCACTAAGGGTAGAACTAGAAAGAAACAGTCAAATTTCAGACTTGCAGATGAAGGAAAAATTTTTCAAAAATTAGAGCTCTCCCATCATGCCTCAGGAGGTAGTTAACTCATCCTCACTGGTGGCCTTGGAACAAATTCTAGATGACCTTTGTTGGAAGTGCTTGAGTGAAGATTCCCTGGGTATGAGTTGGACTGGATGTCACTGAGGCCCGTCCCAATCCTGAGATTCCCTGGCATTTCATGGGTAACTGGCTGATTTCTACCTTTCCATCCAACTCTCATCATTGGTTTTTCCCAGCATTCCTTGTTTAGCTTCTGGGGCAGATATAAAGGAGGAAATGGAGGGAAGGAAGAGTCTTTTTTCCATAAAAGGGATAATGAATAATTCAGAGTTGACTGGAGTTGGCTTTCTCCATCCAATATAATTAAGCAAGGTCCTTTCATCTGTTCTCTTCTATTTCTTTAAGATGCACGTGTCAGGGGGTGTGTGTGTGAACCTGTAGCCTCTGGTGAAGAGCTGAAACATTTACAATCAATGGGAATCACACACCTCACAACTGTATTTTTCAACTGATGTTCATTAAGTGAAACTTATTCTTGTCTATCCATCAGAAGAAAAAAAATCCTTTTTTGTTAAAATAAACAAGAACACTGGCCTGGGGATATTCAGGGAAAACACAGTCACAACCAACAATATGTTGGAGTTTGCCCAAATATGCCAACATGAACCCCCACATCCTCTTCTCTGCACCCCTCTGATATACTTAATTTAAAAACAACTCAAATGCTTAGCTGAAATATAAGTTGTTGTTCATCTTATAAATTTGGCTTCCCAAGGACAGTCAGTGGGTCACATTCAGGTTATCTTGGTCCAAGGTCTAGGTGTGACCCCACTACCCACTCCGGACAGCCCTTGAGCTAAAGATTTTTATGGGTTTTGAATTCAAGTTCTATTTAAAATGTAAACACTATTCTTAGCATACAGAATGGACAGTGGTCTGGATTTGTTCCACAGGCCATACTTTGCTGACCCTGGATTTGCTAGCCCAGACTCAAAGAATGTAAGTTGTGAGTACCCTCGGAAAACAGCTAGTCCACCCCGCAAAGGAGTAACTAATCCTATGATCCACAAAGGTCTGCAAGTCACTAAAATATCCCACTGTGGCTCTAATGCCAGCCAGGCCACCACTACGAGTTGTGCTTTGGGGGAGAGGGATGAGGAGGAGCTTTCTCCATTCCCCAGAACTCAGTGTGTCTTGAGCAAAGTAGAAAACGCCTGTGAAAGCTCAATCCTTTATGCATGGACCAGGCTAGGTAGTGTCAGCTCTGGTGTTCCCAACACCACACCTACCATTCTGGGTCTAGTCTCTCCAACACTCCAAGGAATGTGTATGTTTCACAGACGACAGAACAGTGGTGGCTCATTAGTGACAGTTACATTTTCTATCTGTGTCATTCCAGGAAGGTTCAATTTTAAAACAGTAATAAGAGCTAACATCTGTATAGTCAAGTGCTGTACAGAAGACGTTACAATTACTTACTTCGTTTGATCCTCACCACAACCCTGAAAGGTAGGTGTTATCATTGTTCCCATTTCACAGATGAGAAAAGTGTGGCTAAGCGACTTACCCAGGGCCATGTAGCTAGTAAGTGTCTGAGGAAGGTTTGAACTCAGGGCTTCCTGATTCTAGGCCTGATTGAGACATTCTATTACTTGGACTACCTAGAAAAGAACCTTTATTTTCTCCATTGTTGCACAGTGAATAAAATCAGAAAAATCTGGGCTGCAGTCTTCCTTCTATAACATCTTGGGTATGTGACCCTGGGCAAGTCACTCACCTCTCTGTGCTCATGGCAGCTCTCTGTTGAAGAGAAGGGGCCACCTTTCACTTGTAGCAGGAGCTCCTTATTCCAAACAAATCTTAGGACAACTCTTAAGCCCTGTCCCAGTGAAACAAAAACAGGCATTCAGCTTTCAAAGGCTGCATCCTTTGATATCAAGAGTGGCTCCTGCTTGCTCCATAACACACACTCCATGAGCCTATTTTCTTCTGCTCTGTTAGAAAATATTCTGAGGACATCCATGAGGGAATGGGGAACAGTAATTAGTCTGGTTTGTTGGCATACTGGAGCAGTAGTCCACTCTGGAAAATCAATTCATAATACCAATAGTAATGCTAATGTTTCTCTAGGGGTTGACAAAGATGACCTTGTTTGGTCCTCATGCAGGTAGGAGCTATTATCACCACCATTTTACAGATGAGAGAACTAAGACCTATGGAGAATACCTGCTTTGTTCAGGGTCACATAGCTAGTAAGCCTCTGAAGCACATATAACTAGGTGGAGAATTTGAACCCCAGTGTCCTCTGACTCCATAACCTGCTCTCTCTTCATTATACCACAATACCCCCACATTTTAACTGTTATTGTTGTTGCTGTTACTTTCTTAGCAAAGTAAGGGGAAAAGACGGCTAAGCTCTGTCATGTTATGGTTCTTTCCCCCATCCCCATCAGGAGGCCAAGATGCCTCTGGCTGCCTGGTTTCACCTCTGACCAAGATGAGATGAGCCAGAGCCCCTTCCTCTCCGGGTTCAGACAAAGAGTCCAAGGGGTGTGTGTGTGGGGGCAGTGTTCACCTTTGACTTTGTTTCAACTCCAATAGCCCTCAATCATAATTAATTCTGATGATCTTAAGCTAAATTAGAAGCAATGGGGATCACTGCAGGGAGGGGAAAGCATAAGGACACCTTGTTCTTGGCCCAGTGGGTAACCTTAACCCAATTTAGAAGCCCACTTGGTCTGCAGCAGCCCAGCTCCAAGCCAAGTGGCAGGGGATCTCCTCCGTGGAAGGGGAAGGGGCTTTGTCTCCTTGCCCAGACCTGGTGGGCACTTTGGGGCCTGGGGCTTTTCATTAGGAAATCAATAATATGTTTTTATTAGTTCCAGAGCACTGAACCAAACCCACTAGAAACCATCTCCTTCCACTATTTTGGGTGTGAATACCACAATTAATCCATGAAAAAAATAAATTAGTTTTTTTTCTGAAATCTGGAGGTTTTCAAGTTGTAAAAGTCCAATTACAAATTAGCAAGCTGTGAATAATCAGATAAAAAAATCAGACTTGAGGCTGCAAGTGCGTTCCTTGTAAAATCCCTGAAGATTTATGACGTTCAAGTTGTACAGAAATTGATGGGGAAAAGGAGCATCCACACAACTCATGGAGGTGTGATCTAGCCTGGATCGGAGCAGGGGCTCTCCCTCCTCTCTTGGGAACATTCACATTTGAGGGAGAAGACTCATTAGCTGAAGAATGCTCAAGGGATGGAAATCAGCATGGGGAAGGGCCTCAAATTCAAGAGATGTGGGGGAAATCTCAAGGAGCTGGAGATGGTTCATTCTGAGAAGAGAATCACAAGGGAAGAAGGCCAGTGCTGACTGCCTCCATAGCGTCCTATGATGTAGTGTGTACTTAGTGAAACCTAAGGGTCTTTGGAAATATGAATTACAATGATCATTACTTGAAGAACTCACACATGGAATGGTTTGGCTTATTCTGTTTGATCACAGGGAGCAGGACTTGGAGCAGTCAAAGGCAGTTTCATTGGTCATTCTCTGCCACTAACCAAAAAGGAAGATATTCTTTCTGGCATCCAAGGCCTCCTACAATACAAAACACCTGCTTTCCTATTTACCTTATACTCATTCTGACAAAGTGAAAAGTTGTAGATGAAAGATGAAATGACTGAGGAAACAAAGCTTTGATCTGAGTGTATCAGTTTACTAAGCAATGTGTGGTCATTGCCCAATAAACTGGTACGGAAACTCCTCAGCTTATGTCTGGACCTCAGATATAGGATGAAATAGATTTTTATACATTAAAAATAATCACTCAAGACAAATCAATTAAAAGGAAACATTAGTTAATCTGATTTCTAATTGGATGAAAGATTAGGGACTTTTCAGGTTGTGAGGAAATAGCAAACAGATACAATTTCCTGTATTCAGAAAAAGAGGTGCCCCCTCCCCCCAAGTGTCTGTAAACAATCAAATGAATAAGGAAAGAATAATTGATTGATTGGTAGGGGGACAGTTTTCAGATAATACATAAGTGTTGCTTGAGATGTACAGTTGGGAGAAAACTCCTTGCCTCAATCTTTAAGTATGACTGGGCTTCTTTTCAACATAACCAGGGCCTTAGTTAAGAGTCTCTAAGCAGCAAGTAAGGGAGGTCCAGTTTCCCAGCCACTCAGGGCTATGTTCAAACAATGCAATGAGGTTTTCTTCCAATTCCCACAATTGAATAAACTTTTCTCACAGGACAGAATTTGGACTAAACCCATAATTGAATAGAAAGGGAACTGGTCTGGCTCCAGAATTGATTCACAAGATGGAGTCAAGTGTTGTTCACTCAGTTACCACAATTAACCCCTTGTGGTCCTAAGTTGCTCAATGCAAACAAAATTGCCCTTTCCCTTTCAGTCCCTAGAGTTTCCACCCAGAATGACTAGAAATACACATTTGGAACAAGGTCCCAGAAAGACCTTATTTTTTCTTTTGTAAGGTAGTGATGCTAGTGCCCCATCCATTGACGTGTATTTACTGTACGTATATATCAATAGTCTTATGTGTGTAAATATTGCCTCCTCAAAAAAAGTAAGTTGCTTGAGGGCAGAAACTATTTCATATTTTTTTGTGTCATCAGAAGTTAACATAAAGTCAGTCTTTTGGGAGACACTTTAGATAAAGGAGATTGGTTCTCCCACCAAGCAAATGTTGTTATCATTCAGTTCTTTCCGTCATGTCTGATTCTTCATGATCCCATTTGGTGTTTTCTTGGCAAAGATATTGGAGTGGCTTCCCATTTCCCTCTCCAGGTCATTTTATAGATGAAGAAACCGAGGCAAATAGGGATCAAATAACATGCCCAGGCAGTCAGTGGATGAGGTCAGATTTGAATTCATCAAGATGGAGTCTTCCTGACTCTAGGCTTGGCACTTCATGCATTATGGCATCATCTAGATGCTCCATGCAAATGCTGTATGACAGTTTGTCAAAGATATTATGGTAGGAATATATTGTTGGTAGAGTTGTGAACTGATGCACCTATTCTAAAGGGCAATTTTGAACTATGCTCAAAGGATGCTCAAACTTTAAGTCTGTATCCCAAGGAGATCATAAAAATGGGAAAAGGACCCACATGTACAAAAATATTTATGGCAGTTCTTTTTGAGGTTGCTAAGAATTAGAAATTGAGGGAATGCCCATCTGTTGGGGAATGGCTGAACACATTGTGGTATATGAAAGTAACAGAATACTATTGTCCTATAAGAAATGATGAGCAGGCAGATTTCAGAAAAAAAAAACCCTGGAAAGAATTGCATGAATTGATGCTGAGTGAAGTGAGCAGAAACAGGAGAACACTGTACACAGAAGCAGCAACACTGTATGATGCTCAGCTTTGATAGACTTAGCTCTTTTCAGCAATACAATGATCCAAGGCAGTTCCAAGAGACTCATGACAGAAAATGCTATTCACATTTAGAGAAAGAACTATAAAGTCTGAATGCAGATAGAAGTTTACTATTTTCCCCTTTTCGTGGCTTTTCTATTTGTTCTATTTCTTCTTTCGTAACATGACTAATATGGAAATATGTTCACATGATTGCACTTATATAACCTATATCAGGTTGCTTGCTGTCTTGGGGAGGGAGGATGGGAGGAAGAAAAAATTTGGAGCCCAACATCTTATAAAAATGAATGTTGAAAACTATCTTTTGGAAAAATAATGCTATTTACCACAAAAAGGATATCACAATGCAGTTGCTTTCTATATATGGGCTGGACATGATAGCTGTGGAGGTCCATTCTAATTCTCCAATTCTGTAATTCTGGAAAATGCTTGTGGCTTGATTGATGTAAAGTGGTCTCTTCCAAGCAAAAGGCTATGGGTCTAATGTAGCTGTGAGAGTCTATCCATATGCAGGTGTCTACTGGCATAGACAAGAAATATGTCTACCCTCCCCCCACCCATGTACCACTTTGGATATGCAAAGAAGCTAAGTTTCAAGCTGCAAAAAACAAAAAAAAAACTATTTCACAAATAATAGAATTGGGGGAAACAGTCAATATGGTATCAGGAACTCTGACAATGTGACTAAGAGGCAGACAGGATGCCATCCCTTAGCATGAAAGCCTCATTTTTGAGTTGAAATGTTTGTTATTATTTAATGCTTATTACTATTTATTTCACTTTATTAGTATTTGTATTATTATAATTTATCACTTTCATTGATTTTTCTTCACTTTACTTTTGCATAATTGTAGCTCCTGACAAAATTTTACATTATATGTCCTGTGGAAACCTGAGATGTGTAAAGAAAATACAGGAAGTACTACCAATGCTGAATGCTCCTACTTGAGCTCAGAATTCTATGGATCGTCTCCATTGGAAGTTCCTGGATATTAAGTTCAGGTAGGATCCTATTCACCCACAATTTGTCTCCTACTTCTCTTCATCTTTCTCCTTCTACCAACTCTTCATCTCAAGGCTTCACTTACTTCTCTTTCTACTCACACTGTAAGTAAATTCTAGTGGGAAACTCGTTTGGATCTCTTACAGAATATTCTTTAAATTCCTCTCACCTGCTTGCTTAACATTTTCATGCAGGGATATTGTTAATGATCTCCTTGCGTCTTCTTCCATAAGAATTTACAAATGCATTTACATCCTTAAAAATCCTTACTCTTGGCTGCCATATTTCTACAGTTAGAAAGAAACTTCAGTGTTTGTTGGCTGAGGTAGTTTCTAGACTGTTTTTGTCTCCACAATGTTGCAAGTCACATCTCTGAGGAACAGGTGCCAATTTGTATCAGTGTTTGTCCTTATATTTATTTCCTATTTTTTGTCATTAACATTTTGTTTAAATATGTCAGGTAGTAGTACTCCACATCTCATATTTTTTTTTCTAATTTTCATTTTTTTTTCTGGAACAGTTTTTAGACTGTAATCAAACTAATTTCAAAATGATACACATTGGTAACTAACCATTTCCTGACTATTAAATATAATCAATTTCACTTTCTGTTTGTTTAATGTTAATGGAAAGTTAATAGTGGGTGGAGGGAAGAGTTAAAGATCTTCCCCACCCATTAATATGCCTCAGTATCTTTTCTTTAAAAACAAAATTAATTAATTTATATACTTTTTGTTAATATCTGCTGAGGCACTGGGTCAGAGTGTCTTGCTCTCTGACTCTGAAAAGTGTATAAATACTCTGAAGTGAGGTTTTATTTTGGGACTTACTTCTTGGAAATGTTTGTTTGGCCAGACAAGACTATGCACAGTCCTTAAGGAGCCCCCCCAGCTTTGAAAACCCAGATGTTGGTGCTTCTTTATATGGTAACTATGTATGTATGTAATGGTCAGACAGTTGGAAGTCCTGTCAGTTGGTCTTTATTTCTCTGCTTGTATTTTCTCTGCTGGTATGTAAAGAAGATTGTTGACCCCATAAAAGTTTCCTTTCCTTTTAGAAAAGCAGATCAAAGAACCTGTGATAGTGGGCCACCCTAGATGCATCAGGATGCTTGCTTTTATATATAGACAATATCTTCCAAGCTTTGTCTTGACTAAGGTATACTGATAAGAGTCTTCTATGGAGTCTACAACCCTCTATTTTCTTTAATTTCTTAATTCTGAACCAAACTTTTCAATATATCTATTGCTGCTCTTCTACAAAGCTGACTTTAAAAAAATGTCAAGAATTCATAGCATCACAGAGCTAGAGTTGGAAAGCCCTTTCAGATGCCAGCTAGTTCAATATCCTTATCTGGTAGATAAACAAGCTATAGATTTCATGCGTATGGTCTTAGTCAAATTTCTCTGTGTTTCTGTCTTCTGCAGCTAATAATGGCTCATGGGCTATGGTATACTTGGTGCCAGTTTAGTCACAAATATTCAGACTGGAGTATGAGATGAACAGACTTTCATTCAACAATACTCCATTTGCTTACAGACAAATCAAAAACCAATTCAATTGTGCCCATCTTTGCCCTCCCTAAGGAGGAACTTGAAAGTACCATTTGGAACTGCCAGTATTCTTAGTCTTGTTTTGTATATGATGAGGATGTCCAAATTGGTACAATCCATTTCATTCTGGAGTATATCCATAGTGGACACAGAATGGAATTCTAACATTTGGAGTGTCATTCGCTAAGCTAATATTTAGAGGAGTCCTGAAATGGTTACCAGTCTTTCCCCTACTCACACCATGACTCCCTGCAAAAATCAGAGCAGTCTGATTTTGAAAATAAAGTAAGAGAAGTAGAGGAAAAAGTGGGAAAATGAATGAGAGCAATGCAAAAAAATCATGAAAAATGAGTCAAGAGCTTGCTAAAGGAGACTCTGAGAGCCCAGCATCACCTGCATTCCACAGTGTTGCATCAGATGGATTCCCATGTAATGGGTAAAGAGATGAATACTGACCCAGTCTCCTCAGTCAGGCTGCTTACAATTGAGTAGAAGCAGGATCAGGGTAGGACATCTACCCAAATTAATCTGATACAAGGTAGAGTGAAGTGGGGCAAAAGAACAGTCTGCCAAAGGGGCTATGGGAAAAATCTGAGGAGTGTGAGTGTGAGAACATCCTCAGATAAGAGGAGTAGGAGGAAATCACAGAAGGTGCCATAGAAGAAAGGAAGTCCTGAACTAGTCCTTGAAGATGGATGTGTACAAATGGGATGAGAGATAGCATTTTGTGGTATCTCTTTATCCAGTGTGGATAAAATTTCGAGGTTGTAAAGTGGTAAGTAGGTGAAATAAAGCTTCAGTGTTGGATGGGAACAAGAGTTTTCAGGACTCTAAAAAAGAAATCTAAGGAAGTTTGATTTCCACTTAAAGGGAACAGTGAGTCACTGACTTATTTTGAGTGGGTAAGTATAATCCACCTTGTACATTAGCAATGTCATTTTAATCGTACTTTGAAGGATGAATTAAATAGGAGAGTTGAGATTAAGACAGCATTTAAGAGTCTAGAGGCAATAGAATTCTCAAATAAAGTGATGGCCAAGCCAGTGAAGAAGAGGTAGCAACCAGACAGACTGGAGTGTCATTAAATTCATATTTTTTCTGCTCTAAGTGATAGATCTGACTACAGTTTTCATTTTAATCTCCTATGGTAATAGAACTGTTCCTGAATTATACGAAAAGAGATATGAATCTGAGCAATATCTTCAAATATTTACTTTCCAACTAAGTGCTGACTTGTTTGGCTTCAAGTGTTCTCTCAACTATGGAGCCAGGGCAGTAGAAATGAGGATTATAGGAGGAAAGATACAGTTTCATAACATTGACCTTATTGTGGTATGATTTATTTAAGAAGAGAATAGAAAATCATTTACATACAGAAGTCTACATCTTATGTTGCTGGCATACCTATGTATAAAAACATATATATGTAGGCTGACTCAAATTTCTCCTCTGTACAGATGGTCTTAGCATTTTTTCAGGATTCTGTGGACTTGGAGTAGAGGGGCAGGGAATGGAGAGGCTCCACAATCACATACAGTCACATGAGAGGACACAATAGATTGCCCCAGTTTTCTCTCACCATTTGGAGAAATCTTTTTGAGGAAGGTCCGTCTTAGTATTGAAAGTTCAGCTTCCTCTAAACAGCCTGAGTTTTCTTTTCAATCTGCTAATGAGGAAAATGAAGATAGCAAGTCGTCCTCCTTTGAGTTTAAGAGATGGCAGCCGCCATGGCAAAGATTCCACCTCTTTGGGGCTAGATTGCTTCATCCTGTTTGTGCAGACAAGGCAGTTTTCATGTCTACTTTCTCCTTCCCTTCTCATTCATTCCCTCCAATAACAAAAGCCAAGAGACAGAGGGGAGGGGGAGTGAAAGGATCATTGGCCTCATAGAATGGGGGAGCTGGAAGGGACCTCCGATTGAGGATGTTTGAGAGCATTTGTCCTTTCCAAAAGCTAATTTGTCTCGATCAGGCCTCATCATGCTAAGTGCACAACTGGCATTCAGACACCTGCAGATCTTGGCATGCCCCGAGCAGAGCAGATGCCCACACTCGCACATCGGAGCACATTCAGACCCAGCTCTTCCCTTCCAGCAGCACGTGTCTCCTCCAGGGAGATGGCTGAGTGTCACCATGTGTCCTGTGTGGTTTGTCTCCAGGAATACACAGCCTTCCTTCATGCTCTGGAAGCTCATCACTGCCCCATTCAGAAAAGAGACACCATGTTGGTTTAACCTTTCATTGATTATGATGAGTTCTCAATTGAGGACTCAAAGGCTTTTGTTCTCATTGTCCAAGAGACATTTTTCCCCTTTGACTTTTGTTCAGAAGTGTTAAAATGCAGCTAAAAATGCTGAGGAACAGGTAAAAACTCCTGTTTATAAAATCTCCTCTTGGAGAGATAGCAGCATGTTTGAATACTAAGGTGACCACCTCCCACTCTCACAACTTACCCCAATTTTCTCTACCTTATGAGCTTCTTCTATTTACTTTTGGCTGCATTTTCTCCAGTATTTGAAAACACTTTAAGCTCCCGGCTCTTGAGGATTTGTTAAACTGTTGCTAAGTTTGAGGTTCTCATGAACAGGATGTGCTTAAAACATGGAAGTCTTATTTCTCTTTAAGTAATGGGATGTAACCAAGCAGCCACTAGGAGGAGCTGAATGCTTTCCAGAGAACGTTGGGTATTGATTTACTTCCATTGCCAATAAAAAAAAAGTGTTAATAAATTGGGTTCTGTAAGAAAAGTCAGGCTAAGCTAAGAGATAGCTGAAGTATGTGTGCATTATTTACAACGGTTATATACTCACTTGTGGGCTAAATGTACTGTTTAACGACTCAGATGCACTTCCAGCCCACAGTAAGGAGCTGCAAAAGCTTGAAAGGAAAACAGAAAGATGTCTGCCCTACCCCCTTTGGTGCAGAAGGATGACTGGCCACATGCCCTGTCCCCTCCATATTGTCCTCTAGGCACTGGAGAGGAAAACCAAATGACCAAAGGCAGAGAGCAGTAACAGCTGAACTCAGGGAAGCCCTAAGCTGCAGGAGGAAGAGGGTCTGAGTGGGAGTTAGGAAATCCATTGGTGTTACTGACTCATTCTATGACTGGAGGCAACTGTCTACCCTTCTTTGGGCCTCAGTTTTCTTATTTATAAAATGAAGGGACTGGGCAAGATGATCCCTAGGTCTTTGGAGCTTGGAAAGTCTAGCCAGGAATGCAATGAAGTTGATGCTTGCCTGGCAGGGCCCTCCAGAATGTCTCCCACGAGCTTCCAGTCTTCCTTCCTTCCATTCCCTTCCACCTATGGCAGATTATTCCCCCAACTCTGGGTCTTTGCACAAGTGGCTAACCCCATCAGGGAGGCTCTCAGAGCCCTGAGTCCCTTTCAAAGTTCAGCTTCGCTCCATCCTACATGGGCCTTGTCCTCATCTCCCAGGCACTTGTGCTCCCCCACCCCTCCATTCCCCTTGAATGTGGTCCTTGCATACTGTATGTACTTCCATGTGATCCTGATGGGCTCCCATGGAATGCACAGTCCTGTCCTTGAGGACAGTGGTTGGTGCTGTTTCTGTGTCTTTAGATCTGGTCCAGAGTCCTAACTTAATAAAAGGAGTTGATTGACTGTTGGGTCCACATTTCCCCAATCATTAGCACTCTCCTTCTTAAATTTCCTTTCATTATTTTCTATTTCTTTTTGCACCTGTTCTGTTTCTCACTACCACACCCCTAGCAGAGGACAAGGAACCTTCATCTCTGTCTTTGTACTGCCAGGAGCTATCACAGGGGCAGCAGCATAGCAGGCACCTCAACATTTGTTTAACCTTACTGAATTGAATGAAAATGAATGGAATTTAATCGAATCACAGACACCAAGGGGTGTCTGTGGTAGGAGGTAGGAGGATATGATGTGAGGACAAAGACATGGTAAGCGACCTATGAGGGCAGAGGTCTTTCAACCCTTTTGTGTTTGTCTCCCAGTATAAGGCAGTGCGTCTGTCCAGTAGGGCTGGGCTCCATCCCACCACCCCCTTTCAGTCCTCCCCTCCCTACTCCCAGTGGGGAATACTTTAAAATCCAACCCAAGGCCACATTGTTAGGCTAAATTGAAGCCTGACCTTGGAGCCAGTGAGGTGAAGTGCCAGCTCTATCTGTCTCAGACTTCACTGTCAGGGACGTCATCATAAAGTGCACTTAGCATTCCGAAGAGTGGCAGTGTCCTAGTTTGTCAAAACTTTAGAGGAAACCCGAGTTTTGTCTTCCTTGTGAGTAAAGTTCACTCCTTCATCGCCAAACTTCCCTAAAAGCTGTTCCACACCTGTTCCACAACTGGATGGGTCAGCCCTATGAAAGGATCCTGAGGGGAAGGGTGACAGTTATCCTTCTTTGTCTGCAATTAATCAATGAATTCATTGACAAATATTTATTGATCACTTCCTAATGTACAAGGTACCACTCTAGGCATGGTTGGAGATGCAGGGAGACCCTCCAGGCATGCATTCCTAGTCAGCCTGAGAAGATGCGCTGTAGCACACAAATGATACCTTACTCTTTTTTTTTTTTAATTTTGGGAATTTGCCATTTATACAGTCACAGCCATCCCCTCTGAGACCCGTTCCATGGTCTTCAAGATATTTTTTTTTTGACTTAAAAGATTCCTCGGGTGATAGCTGCTACACTCAGCTCTCCATGGCTTGTTAGGACCTAGCAGAAGGGGTGCTCCCTGAGAGCCCTAAGGAACCTGGTGAGTGGAACAGTCAGGTACAGGGTCCAGAGGGGACACCTACAGAGAATAAATTACAGCTTAGCGAAAAGTTAGAGCTTGATACAATATAATAGATATCACTAAATTTACTTCATTCTTGTTAAGTAAATGATTTAGCTAATGAATGCTTCAGGGATTCAGAGGAGGGGTAGTCATCTTAGATTATAATGCTTCTAAGGAAGACTAGTCAGTAAGTTCACCAAGTGAGGCAAACTGCATGGTGCAGGAGAAAGTGGAAGGGTTTCAGGTGCAATTCCCACTTTGATCCATACTATCTGTGTGACCTTGGGCAAGTAATTTAACTTTCCTCTGCCTCAGTTTCCTCAGTTGTAAGTTGAGAAGATTGGAGTGATGTCCTCTGAAGATTCTTCTAACTTAAAATCTATGCCGTATAAGTTGAGGGCTACTATACTTCTGTACTTAAGCACTTGGCTAGAAGTGAAGAGGGAGAAAAGAAAGAAAGAGAAATATAGCCTCAGTTTACTCATCTGCAATATGAGGTTATTCAACTTACTTATCTCTGAGGCCTCTCCTAGTTCCAGAACCATTTATGCCAATCTTTCCAAAGCAGAGATGTTGTATATCATTTTCTCTTCACTAGAATCTCTCTCCATCCCCAATTCTATCCCACATAAAGCAAACTCACAGCAGGTAACTTGAAGGAGAACCATGTTTCTTGGATCCTTTGCTGGTACTCATGTATTAAAAAACTGAGGTTCCTTATTTTTTAAATAGTTTTATTTATTTATTTTTAGATTTCAACATTCATTTCCACAAAATTTTGAGTTCCAATTATTCTCTCCATCTCTCCCCTCCCTCCACCCATAACACCTTGCGTTCTGATTACCCCTTCCCTCAATGTGCCCTCCATTCTATCACAACCCACCCTTCCCTTGTTCCCATCTTCTCTCTTTTCTTGCAGGGTAAGATCAATTTCTATACCCCATTACCTGTATTTCTTATTTTCCAGTTATATGTAATAACAATTCTCAATATTCATTTCTAATATTTTGAATTCCAACTTCTCTCCCTCCCTCCCTCTCTCCCCACCCATCCCCATTGAGAAGGCAAGCAATTCAATACAAGCTATATGTGTGTCATTTTGCAAAACACTTCCATAATAGTCATGTTGTATAAGACTAACTACATTGCCCTCTATCCTACCTTGTCCTCCCTTTTATTTCCTATTCTCTCATTTAACCTTGTCCCTTCCCAAAAGTGTTTACTTCTAGTTACTCCCTTCTCCCATTTGCCCTCCCTTCTATCATATCCCTCACCCCACTTGTCCCCTTCTCCTCTATTTTCCTGTAGTGTAAGATAGATTTTCATACCAAATTTAGTGAGCATGTTACTCCCTCCTTAAGCCATATGTGAAGAGAGTAAGCTTCACCTTTCCCTTCTCACCTCCTCCCTTTTCTACTCCATTGAACAAGATTTTTCTTATCTCTTTTATGAGTAATAGTCTGCCCCATTCCATGTCTCACTTTCTCCTCCCAATATTTTCCTCTCTCATCCCTAAATTTAATTTTATTTTTTATGCATATCATCTCTTCTGATTCAATTCAACCTGTACTCTGTGTGTGTGTGTGTGCGTGTGTGTGTAATCCCTCCATCTACCCAAATACTGAGAAAAGTCTTAAGAGTTACAACTATTATCTTCCCATATAGAAATGTAAACAGTTCAGTTTTAGAAATCCTTTATGATTTCTCTTTCCTGTTTACCTATTCATGCTTCTCTTGATTCTTGAGTTTGAAAGTCAAATTTTCTATTCAGCTCTGGTCTTTTCATCAAGAATTCTTGAAAGTTCTCTATTTCATTGAATGACTATTTTTTCCCTCTGAAGTATTATACTCAGTTTTGCTCAGTAGGTGATTCTTGGTTTTAATCCTATTTCCTTGGACTTCTGAAATATCCTATTCCAAGCCCTTTGATCTCTTAACATAGAAGCTGCTAGATCTTGTGTTATCCTGATTATATTTCCACAATACTCAAATTGTTTCTTTCTAGCTGCTGGCAGTATTTTCTCCTTGACCTAGAAACTTTGGAATTTGGCTTCAATATTCCTAGACGTTTCTATTTTTGAATCTCTTTCAGGAGGTGATCTGTGAATTCTTTCAATATTTATTTTACCCTCTGGTTCCAGAACACAAGGGCAGTTTTCCCTGATAATTTCATACAACATGATGTCTAGGCTCTTTTTTGATCATGGCTTTTAGGTACTCCAATAATTTTTAAATCGTCTCTCCTAGATGTATTCTCCAGGTCAATTGTTTTTCTAATGAGATATTTCACATTTTTTTTCTACTTTTTCATTCTTTTGGTTTTGTTTTGTAATTTCTTGGTTTCTCATGAAATCATTAGCTTCTATCTGCTCCATTCTAACTTTCAAAGATCTATTTTCTTCAATGGGCTTTTGAACCTTCTTTTCCATTTGGCTAATTCTGCTTTATAAAGCATTCTTCTCCTCATTGGCTTTTTGGACTTATTTTGCCAATTGAGTTAGCCTATTTTTAAAGGTATTATTTTCTTCAGCAATTTTTGGGTCTCCTTTAGCAAGCTGTTATCTGACTTTTCATGATTTTCTTGCATCATTCTCATTTCTCTTCCCAATTATTCTTCCTCCTCTCTTACTTAATTTTCAAAATCCTTTTCGAGCTCTTCCATAGCCTGAGATAATTTCATATTTATTTTGTAGATTTTGGATGCCGAAGCCTTGACTTTTAGGTCTTCCTCTGATGGTATGCATTATTCTTCATCATCTGAAAGGATGGAAGAAAATATCTGTTCACTAAGAAAGTAGCCTTCTATAGTTTTATTTTTTCCCCTTTTTGGGCATTTTTCTAGCCAGTTACTTGACTTTTGAGTATTTTGTCAAGAGGACAGTGTACTCTGGGGCCTTGTAACTTCTCAGTTCCTCCAAGGTGGCACAATCAAGGGAGAGGAGTTTACTCCTCTCTTGGCCTGTGCTCTGGTCTGGGAGCTACCACAAGCTTTTCTGCTCACGATCCTCTCCAAAGTCACCACCATCCCCTCCACCCTAGCCAGCACTCCCCCTTGCCCCAGGGCTGCCATTCAGGGCTGAGACCCAAATTAGTCAGCCACTCAATTCTCCCATGTTCTTTAAGTAAGGGGCTTCAAAAATGGATGTTACAGCTGCAGTGGCTGCTGCTGGTGGGTCCATGCTGCATTCCCTTCTCACCCAGGTGAAAGAGCTTTCTCATCGACCGTTGAAGCTTTCTTTGGTGTTTGTGGTTGAACAATCTTGGAACTGAAGTCTGTTCTGGTCCTGCTTCTGCCACTTGGCCCTTGATGGTCTGCACTCCACTCAGAACCCAGTGCAATAGATCTTTCCTGTTGGCATTTCAGGCTGTCTGGGCTAGAAATCTCTTTTACTCTGTCGTTTTGTGGCTTCTGATGCTCTAAAATTTGTTTAGAGTCCTTTTTTACAGGTATTTTATGGAGTCTGTGGGGGGAGCTTTTATAGGGTCAGTCCTTCTACTCCACCACCTTCAAAAACTGAGATTCTTTATTTGAGCTAAGAATTCTAGCTCTTTCCCTCTTTATGATAGTATCTGGAGTGACCAAGTGAATGGAGGATTTCAACAGAATAAGAAATTGTTCAAATATAAATTAATGCAATTATTGTTTTTTCTCACTTTGTCTGAACTTTGAGTAAGATTGTTTGCCTTGAATTCATGTAACATCGATTTTGTTCTATAGATTTTCACAAATGTGCCTGGAATTTTTTTCTCCAATAAAAGTCAAACTGTTTTTAAATGGGCCCTATGCACAACTTAAGTTTCAAAATAAATTTGGGGAAAAAATTACAGATCCAAAAACTAGTTGAGAATAATTGCCCGTACATTAGGGGACTCATCCTCTCCCTTTCTATGATTTTCTATGAGATCCTGGGACGAACAGAAAGGAGCTATGAACTAGACCAGCTCCTGTTTACCAGGCTAGTGAATCTTATAGCTACCTGGGCTAGCCATTTTCTTAGCTAACTCATGTATTTTTTTAAATAAATCACTGGATTTATAATTAGATGACTTGAGTCGAATTCTAGCCCTCATATTATTAGTCATTTTCCTACTTGGTTGTCAGTCAATAATATGGGTTTTAGTTTCCCTCTTTACAAAATGAGGGAATGAGATTAGGTGATACATCCCTAGACCGGATTTTTGTCTTCCATAATAAAAATAGTAATAACTTACAAGTAATAACTCATAGTGGCATAATGCCTCAGAGTAAGTACTAGAATTAGACTATGTCTACTTTCCACAGACCAGGTTGGCTAAATATAGAGAAGTTGGCTATTTCGTGATGAATTCTTTGGTGATGAGAAACCATCAGGCAAGGAAAATACAAATTCGTGTTCAGTCCTGTATTAAGAGCCCCTTTCTATTTAGGTCGAGATGGTGGCCAAAGAGCAGAGAAAGTGGCAAGGCCACTAAAACGTATGTTTTGTTGAAAATCAGCTCCAGACCTTAACTATGGCTGTCTGAAATGGGAGATGCCTGCTCAGATGCCTGGCAAGAAGACATCCTGCTGCAAATCAGGGAAATCTTGGGATTCTTGCAAGTCATGACAGGTGAAGGCAAAAGGAAGTCTTGCCTCTGCAGTTCATGGAAACTCTTTTCTTGTGGAGACAAAATTCACAAGAAGTATCATTTTATGGAATTTTCCAAAGGCTGTGCTCATGAGAAGAATCTGCAACAACACTCCCCGGAGGATAATTGTAGCATTAGTGCCAGCATATTTATAGAGGATAAGGAGCCATGGACAAACTATAAACAATATCAGAATATACTTCAAAATTAAATTAATGTACACTTACCTATCTCATGGCTGCATTGCAAAAAAAAGTACACAGTGGAAAGAAGTGACAATTTTCTTGAAAGCTTTGTGCATGAGATTGAAAGAGGGCAAAGGCTCCTAGAATATATAAATACTTTGTTTCATATTTGGAAGTTTCCAAGAATTAGAGAGCCGTTTTAAGCTGGTGAGTGAAAGCTGCCCTTAGAGATTTGGGACATACTATGTAAGGAATGCTTCGTTTGAGAAGAACTTCACCAAGCATTGAACATGGTGAGTGTGAAACAACATCACACACACATGCATACACACACATACGTGGTGGCAAAGAATTGGAAATTGAGGGGATAATTGGGGAATGGCTGAACAAGTTGTGATATGTGATTGTGATGTAATACTACAGTGCTGGAGCGAGGGGAGACTTGATGCAGGCAGCACCCCTTGCCCAGCAAGCTATGGCAATAGTCTAGGCATGGGGGATCAGGGTTTGCACCAGGGCAGGGGTAGTGTCAGAGGAGAGAAGGGGGCTTATGAGAGATATTGCAAAGGAGAAATTGACAGGTATTGGCACAAGCTTGGATCTGGGGCAGGGAGAGAGATACTGAAGAGTCCAGGATGACTCCTAGGTTGGGAGTCTGAAAAACTGGGAGAAGGATATTGTCTTCTATAACAACATGGAACATAGGAGTGGAGGTGGTTGGGGAAAGGATCACGAGTTCTGTTTTTGTGTATATTGAGTTTAAGATGGCCAGTATACATCCAGTTTGAGATATTTGGAAGGCAGTTGGAGATGCAAAATTGGAGCTCATCAGAGAGACTGGGACAGGATAAGTAGATTTAAAGATCACAAATAGGGACATGATAATTCAGTCCATGGGAGCTAATATGATCACCCAGTGAAGCAGTAGGGAAGAGAAGGAGTGCTAGGACAAAATCTAAGGGTCACCTACAGTTAAAGGCATAATCTGGAGGAGGATCTAGCCAAGGAGTCAGAGGAACCATCAGATAGTTAGGAAGAAAACTAGGAGGGAGAAAAGAGAATTGGGTTTGGCAACTAAGAGATCATTAATAGCTTTGGAGAGGTCAGTTTTGATAAAATGATTAGGTTGGAAGGCAGATTATAAAGGGTTAAGAAGAAAGTGTGAGGAGAGAAAGTGAAGGCACCCTTAGTAGATAGACTTTTGGAGGAGTTTATCTAGGAAGGGCAGAAAACAAAGAGGATGATGTTGGGGATGGAAGGATCAAGTGAGGGTTTTTTCAAGATGGGGGAGACAGGGGCATGTTTGCTTTAAGGAATGAGCCAGTGATGAGGGTGAGATTGAAGATAAGTGAAAGAATGAGGATGACAAAGGGGGCAATCTATTGAAGATGGTGGGATGATTTAGGGTCACTTGTGCAGGTAGAGGTGTTAGCTTTGGTAACGAGTAAGGCTACTCCATCATGGGAGACAGGGGGGTCTTTACTTTGTCCTTTCCATAAAGCTCCCCCTCTTCCAAACTCTCTGTTAAGAGTCTTCCTATTCTTCCTGTCACCCAGGTTCAAAGCCTGGGCATCAATTTGACTCCTGTTTCATACTTCTCTCATTTTTCTAAAATTCTTGTATAAATTGTATAAGGTATAAAATTATTAGTATAGTGGTATATACACATACATATGCATTTCTATGTATATGTATGTGCATGTATATATGTATATATATATTATATATGTATATGTACATATATATGCATATATATAATTAACAGATAAGCAAATATACACATGTTGGGGGTACATGCTCAAAATCTTCTCACTGAGGGGAATGTGTGATCAGAGAAAGTGAGAGGCCACTGGTGTAGAAGAGGGCTCAGAGTTACATTTTTTTTCCCAATGAGTTTTTAACAAAATGTATGAGTTGAGAAAGATGGTTTTTGTTTCCACTAGCCTCAGCTTGGTGTTCTTTTAGAAATCTCTGAGACCCCCACTTTCAAATGCCTTAGTGCTCCAATAACCTCCTGAGACTACTGCATCCTTAATCTTGACTTCCATTGAGCAGAGCTTTGCTCTTGATAGTGAGAAACACCAGGAAGTTAATTGTCTACTGAGGGCTTTGGTTCCATGATCTCTGGAATGAAAGAAACAAAACCAACGCATTTTTTTTCTCAAAAAGAAATTGCAATTTTCCCCCACTACTAAAAATCTTCCACTATAGGATCCCCAAAATAAGCTCACCCCATCCAGATGCAGTCTAGTGGGATATAATTTGATGAAATAAAAAGTGCCAAAGCAGGGAGAAATTGACTCAAAAAGTGCCAATCTAGGATCTTATTGTAACTTAGTGTGAACCAAGAGGTTTGGGTCTGCAACTGTAATGTAAGGTTTCTGGGGTTATTCTGCCCCATTTAACATCTGTCCATGTTCTCAAAACCAAATGGGAATGATGCCTTGATGTCAGTGATTAAGATAGCTTTCACTTGTGAACTTACACCAGCATGCCAGAGAAAAATATGGTGATTCCAAAGTAGCCTCATGCAATATGGATGTTTAAAAAAATGAATTATACCCCCACACAGATTTCCTCACAAGTTCTCCTATTAGCACTCTGTCTTCCAAGAGTCACAGATGTGGGAAAAGATCGTTTCGAAAATTCAAGCACTTGCCAACTTAGATTATCATAATACCATCTATCAAGCATTTCCAGAATGTTACCCTTTAAAAAAGGAATGGAGACAGTCACTAAGGTGGGATGCATTTCTTGAGCTCATGAGAGCTTAAGCCTTGTTTTGAGGAAGCATCTGATACCAGTTCTGTGACCTCAGGCTTGATCTTTAAACTCTCTGGCCTCAGTTTCCAAATCTGGAAAATGAAAAGAGATTGTAGGATCCTTTTCAAGTTAAATCCCATGATTCTCTGTTCCAATTGTTGATATGCTCAGCAATCAGAATGCCCTACCTGGGTCAGGCTGCTGGTACTTCTATCTAACAAATACAGTCTTCATCATCCTGGCTCTCTGCCTGACCTCCATCCCAGGGACTGTCCAGAGAAAAGTGTGTGCTTCCAAATGGCCTTTCAGCCCCTGGAGATGAGGTTTGAGTGCTAAGGTGGCAATGAAGAGCCCTGGGCATGACAGACTTGGTGCTGATCTCAAGGCATTCTGCCCAAGCGCTGCCTTCCCCAATTTGTCTGAAAGGATGAGGACACCAATGACTAAGACCAGAGGGAGAATTCCACTTCCTTAGAAGCTGCTAATGCCCATCCCTGAGTCTGTGCGAGTTGTGTGAAGGACTTTACCTTGGTAATGAATTGTTCTGCCAGATTCAGTGTGAGAAAACTATTGAATGTGAAGATTTGGCCTCATGGAAAGAGGTGTCATGGATGGGGCTTGCATTGAAATTTCCCTCCCCAGGTTGCCTGTCCTCTGCTTCCTTCCTCTGCTCCCCCTCCATTCAGTCTCCTCCTCTCACTCTTTGGCCATTCAAAGACCCCTCTGGTGGCTCTCCCTGACTCATCTCCCTCCCGGATCCCATTTCTCCTCTACAAAGCTGCTGAAGGACTCTTCCGAAAGCCCAACTGTCCTGTCACTCCCCTGCTCAATGAACTGTGGAGGCTGCCCCCGTTGCCCTCTCTCATTGGCATTCAGAGCTCTTCTCCCTCTGTCTTACTGCATCAGACAACATGCCCAGGCTGTACTGGAGGGGCTTGGCAAAGTACCCCCTTCCTGTTCCTTAGTCCTAGGGGTTCATCTCCTTCTAGCTCGTGGCTAGGACGGTGTCTCCTGCCCAGCATCTTGTCAAATCCCACCTTCCCAAAGAATTATCTTGGATTTCTTGTGTGTGTGTATTCATAATCTATGTACATAGTATAGTATAAGTGTATAACATACAGTATAGATGCATGTATATGTGGGTATGAACACATGCATAGATGTACATATACACAGATGTGCATAGATCGTTGAGTGATAGAGAGAGTTGATGATCGAAAGTAAGTTCCTCGAGGGCAGAGCCCATTTCATTTTTGCCTTTGTTTCCCAATTGACTTGCCCAGTATCTGGTTCATAGTAGGCAGTTAATAATTGCTTCTGACTGACTGAAATAGTTTGAGGTAAATAGAGAGACTGTGTGGCCTTAGTGCACATTGTACTAGATTTGTACTCAAGAAGATTGGGTTCTAATCTCACCCCAGATGTGATGGCTCTGTGATACCAGGATGAGCATGCATCCCTTCTAATATTCAGGGGGGGTTAGAGTTCACCTTCAAGGCTCATCCCAGCTCTTGATCTGGGATACTCAGAGGAGAGAAGCTCTAAACATAGTTGGGAGAGGGCAATGAATATGAGAACCAAGTGTCCAGCCCTTCCATATGTGGAGATCAGTCATTGGCTATCCAGAGATCCTTTCTCCAATTCAATTCAGTTCAGCCCCCGTATCCTAAATTCTGTGATGTGTCAGGTCCTGGGTTAGGACCTGGGGAAAGAGAAAGATGAAGCCAACCCTGCCATCACCCTTCCCCTGTACTCTATCAGGAGCAGGGGTGATGGGTAAGCACAAAGTAGACTCTGGACTGGGGGAATGTGCACTAATGGAGGGGAGACCACAGGAGGGCCAGTGCACAAAGGAGAGACTGAGGTGAGCTTTGAAGTGACCTCCATGTCAAATTGTATGAATTTCTTTAAGGAGTCTTGTGTCTCTGTCCTTTCAATGAGACTCGGTGCTCAGGAAAGAAACATAAAAGCATGCACATGCACACATACACACACATGTATTCATCACACACATGCCTCTACATTCTCACACAAATGCACATACAGACACGTTCTACAGGGAAGGGGCAATGTCACATAATGTCATACAAGGGACCTGCAAGAGAGGCCTCCCCCCACCTCGCCTGTCTGCCTGCCTCACTCTCCCCGGCCTCTCACGTGCCGCGTTTCTAAGCCAGCCGTCTGGCAATTTGGCCTGTTTGTATGTCTCTGGCATCACTGGCAGTTCTGCTAAGGCAAAGTAAATGTCATCAAATGTTTTGTTTTCCTGCAGCCATTGGCAAATAATTGGCATCTGTTTTCTGTTGTCTCGCACCAGTTGTATTTTCTGAAACAGAAACTTCTATTCCTCATCTAATTCCTGATGATTTAGGGAACTCTCGGGACTGAAAACCTTGTTTCAGGAACAAACTCTTTGGCCTTGGAAACAGGGAAAGCTCCATCCTGAATTCCAAGATCAGGTCTTTCCAGGAAGCCAAACAGAGGCAAGTAGAGGGGAGTGAGCCTCCAGGGGCCAGAGGTCAGAGGGCTCACAGGGCACGGTTTCCAGGAAGATTCTCTTGGAAAATACCTCATTTCTTCTTCATCTTCAGTTGCTTCATCGTGACAGCAAGATGAGTTAAAACAAAACAAGCAAGCAAACGAACAACCCTGTAGGATTTCAAGCGGCGGTTTGGGGTTCTCATTGAATTTCAAGATTTTGAGAAAGTTGCTGAAGTAGGGGAGGTGACTATTTGCTGAGCAGAAAAGACTCTCAGACAGGAGACTGGCCATTCTTAGAACTAAGAGCAGAGGAGATGGCACTCTGTCTACTCCAGGCTCTTCTTTCCTCACTGAGGATCAAACACAGTCATTAGTACTTGGTCACAGGTATTGAGAGAGTACAATTCAGTTATCACCTCCTCAGTGGGTAAGGTGAAGTTCTATCTTCTCACTCCATAGTAAGATATGCAAACTTAGTAAAAAGAAACAGTTACTGGTGGGTGTTGGAGATTGCGAATGTGTGAATGGATGAGGCAGTAGAGTAGATTAACAAAAGAGGGGAAGAGAAAGAGAGGCAAACAGAGACAGACAGACAGGGAGAATGACAGAAAAGGAAAGAGGGAGAGAGACAAGAGAGAGAGACAGCAGAGAGAGAAAAGGGAAAGAGGAAAGAAGATAATAATGGAGGGAGGGAGGGAGGGAGGGAGGGAGGGAGGGAGGGCGGGAGGGAGAAAGGAAGGAAGGAGAGAAGAGAGAGAAGGATCCAAAGTATTCACCCTTTAAACACACAGACAGTACAGGTAGACTCCTCATAAAGGCAGACAAACCATCACTGCGAAGTCCCAGAGATCAGTGCACACATATTTTGGTAGAAAAGGTTAAGAATGTAGGAGCCTTTGGCTAGTGTGCTTTGAAAATCACAAAACCACAGCTGTTACTGCTGGTACATGACTCATGGTCATCTCTAATGCTGTTCAGCCTTGAAGCTGAAAACAGAAAATCCTATCTCATGATTGTTCCAGGTCCCACATGAAATGAATTAGTCCAGTACCCAGTGGACAAAAAGCCAACTACAAAATGATTTGACACTCCTATTGTCAGTCAACTTTGAACTTTTCTTCTAAAGCTTTGAATAGCTAAAGGTTTAAAAAAGTTAGTGCTAAAACCCACAGAGAATATTCTTCTGATTGCCTTTTAGGGAGCTGCTGTTCTGAAACATCCAGTCTCCAGGGCTAAAAAACTTTCTTCCATCCTTCCTTTGACCCTCATCAAAGAGTGAGCTCTCTTGTCATTTTCTTCTGCTTTCTATAGATGTGACACATGCTAGCTGATGCTTTGATCTTGGAAAGAAGAAAAGGGTAGTCAAAATAAACTCACCTTGAGTCAGCTCTTTAAGACCCACCTGGACCTCAAAGGACTTGGTAGTCTATGGACCAAAAGAGGGTTTCAGAGGATTTGATAGTGATTATAGCATTAACACCAAATAAATTCTCTCTCTACAAATATACCTGAACTTTTTCCAGAGTCCTCTTACTTTCAATTTTAATGCTTGCTCTTAGAAAAAGTAATGGGAGGCCTTTTTAGGCATAGATGTAGAGCTAGGAGGGACCCAAGAGGTCATGGAATCCAATCTCTTCACAGATGAGGAGATTGAGACGCAGGGAGGCTGGGGCAGCTGGATGGTGCAGTGGATAGCTCTCTGGGCCTAGAGTCAGAAAGACTCATCTTCCTGACTTAAAATCTGGCCTCAGACACTTACTAGCTATGTGACCCTAGGCAAGTCGTTTAACTGTGCTTGCTTCTATTTCCTCATCTGTTAAATGAGCTGGAGAACAAAATGGCAAAACACTCTAGTATCTTTGCCAAGAAAACGCAAAATGGGGAAACAGAGAGTTGGACATGACTGAGTAATGATGACAATAAGAGATTAAAGAGAGTGAAATGAAGATTTTGTTTTAGCTCCAGCAACGAGTGCTTATTTTCTGTAAGAAAGCATCGCATCTCTCAATGCTCTCCAGTTTGCTAGTGTTTGTTCATAAGTGGGATACCCCAAAATGTTCTCATTGTTCCAGACATAGTATGAGCAGGGTAGAATACATTCAGACCATCACCTTCTTATTCCTGGAAGCTGTGACCATTTGATTAGTTTTCTTGCTGGTCACATCAGGCAGGATTCATCTTTACCTTGTAGATACTAAAGATCATTTTTGTTTCAAACTCTTGTCTCCCTTGACTCCCCCTTCCATACTTATGAAATGAATTTTTAGAACTCAAGTTAAATATTTTATATTTTTCCCAGTGATTTTCATCTAATTTAACTCAAATTTACTTTTGATAAATAATAAGCCACTAATGGGCTAAATTCCATGACTTTTACTAGTAATGTCCTAGTCCCAGAATTCCTTCTGCTCTTGAAAGGAGTCAGTCAACTATTTGTTAGAAGAAATTGACCACAGAAGGATAGGTCTTGTGTTCTAGTAAGTTTTCCTATAAGTGACAAGGGAAGGATCTGAGTGCTAGAGCTAATTTCTCTCTGTAAGCATTGATTCAGCCCTACAAGTCCACAAGAACAAACATTTACAAAGAGTTTACTATGTGCCAGGAACTGTGATGAGTTCTGGGGATAGCAAGAAAACCACTAATAGCCCCTACCCTCAAGGAGCTCATGTTCTGAAGAGCAAGTTTGGAGAAGGCAAGATTGCCAGCTGGACTCAGCCATCCTGTCTGAAGGGGGTCCAACCCTTGATCCCTCTTAGTCTTCAAGTTTGATCAGTGTTGATGTGGAACTCTGCCTGGTCAATGTTCTTGTGCTTCTGACTCATCCTTCCTCTGTGATGCATGGTGTCTTCCCCTTGGGTCCCTGGTACTCCCTGTGAGGGTCACTGTATTTATTCAGTGCCAGTAGCTTTGGAATGAATTCCAATGTGTTGGGAGGCTCTTCAGTATTGTTTTGCAAATGAGTTGACATGAAACCAAATAGTGATAATGTGCTACGATGGGTAAGGTTAATAGCTCCTGATTACCTCCTCCGAGTACAATCACAGACACATTATTTAAATAGCCCATCTCCTCAAACTGACTGATAAATGAGCATGACTTCTGAATGTGGTGGGAAATATATGTGCCAAGAGGAAAAAGATTAAGGGACAGAAGTCAATTCTGTTTAGTGTGCAGTTGAAAATATCTAAAGTGATGGGAACGAACCCTCGGTAGCAGACAATGGCTCAGGAGAAAAAAAAATATGCCTTTTGGGATGTCAAGGGGATATGTTCCCCCTGTGACCCTCTATGCTCTCCCCTCTTTTGAAGCTTAGGTTAGAACGAAAGGAAAAATGAACCATTATCTCCTCGTCATCACCTGCAGTCTACACAGCAATCCAGAACATAGCTACCTCAAAGGAAGCTAGCAGTCAACAGCAGATAGACATAATTGCATTGATTGTGGAAGCTTACTTGCTTGCCCCATCCAACAATGCCTCTGTTCCAATAGGGACTGTGTCCTTGTTTCAAAGTGTGAGACACACAAAATGTATGAGGTGAATCAAATTCTTGTGTTTGTACCTCACTGAGTACTGATTCCACTCCATAACTGTACATAATGTTGGCCACACCATAAGATAACAACACTATAGAATGACAGCATTTAAAGGGAACAGAGAGACTAACTAGTCCTTTATGAGTCCCAGTCCTCTATACACATATATTTATACAGATACACATCTATTAGATATAGATAGATGTACATACATACATACATACATATATATATATATATATATAACCATATGTATACATACACACATATACTTGTCAATAGAGGAGATAGATAAATAGATACTATTGCTTAGCTTTCATTTTCAGAGAACACCAATGGTATCATGGGATGATATCTTCATTTGTGCACAAATAGGATTTAAATGAAGCAGCAAAGTTATCAGCCTCCTCCTGAGTCATCAAAGTCCAGTGGTAGGACAAAAGTCAAAACAACTGGTGATGCCCCAGGATGCAGTAGATGACTTTGGCTTCTTTGATGTCTGACCAAGCTCTAAATACTTCACAATATCTGCTTCAGCCACCTATGTGGCTTTGGAACAAACCGTTCTTATGTCCCTAACTCACAACAGGCTTGAGGACTGTTGGGTACCATCTACCTGGTTTAGCCCATCTGCCAAGACTCTTTATCAGGCCACTGCACATGCTTCAGCTTCTTGAAGCCACAGGTGATAGATGAATCAGGTGAATACTAAGAGTAGATAAGTTACCCTGAAGAAGGCTCAGCATCCCTCACACCAGAGGTGCTAGTCCTCCCTGAACACCCCACACATCATAGAGATAGATAGATAGATGGATAGAAAGATAGATGAATGGATAGATAGATGATAGGTAGACAGAGATAGATAGATAGATAGATAGATAGATAGATAGACAGACAGACAGACAGACAGACAGATACATAGATCTTTACTGACTACCCATTCCCTCTAAGTTAAAATACAACACTCATAGCCTGGCATTTACAGCCTCCCATGCTCTGGCTCTCACTTGTCTTTCCTGTCTTCTCTCCTCATCAATTCTTTTTCAGATACTCTCTTTTGGGCAAGGGTGACTTATGAGTTTTTCCCTGTACAGGACAGTCCTTTTCTTGCCTCTGAATTTTGGCATGGACTGTCCCTTGGCCCTTCATTCTCTCCTTACTTATGCATTTTTTCACTTCTGGTTCCCTTCAAGACTTGGCTCTGCTAAAATCTTATTTAAAATTTTTGCATCCGTATTCATTAGAGAAATTGGTCTATAATTTTTTTCTCTGTTTTGGCTCTTCCTTGTTTAGGTATTTTCTCATGGTTTCTCCCATTCATTTTAATTCTTTTATGAAACATGACTAATGTGAAAATGTGTTAATAAGAATGTATATGTAGAACCCATATAAGATTGCATGCCATCTCAAGGAGGGAGGGGGAGGGAAGGGGAGAAAACCTAAGATTTATGGAAGTGATTGTAGAAAACTGAAAACAAATAAATTAATAATTAAAAAAAGACTTGGCTCTGACACCATCTCCTACGCTAGGATGGCCATGATCCTCTTAGTTGTAATACTCCTCCAACTTGAAATTATTCTGTAAATTCCTCATATCTGGTTTTCTAGACTGACGCTTCCCATTCCCCGTTCTCCCCTCCCCAGTAGAAAATAAACTTTAGACCAGATATTTTTTAGTTACTGTCTTCCCAGTCCTTAAAATAGTAGGGACTTAAATCTTTATGGAGTTGAATTGAAGAAGAGAGAGAAAGTAGAGGAAACAAAACCAAAGTGCAAAATGTCCATCAGTCAAAGAGAGAAGGAAAGTCAAAGCCAGCACCGAAGATGAGCGTCTTCAAGCTTTGCCTCTGAAGGTCAAACCAACTCATGGGCTCCAATTCAGGGCTGCTCAGCTTTCTTCTTGAGAAATGGGGCAAAATCCCATTTTCTCAATTCCCTCAATCTTTGGAATGTCTGAAAGTCAGTGGAGACCCTTCTCATGCCCCCAACCCCCAAGACAGCCCCACCTTTACCCCCAAGGGTTGTCAACTTTGGATCAATAATAAAAAAAGTGAATAGTTAATATTTACATAGCTCTTACTATGTGCCAGACTGTGTGCTAAATGCTTTACAAACTCTCATTTGATTCTCACAACAACCTGGGGAGGTAGGTACTATTATTATTCCCATTTTACAGATGAGGAAACTGCCATAGAAGTTAAGTGACTTACTTATGGTCACACAGCTAAGTATCTGAGGCTGGATTTGAACTCACTGTCACCTTTCCTATTTGATTGTTGATGTTGTTATAAAAGAGATCGGAGTCCTCAATCGTTTCAGTTTGTCTCTTTGGGGACCACAATTACACTAAGCAGAACCCGAAGTGGGCAGTGCAAGTTATTATCCTCTCCAACTAGAACACGTGATCTTAAGTTTTTGGTTTGTCTTCCTTCAGCAATTTGGTGAAGCATTTAGATCTCATCTGACACTTTTATAAATAAAATAAAATATATAAGATGACAAAGGAAACCAGTTATATTAAAATTGCTATGACAACAAAACAATATAAGAATCAAGTTGATAGAGCCAAGGTTAAGAGCTCCTAAGTTCTAAGGTTGTCAGTTATTAATTGTGAGGCTGCTGAAGATGACTGAGCTCAGTGCAAAATATTTGTTGGAAAGATGAATGGAATCTTGGGCTGTCTGAAGGCTTACGTGGTGCTGGAAGGCACATGTTCTCAGGCAGTTTCAGGATCATTGCCAGTTCTTCACCCCAAGAGCTTATTCTTGGATGATTCACGACCACAGGCATGCCTTTCTGCAATAAGAACTTATGGGGCTCCTCAGTCATTGGATACAGGGTGACAGGTGATTGGCAGCAACTGAGTGCTTTTTTGGAAGCAAATTCTCACATCCCAATCCTTGGTCCTATCCCACAGACCTGCCCCCCCCCCAATCCAATCTTTCGTGGAGGAGATGATGCTTTTTATTTCCCCTAAACCTTGAAAATCATCATAATAAAAACTCATAGTGCACTTGAAGGATAACAAACTACTTTACATCTGCTATCTCTTATGAGCCTCACAGCTCCTACAAGGATAATTATACCCATTGGACAGAGAAAGAAACTGAGGTTCAGTCAGACCTGCCCAGGATCACCCAGGTTGTGAGCATAAAAAAAAGATTTAAATACAATTCATCTCACATGTTAAATACTATACCTGTGTGTGTATTTGTGTGTGTGTGTATGTGTGAATGTGTACATGTGTATGTGTATAAGTGTGCATGTATGTGTGTGTATGTGAGTGTGTGTATGTATGTGTGAGTGTGTGTTTGTATGTGTAGATGTGTGTAAGTGTGTACGTGTGGGAGTGTGTGTATGGGTGTGTATGCATGTGTGAGTATGTGTGTGTGTGTGTGTGTGTGTGTGTGTGTGGTGCATACATGCTCACAGTGAAGTCCTTACTGCTGAGAGAGGAGAAGGAATGAGGGTACAAAATGATAAAAGCCTTGGACACGGAAAAGACAAGGAGAGCACACTGACCTGGTGAGAATGGCAGAGAAATCTGTGAGGGGAGTCAGCAGCTTAGAAATGTAAATGTGTGAGAGTGGAATGAGGCTGAGGTCTTAGCTTGGTTTTCCATCAGCCGTAGGATATAAAAATCTCTCCACCATTCTGAGCTCTGAGTTCAAGTCCCTCCTCTGTCGTCTGCTGGCTGTGTGACTGATGGAAAGTCAGTGCCCCAGGTAACATGCTAAGGCCAGAAATTTCAGAGATAACGTGATGTGATGAACCTTCTTTGTGACAGTGACATCCTACGCCTCTTTTTCCCAGCTCCCTTTGCTTCACGGAGTTCTTGTGAGGATCACATGGGAAATACTTGGGGATGTGCTTTAGAATTGGGTGAGGCCATTTCAGATACTTGTGTTGTCTCATAAATTGAACCCTCAAAGCCACAGGACAATCACAATAGCAATAAATTTATTGGTAAGCTCAGCACTGGATACTACATGGGAAACTTTGGGGGGAAAGCTATTTCAATGCTGTCTGTTTGAGATGAATTAATCACTCCCTGGAAAATTAAAAAAAAAACAAAGGAAAATAGATGATAAGAACATACCTTCAGTACAAGTGGAATACTCTATTACTGATATCCACAGAAAACAAATTCCATCTTTCTCGATCTCCAACAGGGGAGGGTGACGCAGATGATTTAACTAATTGTAGTACTTCCCCAAGAATGATCCCTCTTACTCATCTAACCTTGAAAGCAAAGGGAGCTCAGTCATTTGTAGAGGGACATAGGATATCTAACAACGGCACTTGGGGTTTAAGAATCTCAGAGTCCAAACTCCAAAGCTTTGACGCAAGCCCAGTCAAAACGAGAAGTCTTCTCAAGTCTAGAATCATTGATGGAGAGCTGGACCTTTAGAGACCTTTCATTTTCAACCCTTTCATTTTAAAGTTTGGGGAAAGTGAAACCTGGGAAATAAGTGTCTTGCTTAAGGTCATTTTGATTATGTCAGAGATGGAAGTGGATGGAATTGGAACTCAGCTCTTACGACTTTGTGGGTATCAAGCTCTTGATGAATGTTGTTTGACTGCTTGGCAGTCCTCAAACCACCTTCCTACTGTATCACAGGCTTCCTACTAGGGTGTTAGCCAGGTCCACACTGTACCCAGAAAAGTCCTGATCACATCTGGGAGCCAGAAGGGCTCAAAGAGGGAAGGCCACCCCAACACCATTGCTGATATTGCTGCCTGGCCATAAACAGCTTGATTTTCTGTTTTCTGCTGGTAAGGGGACATTGCTTATCCTGTTTCCTATGCTCATCTTTTAGACTGTGAAACTCAACACTTGGTGGTCCCCACAGGACTGTGGAGAATATAGTCCAGAGTCAGTGTTTCTTTTGACATGGACCCATTGTAACTGTATTTTTGTTGACTACAAGAAAGGAGGGCCTACTTACCACCCTGTGACAATTGTACAAGTAAAGAAACCAGTCACTTTTTTATGCATTTGTCAATTATGGAAATTTAATTGAACGAAATTCAGCAAGCAATGATTAAGCACCTACTCTTTGTGAGGAACTGTTCTAGGTGCAGGGTTCATGAAGAAAGTCATAAAACAGTCCTTACCCTCCAGAAGTTTCTATTCTATTGAGTGAAACAGGGTAATGGTGAAGCAAAACAAGCAAACACACACATTATATACACACACAACACACACATCATGTTTATATATACACACATGCATATGTACACACAAACCTATATATGTATGTATGCACACATGTATATGTATGTGTGTATGTACATGTGTATACATATGTACACCTACATATGTGTGTACAGAATCAATTCAAAGAGTTTCCTTGGGGGTAAAGTGAGGGTAGGGTTGAGGTGGAGGATAGAAGGAAACCACTCATACCTAGAGAGATCAGGAAAGTCTTTGAAAGAGAGAACCAAAGGTTTGCGTTGATGGAGAAAAGTGGGTGGGAAAATGCAAAGCTCTTATGGGCTGATCCTCTTCTTTTGGCTGGAGCACAAATCTAAGGAGTAAGTCTCCAAGAGGCAGGCCACAGCTTTGGTTTTAGAGGCAGAAAACAGGAGAACTCATTGAAGAAAAGGCTTCCCCTAAGTCAAGAAAGGAGTTAAAGGGGGAAGCAGAGAGGTCGTGCGCTACTTCAGAAGATGGATAGAGTGCCACTTTTCATTTATTTAGCATTCAGGATCTCAAGTTTAATTAGGGCTCTTTTGTCACATCATTCATCAAATGCTCTTGAAAAAATGGAAATTCACCTCCAAGTTTCTTCGGCCTCAGGCAGGCTTCTTCTACTTTTATCTCATTTGAGTTTATTGACATTCAGTAAAAAGCAGAGATTGACTTGTGAGCAAGGAGGCAGTAGCAGGAGAGAAGCATGCTATAAGGACTCTCCGGTGAGCACTTCCTAAAGCACCCCTCCCCGTACTCCCTCTTTGCTAACTCACTTCTTGGTAAGCAATGTTGGGAGATCATTAAGGTTTCTCTGAAAATTCTTTGCCAAAATGTCTTTTATGCAGGAGACCTGTGATAGACTTGAATGGAGCTTTTAATGGCTAGAGAGGAGGAAATAGGCCACTCCACTGATAAGTACATTTTATAAAGTTTCCTTAGTCAACAAGTAATATTAATATGAGTGAATAGGGTGATGTAGAAACCCAAAAAACTCTAGAAATCTTCTATTACGTTAAGAAAGACAGCACTTCCAGGAATAAGAGGTAAAAGTCTTGCTCTTGTCTCTGTACTGATTAGACCTCGTCTGACTCCTCCTGGGCTACATATATTAGGAAGGCTATTGATAAGCTGATGAGTCTAAAAGAGAAGGCAACCAGTAAGATGTGGGGCCTTGAGATGATACCATCAAAGATCACTCAAAGGAACCTGAGAAAAAGTCCTGAATAATAGCCCACCTCAAATATAGAATAGCCTGACTTGGAGAGTGGTGCACCCTCCCCCCTTGGAAGTCTTTAAGCCTTGTAGTGGGCAGGTCTTAAACCCGTTGGTGAGTTTGAGGTCTGTCTATCCCAAGCACGTGCAAACATCCCCCAGTGGGATGGATGGATGAGAACAATTTATTCCAATGGCTGTGAAGGTGGCTGAAGCAGTAACCATGGAATGCTTAGAGATTGGTCATCCAGTGCATCCCAGGCCATCACCACCCATATTGATTTTTATCCTGACACTAGACCATGATGACTCTGTAAGAGAGTGAGGCTGATAACTCTGCACGACTCTGCCTCACTTAAATCCATTCACATGCAAGTCTGCCGGTCCTCTTCCAACGAGGACACAGCATCATGTGGAGACTAGATGAGTATATTGGGAATGAACTCTATTTGGATAGATGAGCTAAGGAAGGACTCCCCAATGTTCTTCTTGTCTCTTCCCTAGGGACAATATTACCCATTATAATCACAGTGTTCAGTGCTGTGCTTTCCATTGTTTCATAGCCTTGAGCAGTATCAAAGGGGAAGATTATTTTCCCTGTGAATTCTTAAAACTAAGAACACAATGTCCCTAGAACTGTGCTCAGTGGCATAGGCCATACAAAGGGACCACAAAGGTAGGACTTGGGCCCAGTCTTCAAACAAAAGCTGGAGCACAGCCTCTTATGTGAGCCCCAAAGAGGAGTCCATGCCCATGAATGTCATAGGATGTGGACTGAGTTTGCTAAATGTTGTCCAGGATTAAATGTCAGAAGCAGAATAGAAAACAACAATGAGATATTGTGAAATGAGTCCTAGAGGAAGGCTGATCATGCAGCAAGATTGAGAGACAACAAGGAGATGGATTGGGTGATGTCAGGGCCTGTGGATGTTAGAATAAAAGTCCTAAAAGAAAACATCCAGAGCACCTAGGATGTCACTTGGGAGAATCTGTGGAGAAACATGGACAAAAATCCATGGATTTAAAGGGATGGATGAACTGCATTTTCCTCTTTTGAATGGAATTGTGAGATCCATAAATGCACCTTTGCTCCAAGGGAGCCCAGATCTCCAAAGCACATCTCAACAATTTTGTCCCTTTGGATGCATTCAAATACAGAAAAGAAAGGCATTTGTCCTCGGAGTTTCTCACAGTGTGTGAAACCAGATCTGAAAGTGATGAATGAAGCCTTAAAGGGAAATGCTTAGAGATCCTATAGCAGAGTTTAACCCTAGTGTTCCTGAAATACCTCCTACTTGTTGATGTGGGCTGCCAGGGGTGGCTAGTGCCTGGTGAACAGGATGATGTGTGAAGGTATAGACTGGCGCATGAGGGAAGCCTTCTCTGGTGTTCTCTGACAGCATTTTGCATGTCTTTCTACCCTTTCAATCCTATTTCCAGCCCACCTCAAAAATGATCTGTCACTTAAATATTTCATAAATGTTTTAGTTGAGACATCTGAAATGTCAGCCTTTCTAGAGCTACCAATGTTTTCACTGGGGACTTTTACTGACAACTAACTCTCACCCTAAGAAGCTAATATGAGGCAGACTTACTGACTTTCTAATTATAACATCTTCTTAACATGTTCTAACATGTTGCTAAACATGTTTTTAGCATGTTTGGAACTGAACCTGTTTCTGTCCTATGACTTTGCCAGAGATTCAGATTAAGTTGCTTGTGCACCTGTAGAGATGACCTTCATACCTATGGAAATGACCACCATCTCTCATCCCTACTCCATTCTGCTAAAAGACTTTGTCATGGAGGGGCCTAGGAAGGACATTGATCAAATGTATAGCACCTAGAGAAGGGTAATATGGCTGGACCTCGGATCTCTGCCATTTGAGGATTACTGAAGGAACTGAGGAGGATTATCTTGATTGTGATGATTAAAAAAGTTCAAGAGACATAGTTTCTCGGTAATTTAATCATTTTATTAATAAGGCCCACATGTTTTTAGTCATTTCTCTTAGATCAAAGACCAGTATGGTGGCAGACTCACAGTTTATATACCCTTCGAAGAGTAGGTGTTCAACGAGAGGCTGAGAGTGACTTCACATCACCCTTGGCTAGAGAGACTCATCTCTGTGCCCAGAGCACCCCAGCCTTGGGAAATGTATGCCACACCCACACCTGAGCAGAGTACAATGGCTTCTCCACCTGTGTGGGGTCTGAACAAGAAAATTAGTCCAATCTCATGATCTACAACGTCCTTCAAGAGACTGAACTTCTAAAAATCAAGATTTTAGAAGAAGGGAGCTCTGGATCTCCCCAAAACTTTGGTTATTAATAATCATTTCTCCCATGGTGGAAAGAAGACTTAGACAGTGAAGCAACAGATGCCTTCCAATAATTCAAATTGTCATAGAGAAGGGGAATTCGTCTTGTTTGATTTGGCTACAGAGGGAAGAACCAGGAACAATGGTGCAGGATTGGCAAATGGAGGCTTGATGTCAAGAACAACTTTACTGAGCTTTGTGAGCTATCAGAGAGTTAACCAGAAAGGATCCCCCTTGTTGGGGTCTGTAAGCTGAGGAAGGTACATGGTCAGTATTATTGTTCAGAGCCCAGTGGGGTCTGGGGACCACTGAGGTTTCTTCTATCCACCCATAAGATTCTGACTACAATCTAAATGACTCACTAGCCCAAACTCAGGTCTTTCAGTTTGGAGAAACTACTCACACTCCATGTGTGCAGGATAGTGTCTATACATCTTGGGGAAATCATGTCTAACAACCCACAAGACACTTTCTCTTCATTGTTAGGAAAACAATAATGAAGTGATTGTCAAAAAGGCTTATTTAATATTCATGAAGCAGTCAGGGTTTGGATAAATAGTCTGAGGGAGCAGAAAGTGTGACCCAAAGGTCATTGCTGCAGGTGGTTCCATGAAACACTATAGAGTTGGGGCTAGAGACTCAGCTCCTCTTTCCAAGACTTGGTGAAATAAAAGAATAGAGGGATTCCTCAACTGTTTCCAGTTCCCAAGATCACTAGGATCTAGAGCTGGGAAGGGCCATTTAAAAGATTCAGAAACTGAAGTCTAGAGTGGGAGAAGTGACCAAGCCAAGGTCACACAGAGACCTCTAACAACCCACAAGACCCTTGAAGATAAAGAACATTTGGTTTCTTCCTTTCAGCATTCCACTGGCCTGGATGGTCTTGGATGAGATGAGTACCCTTGAGCACAGGGTTGGGGGCCCTCCAAGCCAGCTCAGAAAGGAAATCTAAGGGAGCTCTGAGGCTCGGCTCTGTGCCTCCCACTCCAGAGCTGTCAGTCAGGATTTTTGATCATTAGCCATCTGTGATTATTTTAATTTTTGCCAGCAGGAGAAGGAGCTCTTTCCCACCCGGGAGCTCTGTTATTACAATATAATTTATATGTAAAGAGCTTCTTTCATCAGGACGAGAAACTTTTATAATTTTTTTTAGGTTTGAAAAAAAATCCTCATTGCATCCTCCCCACTTCCCCCAAACTCTCTCAAATTGTTCCTCACTCCCGTATCTCTCTATGTGGAGATGCTGTTGAGACTATCAGTGATTAGAAGGATGTGCTGATGATGCAGGGGAAGGGGTAAGCGGGCAAGGGTATGGGGAAATCTGGAGACCAGACCTTGCTTTGTCATCAACTCCTTAGGGAGCCTCTGGAAAGCTCCTTGCTCCTTCTGTCCTCACTGGTGTCCTTCCTAAACTGAGGAATTTGATTACAGGGACTCCTAATGCACTGAAGGCTACAGTCCTAGAGGCTAAAAGATCCCGATCTCAGAGGTCATTTAAGTCGACACCCTCCATTATACAGATGACAAAACTGAGACCCAGAGAGATTGTTAAAAATGCTAAGGTCCCATAAGCAACCGAGTCAGTATTTGAACTTTGGTCCCCTGACTCTGAAGTTGTGGCTGGAGGGAAGAGGAGTGTGCCTTGTGCTTCTTGGTCTCAAGTGGTAGAACTAGGGACAGTGGATGAAAATGACAAAGAGGAAAATTCAGGTTTGATACTGAGGCAAAGACAACAACCAGAAGAAGTAACCAATAACCATGTCCCAAGATTCAAGCTGTTTAACTGTGGAAAGGCCTGCCTGAAGAGGTCTGTCAGCAGAATGAAGTGACATCTCCAAGCAGACCCTGGATTGGCTTGTTCAGGTGGGGATCCCTTTGCAGACATGGACTGGATGAGGTGCCTTTGAGGCACCTCTGAAATGCTGTGATTCTGTGAAATATAAGAATGTACTTAAAAGAAAAACTATTTCAAAATTTGGAGACAAAACATTAGACAGCATTTCTAAGGGGAAGTAGGTGACACAGTGGTTTGAGTACCAGCCCTAAAGTAAGGGAGACTGGAGTTCAAATCCAGCCTTGGACACTTTTGTGTGACCCTGGGCAAATCACTTAACCCTGTTTGCCTCAGTTTCTTCATCTGTAAAAAGAGCTGAAGAAGGAAACGGAGACCACTCCAGGTCCTTGTCAAGAAAACTCCCAAAGGGGTCACGAAGAGTCAGACGCAACCAAAATGACTGAATAATTACAACAAATATTTGTAAAGCACCTTAAACTTTGCAAGACACTTTAGAGATGCTACTTCATTTGATCCTTGCAATAAACCCCGGAAGTAGGAGCTATTATTATTTATACCCGCTTTGTGTTTCTACAAAAAAATGGAGGCTGAGAAAGGTAAATAATTTACCCAGCATCACATGGTTAGAACTAAGTGTCCAAGGCAAAATTTGAACTCAGACCTTCTTGACTCCAAGTTCAGTGCTCTGTTTACTGCCCCTCTTAGCCTCCTCTTTTATTCATCAGTGATTGTTAATGTCTGAGGCAGCTCAGGGTTTACTCTTCTATTTGTGGAAAGGCAGAACCCCAGGTCAAGAGCATTGAAAAACTTTGGAGATAGAAAGGAAAGGAGTGCCTGATGAGTTCTTCAAACTTCCCTAACCCCCCAATAGGCTAATGGTCAGAGCCAGGAATGGGCATCCACACAATTTCAACCCAGGCTGCAGTGTGACCCTCAGTAAGACCTTTTGCTCTTCAATCACTTTCTCTTCATTGTTAGGAAAACAATAATGAAGTGATTGTCAAAAAGGCTTATTTAATATTTATGAAGCAGTCAGGGTTTGGATAAATAGTCTGAGGGAGCAGAAAGTGTGACCCAAAGGTCATTGCTGCAGGTGGTTCCATGAAACACTATAGAGTTGGGGTTAGAGACTCAGCTCCTCTTTCCAAGACTTGGTGAAATAAAAGAACAGAGGGATTCCTCGACTGTTTCCAGTTCCCAAGATCATTAGGATCTAGAGCTGGGAAGGGCCATTTAAAAGATTCAGAAACTGAAGTCTAGAGTGGGAGAAGTGACCAAGCCAAGGTCACACAGAGACCAGAAGGACATTTGAGATTCAGAACTTTGCCCTCTACCCTTTTTCATAATGCTATGATCTTCTTAAGGACATTTCTAGCAAGAGTCCCTAGGATATTATTTTATTTTGTTTGTTACTGGTGATGTTGCCTGGTTATAAAATCTAGAAGAGGTGCACAGACTAATTGAATTGGAAGAAAAGGTTGGTGGATTTGCATTACTGTACCATGACCTTGAATTATTGGTGACCCCCAACTACTCTACCATATGGTATCTCTTTCTTTTGCATGCCCTTCTTGTATCTCCTGCTAAAAGACAAATGCTGTCGGAGTAGAGACTGTTCCCTTAGTTGATTTCTGTATATAGTACTTTGCATATAGTTGACCCTCATTACTGATGCTTAAATAAATGCTTATTGATTGATGGATAGAACACTGTTTTTGCATCTTGTCTCTTTCTGTCTCTCTTTCTCCTCATCTTCTGTGAATGCTTTCTTTTTAATTAAAAAAAGAAATATTTCCAACTCTGTGGGAAAGGATATCATTGCTGGCGCTCTGGATAATTCCAAGAGAGTTGACTTGGCCCCTCACGAACTTATTCTCTGGGTGAGCATTATTGGATACTTGGTTTCAAACAATATGAAAATAAAACTTCCTCCAATCAAATTGTTATCAGGACTTTTCTGAAGACACTCAAGGAATAACAAACAATTCTCTACTTTTTAAAAGTAAGGCAGGGATCCAAAATCTCGACCCAGGGGTTAGGGGTTAGACTATATGCAGCTGTATCATCTGTGTGAAGAAGCTGGCACGTCTTCTGGTAAGTGGCAGGGCTGGTAGCCAAGGACCCCCAGGACTGTGAGTCACTAGGTCCGGTTCCATCTGAAAATAACTTAATCTGTAGTCAATTTGCCATCTGAACTTAATTTTCTCTTCTCTAATCAACCCAGAGCATCTTTATCAAGAAGGCCTGAAATCACAATTATGATAACAAGAAATGCCAAGAACAATGATCAATCTTTCATACACAGAGACATAAGCCTATGTGTAGACATGTATGATATCATGCATATATATATGTAGAATGACTTCTGTTCTTTAGCTAGACTGCTCATTGTTTCTCAGATACAGCATCTCATCTCCCCCCTTGGTATCTTTGCACAGGCTGTGCATCATGCCTGGACTCTTTTACTTCTCTATTTCCAACCTCTTGGAATCCCTGGCACCCTTCACAGCTCAGTTCAATTGCTACTGTCTACGGGATGCCTTTCTGACCAACCTCACCTACACACACATACACACACACACACACACAATTAATCAATCAATCAATCTCAGTCTGCTCACCTTTCTCTCCAAATGACTTTGCATTCAATTTTATATACTCCACATTTCCTGATTTGTACAGCTGTTGTTTACCCTTCCCCAATAGATCATAACCTTCTTGAAGGCAGATACTACTTCCCTCGACCTCAACCCTTTCTTTTTTGTCATTGCATCCCCAACTCTCAGCACAGTATCATGGAAAGTAGTAAGCAGATAATAGTTTCATGTTTACATGAATGGCCTTGAACTGAATGGAATATACCAAGATTGTTGGAATTCATTTCAGGAGACTTGGGTTCAAACTCTACCCCTGAAACTTTTGTGAAATGACTTAATCCATCTGAGTCTCAGTCTCCATATCTGGAAAATGGGTAGATTCATACTTGAATCTCTTACCTCACAGGGCTATTGCAGCAGAAGAGGTAAATTCAGTACAATCTATTATTCAAAGCTTGTCTATCGACTCGGCTCAGTTTTTCCATTACAATCATTCATGGGTGATGCCCCCTGGCAAAAGAGGAAATGATTGTCTTTGGATGCACTGCATCCATCACTTGCCTTGAACACAGGTACTTCACAAGTGCTTATTAGGTTGGACTAAAGTGAATTGATTTCCAGCAACTTCTTCCAAGGATGCAGTGCATCCCTGGAGCCATCTCTACTCCAAATGCTCATATGGAGGGTTTGTGCCCAATCTGTGACAGGGCTTTCTAAGCTCATAGTGGCCTGATCAGCTACAGTAAGACACTTGGTCAAGGTTCCATGACCCCAACATAGTAATGTCATTTGGGTTCTCTTTGAGAATGGGGGACCACAACCCTAGTAACATCCCACTATTGCCACCATGCTGATGCCACAGAAGGTCAGAGCACCCAAGAGATGAGGATGACGATTTCTAGTTGATGGGATCTTAGAATAGCTCTACCTACATTTTGATGGCACCTGAAAGCCCTAAGTACATAGTGGCCCAAAGGTCCCAAGCACACACCCCTCCCAGACTGTCTGCTCCATATTGATTGCTAAACTGATACCATGACAGGCTTCCTTCCTTGGCACAGGTTTCTCTACTGACGCCTAAGACCTCTGGTTTTTGAGGGCATGCCTGATATCTGATTTGTTCTCCTTTTCCATTTCTGAGGCAAAATAAAAGTCAACTTTTATTTATAAAAAATGAAAACTATGCCTTTATTTCTATGCAAATAATAACTCTTTAGGGCAGAGAAGAAGGCCTCCCCCCTTTCAAACTTCTATATTGCCAAACTTTGATTTGATGGATTCTATATTGATCCCCATGTGGTGCTTGGAGCACACACTTTAGAAGGAAACTTTCTTAATTCCAGTCTATCAAGACAAATCTGCAAGTTAAAGCGTCACTTGGATCAGCAGGCATTCAGAGAATGGCAGGTGGCAAAGAAAGCCCTGAGTGGCTGCTCCTAATTGCATTTTCCTCTGTCTCCAGAACTGAAGGAGTCATAGGAAAAGGGAAGGGGCAATGTCTCAGGGCTCCCAGGGAGTTGTTTGCTTCTTTTCTTTCTCAAAAAGTTGGAGTGGAAGGGATTCTGAGGCTGAAGGTAATGCGACAGAATAGAGAAAGACAGGCCTGGCGCAGGGTCAGAGAATCTGGGTTTGAATCCTGCCCACGTCTGCTGCCACCCCATTAATGGATAGTCACTCCATGCCCCTGAGCCTCAGTTTCCTTATTTGTCAAATGAGATAACCTCTGAGGTTCCTTCCAACTTTAAATCTGTGACTATCTGAATGTTTTTTAAATATGTAGACAGGATATTTCACAGGATCTCAGAGCTAGGAGGGACATTCGAGGCTACCTACTCTTTTAAAGTCTGCTTCAATCTGATTCCACCACAGTTCTTTCTCTTAGAATGGTTAGCATTTTCCATCCTAAGTCCTTCAGAGCTGTCGTGGATTGTTGTATTGCTGAGAAGAGCGAAGTCGTTCAATATTGCTGAATGTATTACAACATTGCTGTTTTGTACAGAGTATATTTCAGTTTGAGATGTTACCTTTTCTAACCCTGCCATCTTATAGATGGGAAAACTGAATCTCAAAAAGGCACGATGATGTTCTTGTCTATTTTCAGTCATTTCAGTTGTGTTTGACTCTGTGACCCCATTTGGGGTTTTCTTGGTAGAGATCCTGGAGTGATGTGACATTTGTTTCTCCAGTTCATTTTATAGATGAGGAAACTCATTTATATGAGGCAAGCAGGACTAATGACTTGCCCAGGGTCACACAGTTGGTAAATGTGTCAGATTGGCGTTGAGCTCAAAGCTTCTTGATTGTAGATCTGGCCCTCTATCTACTGCATCACCTTGCTGCTTAAGATTATGTAGGTGATAGATATCACTGGGGAATTGGACTCCATCTCCTCTGGCTTTGGGGCTGCTTCTCTCTTAACTCTACTAAGTGGTCATTTGGTCTAGACTTGCAGACTGCCAAGAAGAGGAAGCCACCACTTCCTAAGTCTTCACCTTGTTCTCTGCAACAACTCTCATTTGTAGGAAGGTGGTTTGTTTTTCCCTGACATCTAGCTTCAGTCTGCCTCCTTGTAACTTTATCGCACACCTCCCAGTTCTTCCCTTTGGCAGAACAAGAATATTCTACTTTCCCACTAGCGTGTCCCCCCAAGATTTCTCTTTTCCTTCCTTCAGCCAAACGTTATTGGGCTTTACCCAAGGACGTGTTTGTGAATACAAGTGTAAAGAATGAGTGCATCCATTATGGTCTTTTTTCTTAAATAAATCATTTTTTGATACTTTTATTCAACCACCTTTCCAATGATTTCCTCCATCCATCCTGTAGAAGCCCCCCTTGTCCCAGAACACTGTTCAGAAGTGGAATGGGCAGTCTCAGGCATGGAAGTTGCTCCTCACTGGGGGCCTCCCAATCGAAGCTGATGGATCACCTTCCAAGGACTCCAGAGAGGGGTTTCTCATCTGGGCATATACTAATTTGACTTCCAGCTAAGAGTCTGAGATTCTAGCACCTCCCAAAACAAAACACAGCAAAAACAAATAAAACCCTAAAAGAATTTTAGTAGTGTTTAATTTAGCAATTCCACCCTGATTGGGCAGGCCAAAGGCATTTCCAGTTGAATGTTTTAAATCTTCAGGATGTTTTTTAAAGGAGGTATATTAAAACCCTCGTAAGGTCATCAGCAGGTATTGTGGCAGACTTGAATACAGACTGTCACCTCTTTCACTCACCTCCTAAACTTGTCTTCAATTTATCTTCCCATCCATAAGTGAGTCAGGGAACTGTCAGACAGCTGTAGATTCACAAGGCTTGGAGTTACCTCCTCTCTTCACTGCCTCAACAATCCCTCGGAGCTTTGGTTTCCTTACTTGCAAAGTGGATATAACCACACCTTAGCCATGGACTTCAAAGCTTAATGGAGCATCCTAGAGGATGTTTTCCAAAGGACTTGGCAAATCATAAATATACTCTTGATGCCTGCTCTCATGGTCATTACTTCCTCAGGTCTGTTTGTGCCCACACTAACCCCTGCTCCCAAATCCTCACATGAAACTCTCCACTCTTGGGTTTTTCCATTTCTGTCTCTTGTTTTACTCTGCATCAGTTAGACACATGTTTCCAAGAGCTGCGTATGACTTCCTTTGTGAAATGATGCCCTGTTGTTCCAAAGCCCTCCCTCTGGCTTCCTTAGCACATGCTGGCCCTTCCTTGGCACACTCTCTACCCTTGGTTCCACAGTGGTGACCCATCCATTCCAAGCTGGACACTACTACTCTCTCAGCTTCTTTGTGTTCAGTGATACTGTGCTCTGAATCTAATACCACCTGGGTCTTTCAATCTCCATCATAAACTCTTAACCATAACTCTTCTTCTGAAATATAGAGAGCCCTCAAGGTATAGGGGAGCCAAGACACTGGACCCAGAGTCAGGAGAGAGCGGGGCTGGAATCTGGTCTCTGACTTTTGCTAGCTGAGTGACCATAGATAACTCACTTTGGCTTATTTTTTCACCTGTTAAATGGACAAACTATTACTGGAACTCCCTCTCTCACAGGACTGCTTGGAGGAAGGTAGTTCATTATGTTAGAGTCACAGGCTGTGGATCAGCTGAATTCAGATTCTCTGGTCAATGGGTGTTGCTGATCTCCCCGAGCTGGTCAATACGGTAAATAACTGGGGGGGACTTAACAGACAACTGAAAGAAACAAGAACTTATTATCATGATCAGTAACACAAATGGAGGGAGGTGGTGTAAAATAAATGGGCAATGAAATGATAAATAGTCTTCCACTCTGGTATAAAAAATCCACTTGACAAAGATAAGCTGGAAGTATGGATAGACAGCAGTTGTTTTGTGTAGGATCTGGGATGACAGCCATTTTCTAAAAGAAAAATGGTCAAAGGACATGAACAGGCAATTTTCAAAGGAAGAAATCCAAACAGTTAGAGGAGGAACAAATGCTCTCTATCGCTAATAATTAGAGAAATGGAAATGAAAAAAAACTCTGAGATTTTGTGTTGTGTCCATCATATTGATAAAAATGATGAAGGAAAAGACTATTCATTATTAGAAGGACTTTGGGATAAGAGGCACACTGATGCCATGTTGTGGCACTAAAACCTCAATTGTGATAATTCTCCGTCTCCCCCATATTAGACTATTAAGTTGATCTTTTGTACCTAAGCCTGAAAGTTTAGTCTGAGGCAGCTGGATGATGTGGAGACCATGAAAGATATTGAAATGTCAGATGACACTAAGAGGGACATAAAATTCACGAGTCAGGAGATAATTGCCCCCCTCATCAGATGTGACCTCCTGTAGAGTCTGGTGTCCAGGCCTGGGCACCATTGCTAAACTGGAAAATGGATAGAAGAGGGCGGCCAGATGAGTGAAGAGACATCTGAAGAGCAACTGAGGGCACTGGTAATGCTTGCTCTAGGGGAGAGAAGACAGAGACCATGATGACTGTCTTCAAGGCTCTCCTGTGGAGGTGGAATCAGCATTTGTCTGTCTGGTCACAGAAGGTGGGTCCAGGAGAAAGGAGGGAAGGTTTAAGGAAGAAATCTGAGGCTTGATTTCGGGGGGAGAGAGAAATCTTCTCAATTCAAGTTGTTCCAAAGTGGGATGGGTGGATTTCCTTTTGTTAGAAATTTTCCAGTTGAGGGCAGGAGACCCTTGTCAAGTACCTTATGGTGGTGACTCCTTCATGTATCCATTGCATTAAGTGGCTACTGAGGTCCCTTCAAATTATCAAATTCTGTGATTCTGTGATGAGCAGATATTTGTAAAATTCTCAAGAAATTGCGAGGGAAAGGTCATACATAAGAACTATTATTTTAATGTCAAGTTCAATTATAAGTGATTGAAGTGAAGGGTTTACTGTTTGAAAATGTCATCTGGAGGCCTAGACTTGCCTGTAAATTTGGAGTGGTAAGAAAGTGCTGGAAATAACGTCCAGCCATCAAAGGGTTGCATCTGGAGGAAAGGCAAATAATCCTGTAGCTCATCTCTTGGGCTCTGCCCATGAGGACTTAACTACAGCAGGACAGAGTCTGGTTTTCCACCTTCTGACTTTTGCGAGGGGGAGTGGGATGTTTTCATTGTCCCTTATAATTACTGAGATGCTGGTAAATATTTAATAACTGACTTTGGAGGAAAAGATATACAGCAGTCACACTTCTATGTTTAGCCTATGTTGTTAACATGTTTTTTTCATCTCTTTAGTGTAGCTGATCAGTGACACAATAAACGCATCTCATTGGCTTTGTCTGAAATGTGAATGCTCATACTCCAGCACACACAGCCTACAATCCAAGAGGCCAATGGGTACAAGGTGGAGGGAAGCAGGGGCCTCTGCAAGTAAGAAGTGTGTATACAGAGCTAAGGAAGCCTTTGCCAGGGCTGGCAACCCCATTTCTCCATCTCTTGAGTCCAGATTCAGGGCCAGGAGTCACAATGAGTGCATGTGAACCTTGTCCCAGACAAACCCAACACTGACTCACCCTCTTCCCTTCCCCAGAGAGAGGACATGTGTCCAGAGAGGTCATGTTATGCACTTTGGACTCCCTATTTTTCTCTGGGCAAGCATTTGTTCTGCATGCTAACTCTCCTTTGTAAGCAGCTAAAAGTGATAAAACTGTTGGCCAATGTTAAACTAAATAGTAACTGCTCACAGATGTGTGTGTGGGAAAGGGTGTTAACCCTTCTAGAAATGACCAACATTTTGCCTAAATGAGTTAGGCTGTGGGATTGGAGTAATAATTCAGAACCATTGGAGGGGTGAAGAGGGCAAAGGGAATGGGCCTTTGTTATACTTTGCATACCTGGGAAAGATCTTAGGACTAGACCTCCTAGTAAGAGCCAGGCCAATAAATGACAAAGGGAGCCAAAATGGCAGGGCAGACATGTTAATGCATGGGTTTTCAAAGAAACCACACCTACTTGAAAAGAAAGGGGGTGAACTGGTAGGGAAGCTGTCTATCCAACCAGTCAGTCAGTCAGTCATCAAGCATATATTAAGCACTTCCTGTACTAAGTTTTCAGTAAGTGCTGAGGAGCTTACATTCTAATGGGGAAATCCATATATCAATAATTATATGGCTACAGGATACACAATATCAATGGAAGATGATCCTAGAAAGAAGGAGGAAAAAGGGAGTGGGTAGGTAGGAGCAGCGCATCCTCTAGAATTTGGAATTTGAAGCCAGAGGAAGTAGGAGACAGAGGTGAGAGAGTCATCCAGGTGTGACGGGAAGCCATACTAAGGCCTGCAGTTGGGAGATGGAATGTCTTGGGTAACAGAAAGTAGCCCACTGTTGCTGGATTGTCACATTCAGAGTGACGGAATAGCAGAGGAATGGAAAGACCAGATGAGGTCAGCTTGGGAAGGGCTTTAAACCCCAAATGGAGGATGCTATTTTTTATCTTAAAGGTAATAGGGAGTTACTGGAGTTTATCAAGCAGGGGAATAATACTCTCAGATATGCATTTTAGGAAGATCACTTTGGCAGCCGAGTTCAGGATGGATTGCAATAGAAAGAGACTTGAGGCAGGGAGATCACAAGGAGTCTATTGCACTAATATAGGCTTCAGGTGATGAGGTCCTGTTTAGGGTGGCAGCCTTGTGAATGGAGAGAAGGACACAAACAAGAGATGTTGAGAATGGAGAGAAGACAAGATTTGGCAACAGTTTAAGGAACTCAGCTGTGATCTTGAGTTTGCAAGCCTGGGTGTCTGGGAGGGCGATGGTGCTTTTGGCAGTGATAGGGGAGTTGGAAACATGGAAGTTTTGGGGGGAGAAAGATAAGGAAATGAATTTTGGACATGTTGATTTGACTTTCCAGTGGGACCTCCTGATCAAGCTGCCTAAGAGGCAGTTGGTGATGCTAAAGAATGGGTGTGTTCAAGGGATGCTCAGATGGGTCCTCTGGTTTAGAGAGAATGATCGACAGCTCAACCTGCCTTGCTTACCAGCACCACCTGGTGGTGAATATTTCATATGTCAATTTCCATGTCAACAAACGCTTGTGTCCCGCTGCCTATAAAGCCCGTGGAATGCACCCAAGGACATCAGCCATCCTGGATTCACTAGGTCATTCTATATTTCTACTCATGATGCCTCAGTTAGAAGTTCCTCCAGTCCAAAGAGCTCTGAACTTACGATCCTGAGAAAATTCTAGAATCTAACACAGAGCTCCCCCATCTGGTAAGTGGGGGAATTGGTTGGACTCAGGCTCCCTAAGGGACCACCTGGTTTTGCATTCTAAGACCCTCTCCAGTTTTAAGACCTAGGAGCCAATGGAATGGCTATACATTTTTTTTAACAAAAGTAATAAGAAACTCATGTCCAGTAAAATTATGATGATTGAACCCAACTTGTTCCCTCTCTCATAAGTTTGGCCATGTTTCCACAGCACAAGACCCTACATATGTTCAAGAAACACAACAATAGATTTTCAAATTCAAATTCGGCTCCTGTTAGATGGCATTAGCAATCACTTAAAAGGCCCCTTTACATTCTATTATTTAACCCCTAAGAAGCAATGACCTCAGATGGCAAACTCTGTTTCTCTAAGTTGATTCTGACCACATTATTGAGAAAGTTGCATAATGGAGAAGACAACCCAAAGAGCTAGGAAAACAAGGGATTCTTCACATGTAACTTGTTTTACAACAGCCATGGTAGTCTGGGAATGTGGTAACTTCTGGGTGAGGAGGGTTGCTAGGCCTTAACCAGCTCTCTTCCTACTCTGAGTCCTGTACCTCCAAGTCATCCACATGTCCAGGAGGAAAGACAGGACAATGTAGGTGCTGATCAAAATGATAGAAAATGGGCAAATCAGAAAACAGATGTAATGGTAATGATGACTGTGAAAGGTAACTGGAGTTTTCTGTTTACATTTAATTGATAAAATTGCCTGAAAGCAGACATACTAATAAACTTGGTAGGATGAGCACCACGTCCCTGGGTTCCTCTCTGTTACAGCATTCCTAATTCATTTACTCGGGAGCATCTATTTTTTTCTTGTATTTATTGTTTGAATGAGAACTAGAAGATTGTGTTCTTTTTTGACGTATGCTTAAATATACTCTGCTAAAGATACCAGCGACTTCCCCAAATGACAGAATGATGTCCTTCTCTGTAGGAAGGTGAACCTCAAGGAGGAAAGTCTACCCAGTGGAGGCCTTGTGTTCTCAGCCAGTTGTCTCAGATCTTGATTCTATCCCATTCATATGGAAGTGCAATGATTTTGGTAATTGAAAAAGAAGTGGGGGGGGGTGTGAAATTTAGATTCCTTTATGTCAGGTTGGAACTCAGAAAAGGAGACATTCAATTCAATTCCATTCCACACACTTTTATCAAGTCCTTGCTATGTGCCCAAAGAGTGCTAGGCTGTGGGGAGACAAGAACACAAAATTACCAGACCTGGCCCTCCCCTCGATGAGGTTATATTCAATTGGAGAGATAGAACAGACAGGAAATATGTATGTGTGTGTATATATATATACACACACACACACACACACATATATATACACACACATATATATACACGTATATGTATATATGTACATATATATGAATTTTATATTTATATGTGTGTGAATATATGTGTATGTATGTATGTATGTATGTATGTATGTATGTATAACAAGTATTCAAGGGAGAGAAACTGCTAATAGCTGGGAGATCAGGAAAGGTGTGGTAAGTGGTCCCTAAATTATGCCTGGAAGGACCTGAGGGGTTGAGATGTGGTGGACACATTTGTAGCTTATATGTCACTGTGATCCCAGACCAGCTCTTCAGTCAGGTTCTCTGCACCAAATTCATGCTCTCCAATACAATGTGAGCTCCCTGAGGAAAGGGGGTGGGCATTTCATTTGTGAGTGTCTAAAAATGAACACAGTGCCAGGATCATAGTAGGGCTCCTTGTCTGATTGATTGTTCTGGGACGCTCCTCAGAAGACTGGAGAATACCTGGAGGACTAGAGTTCCTTTCTTATCAGGACTTGTGGACCACGGCTGGCCTCCTAGATAACCACCCCCCCCCCCCCAGTCCCACCTTGGCCATAGGGCAGGGGAAAGGACTTAGGGCACAATCAGCTGAAGTTCCATCTCCTTACCTACCCAGTACAAGGGGATGCAATACAATAAGCATTTATTCAGCTCCTACTAGGTACAATGCATTGTGCAAGGTGCTGGGGATATAAAGACAGAAACAAACCACAAAACAACAAAAACCAACTTCTCCCCTACCCTCTATAAGCTTATATTAACTACCAAGAATAAACTCTGGGTAAAGAGAAAAACCAAACACAAGTTTTCTCTGAAGGCTTCTTATGGGAGACAGAGTATGAGCTGAGCCAGGTAGGAAAGTAGGGATTGTAAGGAGAGTAGCAGACATTTCTAGAGTTCTAAGGTTTACAACATGCTTTACCAAAATAATCTTGTTTGGTTCTTGACTTATCATTCCCATTTTATAGATAAGGAATCTGAGGCTGTGAGACGTGGAATGGTTTGTGTAGAGTCACACAGCTAATAAGGGTCAAACGTCTATTTTAAACATGGATCTTTAACAACAGGTACAGCAATCCATCCACAACACAACATTGTCTCTCCAAAGGCAAGGAAGGTGTACATGGCAGGGAAAGTGGACAGTCATTGCCAAGGCAAAAGAACCAGTTCATGGGATGTTGAGGTCAGGGAAAAGCTCGTAGATCAAGAACACTTCCTTCAAAGTCAGTCTCATGATGTATAATTCATTAGGTTAGATTTTCTGTGTTAAAAATCTCTCTGTGAGGCACCTGGAATCTTTGGAGGAAAGGGAGGCTATAAATATCACAGTAAATACATAAGTGATAATGGGGACATCATACAGCAACGGTACCAATTTAGAACCGAGAAAGAAAATGATTTGAGATATGAGGTGGCTTCTTTCCTGCTGCTGGATACACTGGACAAATTAACACAGAATCATTGAATTCATGTTGCAGGCACACTGTTGGCTAAAATGTGAGTCCAGTCATTGACAAGATGCCAAGGGCTTTCTGGGTGCTTAATAAGGAGGAAAGATAGGGAAGAACACAGATTTGCCCTTGGAGGGTGTAGACTCTTTTCCTCTAAGTGACTATGTAACTTGGATAAACCTCAATTTCTTTATCTTTGAAATGGGCACTTCTTTAGCACCGTCTCAGGACCAGATAAATTATGAAAGGAATTCTTCACACGTAGATTGGAGTAGCTGTTTTCTGAGGTCCCTGTCAATGTTGCTGTGGATTTATCCATGCTTTGGTCCATAGACTTGGAGCCAGGAAGGATATTGGAAGCCTTTAGACCCCAAGCACCCTCCCATTTCAAGATGATGCCTCTGAGGCCCAGAGAGTTAAGGTGACTTACTCAAGGTCACATAGCTAATAACAACAAGAGCCAAGGTTTGCACTCTGGTCCTCTGACTGGGAGATCAGCATTCTTTCCTCTGTGTTTTTCTCAGCTTACCTCAGGGATGTCTCAAAGGTCAAGTCAGTTAAGGGAGGTGAAGGTTTTATAAACTGTGAAACACCATTGTAATGATCCGTTAGGCATGGTTCTGTTTATCTATTCCTACCACCCTGGAAAATGTCCAACATTGACCTTAAATGCATTTTGAAAATGAAAATAAATCTTCTTTTATTTGTAGCAACAATCACTTTAACATTTAAGAGCATAAGGGAATGGGGTTTAGGTTCAGAGTTTAATGTACACAAGGCAGAGATGTTGAAAGATCCTTTAAAACATAGTGACAGCAAGGAACTTTTAAAACAATATGGTAAAAAAAGTCCTTTGTATTTATTTTGGAGGAAAAGGAACCATGAGATAGACATGAGGAGAGTATGAACATCCACTATCTTCATTATTCAGTTACAACTGAGTGTGTTCTCATCTGGATATTCACCTGGTGCCTTTGGGACACTGTCATCGGAAGCTGTTTTCAGAGGCTTTCAGTGGTCAGGGTTGGCAGGATTACCCCAAGGGAGAGAGGACATTAGGAAGGAGAAGCTGGAGAGAGTCCAGAGGAAGGCACCTAGCATGGCAAAGGGCCTCCAGATGATGCCATGTGAGGATTAGTAGAAGGAACTGGAAACGTTTAGCCTGGAGAAGAGGATACTTAGGAGAATGGTAGTTAAGTTCAGGTATTAGAAGGTTGTCATAAAGTGCTAGAGAAGAGAACTAGGAATTATGAGTGGGTCCAAGTTGGGGAAAGTAGGCTGGTTCTCTGGAATGAGCTTTGGGTTTGGCCTCTGAAGGTTTAGACGTGTCTACCACCTGCTCCATATGTGATGCTGGACAAGTCCCATGACCTCCATGAACATTGATTTTCTCTGCTGTAAAAAGAAGGGTTTGGATGAGGTGACCCCTAATACTCCCTTCCAGTGCCAAATCTAGAATCTTCTAGGTAGCAAAGAGATCAATCAAAGCTCAATATAAGAAATGACCTTGGTATTTCAAATGGAATGTGCTCTTTCTAGAGTAAGTGGAAGAACCCTCAGCATAAGTCTTATGGCATAAGCTGGGCAATGAAGCCTTCATGGGTTTACTAATGAGGGGAATTCTTTGTCAGAAAGGAGTTGGGCTAGACACCCTCCAAGACCCCTTCCATATTTGAGATTCTTCAGTTTTGTGGGATACGACGTGGAGTGGGCATGATCAGGAAGTCAGAAGTCATTCCAACACCATGTGGCCTGTTGGCTGTCTGCTGAAAACTTGGCTTCTGTCCATCTTAAATGTGCTGATCAGAACAGAGGTACAAGATACTCCCCATGTGGTTCTGAGCCTCCATATCAAGCATCTGAAGTTCGGGGGCACACATAGAAGGCTACTGGGTGATATGGAAAGTAGAACTCTCAGGAAGGCCTGAGTTCAAATCCTGCTTCAGGCCCTTGAGGGCTGGGTGACCCCACACAGTCATATAATCTCTCTGAGCCTTAGTTTCTTCCTTTGTAAAAGGAGGGGGGTTAGATTCAATGACTTCTGTGGTTTGTTCTAAGAAAGGTCTCTGAAACCTATTTTGGAGACTTGACTTTGTCAAGAGCAATTCCTCTCTTTCCCTAGGTGAGGTCCAGACCTGGGGCACTCTGTCTCAAGATGCCAATTTTGCTGACATTCATCAGCCTGAGTTCCAGTGTTCAGCCACCAGAGGGCCCCAACATGAAGTCTGTCATCCTCCAGGACTCAGAGCTCAGGGCTCCATGCACAGGCATGCACTTCCATGGAGAATCCAAGAACGTCAAGGCATAAGCTCTGCTCCCAGGGGCCTGTGATGGCCTTTGCTGGTCTGAGTCAGCCCTTCCATAGCCTGAGGAAAGGAAGTTATCCTGAAACGAAATAAATGAAAGTGTGCATTTCTTGTGGCATTCATTCATGCCACAAGCACTCATTAAGCTCGTACTGTGTGCCAGGCACTGGGATAAGGTGGAAAGTTTAAAAACTGGAAAAAAATAGTAACAATCCTCACCCTCAGTGAATGAACACTGTGTTGGAGGAAATAGGGCTTGTGTGCGTAAAGACAAAATGCATACAAAGTATGGGGGGCTGCTCACCAGTGCGGGAGGAGGCAGATGGCCAGAGGTTACCCTTGGTCTGATCCTAAAGAAGGCAAAAGGCTCTGGGCCTCAGTTTCCTCATCTGTATTCCCTCTCACATTCAGATCTGGGATCTTACAGGTTGAACTTGATGACTTTTAAGTCAAGGGCACAGGAAAATAGAGAATTTCCGGACTGGGGATCAGCCTATGAGGGTGTGGAGACCTCAGGAGAAAGATGGTCTTGCATGGGAAGCAGAGTGAATGCCTGTCTGGCTGGAATATAATAGGTGTGTGCATCTGTTGGCACAAGAAATAAGATCATTTTGGAGTCAAAGAGTCAAGAGTTCCAAACACGAGAGGAGAAGCAAAGGGATCAAACATTTCTAGAAATCCTACTGTGCACCAGGCTCTTGTTACCAGTAACCTCATTAGGTCCTCTCAATACCCCTGAGACATGGATGCCATTATTATCTTGAATTTATAGGTGAGGAAACTGAGGCAAACAGGTGTTGAGGTTGTCAGTGAGCATTTGTTAATGCTCACTATGTGCCAAGTATTCTTCCAGGCACAGGGGACACAAAAAGAAAAAAAAAGATAGTCCCTGACTTCAAGAAGCTTGCCGTCTAGTGGGGGAGACAACTTGAATATCTGTGTGTATGTGTGTGTGCACACACAACACACAAGTGCATGTGCACATGCATATATGTATACACGTGTACATGTGCACACATATATGTACACGATCATACACCCATACATTCATATATATCTATCCACACTCATGTACGTATATGTATACACAGACATACAATCAAGCTTTGTACAAGACAAATTGGAAACAATTAACTGAAGGAAAGGACTAGAATTAGGAGGGGTTGGGGAAGGCTTCCCATACTAATTTAGCTGGGACTTTGTCAAAAAAGAGGAGGGAGACCGTTCCAGGCCTGGGGGACAGCTAGAGAGAGGGCCCAAGCACTGAGAAATGGAAGGCCTGGTTTGTGGGACAGTCAGGGGTCTGGGGTTACTGGATCCAAGAGTAGGCATTGGGAGTATGGTGTAAGAAGCCTGGAAAGGCACGAGGGGACTAAGTTATGAAGAACTTCCAATGGCAAACAGAAGATTTTGTACTTGAGTCTGGATGTACTGGGAAGGCCTCAAGGTTATTGCTTGGGGTGGGAGGGGTGACTTGAGTGGCTGAGTGGAGGATGGATTAAAGTGGGGAAAGCAGAGTCAGGCAGACCCCCAGGAGCTCTTGTTGTCCAAGTGTGAGATGCTGAGGGTCTGCACCAGGGCAGGGTCTGTGTCAGGGGCGAGAAGGGGGTATATTGGGGATATGTTACAAAAGCAGAATCAACTGACTGGCCCCAATTTGTACATGGGGGGTGAGAGATCTTTCAGAGTCTAGGATGACTCCTGGGTTAAGTGACTTGTCCAGAGTCACCCAGCTGGCAAGTGCCAGAGGAGAAGCTTCTTAACTCCAGGCCTGGCATTTCATTCTCTGAGCCACCAGCTGCTTCTCCTCACCAGAGAGAGCTTAGTGTTGGGTCCTGCCTCTGGTGGCGAGGCACCAGGCTCTTTTGAACTCAAAGGTCCCCAGCACAGCTGAGCCACCAACATCCACTCAGCCCCATGAGTTACCTGTGAGCCATTTCCAACAACAGAAAGCCAATTTCACAAGTTTTTTGAGGACCTCTCAAATAAGACTGGAGTGTGTGGCAATGAGATACAGAGTAAGGGCCACCAACTTGGGAGTCAACCTGAATTAAAATTCTACCCAGATGTTTACATTCTGTGTGACCTTGGGAGAGATCCAGAACCTGTGTGAGCCTCAGTTTCCTCATCTTTAAAATGAGACGATTGGACTATATGAGCTCTGAGGTCTCATCTAGTGCTGTAGCATGGAGAGGTCTCTGGGAAATCTGTCTTCTGTGCAGTAGAGGCCAGAACATGGCACCTGATCTTACTGTTCAAGTGACTGGGGAATCATTCACACTGTCCAAACAGACTCGACGTCTCTAATTGTCCCCCACTGACTTGAAAGAAGCCCCCTTGTGACTTTGCAAACTGCTTAGCCCCAAATTAAGCTCACTGAAATATTTCAGTACTTCTAGACTCCAGGAAATGGTATATAAGGTTCCTCGGAAGCCTTTACAGAAAGGAAAGAGAAAGAGTGAAAGATAAGGAAGAAAAAGAAGGCAGAAAAGCAGACAAGAAACTTGCTTTGAGAGGCACAGACTCAGAACTCGTCTTCCATTCACTTACTATCAGAAGAGGCCGGTGAAAGGTGTTGACTTTCCAGTGTGCTCTGTGGCCTTTCTCAGATTTTCCTTTGAATGTTGTCTTCTCTGCCAGAAAACAGCTCCACAGTACTTTCCTTTGTCCCTTCCCCTAATGGTCCTCCCTCCCCAGGCTGGACAAATGTCACATCCCCTGGCCTTCCCTGCTACTTAATGGAAACAGACCAATTTCCAGCTCCACCTCGATGATTATTTCCTCCCTGTGGCTCGAGCTAATTTGTGCAGCACAAATGAAGACTTCAGCGGTAGTCAGAGGAAAAGGGGACAGAGAAGGGATGGCTGGGCAGCACCTACATATGGTGACCTGCAGCAGCCATCACTGGGAGGCTGCCGTGGGGGAGGGGAGCAAAAGGGAAGAAAGGGCAGGGAGGAAAGCCCTTGGGGCACCCTTAAGATTAAAGATGGCCACCTTCCTTCATAGCCATTGCAACCCCAAAGTCCACCAAGATACTGGTCTTCTGTGTTTGTCACTGTCTTCCTTTCCCTTCCTTCATCCAAGGCCTTGGGAAGGTGTGCCTTCTTCCATGTTTCTGATGGCACTTTGCCCTCTGAAGACCGAGGATAACAAAAAAGGGCCTCCTACCCACCTGCCCCCATCCAATGTTAAGGTTCTTTTCCAGGATCTTGGAAAATACTTACATGAGGGAACAGGATCCTTGGGGAGAATTCCTCCCTGCACTTTAGTGTGTCTAAGCTTCCAAATTAATCGCTCAGGTAAAACACTGGTCATGTTTTGTTCAGCACATTCTCGGAGGTGGGCCCCTGCCATTACTGTATCTCCAGGGCAGAGTTTCCTAACATTATTTATGTCATGGACCCGTTTGGCAATCTGGCGAGCCCTAAGGGTCCTTCTCAGCTTTTTTGATGTTACATTTGAAGGAAATGCTAAGTGTCAATTAGAGTTCAGTGAAAATAAACTTGTATTTATTATTTTCCCATACAAATTGTAGACTTACAGATATGATATAATGGTGATATATATCATATATAATTAAGTGCATAGCATTTTATTGATACTTTTATGTTTACATATAATGCAATTAATTATCTAACATATCTTACAGTGTATCAGCCTGCAGGTTAAGGATCCTTTCTCTAACAGAAGGAAGGAAATGTCTGCCTTTCCTCTATTTCTGTCTAAGCTTTCTTTCTCCTGTGTGTATCAATGCACATCCTCACCTATTAAGTTGTCTGGAGCCTTGTAGGAATCATGGATCACAGCCAAGCCTTGAACTCAGGTCTTCCTGACACTAAGGCCATCTGTTTGTCTACTGGTCCAAGCTTCTTGTCCATGGGAAGTGAATCATTTAAGGAAGAATTAAGAATTGCTGTGTAGCAGTGAGGATGCTGCTCAGATAACAGACTAGGTAACATATCTCTGGAATGGAGGCTTTCCCCATTTTCATGGGAGTCCTCAGAGTATCATTCAGAGTCTTGCACTGAGAGGCAACACTTTGAGATGGACCCTGAGGTAGAGTCTGGCATTTCATGACCAGTGAAAGAGCAAGAGAGAAAGAGATTCAAAGGTAAAGGATACTCTAAAGCATGGTGTTAAACTGGTTCACTGAATTGTAAAGACTGAAAAGGGTCATGGTCTGGCAGGGGGAGGTCTTCCATAGGAGCTGCAGATCACAATAAAGATGCAAACATAGAATAGGAAGAATGAAGTCAAGGAAAGATAGAAGGACAAGGAGTATCCATTTGCTCTGAGAGAGGAATTTCTCTTTTCTGAATCATGGAAGCAGAACTCTTATGGGTGATGGTGGGAGGAAGGTCTAAGCAACCTAAAGGGTCACTGCAGCGGGGAGGGGAAAGCTAAGTTTGGGTCTCTGCATTTGAAGATGATGACATCGAGGTCAAAGTCTATTCAGGGATATTGATGTTTATTGTCACTTGTCTTTCATTCTTGAAGGGGACTGTGACATTGGGAAGGTGATTCCATAACTTGCAAGTGAATTGGATTTAAGTGAGGCAGGGTTTATACTATGTTTATACTAAGGTCTCTAAGCTGGACCGCAAGGCTGGTGGCAGAAAGGGAGATGGTGAGCCAGGCACTGACCTCCCAGGAGGAGACAGGAGAACAATTTAGGTGCCTTTTCTCAGAAGTGGTATAAAAAGGAGGGAATTTAGCGTCTTCCCCAGGCCACATTCTTATGATTGGAGACTCAAAGGGTGGTAAAATGGAGAAGAATGGAGGACAGCTCAGGAAACTTAAGAACAAGGTTTTTCTAGTTCTTTTCAAAGTACTTAGCACTTGAGAGGGTGATTGGGCTGCTAGGTTTCAGGTTTGTGGGGTGGGGGGTAGCAGTGGCAGAGTTGAGGGGATGTTAAACTTCCCTGAACAGAAGAAGTAGAAAATGTAAAAGGAGGTCTGTGACTGCCTCATGAATTCTTTGCTAATCTGTTAATGGGGATTCTACAAAAATTGGAATGCTTATATTCCTAAATCTCCCTAGAGTACTGTTCACTCTGCTCCACATTACTTGTACAATGAATCTCCAACAACCAAAATATGCCTGATGGGGATGGGCAAAAAATACCCTCCCTTGTACCTGTTTGTGCTCCAGCTTCCTCCCCGTATTCCATAATAAGTGATCTGAAACTCACCTCAGAGATATCAGGGGTGGGGGGGGAGGCAGGTAGAATTTCATTCTACGTCCTAACACTTATGATGAGAAAGGAGCATGGGCTCTACAGTCAGAGATTTATTGTGGTGGTTCCCTCATGTCCAACTTCTCATGACCCCTTTTGGGGTTTTCTTGGCAAAGATACTGGAGTGGTTAGCCATTTCCTTCTTCAGCTAATTTTGCAGATGAGGAAACTGAGGTAAACAGGGTAAAGTGACTTACCTGGGCTCATGCAACTTATAAATATCTGAGACCAGTTTTGAACCATTTAGTCCACTCTATACACTGCACCACCTAGCTGTCCTGGAGTCAGACCACCTGAGTTCAACTCCTGTCTCAGATGATTACTACCTGAGCAATCTTCTCTAATCCTCAGTTTCCTCATATGTAAGAAGTGGAGGTTGAACTAAAGGGTCTCCGAGGTTCTTTCCAGCATGGTCTTGAGTCTCTTGAAGGAAAAGCATTTCTGAGTCATACAGTTATAAAACTCTAAGAGCTCTCTGTCCTCTTTTTCTTACTCTCTCTTCTAATCTGTTCTCTAAAAGCTGCCAAAATAAAGTCCGATTCTCATCATTACTCCCCTTCTCAAAAGCCTTCCATAACTACCTCCTTCTGTAATCAAATAAATACTCTTTGGCCCAGGTTTTAAAGCCTCTTTTAAGCTGGCTTTAATTTACTTTTCATTTACCTTTACAGACTGATTGATCTGTTAATCCCTTGCACACACTCTGCATTGCAGCCAAATGGTCCTTGGAGTTGTTTCCTTAACTGCATCCCATTTCCCATCTCTTTGTCTTTGTATTAATGGTGCTCCTTCATTCCTGGAGTGATCTCTCTTCTCATTATCTATTTATTATAATCATTATCTTCCTTCCAGGTTTAAAAAGTTGCAACTGCTTCCTAGAAACCTGTCCTGATTGCTCCCCTGGTTACTACTCATCACCAACTAAGCACATAGCCAAGGGGTAGGGAGCCTGACCATAGGTTCTCCATCCTTGAGTCATAGACCATCCACCCACTCACCATGCCTGGCTCTGCCAGCTTTCATTTCAGCCAATTGGTGCTTAATAAGTGTTGGGTGAATTCAGTTGAACTGATGAACATCGTTGCCAAGATCCCACCATCCTTTAGGATGATTCTCCAGGCTTTTGTGAGGAGGAGGGAATGAGAAAAAGCCCAGGGAGTTTTTTGACTTCTGGAGTCAATGTAGAAGTCAAAATAAATGTCCACTGGAGCAGTGTGTTAGTAGTTTGCTCTCTTGCTGCTAGTTAAAATAACCATGTAGTTTGTGAGGCAATTTCCCAGTTGATTCTAATTATCTTCCCACGCTGGTTCACCCCCTCCCCATTTTCCTCAGCAATTCTGCTTATATTTATACATGTGTGTATGCATATATGAGTGTGCACTTGTGCATTTATATGTATGCTTCTGTTCCAAAAATGAACACATTTTTAGCTGATATTTTAATTTGGGTCAATTTCTTTAAACTGTGACTCTTTTCCCCTCTGAGTTTTAAACAGTATGGAGGAGGCAGGCAGGATTTAGCTTTTGTATGTTAGCAGATTTTTTGGAGAGCACATTAAGGATCCTCAGAATCCTCAGAAAATCAATCCTCAACAGTCTTAGTCTAGCATATTTTTTCTTGTCCTTTTCAGGTAAGCCAGCTCTGCTTTTCTATTCCTTCAGAGAAAGTAGGAGGGAATCGAACTCAGCTCCTAATCTAATGGGGGGAATGGCATAGACCACCTTAGGCCAGCGAAGGGTCAGCGGGAACAAAATCATCCCCATTTAGTGATGGGCAAACTGAGGTGCAGAAATTTTAAGTAACTTCCCTTGGCCAGGAAGCTTGTGTCCGAAGCAGGTTTTGAATTTGGGTGTCCTGATTTCCAGTTCGGGGTTCTTTAGACCATGCCATGCTGAGGTGAAAGGCACCATTTTTCAGTCATCATCTGTGGTCAAGGCCAGTGCAGACACTGCACACGGCAGCTCTAGTCATTAATATGGAATTTTTATGTTTCAAAGATTTTAACCAAACTAAGAAATGAAACCAATGCCCAGATCAGTGAGCCAGGCATCTCCATTTTTCAGATCCAAGAAACAGTGGAAAGAGTGATCCAGATGGTGTCCCCTGGCATGAATCTCTTCACCTGTCCAAGCCTCATCGCTACAAAAGGAGGCAGGTGGAATGGAGGCTCTCCAGGGCCCTTTTCAGCTCTAAATTCTAATTGGCCTCTTATACATCACAAACATCTCAACTCAAGGCACAGCTGAACCCTCTGTGTGGAGGCTCATTGATGCCCCACTTTCCACAGATGAACCTTTCAGTTTCCTTGAAGGTGATTCTTACTTTCCCAGTAGACCTGATCTCTGGCAGGGTCACCACCACCTCTTCCCTTCTCACGATCCTCATCTGGCCTAGACTCCTGGGCCCTCCCCAGGCTGGCTCACCTTCCAGGTACCCACCAGCTTGCCAATGCTCTTGTGAAAATGTGACATCAAGAATGAAGCAAGCCTTTAGCTCAACCCAACCTGGAGGTCCCAGGAGGGACTTTTCTAAGGTTAATGGGAAAGAAAGGATTTCACCTAGGCCCTCTACCTGGGGGAGGCAGGTCATGAGTGTTGTCTGGGTGGGATTTAATGGGAATGAGTTGTCCATGCTCAGTTATAATGGTAGCTCACATCTAATTGGCATTTTATAGACATAAAGCATGTTGCAGGCATTATTCATCTCATTTTACTGATGGAGTTTAAGCCATTGGCTTAGACTAGTTTAAACAATCTTGCCTAGAACCTAAGAGGTAAAACTAAGGTATTCACACATGACACCTCTCTCTAAATCCAGAGTTTTGTTTTATTTTTCAGGCAGGCCACGATATTCATATTGGAAAGTAATCTACACATACTGTGCAAACTTATCAAAAATCAGATTTAGCAAACTTTGTTTTGGTCTTTAGGCTAAATCTAATGGAGAAATAATGAGTAAAGCAGATTTCAAGAAGCCCAGACACTCATTAATCTTAACTTGACCTGGTTATAAAATGTCTTCTTGCTCACTCTAGTGAAGTCAGAAAACATTTGTTAGATACCAGCTACCTGCTAAGTACTCTCTCACCAGTTCCTCAGCTGAGAACAAGTGCCAACTGATCATTCATTTGGGTTTAGTGAGTTTGATTAGACCTGGCAATTTTCAAGGATGGTTCAGCATCCCCTTTCGTGCAGTATTCCGAAATCAGGGAAGTTACAAGATAACACTTGTTTTCTCACCTTTCTGGTTTTTAATGTGATTTAAATAAAATTTCAAAACAGTTGTTCTTTTAAAAATAAAGTATCAAGAGCTTTGACTTTGTGGCATAAAAATTATAGATTGAGAAATAGATGAGTGAATAAATATATGTATAAGTATATGTTACACAAACTATCTTTATTTTCTTAAATCTTATAGATTATATGCAGTGTCCCAAAAACATTAACAGTTTAAAACCAAGACTTTTGTGTGATGTGTATATATACATATATATACATATATGTATACACACACACACACACATATTCAAATCTAGAAATATTATATCTTATATACAATACATGGAAGCATTTATCATGGAGAATATATACATATATTTGTGCATTTAATATATACTTACATGTTTGTACATATTATGTTAAATGATTATATATTATAGTGAGGTTATATAATAAAATATATGGTGTAATCTATACAAATATATATTTAAAAAGGAATAGATTTTCTGGAAACATTTTAGGTAGTACATGTATATTTTTCTGTGTACATATTTGTCACATGGATACACATATATACCATTATATAAACGTACATGCACATTATCTATACAGTAAACACATCATTTTTTCAAGGACCATCTGTTTAGAGGTAAAATTACTAGTCCTTTTTTCCAGAAATGAAGCCCCTGAGACTGCAGAGCTGAGGGGACTTGCTGACTGTCTCCTGGATAGTTGGTGGCAGAGATGGGCTTGAGTCCCTGTCATCTGAATCTAAATCCTGCACTCTTTCCAGGGCGTAAAATGTGAACTTAGATTGCATCAGGCAATGACACGGCATCCCATGAAGATAATACAAGTCCATGCTCTGGGATCTCACAGGGGATTAGGACTTGATCCTCGAAGCTTAAATCAAAATTTGAAATTGGGTCCCCAATTCTGGGTGGATCAGAAGCCATAGAGACAGCGACCCAGTTGTGTAACCAGCATCCAAGTCTCTTTGACACCTTGACTGGAGTATTTTGGGGTAGTGGAATAAAATTGACCACATTTTTTTTTTTGGTAAATGTCCATAACATGTAGAAAAACACAAAATGGAAACCAAGGAGTGGACAATGAGAACCCTTTGTTATTGCGAGGACCTATGATATCACCCAGGTGAAGCCTTGACTCCCTCATGAACTGGATATAAGTGGGGTAGAGATAAACAAAGTCATCGGCCTCTCTCCCTCCTCCAGAGTCATCAAAATCCAACCTCAAGACAAAAGTCAAGATGCCTGGTGATGACCCTGGATGCAGTGGATGACCTTGGACTTTTAAATTAAGGTCTTTCTCAGGTCTCAGTTTGTCTGAGGCCACGCCCATTCAATGACTAAGGGTTCAGTAAAAGTTGAGACAAAAGCCAGCCCAATTTGCCCTCACAAAGATATTAGTGTGGGAGGGGAAGACTCTCAAAGTTTGACAGTGAGAAAAGATAACCATCTTGAACATGCTGGGGCTGATGAAGATTACAAACCCACCTTCTGACTTCCAGCCTCCACGACCCTCGAAGGACAATGCCAACCAGAGACCCAGCTACATTTCTTGCTCAAAGATCAAGTCTTAAACCCAATTCACTCTGGAGCTCATAGACTGGACAAATCCCCACCCACCTAGCACAGAGTGGATGTAGTAACTAAATAGTAATTGTTTCTCTTTAACCCATGAACCCTGAGGGTCTTCCCCTCCCAGTTTGATTTTTTTTTTTATTAAAGGGGCCATCCCTTGAGTAACTTAAAAAGCCTATTCACTGAATGGGTGTATCTCACTAAAAGTAAGATTGGGACAAGACCTAAGCTTGACAGGGCCAGGGTCTCACACTGAATCCTGGGCCATTTCCAGTCATGCTGATGAATAGCAGGCCACTGGACCCAGATGGCCCAGGAGCAGAAAGTGAGGTTGGTGACCTTGCATGGCCCTTCCTCACTCAAATCAAAGTCATGTGCAAGTCATGTATCATCTTGATGTCATGGTCCTCTTTGAGAATGAAGGACAAACACAACAACAACTTAAATGTATTCTTGTCTTCAGTGGCCTGATGTTTCTTTCTTGATATCTCCACTACTGAAATGAAAGAAAAACACACACATGCATGTACACTGTACCACACACAATCAATACATGCATAGAAGATTTAAAAACATGTAAAAGGGACAGGAGGAGTGAAAGATAATCCCAGAGGTCTTTTCTGTGTTTCCCATGGCCTGAATTCATTCCTTGGGGAGCATGCAGGACTCCCTTTAAAGGCAGTCAGGGTCATTCATGCTTAGCATAGTTCCTTTTGGATCTCGATTCTCAAGTGAAACACAAGTCCAACCATCGACCATGGGGAAGAGCTACATTCTAAAGGAAGTCTTGGAAAGGCCAATTCAATGAAACCATTAAAAATAATAGAGGTGTTGAGCGATGGAGCAGGGAAGAGCCTGAGCTGTTAGAATAAGCAGCGATTATGTGTTTTCTGTGAAAGTTACTGGTCACTACTCAGGAAAATGAGGGAAATAATAGGAGAGAAAAAGGAGGAAGCAGAAAAGTACTCCTATATACATATAAAGCTTAACTTAATCCAATAAACACGTATCGGGTATGTGATGTATTTCAGGAAAGTTTGGGCACATTTGGGGTGATACAATCTGCTTCTGCAAGAGGGATGTGGTAGAGGGGGCAGAGAGAGGACTCTGGAGTCATATAGACCTGACCTCAAGTCTTCCTCTGACCCATGAGACTATGAGATCCTGGGAAAGTGATTTGTCCTCTTGGTGCTGAAGGCAACAGTCTCAGACTAGAGATTGCAGTGAAGGTGACAGTTTGCATTGTCAAAGGTGACTCTTCTCATCTAGGAATCCTTAATTCTTCTTATGTTCATCCCCATCCTGGTTTAATCACTATGGCAGGCACTTGAGGCATCTATTCCAAAAAGAAGTCCCCCCAGACCTGCTCTCATGGAGCTTAGATTCTACTCAAGGGCATATCCCGCCCCCAATACATACACACATATACAATGTGCATACATACTTACACACGTGCATATATGTGTACACAATTACTTGTTCACTCATTTTCAGTCCTGACTCTTCATGACCGCATTTGGGGTCTTCTTGACAAAGATACTGCAGTAGTTTGCCATTTCCTTCTCCAGCTCATTTTACAGATGAGGAAACTGGAGCACAAAGGGTGAAGTGATTTGCCCAAGGTCACACAGTGAGTGTCTGAGGTCAGATCTGAACTCAGGAAGATGAGTCTTGTGACTCCAGAACTCACCCTCTCTCTACTGTGCTACCAAGTGACCCATGCACACATATACATATAGAGAGATATAGACATAGATAGGTAGATAGATCTATGTATAAATAAATATGTAAAAGATGTATATCTAGATATGGTACAGATAGATATATAGATATAGATACAAAGGTCTGTTGGTACATAGATGGATACATGTAGCTATATATATACACATAACTGTATCTATCTATATATGTGTGTGCATATCGGTATATGATCTAGATATATTTATATATAGCTCTATCTATGAACTTGTGTTTAGAGATATAGATATATTTCTAGATATATATGCACACATTCCACTTTGCCTTTGCTGCTGTATCTAGTTTAAACTCAGCAGAACAAGATAACCTCTGGTTCCTCCCTTGCCCCTCCCCAGGTTTCATGCTTCCTGTTGTGTGATGTGTCCCTCCTTTAGACTATAAACTCTTTCAGGGCAGGAACTGTCTTTTTGTGTCCTGACTCTCAGCACAGAGCCTAGCACTTAGTAGGTACTTGATATAAGTGCATGTTAATTCATGTGTGAATATACATAAAGTGAATAAGAAGCCCTTCTTGGTCAAAGGCCACTGCTCCCCATGGTGGAGAGTCACCATCCAAGCACTGCACCAGTGACCAGTTGACCTTGGACCAGTTACTTCCCAGCTGAGCCTGGTTTCCTCATCTGTATAAATGGGGGCAGGGAAAACTCCCCCTGCCTGCCTCCCAGGGTTATGGCGAGGATGAAGGGTGAAAAGGACCACAAAAATGATTCTCACTTCATTTCCTTTGGTTCCAGTTTCTCCATCTGTAAAATGCGGTTGGATGAGATGACTTCGTAACTCCCTTCTCATGACCATCCCAGCTCAGCCAAGTCAGTCAAACAATTGGGGCCTCAGTTTCCTCATTTGTAAAATTAGGGGGTTGGACTAGATGATTTCTGGGTGCTAGGATCCCAAGGATTATGATTATGGTTATTATTTGTATGTTACAGATGAGGTAATTTGCTTAAGATGAGATCGCTAATTAGTATCAGAGACAAAACCTAAACTTGAGTCTTCTGATTCTAGGTTGTTTTTTCTTTGCCTAGCTGAATTCATTTTTGTGACCTTGATTGTTATCCCAGAGAGAGGACCTTTATCCCATCCAGCAATCCCTATGATGTCCAAGAAAATGGCGAGACCTGAGCATGGGGCAGGAACAGCGTTTTTGTGTTGGGGTGGGGGCAGAACCTTGTCAAGGATAACTTAGCCTGAATTTGAGTAGGGTTCTGGAGTTAGCAGAAGGTCATATGCATTTGTTTCTGCTTGAATCTTTTTTTTTCCAAACACTGAATTCTCCTCTCCCCAGCAACAATAGAAGTAATGAGAATGACTAGTGATTCCAGTGACTGGACGTTGTACCCATACAACAGCTGGACAGAAAGAATTGTTTGCCATGTTGCCATGAAGGTGCCATTTTCATGGAACAACCAAGAGAGCTGGGATAATCAATGAACAGTTAATGAGTTTTGGAAAGGACTCTTCTGATCCAGTTTCCTCTTGGGTACACATGTTTGTAATCCTGATCAGATGAAAAGTGAGAACAAGAGGGAAGTGCAGAGAATTATGTTAACTGAGAGTGGAGACAGCGGATTAGCCTTAATACATACATACCATTCTGATTGTTCCATAAAGAAGAAAGAGAAAGGAAACATGGAGATGATCAAAGACACAGAATAAATGTTTATTCATTTAAAATATATATATCCTTGTAAATTATGTATATTTGATTATCTTATAAATTCATATTCTTGTCCAAGAACTAAACAGTGCTTTTTATAAACAATTTTAATGCTCCATTTACATTATCCTCTTCCATTTCCTAACTCCCTTCAGGGTCTGACTTGCAGGCACTCGCTCCCTGCCTCCATCCAGGCAGAGAATGAGCAAATGCAGCAATGAGACTAGGCAGAGTGGGCTCTCTCCTTGGCTCATCGGCTGTAAAACCTTGTCATTCTAGAATGAAAAAAAAATTATGTTTTGAAACCAAAAGCTAACATGGTAAAAATGTTGAATTGAAGATACTTTGTATCATTCATCTTAGGCAAATCCCAGAAAGAAGCCTAGAAAGGGGTACCTCCTACAAACTGAAGCCAAAATCATGGAAGCGAATGCTTCCTAAAAAGTCAGTATTTGGGAAGGTCCTGGAGAGCCTGCGATAGGGGAGTGCTTACTTTACTGAGTGATAGCTGAAGGGAAGGGAAGGAGGAAGGAAGCGATTTATTAAGCCTCTACCGTGTGCCAAGCACTATGCTAAGAACTTCGATCCTCACAATAGTCATGATAGATAGGTGGTATTGTTCTCATTTTATGATTGAGGAAATGATGACAGAGGTCAAATGACTGGACCTGAGCCACATATCTAGTAGTAGGTATGTATCTGCAAGTAAGTTGAATGATATGATGACTAAATTTCCTCTTTTCCTTAGTCCCTCCCACCCTTCTTTCTTTAATCCCTCCCTCTCTTCCCCCCTCCCTCCTTCCATTCGTCCCTCTCTCCCTTCCTTCTTCCTTCTTTCCTTTTCCTCAGATACTGTTTCAAACCTCCAATGCACTTGGCACTATGTAGAATACAGAACTATGAAGCACTTTCCCCCAATGCAAAGACTGGATCATCCAGTAGAACCACTATGACATGCAGACTTAGAATCCAAACTAGTGGGAAGGAAGCAGAGTTGGAGAAGCATGCTTGAAACACCTACTCTATGCAAGTTTCTATGCAAGATATTGTGCCAGGCATTATAAACACAAAGATATATCATTCTACAGTTCCTGTCATCACCACCCAATGGGGAAAATGACTCAGTCATAGGTAAGCATGATACTATACTGAGTGTGAGGAAATCCAAAGGTCCCAAGTGTAGAGGAATCATCGGAGCTTCAGAAGTCCTTTCATCTGGAATAGGGATGGAGGGTGGGGGAAGGATAATGAAAAATCTTCATAGAAGAGATAGCCTTTGAATGGATCAGTGAAGGAGGAGGAACATTTGCCCCTATGGAGAGGAGGGAGTGGATTCCATGTCTGGAGGATAGCCTGTGAAATTTAATAGGAACATAAAAAACTGCAGGACCAGATCAAGTCATCCTCAACATTTTGGGGAGTAACAAGTTGTTCAATTTGTCAGGAAAATATCATTTATGAAAGTCAAGGGGGAGAGGGATTAAACTGACAATTTCATTGATATTGGAATTTCTTTAATTTAATTTAATTTCTGTTTACTTTGAGCTTAAATGCAAAAAGATAAAAAAGAAAACATTTCCATGTAAAAACACAACATAAAAAGAAAATTCAGTATAAAACCATGAATTCCCATTTCATATTGTTTACTTTCTAAAAAAAAAGAAATTTCATACCATTTTCAAAGTTAACCTGTTTTTCTGTCCTTCCTTCTAAGTTTTCTTTTGTTTTCTACTGTGCACTTTTTTTTCTCCTTCCCTCCCTACCGAGAAGACTATCATTGGGCGCAAATTTATATATTTATGTAAATCCGTATCATACATACTTCTATTTGTCAGTTCTTTCTTTATCAGTGTCTTCCCTCACAGGTCCTTTGTAGTTGATTTGAATATTTATAATGCTCAGAATAACTTCATCATTCAACTTGGTTCTTAAAACAGTATTGCTGTGACTGTGTACAATGTTCTCTTGGCTCCGCTCACTTCCCTCTGCATTATTTCAGATATTGGAGTTCCTGGATGAACAAACTTCTTCTACCAGTGCAGCCCAGTGCATATTTGTACTTAACTCATGCTCTCAGAGTCACCTAGGGCCTTGTTCAGTTAAATGACTTTTGCAGGGTCACCCAGCTAGTATGTTTCAAAGGTAAGATCAAATTCAGTTCTTCCTCACTTCAAGACCAGCTCTTAATCTATATTATACCTTCCTTTCCGATTAAGGGGACTGGTATCAAATTAGATTTGAAAGGTAAATTGAAGTCTGACGGTGGACAGCTTGCAGCAACAAGGTCAAAAATTTATCTTGGACCCTGGAAGCAATTTCTTACCTGGGTAAAACAACTTTCCAAATTCAATAGATGGGATCTTAAAGCATGACAGCCCCAGCAGATGTCAATTGTGTTCCATTTTTAAAAAACTGGATAATAAAGGATTTTATCCTAACACATGTATATGAACTCCGGCTGCTTGTATTCATTTGCATTGGATTTGCATCTGGTAATGAGATGATACTCTTTTCTCTTCCAGGACTTGCAATGATCATTATTTAATAAAGTCAGTGAAGTGCCAAACACCAATGGTGTGGGGTATCTTCTTAGTTGCCAAGGCAGGACAGTGGGACAGACATGGCCAGTTTTGTGGATCTGACATAGACCAAGGCAGTTTCTCCTTGAATAGATGCCCTTCAGCATAGCCTGGCAGCAGTCAGGCCTGGCCCTCATTGAAATGCACCCTCACAGTCACACTGCATGTTACAAATATCTGGGAGCTGTGTGATTAGTTAACATCTTCTGCATAGCCCTTAAAATGATCACAAGTTCTCAGGAGATAATTAGCTGACTGTTTTTGCAGTCAAGTGAACCCTGGTTTGTTATGCCTCCCAGGAACATGGCAAGAAATGCCTTTGGAGCAGAGCTGCTCAAATGTACCCCAAAAATGAAGTCCTGGAGGAGCAGATCTTGGTCTGCATTTCTCTGAGCAAACCACCTCATGAAACACAACTTAAGAAAGAATTGAGAGGCCTATGTAGTGCACATTTGTTTTAGGCACCACTAACTTTTAAATGAAGTACTCTTTTCCCCTCCCCAGGTGATAATCTACTAAAATCCTCATGTCCCTCAGGAAAGTGTGGATGAGACTCTGAGTTCTTTCTCCAAGTCCATTCCTGGGAAGTACAAGCCCTCTTAAGCTTGCCCAGACTGGCTTGGCTTCAGGAACAGACTGGAATAATCTCACAGAGTCTGATTGTCACAAAACATTGGACCAGGAGGGGATCCTGGGAACATTGATTTAGAACTTTAAGGGAACTCAGGCTTAATTTTACAGTGGAGAAAACTGAGAATGCTGAAGACCATAGCCACTGATGAAAATGATCCACTGAGTCATGAAAGAGGGGAGGAGTTGTCATCTATATTAAGGATCACAGATCCTTGAACAAAAGGAGGAATCATTACAGGACAAAATATAGAGTTGGGTAGGGCCTTTGAAGTCATCTTGTTTTACACATGAGGAACCTAAGGCTCATGGACCTAAGGGTCTTTTCTGTGCTCATCTGGCTAACAAGTGGAAGATCTGGGATTCAAACCCAGATCCTCTGACTCCAAGGTAGGTTGGGGGAGGGTTTGATCTTCTGTCTCTTCTTGAGGACTTTGAGGAATGACATTGACTTCAAATGATCGAAGTCCCCCAGAGACTGAATACTCTTTGATATCTGAATCAGATCAGAATTTGAGGAAGATGTCCTTGGATTTCTAAGGGAAACTTTAGTCCTCAAACTTTTGTTGCCTTTGGATATCTGTATAGAGATTGGCTGTCCACTCACAGCCAAGAATGATGGACCAGAAAGGAGCACAGCTTTGAGAGCTGACCTGGACCAGTATGGTGATACTGTGTTAAGGCTGATGAGAGGCAGAGAGGCTATGGTCAGCTGGTTCTCTTGATTCAGGGCCTCTGGCTTCTTTTCTCCACAAAGTTCTGGCATCCACATTAAGAGGAAAGATGCTTGGCTCAGTCAGGGAGTGACATGTTAATGACTTACGGACCTAGGATTCTTCCTGTTTACAAGGAGATGACAATTTTCACATATGCCCTTTCAACACTGAAAGGGGGAAGAAAATTTGCACTTAATGGCAAAACATACTTAATAGTGTGAATCAAATCCATAACAAACAAGTGAACACAGAAACCTAAGGCTTGATTTTGGTCTGAAAGGAACCACAACAATTCACTTTAAATTGGAGAAATCACATTCTGAAGAAGAAACAGGAGGATGGAAGAGATTGGCTCTGGCCACTTCTGGGACAACTGCCTGCATTTTATTTAAGTGGGTTCACAGATTCCAAGAGGATTTTCAATTAAAAAAAAAAATCACCCTTCTGGATGTATCAATCAGTGAGTTATTTTTTTAAATGCATTGCAAATTTCATTAAGTTCTTTTGGGGATTTGTTTTTTGAAAATAGCTTATTTTATCAATAAGAAGGAAAATCAACAGCCCCACTTCCAAGAAGTGTAAGAAATGACGTAGTATGATCAAATAGGGAAAGGTTCTATTACTGAAAATTCCCTCTCTGTCTGCTGGGAGGATCTGGAGTTCCCTTTAGCTTCTCAAATGATTTCTCTGTTCTCACAGATGGACCTTTTAGCTTGAAATGATGAGCACACTGGGAAAAAGCTAAATAAACAAGAGCTCTTCTGTACTCGTGACCCTCAGTGCAACCCAGGACTCTGTGCTTTCATGCAGTCTCAAAAGACCATGTATGAGGTGACTGGGTGACATTGACTATGCATGGCCTTCGGTTACAATGACATCAAATCATCACCACCTTGCTGGGAAGATGGAGCAGTCACAACATTGGACAGAGAGATGGATCCATGTTATAGAGTGTGAGGAAGCTCTACGGGAGAAGAGGCCACAAATGACATTCCTAAAAATGAGCTCATTCTCTTTGAGAAAAGGCATTGAGTGAGAACTAGGAAAACACCATTAAATTGAAAAGTTATCTGACAATGAGTGGATAGCGAGAAATAAATAGTACCGAATATCTCAGGCTCTAAAATTAAAAAAAAAAACAAAGATCCATAGATTGGAGAATTTTGGCGAGTCTTTACAAAATTATTACGTGCAGTTTTAAACAAAAGGGTCATCTCAATATGGTACTCTGTGGTAAAAATCAGTTGACCACACTGGCTCTCAAACTATATCAAGGTATATCATCCCCAATGTTTATGTGTCCAATGGGAGAGCACTGCACTTTACCAGACCCATCTATTTCACATCTTCCCCTTGATGGTCTACTGACCCTTCGTATTCCACAAGTCTCAAGCAGTCATTATTTTCTTTAAAAGCTGACCATCCTCTATTTTCTCTATTTCTATTTTTATTGCACCAACTTATTAGACTGATAATCTTCCACACCTCCCTCTTCCTATCCCACACATCCTATTACTTGCCAAGTCCTGATGATCCTACCACCACATCTCTCACATTCACCCCCCATTGAAGGCTCCCTAATTTCATGCCATTGTCTCACCTTGACTAAACTAGTGTAACAGACTCATTATAGGTCTTTCTGCTTTCAGTCAAACAACGATGCAATTGTCTGAGCAGTCTACTCTGCAGATGCCACCATTTGTTATCTCTTCAATGTCTATGCAATAAATATGGATTTCTAATACTCCAGCATTCTATCACAGTCTTATTCTAGCTTACCTTCCCAACCCTAACTCTTTCTGTTTAGTCTGTTCCTTTTTTTTTCATCCAAGGCAAATTATTTTCTGGTCTCTGTTCCTATTAAGTTTTCTCACTTCTCCACATCTATGTTTATGCCACCCCTTCTTCCTGAAATGGATTCTCCTCTTTCTATCCATTTTTAGTTGATGAATATTATTTTCTTCAAGCTTCCACTCCACTGACACTGAGGAATCCTCCATGGTTAAAGGAATCTCTCGTCCCTTTAGTTTCTCATAGCATTTTATGTGAATTTCTTGCTATCAAAAATTAGCTACATCTGTTGGTGGATGGCATGATGTTGATGGCCACGACCCTAGGACCCTTCTCCATGATGCTCATGGTCTCCTAAAAGACTGGCCTTGTAATCCATAAAGGACATAAATGAAGTGGAAGGAGAATGCACATTGGCCGGATCAGGATTCACTACAAAAAGTCCTTTGCACAGGTTTACTTGATCAGATGGATAACAGCATTGGTCAAGAAGTGAATAGAAAGGACAAATTTTTCCAGATAGTCTTTGACAAGTAGCAGTGAGCTACCTCTTGCCTGCAGTGCCCACATTTTAAATATTAATATTCTTTCTGCCCTGCTTTATTACTGTGAATCATGGAATGCCAGAATTTCTGAAGAATCAAAATGTCAAATGACTGAAGAAGCAATGAAAAAATGCATTGTGGTCATATCTGCTCCAGTAGGCTTCCAGAAATGACTAGCTTACAAGAAGTCAGTATAAAAGGCATTCCCCATGACACAGACACCGAGAAATAGAGGTGGACGGATCATGTAGCATGATAGAGAAAGAAAGATGGACGACCCTACTGTAGTGTTGGTGGTATTGTTGAAACTTCCCCAAACCCAGGGAAGACCTCTAGCATGTTATTTGAATCTTTGATGGAAGTATGTAGAAAGGAATCCAATGAATTGAGTTGACTGGGATGACTTGTGACCTAGAGGTTACACAGAGTGGGTGACCCCAATGACGAGTTCACAGACACATTAAAACATTGAAGTATCTGAGAACAATTGCACCAGATAGGTACTGGGACATAAAGATAGAAGCAACACATAATGTAGTCTTAGCAGTCTTGGCTGGGCAGCCAAGAGGATTCTTGGAATTGATGGCAACTATTGAACTGGCCTACTCTTTGGATCAAGGGAGAACCTATGAAAGAGTGAGGATCAAGGCCAATGAGCATATCTCTTGGATATCATGATGTAACATTCTGTGGTTCTCTTTATGGGGGAACATGTCAAGCATCATCTCAGTCTCTTGGTGGCTATCAAAAGCAATCTAATCCCCCGATCCCCCCACATATACTAGAACCTATAACACATTCAACCTACATACTCTGTGTTGAAAAAGAAATCTAGAATCCCCACAGTTCCCCCTTTCCAGTCACATGTTGACTCTATTGAATTCCATGCCTTATACCTGTACTTCACATATACATCTGCCTCTTGGCTCCAGGCTGATATGCAAGCCTTCTACTATTGAGATAATGACATTTTGTTCCATCAAAGTCTAGTTTTTAGGAAGTGGGTCTCCAAGACTCATCCATACTCAAGGTACCCTCCAGGAAAAAAAAAGACCAGATCAAAGCAAAAGTCACCACCAATCAGGGAATCCTAAGCATGAATCCTTGATAGAATCATAAGAAAATGAGCAGGGCTTCCATTCCCTAGGTCCTGAGTTAAAGTGGTGCTCCACATTTGACAGATCAGTATGATTAACCATTGAGTAATAGTAGGTGCTATTTAGAAAGAAGAGATGGTGTGGAAGATTTGATATCAAAACTCAACTTTATTATATGGGAAGTTGAGGCCTCAGACCTAATGTCTAGGACCAATGAATCAATTCATCAGAAAGCATTTCTTAAGTATCCATTGGGCACCAAGACACTGTGCTAAGCCCTGGGGATTTAAAAAGAAAACAAAAACAGTTCCAGCCCTAAATTCTTATGGAGAAACAACCTATGCATACCAGAACATTCAAGGTAGGTATAGACTAAGTGAGTCATAACCTTAGAGCAGATGGCACTAGAAGCCAGGGGAAGGGGTGCAATGAGACAAGAACATCGCTAAGTTGATCTTTCTCTCTTTCTCCATGCCATGCACTAAGTCGTGTTTGGTTAAATCAGATGCAGACATCCGTAACTATGGGTTCCCTCTCCATTCAGATCTCTCACTTCTCAAGAGTGTCCCTGGGAATAAGGTAACGCTTACGAACCAACGTAGAATGCACAGTGTAATGAAAGGATCACTAGACCTGAGTTCAAACCTCCGATCTACCAGTTACTAGGTGTTTGACCATGAGCAAGTGACTTAGTTCCTTTGGGCCTCATTTCTCTCATCTGGGAAATGAGGAGTGAACACTTTTGATACTGAATTCCCAGGGCTGTTGTGAGGATCAGATAAGATCATCCATGTGAAGGACTGTGCAAATGCAAAGTGTTTTTCAGTGTCAGCAAGTATTATTTTAAGAGAGAAATGCTAGGATAGCAATAGTTTAGTGCTCCAAATATGAGCTACCATCTCATGTAAGAAAGAGCAGATTGCAGCTTCTAATTAGTGTTATTTTTCTCTGTGTATATATGTGTATGTAGCTACTTCTACCTATCTATGTAGACACAGAGAGTTATGCATATATATGTATATGTCTCACTATGCATGTATATATTCATATATTTATTTATTTGGAAGGAAAATGTATATGTATAATTCTTCTTTTCAAATACATTTTATTTTTAGCTGTGGCCTAAATTTAAACCAATACATTTCTTTCAATCTTTACATTTTAAAATGCAATTATCTTTTTCAACCCCATTTCCATCACAGTTACAAATAACTTCAAGACTAGATATAACTGTGTGAAATGAAATGAGAGGTTCAGAAACAGTAACACAGCAAAACTGTTTCATACATTTATGACGATGGTCAAATGCACCCATCTGAGTATTCGTCTTGTACCAAAAATTAATAATAATACTTATTATTTTAACAATAACAAAATATCTCAAAGTTGAAAGGGAGCTCAGAAGGACTTTAGTTTAATCCATAACTGACCTCCTAATACCTTACACAGCATCCCTGAACTTTGGAGATGGAGAACCCACTACCTCTTAAGGCATCTCATTTCTTTTGGTATAGTAGGAATGGTTATGATTGTTTTCCCCTTTAAATGGAGTTTAAGTATTCCTCTCTGCAACTTACCTCTTCCCTACACTCCTTTTTCACACACACACACACACACACACACACACACACACACACACACACACTTTACCCTGACCCTACCAGATGAAACATACTTCAAAATTAGGTTTAGTATTGGGAATACAATCTGGATTAATTTTAACCCTAATTTTACTTCTCAGCTAAGATGACAGCGACCACATTCTCTTCCTTCTTTTCTAGGGTAAACACTTTCAGTCATTTTAAACAATTCTCATACTATATGCTCCACAGTTTTCCCTCCATCCTGGTCACCCTACTATTGATATTCTCTAGCTTTTCAATTTCCTTCCTAAAGTATTTTAACCAGAACTAAAGATTGTGCTCCAATGTGATCTCTGGCCTGACCAAATTACAATAGAACCTTCACCTTCGTATTTCTGGGCTCTCTAACTCTTTTAAGGCAGTTTAAAATTGATCAAACTAGCTTTTTTGGGGGGGATTGTCAACTCATATTGTCCTTGGAGCCAGACCTTCATATTTCTCAAAAGAAGAGTCATGTCGCCATCCCTCTCTTGTATTATACTTCTGTATTTTAATTTTCCAACCCAATTTATTGGTTGTGCAAACTATTCCATTTTTTAAAACTAAAACACCACTTAATTTCTAGATGGTTATTTCCATTAAGGGAATATGGGGAGGCCTCAGTATCCGCATCTCTCCCAGAGAGGAAGTGGTGATGTAGGTCCAGTAGCAAGAATGAAAAGTTAGGGTCATCCAGAATCATTCTGTCCCTTCCATCTAGGTTTAGTGAAAAGCCAGGGTTATTTGCATAGAACTTGGTTACACCATGGTTATTTTCCCAGCACAAGCAGCAGGGAGTGAGAAGTAGCTGCTGAGACAAAAACAAAAGACTTTGAAGAAAAACTGATCTAAAAGACTTTTGTGGTGTTGATTGAATGCACATGGTGGGCCTGATCCTCAAGAGCTGCAACAGCTCTGAGAACATCTCGTGGAAACACTGGGACACCTCACCTGTGGAGAAGGTTGTGATTTGGCTGAGATGCAATAGATGATGTAGTTCAACGGAAAATCTGCAGATGGCAGCAGAGTGCAGCCAGCAGCCCAGCACATGACATCAGTAACCAAAAGAAAAAAGACATCAGCTGTTCTGCAGGAAGGTAGCTGCTCAGTGGCAGAAGTCAGCACTAGGGAAGTGCGTTCCCTGTACTACAAGGGTTTCATATGCATATTTCCCTCTCCTGTGCATGTTCCTTATCCCACCAGGAGTGTTGAATCTTCTCTTGTCTCTTACTTGACATTCTGTTTAATTGAATACTTTTGCTTATAGTCATTGTCTTCTTATTTGGATTTTGTTTTAAATCATTGCAAAGAGGTTCTATAACCATGCTTTTGAAAAACTATTGATCCCAGTGTACCTTGAACTCAGGTGTAACTTTTCAGGGACCTTTGCTCTACATTCACTGATTTCCTTACATTTGTAATCATTAGCTTCCTTTCAAATGCCCTCAGTCACAGAGGATCACTTTAACTTCTTTTTAGAAACAGGAGAAGAGAGAGATTGATGGTCAGTGATGAAGAGGGACAGGAATGAAAAGAGGCAAAAAGAGAGACAGTGCTTAACTATGTCTAAAAGCTAATGCAATTCGTTAAGTCAAAATGCATGAGAGTAGGGCATATTGATGTATAATGTATGTAGATCTATGTAAAATAGTATGCAAATCATTTACCAGCATTATGGTTTTGAGAGTCTGCAATGTCCAGATCCATTGCTGGCCATTTCATATTCTTGGTTAGTCAACTTCGCATTTGTACCATAGTTTGGAAATTGCAGAAGATTCATTGGACAATGGAGTATTACAGAAGAAACTAACTCTCACAGAAAAGGAGCGATGTGGATTATAGTCAGAACTAGGCCTGGAATTGAGTTCTCTTGAATGGCAGGTAAAAATTAAGGAGGAGTGATATGAAAGCTACTTTCCTTTGGACATGTAAAAGGGTCCCCAGATTTCTAGAGGAAGAAACAGAGGTGTTAATTTGTTTTGAAAAGGTACCTTAGGATTTTTTTTTTTTATTATCACACCCATTTGGAAAGTACATTTAGATCACTTAAACAAAGTTCCCTGATTTTCCCCAGGTTTTCATCTGCCATTTGTCTATTAATTTTACACATGCTATTCACAAGTCTTTCCACTTGGATCAAGTCAAGAAGGATTTTTAAATGATTACTACTTGCCACACCCTGGATTGAACTCTTGGAATATAAAGAAAGGGACAACAAATTTTTGTTTTAACAGAATTCAAAGTCTAATAGAAGAGACAACGTAAAAAGAACAATGTACAACATTTGCAGGATAAACTGAGGAAAACCTCAGAGAGAAGGTACTAAGATTAAGGAAGACTGGAAAATCTTCTTGAAAGAGCTGGAAATTAAGCTGAGACTTGAAGGTATCTAGGAAAGGTAAAAATAATGGGGAGGGAGAGAGAAGGGAGGACAACCAGTGAAGATATTTAGAGTTGGAGACGGACAGTTGTGTGTGAGTAGCAGTAAGGAGGTCAGTGTCACTGAATCAAGGAATGTTGACTGAGGGAAGAGAGGAAGATGTAGCAAGATGAGTAAGGTGGGAAAGGGTCATATTACGAAGGACTCTGAGTGCCAAACAGAAGGTTCAATATTTGATTATGGAGGTAATAGGGAGCCAGTGGAGTTGATTCTGTGGTGTGCGTGTGTGTGTGTGTGTGTGTGTGTGTGTGTGTGTGTGTATGAGAGAGAGAGAGAGAGAGAGAGAGAGAGAGAGAGAGAGAGAGAGAGAGAGAGAGAGAGAGAGTCTGTCTGACTCGTACTTTACGATGATTAATTTAGCAACTGGGTGGAAGATGGAATGGAGTGAAAAAATCTTGACACAGGAAAACAAATAAGTAGTTCAGTACTTCAGATGAGAGATGATGAGGAACTGCATCAGGGTGTTGACTATGTGAAAGGAGTAAAGGAATCATATATAAGAGTTATTATAAAGGTACCATTGACAGGTCTTGTCAACTGATTGGATATGGGAAGTGAGAAGGAGTAAAGAGTTGAAGATGACACACCTAGGTTGTGAGCTCAGGTGTTTGGGAAGATAAAAATATCTTAATAGTGAAGTTTAGAAGGTGAGAAGACTTGAGGAAAGAGATAATGAGTTCAGTTTTGGCCATGTTGAGTTTAAGATGTCTACCATACATTGATTTTGAAATGTCTAACAAGCAGTTAGGGAAGTGAGAGTAGAGGTTAATAGAGAGGGTAGGAATGCATAAATGAATTTGAAAATTATCTGCATAAAGATGTTGATTAATTCCATGACCATCTATGTGATGAGAAAGAAAAATAGCATAGAGGGAGAAGAGAAAAATCAAGCAATCAAGAAACATTTATTAAGCACCTACTATGTGCCCAGTACTGTGCTAAGCACTGGGAATACAAAGATGCCAAAGGCAATTCTAGACCTCCAGGAGTTTACAATTTAAATAAACCCAGAACAGAACTCTGTTTAATACCCATAGTAAGTGAGGGAGAGCTGGCTGAAGATCCAGCAAAGAAATCTATGCAAGAAGTGGTCAGACAATTAGAAGGGAAAATAGGAAATAGTAGCTTCTTCCCCACTCCTCCCCCCCCCCCACAAAAAAAGCTAGAGAGAAGAGAATATCATGGAGACTAGGATGATTTACTCTGTAAAGAGTCTCAGAGAGGTCAAGAAGGGTAGTGATTGAAAGAAGACCATTAGATTTGACTATTAAGAGATCACTGACAATTTTGAAGAAGTTCCTCTGAAATGCTAAGGTTGGATTTCAAATAATGGAGACTTAAGAACAAAGTGAGAGGAAAAGAAATGTAGATTGTAGACTGTAGATGGCCTTCTCAAGGAATTTAACCACAAAAGAGAGAAGAGATACAGGACAAAATTTCTTGGGGATGAATGAATCAAGTAAAGGTGTTTTGTTCATTTGTTTGTTTTGTATGAGGGAGCCATGAGCTTGTTTGTAGACAAAAGAAATGCAGTCAGTAGACTGAGAGGTTGAAGATTGTTGAGATAGTAGGGGGACCAATCTACTGAAGAAGATAGGAAGGAATGGGAACCTTTTAAAAAGATCAAATTCATGACAGGCAAAAGCGAAAAATTCTGAGGTTTCAAAAACACCCTAGTTCAGAGTTGGTGAGGTCATCCTGTCCGACAAAAATTTGACATGTATCTGAGTAGTAATTTTCACTTTTAGAAGTAGAGTACAGAATTTAGGGCAGGAGGATGTTTTTGGAAGAGTGGAAATAGTGAATGATTTCTGGAAATTCAGCTTGGCATCCTAGAATGTTTTTCTCTTTCCAAGTTGTCTCTCAGTAGAGAATGAGGCAGAAATACCTCAGGGAAAGTAGATGCTATGAAGGGCTGATTTCTCTTATTGCCCCATTCATGATACCCTTTGAAGGAATTAGGGAACTAGAGAGTTAGCCTATGGCTGTCTACATTCTATCTAGTCCCCAAAATTATTCCCTCTCTTTTGTATTACACCTAACCACCCAAATGATGAAAAATTATTCATCCAAATGCTTTGTCAAAATCAGTGTTTTGGAAACATCTGCATGTTTGAAATCTCACAGACCAAATATTTGGATGGTGGAATGAAGGCTTCATTTTTCCTTTGGACTTGTTGGAGTCTGTGAAGAACCACTGCCACTATAATTATCCAATAGTCTTCTAAGGGAGACTATTTTTTCTGGGTTTTATCATTTACATGCTGTCTTAAAGAGATTAAATACCATCCCCAAGATTTCCCTGAACATTCTCCTGCCTCATTTTTCACATCTCCAAGTGGACTGCACTTACTTACCTCACTACAGTTACCTAGTTAGTCAATGTGGATATGGGGCTATAAAATGCATACATGTATCAATAGTATGGTTTTAAAAACAGAGGCTATTACTGTAGAAACAAAACTGTAGCACACTAATCACCCTGAAATGGAGGAGATAGATATTCATATGCTTTCAAATTCATTATGCACAATAGGCAACATGGAGGAGAAGAATGAGAGACAGCGTTGGAGTCAGAATCCTGCCTCTGACTCATCCTAGAGATGTGGCAAAGGACAAAGCATAAAACCCTTCAGAGCCCTTACAGCATCTTTAAGAGTCCACGTTACCCGCCAGTTTGCAAGTATACAATTGAGGAACGATTTTCCATTCTGGAAATTCTCCTCAGTTCCAGGCTTTTAAAAATTAAAGAGACAAAGTATATCATATGTGTATATACATACATACACATATACATGCATGTGTATGTATACATGTATACACACATACACACATGTACACATACATATATGCATGTATGTATATATATGAAGTTTTTCTATTCAAAATGATCATTTAAATAGGTTAAAATGGCAGATACAGAGGGAAATGAATTTAGTCAAATATTATTTAGAACAGGCACAGATGGAAAAAAAAAAAAACAATAACTACTCTGTCAGCTGAAAATGGTTGAGATTCGCATCATGCAGCTCCGGGGTTCCTGCTTTGAATTCGTGGTCGTGTGTATTTTGTCACTGTCCTCAAATCCATTTCATTAGCTACTTTAGAACACTATATAAAAACTTAACCTCTTGTCACTAGATACAATATTTGGTAAGGAGAGGGTTGGAATCAACCTTATCTTATCATGGAGTCCCATTCAACTCACAGGGTTTCTGTGGTGCAAATGCAAGTGTGCTTCCTGGGAAACAGATATGCATACAGTAAAATGTGTAAGGGGTCCCAAGCTGGTCCTCTTCCCAACTGGTCGTCTCACCTAAAGGATAATTGTGCAGTTCTAGCAGAGCTGTTGTTTAGGTAATGGTCCCCTGCCGTGTTGGGAGAAAGAAAAGATAAAAGGTGTCAGGGAAGGAGCAGGAGGAGGGGAAGGGAGTTTCGACAGTGAATAAGTTGGCATCTGAAAACCCTGACTTGGTGTTGGGGGGGCAGCCCCGCACCCCAAGTCACACCTACCATGCCCAGCCCCAGCTGCCCTTACAGGACTCAGGCCCTGAGGTCTTGCCGGCATCTTTCCTCCACACGTCAGCTGTTGGAGAACTGGGTGGAAGTTTGGCTTGGAAGGATTTTTCCACCGTGAATTAATGATCCGAATGGTTTATTATTCAGTTGCTCAACTGCAGCGTTATTTCTGTTGATCTTTGTTTCTCTGCTTAATTTCTATAAATGACTGTACAGTTTCCCATAAGGTATAATTAAGCAGAATTGCTTAAGGTTTAATTATTGTGTATTATGGATGTTGAAAGCAACATTAGCACTTGGCTTTTAAAAATGTGATAGTATATTTATAAGCGAGCATTTATAAACCTATTTACATATAGTTAAGATGAAAAAGGTATTTGAGTCGGAGTCATTAGCATTCCTCCAAACATATGGTAGATCAGCAGCGGCCACGGGCCGCGCCTTCATTAGTGGAGTCCTGGTTCATCAGTGCCTTAGCTTCCCACTGTGCCACCCTGTGGCGTCCCCTTCTGTCCCTGAGGTTTCAGCGACAAGGGACAATACGTCCCCAAGGTGAAAATCTGGAAAACCTAGCAGATTTGCCCTGAGAGGAGTTCTTATGATTATTTAATCACACGTAGAGAAGAAACCCACAGCCTCGTTACAGGAGGGGGTTGTCTATCCCTCCGCAGGCTGTCTTTCCTCTGATGCTTTGCGTGAGAGCATCTCCGATGCCCAGGGGACAGAACTAAGGACAAACAGGGCAGGTTGATGCACACCCATGATGGAATTCGCTTTTCTTCAGTCTCACTGATGAAATGGCCAAATGTGGCATCACCACTAATGGGAGGGGGTAAATTGTCATCCATTGGGTGGGATGGAGTTGTTGTTGTTTTTTTTTTAATGATGGCCCAAACAGGCATTTTAAAAAAATTTTCTAATAAAAATCAGAAGAAGAATAAAAACGTTGTTGTGTAAATGTCATGGCCATATCTTATTAGGGCCTTTCTCAGGTTTATGACGAGAGCTGAATGTGGAAAGGTGAGACCTTTGCCATAAGCTTTTGGTCTTCTTTATAATGTACCAGTGAGATATTATAATTTAGAATTATAAAGTCTAAAAAGAAGGCCATTAGCTTATCATACAACTCTGAATCATTAAATTCTTTCCCACAATGCCATCAGTTACAGACTCTGTGTGTCTGTGTGGAATGCCTATCTCCCTATGTACCTATTTACCTACATTCATTCACACGTACGTATCCATATTCACTGCCGACTAAACACCAATTTCCATGGGTGAGGAGATTCCTTTACCAATAGTATCACAGGTGCAGTCCACATATACATATGTATTTATGCCTACACCTATATCTACACCTGCATCTGTATCTGCATCTACATCTGTATCTATATGTATATTTGAGTGTATGTGAGAAAGTCTGAGAAAGATAAAGAGCTAGAAAGAAGCAAGGTGAAATAGTGAAGTGGAGATTGGCCTTGAAACCATGAAGACCTGGGTTCAAGTCCTCCCTTTGACAATTACTATGTGATAATGAGAAAACTCCTTAACCTCTTTGTGATGCCCCTGGCAACTCTCAGATTATATTCCTAATGATACGCTCATCTCTATTAATGGAAAATCTTTCCATCCTTGGTGCACCCTATCCTAATGAAATCAGAGCTCTATACCAAAAAAAAAGATAGCTACTTTGATAGATACAGATGGATAGATATAAATGACAGAGAGACAGAAATATAGATGATAGACTAATCAATAAAATACTAGAAAGAATGATAGATAAAGGTAAGAATGATTGATTGATAGAAGGCAGATATATAGATAGGTGGATGTATAAATAGATATTAGATAGATAGATGATAGTCACACAGAATATGAATTATTATCTGAAGATCAGAAAAAAAGTATGAAGGTGACATATGCTGGTGATTTCTAGGACCCAAAGATTAGCATTTTTCAATCTGTCTTCAATACTTTAATAAATCATGATTTTCCACAAATCAAAACCTCTTTGCAAACTTAGCATGTCATATTCCAAAGCTAGTGTGGCCAAAATATTCATTATGATTAAACTTTGGAGCTGGAAAGGATCTCAGTGAGCATTCAGTCCAATTCATGCCTGAACAAGAATTCGTTCCATGACGACTCTGGTATTCCAAACCTCCATGTGATTCAGTTTTTTCCTAGGAATAGGAATCCATAACCCTGAAGTCAAACTTCCTCCACAAACCTCTTCCCAATCACAAGTGATGGATCAGCGTCAATCACCAGCTGATAACTTTGCCAGTGCATAAGCTTGGTTTGTCATTGGACAACAGACACAACTATTGCTCTTAAAGCCCTTTTAATTTGGTAAGATCTTTCAGAGCTTGAACTCTCTCGGAATGGCCTTCACAAACCCCAGGCCACCTCCATGACATGATCAGGTCTTTAAAGAAGACGTCAGAACATCTTTAATATTGTATTTACATTTGGTTCCTTGCAATTTTTTCTGTAAAGTTAAAAACAGAAAAGTTGTAGGGGGAGAAGACGGCAATTCCAAAGAAAAAAGTTAGTATTCAGGTGTTGCTTTTTACACCTCTACCGTGTGGATGACTTTACCTTGGTCATTAGAGGGGAATTAACTTGGAGAAATCAAGATATCAGTAAGCTGTATGAACTAGAGAGACGACCTAGTTTTGACCTAGATCACGAGTCCCTATTTTTTTTGTTCGACTCCTGATGGTGCCTCCCATTCAGCTCAAGAGGCCCATCCTTCAAGATGCCATTTCTTATTTCGTGAGTTGGTACTACTTTTTCTCTCTCGATTGATTCAATAAATCACCAAATAAGCATTTTTTAAGTTCCTACTATGTGTCAAGTATTGTGGTAAGCACTGTGGATACAAGGGAAGATAAAAGATATCCCTACTTTCAAGAACCTTACTGACCAATCAGGGAGATCACATGCAAACAAGTGCATGCAGACAATCTATAAACAAGATAAATTGGGAATAGTCATCAGAGAGAAGGCAATAGAAATAAAGGGATAAGGAAAGACTTCTTGAAGAAGGTAGGATTTTAGCTGGGACTGGAAGGAAATCAGTGAAGTCAAAAGGCTGGGATGAGGAGGAAGAGCCCTCCAGGTAAGGAGACCAGCCAGTGAAATGTCTGTATTCTGGAAATGATGTGTCTCATCAGGAACAGCCAGGAAACCAGTATCACAGGATCACAGAATGTGTGAGGGGATAGGAACTTTGTGCATAGCTTGGATTTATTGGTCAGCAAACATCCAATCCCACTCACTTCAACTCCAGGAGAAGGGACACTCTTTGAGACCAACTTCTGTCATCTTCATTTTTTTTCTTTCTTTTTTGTTTTACCTCATACAGTACCTAGTGCATAGTAAATTCTTAATAAATGTCTATTTATGGATCAATTGAAAAGAGCAGGCTATTGCTTTTCAAATATATTCATGACAGCAATATTAGCTAGTATTCAAGCATTTCTGGCCTCATTAAATGTTTAGTCTCTTGAATATATTCAAAGATACTGGACCATGAGTTTTGAAATTTTCTAATATATGCAGAGAGAAGCACATGAAGGGTGGATTCAGAGTTGCTTTCACAGCCAAGAAGGCCTATGTTTCAGTCTTCCATCTGACCCAGACTGTCTGTGCGACTCCAGGCAAGTCCCTTTGTTCCTCAGGGTTCTAGGCAATGTTTGAAGACTACAAGTTACAGAGAGGATGAAGGCATGTTTTGGTAGAGAGCATTCTCTTGTCTGGGTGCTCCCTATGTCACTGAGTTCTACTCCCTATCTCAGGGTCTCTGTCCTATGTGTTGCAAGAGGCATGGACACAATTAGCAGTGGAAGAACTTTTAATTAGATGCCCCACCATGGATTGCCAATCATTGACTTGTCATCTCTAGGTGACATTTCCAGGTATCCAGTTTGATGTTGTGCCTTGTAATGGTTTCCTTCCTACAATCATACATCTTTATGACTGGGGCAGCAAGGTTGTGTGATGGATAGATCATTGAACCTAGAGTCAAGAAGACCTGAGTTCAAATTCAGCCTCAGACACTTAGTAGCTGTGTGACCTTGGGCAAGTCATTTAACCTCTGTTTGCATCAGTTTCCTCATTTGTAAAATGAGGATAATTGTAGTTCTTACTTCTTCAAAATGGTTATTGCAAAGAAAAAAGGATGCATCAATTGTAAAGCACTTAGAACAGTGTCTGGAATGTAATGAACATTAATAATAATAATGGTGACTATTATTATTAAATCTGCCTTCAAATGCTTAAACCCCGAACAAGTAATTCAAGCATCCTGAGCCTAAGTTTCCTCCTATTTAAACCAGAGGCAGTGGAATAATATTTTACCTATACATGGGGAATGTAGAATAGAAATAGCTCTCTAGACCTTAAAGTGATGCATGAATATGAGATGATAAGACAGGATGAGTGAGGCAGCTAGGTGGCACAATGAGTAGAACACTTCCTGGACTCATGGAAATTTGAATTCAAATCCAGTTTTAAACAGTTACTAACTGGGTGACCCTGGGCAAGTCGCTTAACTTCTATTTGTTTCAGTTTTCTCATGGGGATATTAATAGCATCCACCTGCAGTGATTGTTCTGAAGATCAAATGAAATAATGATTATAAAGTGTTTATCACAGTATCTGAAACATAGCAAGAACTCTATAAATCTCCTTGTCCTCCTCCTCATCGTCCTCATCACTATCATCATCATTCTTTTATCCCAGGTCTTGGTCATATCCTTGAGGGTGATTGCATTCATCCCCTGCCATGAGCTACCTAAATGTCATTTCACAAGCAGGCCTCAACATAGACTTTTTAAACTATTTTTTCCCACCTCTCCTTTTAGACAAGGTGACTTCCCTCATTGCTGAAGAGTGGCTCTCCATAATACTGGAAGTCAAATCAAATATCACGATTTCTGCATCACAATTCAAGTGGTAGACTCACTTCCTCCTTCACATAAAACAAAACAAAACAAACCATTACCTGCCTTCTACACCGATTCCTGGCTTAGAAGAGTCATCCTAAATCTCATACTTCTGCCAAGCTTCTCTGTACTAGTTTTCAAATAGCTACTGACATTCCACCAGCTTGAGAAAGACTTCCCAAAGATATGGAAGAGGTAGTTTTCTCATGACCTCAAAACGTTCTCCATCATTCCTTCTCTCCAAATATTGCCCATTCAATAGGTTGTGTAACCATCTGTATGGGAAAGATGATTTCTTCAATAATTCTGAGATCCTTTGAAATTCACCTAATGCATTGCAACCAAAATGGTTACTGGCTTTTTTTTTTCTTTAGCTTTCCAGCTCAGAAAAAAAGGTGACTCTGTGGCCCTTGAGGACAGGGTACAAGTTAGACTGACTAACTCTAGTAACAACATCCAGCCCTTCTGACCACTTCCTAACCCAAATTCGTACTTCTACGGGGAACAAATCTGAAATAGATCCAGAATATGGGTTTGAGTTCAACTCAGCATGCATTGATTAAGCACCTTCTGTGTGCAAAGCTTGATGCAAGGGATTTTTTTATCCAACCTGTGATTTCATTGATATCAAAAACTCTTAATGAGAATACACCTGTACCAATACAGATGTACACTTAGTCTGCAACATGTGGACTCACAGGATTGCATGGTGCACGTTACTCATTAAAATTCAATCTTTGTTCCTTTAAAAAGCATTAATTTGAGATCTCTGCAAACACACTCAGTGATGTATCTCAAGCTAAAAGGGAGAAAGAAGCCTCTAACAATCCTACATTACTGAAACTTACCTGTATTTTCAAATGTCTGATTAATTATGTTCTCAATATTTATGAAAATTTCTACAGATTTAACAGGGCATCCTTCTGACTGGGATGCATCAGTAAAACACAGTGAAAACCAAAAGAAGATATTTTCTTCAAGGAATTCCCTTTTGGACTCTTTCTCCCCCACCCCCCATTTCACGGCATATCACAAATCCTCCGAAATGTACCATGTTCATATTGCCAACTGAGTTCTTCCAAGCAAAGATGACATCAGCCATCTGTCATGCAATACTAATCCTACAAAGGAAAGCCAACTGTAGAGAAAATAAATACCTTTCATATCCATTAGCCAAATATTGATGTTAAAAATGGAATGATTAAAATCTCACTAGTCAAGCTAATTATCCTAAGTGAATATTCCCTTCCAAGTGAATGACACACCAGTGATGGATTTGCTTCCTAACTTTTCTAAGACACAACTTCATTGTGAACATATGTTATAAGAAATTAAGGGCTGTAGTGAGACTATAGTAGGAGTTGGAATCCTCTGCACATTAGTGATCTCTCTTCTGGCAGGTATGCTTCCTCTTGCTTCCATGGACTGAATCCGTACAAAGCATTGTAACAGGTATAAGCTGGTTGTTTTTTCTTTCTGTTATTTTAAATGCTTCAGGTTCTAAAAGTTCAATAACTTAAAACTGGCTAGGGTTCAATAAATCAGAATTCACCAATTTCCCCTTAGACACGTCCCATCACCACCATGTGCTTACTCCACTTTAGGGATAGTTTATCCAATCAATCAAGACCTTTATCTTCATGATATGGGGCAGTCATAGATGGCCTCTAAGGAGACCCAGGTCCTGTTCTGGGATATAGACTTTCAGTGTCAACAAGATGAACATGATTTGCCTTGTAGAGTATGTGCTTTATTGATGATGACAAATTTCTACTCCATTTTTTGGATGGACACACTGAAATTGGGTCATTTAATGATTTTATTATCTGGCACAAAAGCAACTTGAGTCATTTTCTATGGGGCCCAAGAGTAACATAAAATGACAATGAGTGGAACACTCTCATTGAGTTTAGCCTGAAGTAGCATTTGGGGCTAAAGTAAATGGAAAATTGTGTTACAAAAACACTTGAACAAAGTCTTTATCTTCTAGAGTCATCATGGTGGAAAAAGAAACAAAACAGAACACAACAAACTGCATGATTTTCCTCAGAAAACATGAATATACTCAAATACACTCAAGAATATGAATTTGTTTTACTGAGCAGTTTCCCAAACAAGTTTATCTTTAGTTTGAAAAGAAAGAATGAGTACATTTTCTACGAGAATCACTTACTCACTTTATCCCTTGTGAATCTTTTTCATCCAAATCCCCAAAGACTGATATGCCTAAAAAAATTTGACAAAATAATCTGATGACGAAATTTTTGATTTGGTGGGACAAAATCTTGTGTTATACAGTCATAAGTTTCCTATAATTTATATGTGTTTGACCTCATGCAAATATTATGGAAAACTCGTATAAGTACGTACGTACATATGTATGCATGCATGTACATATTTACGTATGTTTGTAGTAATGTATCATGCTCCATGCATGTTTATGTGTGTACATGTATGTTTACATATATTTGTGTGTGCATGTATACATGAATTTATGAATTGTATATCCATTTATGTGTTAACTCATCTTGTAGAGTTGCTATTCAAACAGTCACTCAACCTAGCAGGTCGCATCCCCATAGGACAGGTAATTCATACCCTCTCAGAATTCCAAGGTTATCCAGAAAGATTGAGATTTTTCTATCTAATACTATAGCTCAACAGTACTCTAAGTTATATCCCTCATGATTTGTCAATTGTTTTCAATTAATGAGACCAAATTAATTAGCTTTGCATAAACTCTTTCCAAAAAGAGGAAAAGAAGGGATTCCCCCAAATTCTTTTCATGACACAAATATGTTTTGAATAACTAAACCATTATGACACAAGGCAGAGAAAGACAATGATATACTGCTATCTCTAATGAACAGTGACAAAAAATTAAATAAAATATAAATAAATAGTTTATAAGAATGTGTTGAAAGATATAGACAATGACGAGGTGGAATTTTCACAGATTTCTTATTGCTTTAATATGAGGAAAAATATGTCAATAAGAGGCCATATAAATAACAGAAATATTTAAAAACACAAAAGTCTTTTGGGCCAGGCATTAATACCCATTTTGATTTTAAAACTGTAGGAAGCACAGAATTAGATGGACTTTTAATTAGTATGAAAAGTAGAATCTATCTGAAATGAAGAGAAGACATAATGAGAAAAAAAAATAAGTGTAAGGCAGAATCTCAAACCAAATAAAACTAAGAGGATCCATGGCAAACATAAAAAATGACTATATACAAATTAGAGCAGTGAGGAAAACAATTATCTTTTGTATCTGTGAATAAGGGAGGACTTTTCGATCAAATACAAGTGATGCAGGTTATGAATTAGTCCATTCATTTTGAAAAATAATTTGAAACTCATAAAGTCATTAAACTGTGCTTCCTTAGATGCAGCAAGTTGACTATTAGGTCTATACCCCAAAGGTATTGAAGAAAGGGGAAAAGGACCAAATGTGTGAAAATACTTATAGTGTTTTTCTTTGTTTTTTTGATTACAGAAAGAACTGAAAACCAAGGGAATGACCATCTATTGGTGAATGGCCCAACAAATATGGGATAGGAATATATGAGTCGCTATTTTTCTATAAGAATGGATAAAGTAGATGGCTTCAGAGGAATATAGGGGGAAATTGTATGAACTTACACAGAGTGAAGTAAGAAGATCTAGGAGAAGATTTTATGTAATATTAACAATATTGTAAATTAAAACATAACTTTGAAAGCTTTGAGAATTCTGTTCAATATAATGACCAACCACAATTGTAGAGGATAAAAATGAAACATACTAGCAACACATTATCAGAGAGGTGATGGATTGAAGATACAACATGGAATATACACTTTTGCAGAGACAGAGTGAGATTTGTTTTACTTGACTCAGTATATTTGTTACAAAGGATTGGTTTTATTTTTGCTTTTCAATCAGTGAGCATGGGAAGAAAAGTGGGGAAAGGGAGAGGAGAGGAAAGAAAAGGAGAGAGAGAAAGAGAGAGAGAGAGAGAGAGAGAGAGAGAGAGAGAGAGAGAGAGAGAGAGAGAGAGAGAGAGAGAGAGAGAGAGAGAGAGAAACAGAGAAAAGGGGAAAGGGAAGGGGAAGGGGAAGCAGAAGGAGAAGGAGAAGAATAGGAAGAAAGATTAGAGATGGAAAATCGCCTCAGAGGGCATTGCACTGGATTATGACAATGCTATAATCTTTTGAGGAGCATATTTCTCTCTGTTTTGTGTTTCCTCTGATACTGATAACTGGTATAGTATTAAATTAAACTATTCATTTGTTGCTTTTATCAATAAATCTTATATGACCTTAGCATATATATATATATATATATATATATATATATGTATGTATGTATGTATGTATGTATGTATGTATAACCCTTTGCTGACGGAGAACCTAGAAAGCAGAATTTTACTCTATAAATCAAATGTCATTTAAAATAATGAATAACCAATGAATGGAGGAAGTTGTTGTATTGGCTATTTTAGTCAATTGTATGAAGATGTGGTCTGCTTTAAAATAATATTTTTCAGAGAATATTTATTCTCTACTCAAATTTTCACCAAGGAAAGTCGATATTCATATAAGTAATTTTCACAAAGTTAACAGAAATATTAAATTTGACATGATTCTATAATTATTTAATTTCATAAGTCATATATATATATATATTTAATTTCTGGGTGTCCTTCTCTCTTTGAGATATCTCAGAACACTATCCCTCAGAGCCTTCACAATATTGTCACCTCCAACACAAATTTCTTCCTTGTGTACTTGATCATGTATGAATGCTCTTTCCTTCTTTGTCATGGTAGTATCATATCAATTTTCTCATATAGAATGTCATGATTGAGGTCCTAAGAGCCCAAATATGGTGGTTCCACTGTCATCTACAATGAAAATAGATTGTTTTTGAAATGTTGGCAAATCCGCTACATTTCTATTGGCCTCCTTCCAGTTTCTTCTGTAATTGCTTTCAGAATGAGTTGTCTTAGTTGGTTCTCATGCCAAGCTTTCTACAGACTCGTTTTCCCCTCTGATGCTCTTTGCTGGTTTGTGATAATTTCAGAATAATTAGACATAGTTTTAAGATAATTAAAATGATCAAGGCCAGTCTCTATGAATAACAGCTGCCAGCAGTCCCAAATGAAAGAACAGGTCCTTTTTAACTCAAAATTCTGTGATTCTATATTATCTTCAATATGACCAAAACCACTGGTATCCCTATAGCTATATGTGATCATGTGCATATGACAAAAATATTTAAACTGATACTGCTAATTCTGTTTTAATCCATTATAATCATCAAATTATATTAACTCCTAGTTAAAAGGGTCATTTTGTTCAATTATTGGGAAAATTAATAAAATTTTATTAACACCAATTAACAACATTGGGGAAAAGAATGTGCCTACCAACTGAAGGTTAATTGGTCCATTTGTCTGTAAAGCAGTCAAATGAGAATTGTCTTTAGTACCAACCGCCATCATGACAAAACAGTTTTACCATCCCCTCCTTCAAAGAGAGACTAGATTTCTTCCCCAAAAGATTATAATCAATTTTAATCAATTACTGTCATTTAGGTAGTGGCAGTGGAATAGACTCCATTGAAAATAAAGGGAGAAGGGAAAGATACCATAAATGCCTGTTCTTATAATTTCCAGTTTTGATGTTATTAGTAAACCACAAAAAGTTAGACTGAAATAACAAGATCAAAGTTCAACTTGGATACAAGTGAAATTAGATTTTATCCTGATAAACTAACTACATGATGGCTTATTTAGTAATATTAGACAAATATGACTGCCAGTTGCAAAGCACATCCCTGGAATTATCTTAATTGTCAAGGATACCTGGAATTCTACAGTGATAAAAATATTTAAAATAACGTCAGCTACTTTATCATTTGATTCTGAATGCAATAAGTTGATAAAGCTGCATTCCCTCCATGCTCACTGAGTGGGAGGTTACCCAATCTTAAGGTTATTTCCCTTTAATTTTCAAATTTTATATTTTTAAATTAACAATTATTTATTTCCTCTCCTTACCCACCCCTCCCATCCAAAAAGAAAACAAACAAACAAACCTGACAACAAGATAGTCAGTCACAACCATCATCATGATTTTCTAGTATATTGAGCAATCAGAAATTGGGGACCAAGAGTGAGCATATGTTTAGGATTTAGCTGCTTTTCTAACCTTTAAAAATACAAAATAGTTCAGATGAGGCTAAAGTACCACAGAATGTATCTAAAGGAAAAAGGAAAAGAGTATGGTAGATGTTACCAGACATTGAAGATAAGATGGATACTGAGATTCTTTCTAAATTTTCTAATGAAAATCACCACTGTGGTATATATTTTCATTTTATGTAAAAAGAAAGCATAAAGATTCATCTGTGATGAAGCACAAGGAAACATTCTTCCACAGGACATTTCAAATAAAAGACTGAGATTTTATGCACTGATCATAGCTCTTTTTTCAATTTATTTATTAATTTTTAGTTTTCAACATTCATTTCCACAAGGTTGTGAGTTTCAAATTTTCTCCCCATCTCTCCTTTCCCCCACTCCAAAACACCATGCATTCTGATTACCCCTTCCCCCAATCTACCCTCCCTTCTATCAAACCCCTCCCTTCCCTTATTGCCATCTTCTCTCTTTTCTTCTAGGCAAGATAGATTTCTATACCCCGTTATCTGTATTTCTTATTTCCCAGTTACATGCATAAACAGTTCTCAACATTCATTCCTGAAACTTTGAATTCCAGCTTCTCTCCCTTCCTCTCTCCCCACCCACCCCCACTGAGAAGGCAATGAATTCAATATAGGCTATATATGTGTAGTTCTGCTAAAGATTTCCATAATATTCATGCTGTGAAAGACTAACTATATTTCCCTCCATCCTATCCTGCCCTCGCCATTTATTCCATTCTCTCTTTTGACCTTATCCCTCCCCAAAAGTGTTTACTTCTAATTATCCCCCTCCTCTCATTTGCCTTCCCTTCTATCATACCACCATACCTCATTTATCCCCTTTTCCCCTACTTTCCTGCAGTATAAGATAAATTTTCATACCAAATTGAGTGTGCATCTTATTCCATCCTTAAGCCAAATGTGATGAGACTAAGTTTCACTTTTTCCCTCTCACCTCCACCCTTTTCCCCTCCATTGAAAAATCTACTTCTTGTATCTTTTATGGGACATAATTTGCCCCATTCCATTTCTCCCTTTCTCCTCCCAATATATTATTCTCTCACCCTTTAATTATATTTTTTTAGATATCATCCCTTCCTATTCAACTCACTCTATCATATATATATATATGTATATATATATATATATATATATATATATATATATATATATATATATTCTATGTATGTATAATCCCTCCAACTACTCAAATACTGAGAAAATTTTCCAGAGTTACAAATATTATCCTTCCATGTAGGAATGTAAACAGTTCAACTTTAGTAAGGGCCTTATGATTTCTCTTTTCTGTTAACCTTTTCATGCTTCTCTTGGTTCTTGAGCTCGAAAGTCAAATTTTCTATTCAGCTCTGGTCTTTTCATCAAGAATGTGTGAAAGTCCTCTATTTCATTTAATGACCATTTTTTCATTTGAGGTATTATATTCAGTTTTGCTGGGTAGGTGATTCTTGGTTTTAATTCTAATTTCTTTAACTTCTGGAAGACCATGTTACAAGCCCTTCGATCCCTTAATGTAGAAGCTGCCAGATCCTGTGCTATCCTGATTGTACTTCAATAATACTCGAATTATTTTTTCCTGGCTGCTTTCAATATTTTTTCCTTGACCTGGGAACTCTGGAATTTGGTTACAATATTCCTACAAGTTTATCTTTTTGGGTCTCTTTCAGGAAGTGATTGGTGGATTCTTTCAATATTTATTTTACCATCTGGTTCCAGAATATGAGGGAAGTTTTCCTTGATAATTTCATGAAATATGATGTCTAGGCTCTTTTTTTGATCACAGCTTTCAGGTAGTCAATAATTTTTAAATTGTCTCCCCTGGATCTATTTTCCAGGTCAGTTATTTTTCTTTTCTTTTCTTTTTTCTTGCATCATTTCTTTTTTCAATTATTATTTTATTTATTTTTTTAATGTTCTACAATCACTACCATAAAACTTAGATTTTTTTACCCCCACACCTACCCCCTACAACCCCCCCTCCCTCCCCAAGACAGCTTACAATTCTATATAGGATCTACATAAACTTTCCTATTGAATACATTTTCACTATAGTCATGCTATGTAGACGAACTCAAATAAATGGAAGAAATCACATAACAAATCAAAAAATAATACACACACACAGACACACACACACACACACACACACACACACACACACAAACATGATCTTCTACATTCTGCGAATGAATTCCATAGTTCTTTCTCTGAGTATGGAAGGCATTTTGCCTTAGAAAACCATTGGGATTTTTTTTTAAGTTCTTGCATTATTATGAAGTTCCAGAAAAAACTCTGGCACACTGTGGTCGTTGCTGTGCACAAAGTTCTCCTGGTTCTGCTCCTTTCACTCAGCATCAAATTATATAAGTCCTTCCCGGCTTCTCTCAAGTGTTCTTGTTCATCATTTCTTATGGTGCAATAGTGCTCCATTACATTCATGTACCAAAATTTATTCAGCTATTTCCCAATTGATGGGCATCTCCTTGATTTCCAGTTTTTGGCAATTACAAAGAGTGCCGCTATAAATATTTTTTTACATGTGAGACCCTTTCCTATTTTTATGGTCTCTTGGGGATACAGTCCTAGTAGAGATATTGCGGAGTCAAAGGGTATGCACATTTTCGTAGCCCTTTGGGCATAGTTCCAAACTGCTCTCCAGAATGGTTGGATGAGCTCACAGCTCCACCAACAACGAATTAGTGTTCCAACTCTCCCACATACTCTCCAGCATTTATCATTTTCCTGTTCTGTCATGTTTGCCAATCTGATAGGTGTGATGTGGTGCCTCAGAGTTGATTTGATTTGCATCTCTCTAATCAAAAGTGATTTAGAGCATTTTTTATATGATTATAGATAGCTTTATTTTCTTCCTCTGAAAATTGCTTATTCATATCCTTTGACCATTTATCAATTGGGGAATGACTTGTATTGTTGTACATTTGACTAAGTTCTCTCTATATTCCAGAAATGAGGCCTTTATCCCCGAGATAAGATGTAAAAATTCTTTCCCAATTTACTACATCCCTCCGAATTTTGGTTGCATTGGGTTTGGTTGTGCAAAAACTTTTCAGTTTAATGTAATCAAGGTTATCCATCTTGCATTTCATAATGCTTTCTATCTCTTTTTTAGTAAAAAAATTCTTCCCTTTTCCATAAATCTGATATATACACTATTCCTTGCTCCTCCAGTTTGTCCATGGTATCAATCTTTATACCTAGATCGTGTACCCATTTGGACTTTATTCTTGTGTACAGTGTCAGTCATGGGTCTATGCCTAGTTTCCGCCACACTGTTATCCAGCTTTCCTAGCAATTTTTGTCAAACAGTGAGTTCTTATCCCAGAAGCTGAGGTCCTTGGGTTTATCCAACAGGAGGTTGCTATATTACTTGCCTACTGTGTCTTGAGCGCCAAGTTTATTCCACTTGTCTACCCTTCTGTTTCTTAGCCAGTACCAAGTAGTTTTCAGAATTGCTGCTTTATAGTAAAATTTGAGATCTGGTAGTGCTAGGCCACCTTCCCTAGCATTTCTTTTCATTAGTCCCTTTGATATTCTGGACCTTTTGTTCTTCCATATGAATTTTGACATTATTTTATCCAGCTCTAGAAAATAATTATCTGATAGTTTAATTTGTATGGCACTAAATAAGTAAATTAATTTAGGTAGAATTGTCATTTTTATTATATTAGTTCAACCTACCCATGAGCAACTGATGGTTTTCCACTTACTTAAATCTGACTTTATTTGTGCAAAAAATGTCTTGTAATTGTGTTCATATAGTCCCTGGGTTTGTTTTGGCAGGTAAACTCACAAGTATTGTATAGTGTCTACCCTAGCTTGAAATGGGATTTCTCTTTCTATCTCTTGCTGTTGGACTTTGTTGCTAATATAAAGGAATGCAGAGGATTTGTGCGGGTTGATTTTGTAACCTGCAACTCTGCCAAAGTTGTTTATTATTTCAAGTAGTTTTTTACTTGAGTCTCTGGGATTCTCTAAGTATATCATCATATCATCTGCAAAGAGTGATAACTTAATTTCTTCTTTGCCTATTCTTATTCCTTCAATTTCTTTAGCTTGTCTAATTGCTACAGCTAACATTTCTAGTACCATATTAAATAATCGTGGTGATAATGAACATCCTTGTTTCACCCCTGATTTTATTGGAAATGCATCTGGCTAATCCCCATTGCATATAATGCTTGCTGAAGGTTTTAGGTAGATACTGCTTATTATTTTATGGAAAGTTCCCTTCATTCCTATGTTATCCAGTGTTTTTAATAGGAATGGGTGTTGTATTTTGTCGAAAGCTTTTTCTGCATCTATTGAGATAATCGTGTGGTTTTTGTTAGTTTTATTGTTGATATGATCGATAATTCTAATAGTTTTCCTGATATTGAACCAGCCCTGCATTCCTGGTATGAATCCTACCTGAACATAATGTATTATTCTAGTGATAAGATGCTGTATTCATTTTGCTAAAATCTTATTTAAAATTTTTGCATCTATATTCATTAGAGAAATTAGCCTATAATTTTCTTTCTCTGTTTTGTCTCTTCCTGGTTTGGGTATCAAAACCATATTTGTATCATAGAAAGAATTTGGGAGGACTCCTTCTTCCCCAATTTTCAAAAATAGTTTATGTAGTATTGGGATTAGCTGTTCTTTAAATGTTTGATAGAATTCACTTGTGAATCTGGCCCTGGAAATTTTTTCCTAGGGAGTTCATTGATGGCTTGTTCAATTTCTTTTTTCTGAGATGGGGTTGTTTAAGTATTCAACTTCCTCTTCTGTTAATCTGGGCAATTTTTATTTTTTAAAATACTCATCCATCTCATTTAGATTATCGAATTTGTGGGCATAAAGTTGGGCAAAGTAATTTCTAATTATTGTTTTAATTTCCTCCTCATTGCAGGTGAGTTCACCCCTTTCATTTTTAATATTAATAATTTGATTTTCTTCTTTCTTTTTTTAATGAAATTGACCAAAGGTTTATCAATTTTATTTTTTTTTCATAAAACCAACTATTGGTTTTATTTATTAATTCAATAGTTTTCTTAATTTCAATTTTAGTAATCTCTCCTTTGATTTTCAGTATTTCTAATTTGGTATTTACTTGGGGATTTTCAATTTGTTCTTTTTCTAGCTTTTTCAGCTGCATGTCCAAGTCATTTGTCTTCTCTTTCTCTATTTTATTTATATAGGCATTAGAAGATATAAAGCATCACTAAGAACTGCTTTTGCAGTATCCCATAAGACTTGGTAGGTTGTCTCATTATTGTAATTCTCTTGAATGAAGTTGTTGATTGTTTCTATGATTTCTTCTTTAACCCACTCCTTCTTTAGGATTAGATTATTTAGTTTCCAATTGATTTGCGGTTTATCTTTCCATGGCCTTTCATTACATGTAATTTTTATTGCATTATGATCTGAGAAGGATGCACTGATTATCTCTGCCTTTCTGCACTGGATAATGAGGTTTTTATGTCCCAGTACATGGTCAATTTTTGTAAATGTGCCATATACCACTGAGAAAAAGGTATATTCCTTTCTATCCCCATTCAATTTTCTCCAGAGATCTACCATATCTACCTTATCCAGAGTTTTATTTACTTTCTTAACCTCTTTCTTGTTTATTTTGAGGTTAGATTTATCAGGTTCAGAGAGGGGGAGGTTGAGGTCCCCCACTAGTATAGTTTTGCTGTCAATTTCTTCCTTCAACTCCCCCAACCTCTCCTCTAAGAATCTGAATGCTCTACCATTTGGAGCATACATGTTTAGTAATGATATTGCTTCATTGCCTATGGTGCCTTTTAGCAGGATATAGTTTCCTTACTTTTCTCTTTTGATTACATCTGTTTCTGCTTTTACTTTGTCTAAGATTAGGATTAGTACTACTGCTTTTCTTACATCAGATGAAGCACTATATATTCTGCTCCAACCTTTGATCTTTATCCTCTGTGTATCCCCCCGTTTCAAATGTGTTTCTTGTAAACAACATATTGTTGGATTACGGCTTTTAATCCATTCTGCTATCCGTCTCCGTTTTATGGAAGAGTTCATACCATTCACATTCACAGTTATAATTACAATATATGTATTTCCCTCCATCGTCTTTCCCACCGGTTGTACTTTTAGATCTTCCATCTCTCTTCCCCTGCTCAATAGTATTCACTTTTCACCACCTCCTCCTGCAGCCTTCCCTTCCTTCTTTTAGCCCCACTCCCTTTTACTCCCCTTTACCCTTACTGCTTCTTCCCTCTCTTTTAGCTTCCCTCCCCTTTCTTCCCCCTTGCCCTCCTGCTGCCTATAGAGCTAGTTAGGATTATCTACTTAAGTTTATTGTTCCCTCCTTGAAACAAATCAGATGAGAGTACCTCTCAAACAATGCTCATCTCCCTCCCCTCTTTCCCTCTACTATAATTTTACACTTCTTCCTGTGATGTAATTTACTATTTTCTGCTTCCTCCTTTTTACATCTCCTGTTACAATCCCTTTGCATACTTAAATCATATTTTTCACATGACATCATTTACTTTATACCCGTTCTCTCTATGTATATCCTTTTTATATTTCATAATACATGCACAATTCTCAAAATTTGCAGGTATCATCTTCCCTTATAGAGAGGTAAACAGTTTGCCCAAATTGAGTAACAGGTTTTGTTTTTTTCCCCCCATTTACCTTTCTATGATTCTCTTGAGACTTGCATTTGAAGATCGAATTGTCTATTAAGTTCTGGAGGTTTTGTCAGGAAGGTCTGGAAATCCCTTACTTCATTGAATAACGTTCTCCTTGCCTGAAATGTTATGCTGAACTTTGCTGGGTAGTTGATTCTTGATTGTGGTCCCAACTCCATTGTTTTACAGAATATTGGATTCCAATTCCTTCAATCTTTTAATGTAGAAGGTGCAAGGTCCTGTGTGATCCTGATTGTAGCTCCTCAATATTTGAATTATTTCTTTCTGGCTGCCTGTAGTATTTTCTCCTTCACTTGATAGTTCTTGAATTTGGCAACGATATTTCTTGTGGATTTCAGTTTGGGATCCCTTTCGAGAGGTGAATGGTGGAGTCTTTCGATGACTATTTTGCCCTCTGAATCTAGCATGACTGGGCAGTTTTCCTTGACGATTTCCTGGAAGATATTGTCCAGACGATTTTTTTCATCATGGCTTTCTGGCAGGCCAATAATTCTTAAATTTTCTCTCCTGGATCTATTTTCCAGGTCAGTTGTTCTTCCAATTAGATATTTTACATTTTCTTCTATCTTTTCATTCTTTAGATTTTGTTTGACTGATTTTTGCTGTTTCATTGAGTCATTAGTTTATACTTGCCCAATTCTAATCTTTACCAAATTGTTTTCTTCAGTTAACTTTTGCATCTCCTTTTCCATCTGTCCAATTTTTCCTTTTAAGGAGTTATTTTCTCCAGTTAATTTTTGTATTTCCTTTTCCATTTGTCCAATTTTCCCAGCTAGGTTTTGTGTTTCCTTTTCCATTTGACCAACTGTTTCTTTTAGGGAGTTATTTTCTCCAGTTAATTTTTCTACTTCCTTTGCCATTTGTTCAATTTTCCTTTTCTTTTATTTATTTATTTAACTTTTAACATTCATTTTCACAAACTTTTGGGTTACAAATTTTCTCCCCTTTTATCCCCTCCACCCCAAACACCAAGCATTCTAATTGCCCCTGTGACCAATCTGCTCTCTCTTCTATCATTCCTCTCTGCCCTTGCCTCCGTCTTCTCTTTTATCCTGTAGGGGCAGATAGCTTTCTATACCCCTTTACCTGTATTTCTTCTTTTCTAGTGGTAAGAACATTACATTTGATCCTAACACTTTGAGTTCCAACTTCTTTACCTCCCTCCCTCTCCACCCCTTCCCTTTGGAAGGCAAGCAATTCAATATAGGCCAAATCTGTGTAGTTTTGCAAATGACTTCCATAATAGTTGTGTTGTATAAGACTAACTATATTTCCCTCCATGCTATCCTGTCCCCCATTACTTCTATTCTCTTTTGATCCTATCCCTCCCCATGAGTGTTGACCTCAAATTGCATTCTCCTCCCCATGCCCTCCCTTCTATCATCCCCCCTACCCTGCTTGTCCCCTTGTCCCCCACTTTCCTGTATTGTGAGATAGGTTTTCCTACCAAAATGAGTGTGCATTTTATTCTTTCCTTTAGTGGAATGTGATGAGAATAGACTTCATGTTTTTCTCTCACCTCCCCTCTTTATCCCTCCACTAATGAGTCTTTTGTTTACCTTTTTTATGAGAGATAATTTGCCCCATTCAATTTCTCCCTTTCTCCTCCCAACATATTTCTCTCTCATTGCTTGATTTCATTTTTTTTAAGATATGATCCCATCCTCTTCAATTCACTCTGTGCACTCTGTCTCTATGTATGTGTGCGTGTGTGCATGTGTGTGTGTGTGTGTAATCCCACCCAGTACCCAGATACTGAAATGTTTCAAGAGTTACAAATATTGTCTTTCCATGTAGGAATGTAAACAGTTCAACTTTAGTAAGTCCCTTTTGACTTCTCTTTGCTGTTCACCTTTTCATGGTTCTCTTCATTCTTGTGTTTGAAAGTCAAATTTTCTTTTCAGCTCTGGTCTTTTCATCAAGAATGCTTGAAAATCCTCTATTTCATTGAAAGACCAATTTTTCCCCTGAAGTATTATACTCAGTTTTGCTGGGTAGGTGATTCTTGGTTTTAGTCCTTGTTCCTTTGACTTCTGGAATATCCTATTCCATGCCCTTCGATCCCTTAATGTAGAGGCTGCTAGATCTTGTGTTATCCTGATTGTATTTCCACAATACTTGAATTGTTTCTTTCTAGCTGCTTGCAATATTTTCTCCTTGACCTGGGAACTCTGGAATTTGGCCACAATGCTCCTAGGAGTTTCTCTTTTTGGATCTCTTTCAGGCGGTGTTCTGTGGATTCCTTGAATATTTATTTTGCCCTCTGGTTCTAAAATCTCAGGGCAGTTTTCCTTGATAATTTCATGAAAGATGATGTCTAGGCTCTTCTTTTGATCCTGGCTTTCAGGTAGTCCCAAAATATTTAAATTGTCTCTCCTGAATCTATTTTCCAGGTCAGTTGTTTTTCCAATGAGATATTTCACATTATCTTCCATTTTTCCATTCTTCTCTCTTTGTTCTGTGATATCATGCTTTCTCACAAAGTCCTTCACCTCCATCTGTGCCATTCTAGTTATGAAAGAACTATTTTCTTCAGTGAGCTTTTGAATCTCCTTTTTCATTTGGCTAATTCTGCTTTTGAAAGCATTCTTCTCCTCATTGGCTTTTTGAGCCTCTTTTGCCAATTGAGTTAGCCTATTTTTCAAGGTGTCAATTTCTTCAACATTTTTTTGGGTCTCCTTTAGCAAGGTGTTGACCTGCTTTTCATGCTATTCTTGCATCTCTCTCATTTCTCTTCCCAGTTTTTCCTCCACCTCTCTAACTTGATTTTCAAAATTCTTTTTGATCTCTTCCATGGCCTGAGCCCATTGGGTGGGCTGGGACACAGAAGCCTTGATTTCTGTGTCTTTGCCTGATGGTAAGCATTGTTCTTCCTCATCAGAAAGCAAGGGAGGAAATGCCTGTTCTCCAAGAAAGTAGCCTTCAATAGTCTTATTTCTTTTCCCTTTTCTGGGCATTTTCCCAGCCAGTGACTTGAGCTCTGAATATTCTCCTCACACCCACCTCACCTCTGGATCCTCCCAGCCAGCGTTTGGGGACTGAGATTCAAATGCTGCTTCCAGCCTTAGGGCTTTTGGCGGGGGCAGGGCTGCTATTCAGTATGAGATTATGTTCAGGTGGTCAGGTCAGGGCAGGGCTGCCTCTCAGGCTCAGTTCCCTCAGGGGGTTTATGCACAGACCTTCCACAATGGATTCAGGCTCCTGACTGCTTGGGGAGCCCCTGTCTGCAGCCGCCTCTCAGCTTCTACCTCCCGGGGGGGGGGGCCCGAATCATGGGGGCACCCCACTCCCCTCTCGACCCGCTAAAGAGACTGTGTCACCATCCCCCGTCACCTGTGGGTGGAGGGACTTGTGTTGCCGCTAGACATCACGTCCCTGAAGCCTGCTCGGGTCTGTTTCTCTTGGTGCTGTGGCCGCAGCAGGTCTGGGCTGGGCTGGGCTCCGCGTCTGCAGTGCGACGGACCTTTTGCGAGAGGTTTGCAGGTCCCTCTGGAACAGAAATCTCCCTCGCTCCAATATTCCGTGGCCTCTGGGTGCAGAATTCGCCATGAGTTACTCCCCTGTAGTCGTTCTATGGGTTGTGGGTTCGGAGCTATGTGTATGCGCGTCTTTCTACTCTGCCATCTTGACTCTGCCTGTTGTAAACTTCTTCCTGGATCTGCCACGACTGCTCTCATAATCACTGTTTCACTGCATATTCAAAGCCCCAGTTCTACCATGAGCATAATAATTATGTATTAATATACATTAATGCACATACCATAGATTGATAGAATTAATATCTTATATGCATACATATTCACATACTTTACACCTATTAACGTAATTAATTCATTGAATTAATATCCATTTCTAGCATATTGAGTAAGTAAGTCTTAGATGGATAATTTGGGGGAGGGAAATGGGATAGGGAAAGCAGTAATTGGTTGAGAGAATATGGGGAGAGACAGATTTTGGGAATGGCATGTTGAACTAGTGAAAGGATGATATGATCTCTTTAGCTTTTCAGGAGGTGTGAAAACAACAGAAATCATCTCAGAAGCTGCCCCTTGAAGGTCTTGAGTAGTGGTGACCCAACATATCAGTGTGTCTCAGAGCAAGTTCCTCATCATCATGAACATGGGGAATCATGGAATCTCAAAGTCATGTAGAGAAGCTCTCTTAGGTGCAGAGCTGTTAAGTGACAAACCCAGCAGAAATATGTTTATGGCCTTCAAAGTTGGAGAAGCTAGGAACTTCATCATCTACTACATCTTAGCAGGACAGATTCTCAGGAAAGAAGGAGCATGGCCACAGATTATCTGACTAGAATGAAATCTCATGAGCATTGTGTGAAGGAGTCAAACCCCTAACTAGGAAGGGTCTGTGGGAAAAAAAAAAAACAACAAAAAACTAGGGCTAGGATTACTGGCATTGCTCTGTGGAAAGAATGTTGACATGATCAGGCTACACAAAACAATCAAATTTTCCATTTGAGTTTTTATTTGAGGATAAAATTGAACCATAAGACAAGTTGAGTTGAACCTGGGTAACAAGAATGCTTATTATCAGAGTAGGAAAGTAAATGTGATAACTTTCTAGGGGTATAGTGCATAAATCATCCACATCTCTTCAGTCATCATGAGTTCTTCAACCATCAGATGGATTCATATAGTTGAATTTAAAGACAGTGAGCATCAGTGCCTCGAGGGTCCAGAAAAATCTCTGGTAAGAAACTGTGCTGCTGGGTTCCAGGCATCCAGGTAAGCCCATGCAAAGATGGAAAGGAAGGAGCTGCTCTTTAATTCTGATGAATCAAAGTTGAAATCTGAATTTCAGAGCAGGTGGGGAAACATGGCTTGATGACAGTGAAAGACATACTGGAAGATGATATTTCAGATGCAGATAGTTGTTCAATTATCTAAAGGGTGGAGGGGAATCCCAGAGTTTCAATTTCTTTCATTGGCTAAAAAGAAAACCTTACTAGAATTTACAACACCATTCTGTTTATTTTCATATCTGGTGCTTCATTGGGCCAATCCAACCTCTCTCCAGGAGTTATGTGTGTCTTACCATAAGTGAACCTATGGTTTTAAATGCATATGATGAGAGAGGACCCATTCCCCAGGAAACAGGCAAAGCTTGTGACAGGCATATTTTCATTCTCATTTCCCCAACTCTCATCAGTCTCCTTAAACCTTGGACTGTGTAGGTGCTCAGCAAATTTTGAGCACCTACATTTGAAATGATTTGAATTGAATTGAATTTGTGGAATCAACGCTGTAATAGCATGTTTTCTTTTGTGCGTTTCATTCTATGCTCTCCTTGAAATGTTCTCCTTATCTGAAATGAGCCATAGTTCTTGATGATTTAAGAGAATCAGAGAATGTTCAGGGACATTTATTTAGGCAGTTTCTCAGTCCAGCTGTGCCAGGCATTTGTTTATCCAAGTTCAAGTGATTTTCCTAGAAACTCCACTGAGGCTTCCCATTGAGTGAAGAAGACTCCTTCATCCCTTTCTCAAAGTCTTCATGAATTGCAAAATGGTTAAGTGGCTATTCTATTAGTCACCCTTCCTAATATGAGTGAATTTTACTAGAACAATTCCTGTGTAGACAGTGGTTATCAGGTTAATTTCCTGGTAGGCTTCAGACTGAAAGGCACCAGAGATTCATGACACATTGCTAGGCAAAGTAGATATACGTATGGATATGAGTGTGTGTGTGTATTTGTTTTCATATTTTCATATATAAAACTTCTTTATTCAGAGCAAACATTTCACTAGTTTTACTACTAAATCAAACTTTTCTTTGTGATATAATGCAGAGTTTTCATCTTACATCTTTACCTCCCTTTATGTTATAAAGTTTTTGTTTGTTTGTTTCAAAACCATATGACTGCTTTAGTGATGGAATGGGAAAGATGCTAATAATCTCGTATCAATATGGACTGTAGGCTCTGGGTTCCCTCTCCCAGCCCCATTTGAGCTAGCAGTCTGGTACCCCAAACTTGATTACTTCTCTTCTCATAGTATTAGGAACAATCTGGAGGGACTCAGCCATGCCCCCATCATGTGTGCACCCCTACTCTCAAACCTCTAACCAGTCAACATCTTCCTAAAGTCAATTAATCAACATAAATCAATTCCCTATTACAAAAGAATATTTGATAAGAAGATGCAGAAAGGATAAAAGGAAAACAACTTCCTAAGCTGGGAGTACCATCTCCTTTACATACCTTGGTCTATATGGAGAATCTCTTACAATTAAGTTGGTTGACATAAAACACAAAACAGTCTTCTTGCCAAGTTCCCTTCTGCATGTGGCATGGCCAATGGACCAGTTGCCCTATTGTTTGTAGGACACATTACTTTGGCTATCAGAACGATTTACTGTCAAATGTCTGAGTCATACGAATCACTCTTGTGCCCTAGTGCCTCACAGGACTTAGTGGCTATGGCTAACAGTGGACTCTGTTACTGATTCCAGTTATAGGACCTTGGATGGCTTTCCTGACTCTATAAAGTGCCCAAGGCCAAAACCTGATCAGCTGCATCTCTGATATTCATTTACCTAAAATCAAGAAATTCAAGGTATCAAACAGTGATTAAGTGCCTACCATAAAAGAAGAAATAGAGACAAAAGAAGTAAAGATGCTATTCATTCACAAACCTATGACTACCTACCTATGGACCTCCTTTTCCCTTTTCTACCTTGGACCTTACTTAAAAGGGGGAGGCAGGGAGGGAGGGAGGAGGAGAGGGAGAGAGAATAAGAAGGAACAGGAGGATGAGGGGGAAAAACTATAGATCTTGATGATTTAAGAGAATCAGAGAATGTTCAGGGACATTTACCTAGGAGGAAGAAGAGGAGAAGACAGAGACAGACATACAAACACCCAAAGACGGAGCCAGAGAAGGAAAGAGATACAGAAACTAAAAGACTGAGGGGGAGAGATATCCTCCATTCAAACCTTCTGTATGCACACCCAGTTGTAGCTCAGCAGCCAGAGAAATCTTTTTTTAAAGCCCACAGTAAGCTACCAGGAAAGAGTTAGATTATACCTGAAGACAAAAGGAAAAGGCCTCTTCCTCCTACATTGCTGTGAGCTAGCAATCAAGCCTCCCTAGAGAATGTGTTCTGCCTGTTGGACAGAGAGTATTGTTTTTGCTCTAAGGACTGGGTCCTCATTGACCTGAACTGCCATTATACATAGAAGGAGGTAATTTGACTTCCTTATTACAATACAGTGCCCTCAGTGATCACCCCTAGATTGTGTAGCTCTATGTTCAGGAGGAAAGTAGAATCCAAAGGAAAAGAGATGATCTCCATGGAACTTCTCTTGGCTGTGCCAATCTGTGCTCAGTCTTGACCTTCTGGAGAACTTCAGCAGCTTTGTGACATCTGTGTGTGTGTGTGTGTGTGTGTGTGTGTGTGTTTGTGTGTCTGTGTGTAGGTAAAAATTTTTGAGTGGCACCACATTTATTGCTAATTAAGTATAAACTTTCAAAGTTATTGCAGATCTTAATATATTTATCACAAGTGAATTTATTTTTATTCAGAAACAGGTGTCATTTTAATACACAAGTCAGAGTTTCTGGGAATAATCAAGTGAAGCTTTGCAAGTGCTGTACTTTAAACAAATCATCAGAGTAATAAAGATGCACACCTTGCATCCGCCTGCTCTGCGCTAACAGAGCCCAGCTCTTCCTGGCTGCCTGCCTTGAACACGCCAAATTCCTCCATCAAACTGCTCGGTCAAAAACTAAAAGAATTCACCTGAATTACAATTGTAAAAAAATGTTGGCTTTGATAAATCCTATGCTAAACACATGAGTCTCTGGCCTCCCCACCCTGAGAAGTGTGAAGAAGTGAAAAGAGTTCCTCAGATAGATTCCTGTGGTACTCAACGTTAATCTCAGTCATTAAGAACCTTTAAGGTTGATTGTTACATTTTCCAGTGTATCAGATCCCCCTATGAAAGAACTATCTTTATGCTAATCAGTTGTCAACAGTCATTTATTAAAAGTTTGCTAAGGACCAAGGACGGTAACCACAATCTCTAACCATGCTAATAAAAACAATTATGGATGTGGCAGATCTGTGCAGGGTGAGGAGAAGGTGGTGTCAAAGGAAGAACTTAGCAGGAGTGCGGCCTACAGAAGGTAGGATTTGAGCTGAGTCTTGAGGGAAGTCAAGAAACAAAGGTGGAAAGGGAGGGCATTGGAGGCACGAGGAACAGTCAATCCAAAGGCAGAGGCAAGAGATAGAGTGCAGTGTGTGAGGGACGAGAGGCCAGGGCCACTGGATTAAAGAGTATGTGGAGGGGATGAAGGTGGAAGAAAACTAGAAAGGTAGGAAGGGCTCAGATCTGGAAGGTTCTTCAGTGCCAGCCGTTGGACTTTATATTTGAGGTAAGTGGGAGCCACTGGAGTTCACTGAGGAACAGGTGAAGGAGGGAAAGGTGCACAGCATAGGAAGATCTACACTTTAGGAAAATGACTTTTGCAGCCAGATAAAGGATGGATTAAGGTGGGGACATATGAAGCAGGTAAAAGCCTACTGCAGTAATCCAGATGTAAAGGAACAAGAATCTACACTGAGATGAGGAATGAAGAGAAAAGGTTGTTGGGAAGGTAGAAATTAATTCTAAGTTTAGACTACACACTGGATTGTGAGGTGAGTGCTAGTGAGGAGTCAGGGCTAACACTGAGGGTGTGGGCTTGAGTGATGTGGAGATAGTGGAGACTTTGTTAGTAAGAAGGGAGTTTAGAAGAGGGTGGGGTTTGGGGAAAAATAGGCTGAGCTCCAACTTGGCATTTGGAGTTCAAGATGCCCACTGGAAATCCCTTTTCGAAACTGCTGGTTTTTTTCAAGACTCACTCAAAGCACCACCTTCTGCATGAGATCTTCCTTGTTCCTCCAGTGGTCAGTACTCCTTTCCCAAGGTTACTTTGTGACTGGAGTCTGTTGGATTTTGCATGCATTTATCTACTTGTCATTGGAATTTAAGCTCCTTGAGGTCAGGAACTATCACTTTTGGCTTTGTATGTGCAATGGTTAACAAAGTGCCCATTGCATGGTTGGCATTAAATAAATGCTTGTTGACTGACTGATTCAGATTATGGGTATCACCTGCCTATAACAAAACTATTTTGGGGGCTATTAACAGCGTAGGTGAGAAGAGATGATAATCTGAATTAGGACATTTTTAGCAGCCAAGGAAAGAAACAAGCAGATGTGATATGTTATGCAGGGCTATTTTATCTGATTTAGTAAATGATGAGAAATGAGGAGGAGTGGATGGGGAAAGTCATATATGACTTTTAGTTTCAAAAAAAAGGAAGATGGTGCGGCTTTAACAATAACAGAGAAGTTAAGAGGAGTGGAAAGTTTAGGGGAGAAGACAGCACTTGGTGCATACTGAGTCAGTGGTGCTAATGAGACCACTAAACCATGAGCCATGAAAGTTTATTAAATGCTTACTATGAGCCAGGCATTGTTCTGACCCTCAGGTGTTAATACAAAATGGCACAACCTCTGAAGGAGTTCCCAATCTATTGGGTAAGACGATGTGTGCATAGTCAAAAAATATGAGCATAAACATGAAGAGAATAGATGATAAATAGACCAACAGATGGATAAATAAATAAGGAAAAGAATGAATGAGTGCAAGGTAGGCAAGGATAACGTCATTAGGGAGGGAGAGACCTAGAAATTGGGGAAGGTCAGGAATGGCTTCATCCGGAAGGTAGTGCCTGAGATGTAGCTTGAAGGAAGAACTTTCACCTTCCTGGGAGAGTTGTGGAGCAGCAAGTCTGAGAGGTTATCCCGGAGCTTCATCCTATGAGTTTGGGAGGGGAAGTTTCTATCATCTCCATCCAAGAACATGGATAAGATCATCAAGGAAAGTGGTGTAGACAAAAGATATGATGGATAGGGAAAGAATCTGGGGAGGAAGTCAGACAAGTAAAGAAGCAAAAAGCAGTCATAAAGGTAGAAAGACAACTATGAGTGGGATTTCATGGAAGAACAGGGAGCAGATGGCATCAAAGGTGAGGTGGTTGTGACACGGAGATGAGGAGAAGCTCGGGCCACATTTCCAGTGTTCCAGCAGAAAGTTAGGTCAGCTGTAAGGGCTCATGGATGAGGGTGGTGAACTAATGGAGGTGCTAAGTTTCGAAGCTCTGCTCTAAGCAGTGGTCATCACAATAGTAATGTCATTTTAGTGGAATGAACTGTTTGTAGAATTTAAGTAAGTTTTGTAGTAGTTTAAAATAATATTTATCAATTAATAGTATTAATTAATAAAATTGATTAAGCAATATTAATACTTTTGGCATCTCCAGCAAATGCAGAATAATATATGGATGACCTTTGTCTAGAAGACCTGGGTTCAAGTCATGTCCCTACATAGACTGACTGTGTGATCCCAAGAAAGTCTTTTCCCCTCCCAATGTCCCCAGGTAACTTTCTAGATGTGAAAACACCTGAGGAGATTACATACAGCCAGGAGAACCTGCTACTGCCAGGCACGGAGTTGAAGAACAGGACCAGAGAAGGAAGGGCAGAGCTAGAGGTGGCCAGTGGTGACCTAAGAGCTATGCAACTCCAGGAAGATATTGTAAGAAGCCTCTGATTGGCTAATCTGAAAGAGTCATTTGCCAGACCTGCTTCCAGTTCTCTTGTTTCCTTCTCTGTCTGTTGCTGCCTGTTCTTTAGGATGAAAAAAGAAAAAAGACAGTACCTCCTTAAAGAGCATGGAGTCTTAGCTCTTTGAAATGTAATTTCATGTGAAAAAAAAAATAACCCAGAGAAGAGAAGTAAAAAGACAAGGGCTGCTCATGTATGTTCTTACGTCCCGTGGCTTCTTCTTTGACCCTGCAGAGGTTGTTACTTACTTTCCTTGCTACAAAAATCTCTTCTGAAAGTGTTCTGTACTCTTTAAAAGTAGTAAAGCACATTAATCAATTCCTCTTTGCCTGGCTTGAAATAAATGGTCTCTCGGAGTTCTGAAAGGGATACCAAGGTCACATTCACAGAGGCTGACAGCTAATGCCCTGGTGTCACTTCATTCCTCCTGTCTCTAACAATGGTCCCAAACGATGGTCATCATCTCGGTGAGCATTGCTATTGCTGTCACACACTAATAAAGATTTTGTGTAAGCCTTCTGTGTATGTCTGACCGATATGGTTCCCTGCTAGTTGTCTCCTGCAGGCATCTCTCCAGGTCTGCCAGGGTGAGAGTGGATAAATCTAAACACAGTCCCAATCGTTAACTGCTGATCAATGTGAGAACCAGGACAGGTGGCATCAATCTCCTCACTGAAGAAACACCAGCCCCCAGGGCTGAGGACAACATCCAGGGGCCGCAGACCGCGTTCTTTTTCAAGATGAGAGCCATAGCTTGGGCTAAATTTAGTCTGTGTGTTCAGTCCAAACCGACAGGCCCAGTTCCCCAAATCCAGCTGAAGAAACACCTTTTTTTCTTTTCTTTGCGGGAAAGTTTCAAACATTTTCCTGAACTCTCTTCATGTGTCCTCCTATGAATGTAAACATGAGTTGTGGCTATTATACTGCTTTTATTTGAATATGAATTGCCTTTACTATACCTTTGAAGCATTCACACAGGACAAGAACCCTAATATTTATATTTCACAGTAAATATTATGAGTCTTTCTCTCTTGGGGGAAGAAACTGTTTAGATAACCTGCTTTTCCCATAGAAAAGTGCTGCTGTTCAGTCTCACAGTACATCCTTGTTTCTCTCTCCCTAATGGAGATGTAGCATTTACTGGGAAAGTACAATAACTGTTCCTCCTAATCATGGCTACAGTCTTTTATTTTTTTTTCCCTTTTTCACAAAAGGGGGAACTTATGGAAGCTCTAAATAAATGATGATTGCCAAAGATCAGAGGAATTTTACATAAGACCAAAGCAATTTAATTTGGCGCTTTGATACTGGCTCCTACATAATTTAGCATGCTGGCAATGGTGACATCCTTCGAATCCCTAGTCACAGAATGGTCCTGCAGGGTGTTAGCACATGATTAACAAATGAACAGCTCAAGGCACACGTTCAACTTGGCAGTCTTTCTTTCTTCCTTTTTTTCTTTCTCTCTTTCTCTCTCTCCCTCCCTCCCTCCCTCTCTCCCTCCCTGCTTCCTTCCTTCCTTCCTTTCTCTCTCTCTCTCTCTCTCTCTCTCTCTCTCTCTCTCTTTCTCTCTCTCTCTCTTTCTCTCTCTCTTTTCATGGGAGAGAACAAAGTACTTTCTTTCTGGCAATTGATGATGTCCAAGTCTAGACACATGTACATATATGTACAATACACACATACATACGCAATACACATGTATTTATTCCTTTATTAAACTTTTTGCCAGAGACAGCACATCTGATATGTTCTTATTGAACAAGTCAGACACTAGAGGTAAGTTGAACAACAAAACACTGAGCATCTTATTCTTCCTTCATAAAGGTGAAGAAATTCCCAACTCCCCTCTAGAGACTGTTTTGCCCAATATTTGGACAAATGGGCCTTCTCATTCAATCATAAAAATGCTTGTGAGGACCAGGCAAGCCCTCTGGTGGCTCAGGGCTGGCTTTACTTGACTGTCTTGTAACTTTGGAGAACTGTAACAACCAAATCAGTGACCTCTACTGCTGGTGAATATCAGTAGCTTGCATGTTATTCATATATTGTCTCATTAATTCTGTAATGATCTGAGATGGTAATCACACAACCTGTTTATTGCTGAAGAAGGACCCGAGTTATGTTTTTTTTAACTGTCGTATGATAAGGGCTTCTGTTCTAGGAATGAGGAGCAATCTGGACAAAGGCATAAAGGTACAAAGTATAGTAGTGTGGCTCTTTTGTTACAGAAGTAACAGAAATTGAGAAAATTAAGTTAGGTCTAGATTGTGAAAGAACCTTAAATTTTAGCTAATGTGGCTTGTATCTCCATTTTTATCCTTGATTCCAGAGGGGAGTCACTGAGTAGTTAGTGAGGAGGGGTGAAATGATGCTTTTGGAACATAATTCTGTCAGTATGTGCAGGTTAGATTCAAGAGGAGAGAGAAGAGCAAGTAAGACAAGCAGGAGGTACTTGTCATGATCTAAAGAACCACTGGGTTTTGCCATCAGCTCTGCCACTGTGTCCCACAAATCTCCTGACCATTCCATCACCTTTGTTCTCATCTGTCCTTTTCCCAAGACCTGAATATGTTTAATTGTCCTTTCTGTTGATGCACCCTCGAGACCTGGGTGTCTTTCCCATCTGTCCTGCCCCTGAATCCGTGCATGTGTGTGCATACGTGCGCACACAAGTGTGTGTGTGTGCTCATGTGCATGCTGTCCCTTATTAGAATGTAAGCTCTTTGATTGTAAGGACTGTCTCACTTCTCTACTTGTTTTTGCAGCACATCTCATGATATTTGGAAAATAGTAAGCATTTAACAAATTATTTCATTCATCCATTGATTCATATTCCACATAGGTGGATGATGACCTCAGTTCATGTCACATAAGATCATATGAGAAATGATTGGTGGATGATTTGGAAGAAGAATTAACAAGATTTAGCCATTGATTGGCTATGGGAGGGAGACAGAGGAAAGATCAAGGATAATTCCATGTTGTGAAGCAGGGAGGGGTGGTGAGGTCCTCAAGAGAAACAGCAAACTGTGAAGAAAGAGCAGGTTTAGGGAGAGAATGCATGAGTTCCATTTTGAGAATATTGCATTTGAGATAGATACAGGGTATTTAGGTGGAGATGTCTAGCAGAGATTTGTTAATAACAGATTGGAGCTCAGGAAAGTGACTATGGTTGGATATTTAACCTCGAGAGTCATCTCTGGCAAGATGGGGATTTAGGGACAGAATCATCATAGGGAAAAGAGTTAAAGATGGCTCGTTGTCAGCTATAGTTAAGTGGGGTATGGGTGAAACGGGTCTTTGGAATCCACTTGACCCTTTCCATCACTAGCCACTCAGGTATGGAATCTAGAATATAAATGATTACTATTTACCCAACAGGATGCCTTCTTTTCCAAATTGGTTTAAATAATGCATGAATACCTTGGTACTCTCTTCTCTCTAGGTTTTTGGGACACCACTCTTCCTTGGACCTCTTCTTACCTATCTGACTTATCCTTCTCAATCTGCTTTGATGGATCCTCATTGAAACCATTATGTCCTATTCTGAGCTCTCTTCTCTTCTCCCTCTATAAGACTTCAGCTTGGTGATCTCATCAGTTCTAATGGATTTAATTGTCAATCCTGCCTCACTGTCTCTTCTGATATCCAATCTGACATTTCCAACTGCCTTTCAAACATCAAACTAGATGTCGGGGAGGCATTTTAAAACAACTATATCCAAAATGGAGCTCATTATCTTTCCCTCAAGTTCTCCCTCACCTTCCACCTTCCCTATTACTGTTGAGGGCAACACCATCCTGTCAGTGCCTCACTACCTAGGAGTCATCCTGGGGTCCTTACTATCTCTCACCCCTCATATCCAAAGTGTGGCCAACTCCTGCCAACTCTACCTTTGTAGTGTCTCTCAAATACTTATCCTTCTCTCCTCTAATGCTGTCCCTACCTTGGACCAGGTGCTCATCATCTCATGCCTGGACTATTGTAAGAGTTGTTGGGGGGATCAGCCTGCTCCATATTTTTCCCCACTCTAATCCATCTTCCACTTAGTCACTAAAATGATTTTCCTGGACAAAGGTCCTCCCACGTTATTCCTCCTACCCCTGCCTTCCTCACAAACTCTGGTGGCTCCCTATCACCTTCAGGGTCAAAAACAAACTCTTCTGCTTGACCTTCAAAATCCTTCATAAGCTGTTCCTCTCCTACCAGTCCAATCTCCTTACTCCCTATTCTACATCATGTATTCTTTGATACAGTGACACTGCTTCCTAGCTGATCCATAAACCAAACACCCATTGCTCACATCTGGCCATATATTCTGGCTGTCCCCCTTGCCTGGAGCATTCTCCATTCCCATCTCTGTCTACTTCCTTCATTGGCTTCTTGAAATGCCATTGAATATCGCTTCTTGTCCAGGAAGCTTTCCTCATCCCCTGCTTGTTCTAGTGTGTCCTCCCTGTTAGTCATCTCCTATTTATCCTGTGTATAGCTTGTTTGTTTGTCGATATTGGTTTGTGGACATTTGTTTGTTTATTGTATCTTCCACTAGATTGTGAGCACTTTGTGGACAGGGATTGTCTTTCACCTCTTTCTCTATCCCTTGGACTTGGCATAGTGCCTAGAACACAGTAGGTGCTTAATAAATGTTTATTTACTGATTGATCAATATGTGAACTAGCAACTGTTTAGACGCAAAGAGTTTCGGATAAATCAAGTTCAGTAAATCCAACAAACCTTTGTTAAGTATCTGCTATTGCAAGAAACTGTTCAGCATTCTAGATACAAAAGGAAAAATTGTCTCTACTCTCAGGGAACTTATATCCCACATACATATGCATATGTATATATATATATGTATATATATATATATCATAAATATTTATATGTAGGTATGGGTGTATATATATTAAAATATATACATATATGAATATACATTAATTTCTGAAGTTACTACTGGGAGGTAGGCACCATGTGACACTCTGAAGATATAAAGACAAAAGTGCAAGCATCCCTGTCCTTAATGGGCTTATTTTCTATAAATGGAGGAAGTGATTGTTATGTGTAAGAACTTACAACTTGGGCTGGAGGGCAGATGTAAGATTTCAGACATGTCTGGCACATTGCAGATGCTCAACAAATATGCTTCTTGATGACATAATTGGTGGATAAGAAGATGGGATTCAAACACACATTAATTTGCACTGATTGCTTGCCCAGATCATACCCTTCATATATGAGTAGCTATGTGGTACCGTGGACACAGCACTAGGCCTGGTGTCAGGAAAACATGAGTTTAAATCCAGCCTTTGACATGTATTAGCTTTGTGACCCTGGGCAAGTCACTTGACTTCTTTCTGCCTGTTTTCTCATCTCTAAAATGGAGATAGTAATAGCACCTTCGTCCTAGGGTTCTTGTGATGATCAAATGAGATAATAGTTATAACACTCAACACAGTTCCTGGAATACAGGAAACACTATATGAATGTTAGCTGTCATCATCATCATCCTCATGGGAATCAGCAGCAGCATATGGGCAGCTGGTGGTGAAATGGATAGAACTGAACTTGGATTCAGGAAGACCTGAGATGGAATCCCACCCTGGACACCTACTAGCTGTGTGAGCCTGAACCTCAGTGGTAATAACACCTCCTGCTTTACAGAATTGTGGGGAGCATTAGCTGAGACAACCTACATAAAGCACCACTCAGCTTTAAAGCTCTCTACAAATGTTATTATCATTACTTAAAAAAAATAGTCTTCAAAATTAAAAAAAAATGCTCTTTCTCCTTGAACAAGAAAGATTCGTGGTATTTATAGATAGATGGTGCTTATCACTTTGGTCAGGTACAAAGTATTGTGGGTAGTTTATAGGCATTTTATGTACACTACCAGTTTATTGTCTGATGGGAAAATCAATGGTTCCTCATAAAGGAAGTTACTTAAGGTGGAAGCTCATGGGATCTCTTAGGAAGAACTTACAAGCTCAGGGGCTAAACTGTCTGGCAGGAAGCACTGCCAATGCCATCCCAAACCAGAGAAACAGCAAAGAGCTCTCCATCCCCTTTCTCTCACCACTTCAAAGCCCATAAAAGGAATGATGATTTAGTTTAGAGAAAGTTACAACTCTCTCTCTGTCTCTCTCTCTCTCTGTCTCTCTCTCTCTCTGTCTCTCTCTCTCTCTGTCTCTCTGTCTCTCTGTCTCTCTCTCTCTCTCTCTCTCTCTCTCTCTCTCTTTCTCTCCCTCTCTCCCTCTCTCCCTCTCCCTCCATCCCTCCTCCCTCTTCTCCTTCTTCTTCCTCCTTCATTCTCCTGGCTGTCATCCATTCACACAGTCATAATTGCTAACATCCACCACTTTTCCTTTCTTTTGTAGCTCTGGTCTCTGTTTCCATTAGTACTTTTAAAATATGGTATACCATCTTGTAAGAACTTAGACATTTCCCTTGACCTTGAAAGTGTGTTCAACATTTATTTTTGTACTACTTGAAAAACTTTGGATGAGTGACAAAAATTTTTAAGATGTCTAGACCATGCTCTGAAATATATGTATCCACCTTGTTCCCTAAGAAATATTCTAAGACCGAATCTTGTGATTTTTTTTTTAAATTAAATTCTAAAGCATGGAATAAAAGTCTATGTATACACTCTCCTGTCCCACTAAGTCAGGGGTGTGGAGCCTATGGCCTCCAGGCCAAATGTGACCCTTTCTGTCCTCAGGTATGACCCTTTGACTGAATCCACACTCCACAGAACAAATACCCCCTGATTCTTTAATTTGAAAACAGAATGTTGACCCTTTTGCTCTAATTCAGTGTTCCAATTAATATCACCTGCCCGATACTGTTGACCGGATTTCACATCATTCATGTTCGTGGGAAGAAACCATGAAAGGGATAAGAGATCAGCCCATAAGAAAAGAACCCGTGATTTGACTTTGGGATACATTTTTTCAGTAGATGGACCTTCTTGGCCATCCCTTATTGAGGACAAAATTAAGAGTGAATTTCCCTTTTGAGGGAGAAGCACATACTAGGGGGTGTCCAAAGGAAAAATCATCTTTACTTCCTCCCTACAAGCTCAATTATCTATTTTCTGCCAACTCCAAGTCCATGTGTCTTTAAAGAAGCATCTTTCATGTGGCCTGGGGATTCTGTAAAAATCCAAAACATAATCAGTTACCAATGAAGTCTGTTCGAGGGACACTTTTGGGTTTTCCTTAAAGAAAGTCATTGTTGATGTTTCTGTTCAGCTGTTTTCCGTCATCGGACAGTTCACGGCGACATATGAGGTTTCTTGGCAAAAATCTTGGAATGGCTTGTCATTTCCTTCTCCACCTCATTTTACAGATGAGGAAACTGAGGCAACAATGGTTAAGTGACTTGTCCAGTGTCACATGGCCAGATTTCAACTCATGAAGATGTCTGCAAAGGTGACTCCAGGCCAGGCTCTCTATCCATTGCATCATCTAGCTGCACTTAAAGAAAATAAGGGGCACTAAATCAAAGAACAAATTAGTATCTAGATAAGTATTAGAAATCTAATTCTGTATTTAAATTTGCTATACCCCTAAGTAAAACTTGAGAAAGTCGATTGAATTTAGTAAATAGGAATACTGTAGCTACTACCTGGTCAGATCTTAACACGTCCTTCACTTCTTTGGTATTTTCTTTTTCTTTATACTTTCTCCTTCTCTTATTCCTTCTTTTTTCCCTTTCCACCTTGCTCCTTTCCTTTTCCCTTTCTTCCTTTCTTACTCCCTCCTTTTTTCTCCCTCTTTCCTTCCCTTCCTTTTCCCTTCCTCTTCTTCCATCCTCCTTCTTTCCTTTTCCCTTTCTCCCTTTCCTCTTTCTACCTTGTTTCCCCTTCCCTTCCTTTCTCCCTTCTTTCTTTCCTTCATCTCTTCTTTCTTTCTTTACTTCCTCCCACCCTCCTTGCTTCCTTCCTTCTTTTCCTTTCCTCTTTGTTCTTCCCTCCCTCCCTCCCTCCCTCCCTTCCTTCCTTCCTTCCTTCCTTCCTTCCTTCCTTCCTTCCTTCCTTCCTTCCTTCCTTCCTTCCTTACTTCTTTATAGTTTATAGTGGGAGTTTCCAGCACTCCCTTGAGCTTTAAAGAGCTTTGTAATGGATTTTTACAGATAAATTTTCTGAAAGCTTCCCAAAGCACACCTGCAAAATTTGTCCAGATAAAAACATGCTTTTGCCAATGGGAAAATATTGCACAGGTCAAATTTGTGTGCTCAGAAGAAGCCCAAAGGCACGTTCCTCTGAGAGTGGACGGATTCTGTTCTCAGGGGATGGAATGTGTTGCTTAATTCTTGTTGGGGAGACAGAATCCATTTTGGGGGGAGCTGAAAGGACAATTAGCTGTCGTCGCAAGTTCACTGTGAGCCGCAATTGAATACTTGCCTTTGCTTTTGATTAGTACAGAAAAAATATCTCTCAGACTATGGAGATAAATATCTTATTGAGGGAAAATACAGGGTCCTTTGGCCTCAGAGCAGGGCATCCTTCCTGGACTGTATCAAAGTATCAACACTGGGCCAAGAAAAAGACCCTTGGTTTACTCTTAGGGACCCTACTACTAGTTCAGGAGTCTCAATTCTTTTCTACCAAATGGAAAAGGCACATGAACTTTGCCAAGAGACTGTGTGGGAGAGTATGACGAGGGTGGAGTCATAGGCAGAGATCACCTGGTTTTGGATCCCACTTTAGACGCTATCCTACCCATATGACCCCAGATCACAGAACATTTGACCTCTGTTTCTTTATTTGCAAATGGGAATGATGATATAGTAATGAAATAATTTATGCAAAGAGCTTTTCAAATCATAAAAGCTATAGGACTTTATCGCTTATAATTATTTCCATCTATATAGTATATGAATAATATAATAATGCTATTAATTTTGAATTATAAGCAACATGCATTATACATTTTGTTCATTACTATATTATTGTAATTTTATTGTCACTTTTTTGCAAGGGGTACACTCAAAGGCAATCCATCATTTACATGGGCTTCACTGGATTTTCAGCCACAAAGATGCAATCTTCCCTCTGCCCTAGATGGTTTTATCCTACAGAAAACTGACTATAACACCAACTGATGCTGAAGCCTTGCACCAGGAGTTATTCTAGAAGTACAGGGACACCATCTTCCAGGGTCAATAGCAGATGCAGACAATGTGAAAACAAACATCAGAAGTGAGGCAAGTACTGCAATGGAAGCCCAGGGAGCTACCACAAAGCTGAAGTAAATGGAAATGCCAAGGGGATGGCTAGTGGGCCATCCCTTAAGTCCTTTCTGATCAGCTCCTAGTGCAACTCTCTTGGCTTTGTTCTGGTAGCCTCAACCACTGTGTCTTCTCCTCCTTCCCCCATTTTCTCCCCATCCTCCTGTCCATCAGAGCTGCCCAGGTCTTCTTCTCAGCCCAGGGATTTGGTACCCTCCTCACAAATATAAAAATTCAGAACCATAGGCCACTGATCTCCCCAGAGCATCCCTTACCACCATGAGAACATGAGATCATGTTTAGAGCTTTAAAACCCTATGGCAATGGTCACCTTTATATTTCTTTCAAGGTTACCCTCATTTTTGAATCAAAGCTGCCTTCTGCTTGTCCATCCAACCACATACAAAGCAGTAATTTGCCTTGCTTCACCTTCCATCACCTTGGGGAGAAGAAAGCTATTATTTAGGTCAGCTGACAACATATCAGTCTCTCGGCTTTCATCCCAAAGAACAATCACTCCAGCAGGTGGCCACAGGAAAGGTACCTCCTTCTCACCCAGGGAACTGATAGCATGTCTCAGTGCTAGCTTTGGGTTCTCATTCAAGCTTCTCATTTATTTCATATTTCTTTACATGTGGAATGTAGGAACCTTCTACAAACAGCTCTCTGTTCTCAACCCACTGAGCCTCACCCAAGTGTTCTTTACCCATTTTCCTCCTCAGGTATCTGGTTTTCTTCCTATGAATTCTAAATATGCAACACTACACCAACATCCCTATTAACTACCACAAATCAGAGCCATGCCCCAGTCATGAGTTTGATTTCTCCTACCTCATAGCTAACGTAGCCTATTGTGGTCTGTGAGTAAGGCTTCTGAATTCATCTTTCTTGTTAGCCATTGTTTTTGTGTTCATTGTGCACATCTGTGCCTACAGTTTTGAGGGCATCCTTGTCATGGCAATTTCCTCCTATGACTCTCCTGTGCTTTCTTACTCCTTTTACCCATTGTTCTCTGTGGTTCTTGGCTTGTCACCTCTGACTGGGATGGATTCTCCATCCCTGTCCCTCTTCAGTTGAAAACCCTCTACTAAATTCATAGCATCCCAGAAATATGGACAAATAGGAAGGAAGAAAGAAATGGAGGGAGCAAGAAAAAGAGGGGAAGACAATGACAGAGATAGAAAAATGAAAAGTCAGTTTTTTAAAAATGTAATCTGTGATTTAGTCAGTTTTTGGAGCTCCTGATGAGGAAATTCGCATTCATATTCTCTCTCCTCACTCTCTCTCACTCTCTTTCTCTCCCCCTCTCTCCCCCTCTCCCTCTTTATGTCTCTGTCTCATTTTCAGTGGGAAAGTTTATTCACTGTCTAGTTTGTTTGCTAAATTCTGATCTATGTAACTTGCACCTGTTTTTGCTCATTCTGTTATCTTTGGAGGAAAATGGAAAAAGAGGCCAAATAGTGGAGATGCAACTTAATTTAATTCAACTTATTTGAAACAATAACTTCAACAAACTGTCGGAAGCAAATGAAAATATATGCAAAGACAGTACTATGTTATTGTTGACAAACTGCTTTGAAAGATGCAAGAAATATGACCATACATGATCTGCAAAGATTAATGATGATGCTCCACCTTCTGATAGAGAACTAGTGAGGTGATAGATTTGGGTGCATAAGACACAGAAGTATATGTGCATACATGCATATGTATATACATGCATGTACACATATGTGTACATATACGTACACACATATGTAGCAAATGTGGAATGTTGCGTGTACTTTCAGATAAGATCACTTCATGGTCAATTTTCCTTCCTTGTATGACTTTTTTTAAATTTGTGAGAAACCTCCCATAGAAAGGAGATAATCTGGAAATGTTTTTAATATAAAAATAAAATATGTCAATGAACCTTAAGAAAGTGAAATGGAACCTATTTTTTACGTTTGACATACTCATCTTGCATTGCCTCTCCTTTCGTCTTGTTTCCCTGCACATTTAGTTGCCCACTGATAAAGGTAAATCTTCTAGCAGATTGTGAAAGGAGCAAGGATAGACAGGGTTTGAAACTAGCTATAGCTTTAGTACCCTATCTGCTCTTTATGTGTGAGCATGCTTTGGGAGTTTAGGTCAGATTTCAGTGGCCACATTGGCGAGGAATGAATGATATCCCTCATCCCACCCATTCCACAAGGCTGTGGAGGGCATCAAATACTAAGTAAAAAAGTATAGTTTGGAGATTGAAGGGTTATACAAATGCTAGGTATTAGTAATGGTGTGTGTGTGTGTGTGTGTGTGTGTGTGTGTGTGTGTGTGTGTGTGTAAAGAGTGCAGGATGCACATTAGACAAAATAGGGCCTATTTTTTTTTTATTTGTTTTCAGTGTTCTACAATCACTTCCATATATTCTTAGATTTTTCCCCTCCCTCTCCCCCCTTCCCCCCTACCTCCCTACTTCCTCCCTGAGACGGCATACAGTTTTACATAGGTTCTACACATACATTCCTATTAAATATATTTTCACCTTAGTCATGCTGCATAGAAGAATTAAAATGAATGGGAGAAATAATAAAACAAACCAAAGTATAATACAAAAGAAAATGATCTGCTTCATTCTGGGATCAAATTTCATAGTTCTTTCCATGGATGTGGAAGGCATTTTTCCTTAAGAGACCATTGGGAATTATTTAAGTCCTTGCATTGCAATGAAGTACTAAGTCTACCAGAAGTATTCCTGGCACACTATGGTTGTTGCTATGTACAAAGTTCTCCTGGTTCTGCTTCTTTCACTCAGCATCAGTTCACATAAGTCATTCCAGGCCTCTCTGAAGTCTGCCTGTTCATCATTTCTTATAGCACAATAGTATTCCATTACTTATTTTTACCACAGTTTATTCAGCCATTACCCAATTGATGAGCATCCCCTTGATTTCCAGTTTTTGAGAGAGCTGCTATAAATATTTTAGTACAAGTGGGATCCTTTCCCATTTTTATGATCTCTTGGGGATATAGTCCTAGAAGCAGTATTGCTGGGTCAAAAGGTATGCTTATTTTTGTAGCCCTTTGGGCATAGCTGCAAATTACTCTCCAGAATGGGTGGATCAGCTCACAACTCCACCAACAATACATTAGTGTTCCAACTCTCCCACATCTCCTCCAACATTTATCATCTTCCTGTTTTGTCATGTTAGCCAGTCTGATAGATGTGATGTGGTACCTCAGAGTTATTTTGATTTGCATCTGTCTAATCAACAGTGATTTAGAGAATTTTTTTCCTTTGATTATAGATAACTTTAAATTCTTCCTCTGAAAAATTCCCTGTTCATATCCTTTGACCATTTATCACTTGGGAAATGACTTGTATTCTTATGCAATTGACTCAGTTATCTATATATTTTAGAAATGAGGCCTTTATCACAGACCCTAGTTGCAAATATTCTTTCTCAGTTTTCTGTTTCCCTCCTAATCTTGGTTGCATTGGGTTTGTTTGTGCAAAACCTTTTCAGTTTAATGTAGTCAAAATTATCCATTTTGCATTTCATAATACTTTCTATCTCTTGTTTAGTCAAAAATTCTTCCCTTCTTCATAAATCTGACAAATACACTATGCATTGCTCCATTAATTTGTTTATAGTATCAATTTTTATACCTAGATCATGTATCCATTTGAACTTTATTCTTGTGTATGGTCTATGTGTATTGGTCTATGCCTAGTTTCTGCCACACTTTTATCCAGTTTTCCTAGCAATTTTTGTCAAACATTGACTTCTTATCAAACAATAGATTGCTTTATTCTTTGACTACTGTGTCTTGAGTACCTAACATATTCCACTAGTCTACCCTTCTGTTTCTTAGCTACTACCCAGTAGTTTTGATAATTGCTGCTTTATAATACAATTTGAGATCTGATAGAGCTAAACCACCGTTCTTAGCATTTCTTTTCATTAGTTCCCTTGATATTCTCGACCTTTTGTTCTTCCAGATGAATTTTGATATTATTTTTTCTAGCTCTACAAAATAATCATCTGATAGTCTGATTTGTATGGCGCTGAATAAGTAAATTAATTTAGGTAGAATTGTCATTTTTGTGATATGGTCTATTTTTAAAAAGATCATTTAAAATACAAGAAATTTTCTCAGAATAATTAGGGTCATAAGATAAAATACATTTTTGTGTGTTTTAAAAACTTCTTAATCAGACAGGGACTTCCATCTTTCTCATATAAAACAATCCTCTATGGATTTTACATCTCCAAGAAACAGACAGTTTGACAATAGCTTAACAGATCTTCAAACTGAAATGAAAATCGAGAAAGACAGGCCTTCATGACATCAAGCACATTGGAAGCTCTTAATAGGTCTTTTTTCAGTTGACTCCAGCAACCCACAAGTCTGGTGGGCAGGATTCTGTTTACACTCACTGCACACCTTCTCTGGCTTCCAATCCAGTGTTCAGAGCACATTTCTCCATCAGAGGGGCTGAGTATCCTTTTCGCCAATACTCTGATGAGTAGTTGCCCCACCCACAATACATAGAAGAGCCCCTGGCATTCTTTTTTTTGCCGGGTATGAGTGTTTCTTCCAGATTATGCTTCAGACAAAGTCATGTAGGATTAAGTAATTATGAAGAAACCAAACGGAAAAGTTCATGTCAAATGTCATATGGGTTTTTCTTTGTAAATTTTCAAAGAACCTTGTGTTGAATACATATTTTCTGCAAATTCATTGCACAAGCTCATTCCATCCACTTTTGCGGGATACTGAAGTTCCTGAGAACTCATGACAAGAACCCAGATTTCCGAGAGAAATGCAATTGTGACCGTGCTTTTTTTCATCATGACAATGTTTATATCCACCCAGCAACAGCTTCAAGAAATGAGGGAATTTCTGAGAATTTAAATAAAAGAAATAAAAAGGAAAGTACATTTTCCTGTTGTCTGTTAACAAAGTTTCAAACAGATTTTGTGACAGATATCAGGTGTGGAAGAGTGGGTGGGGTATTCAATAAGAATATCCCTTTCTAGATCCTGGAGAAAAGGACCTGGGGAATCTTTGCTTGTCATTTCTACAATTTGGAGCTCCCTCTCCACTCCAACCCCACCCCCGCCCCAGTTCTTATACCATGTTGATTTCAGAGTTCTTATTTGGTTATGTTAGACTGTATTATAACTCTAATTTTAGAATAGGTCAAGAACTCTGGCTAGGTGAATGTAATGTACCTTCGTCCACTACTCTTATCTTGATATTCTGACAGTACCTTCCTTTTTGGTCACAGGTATTTTGGTATGGCTTTCTCTAATTCCATAAAGCAACTCATCAGCATTTTGATTATCTTATTGTACTTGGATGACATTTATGTCATCATATAAGACAGAGAAGTTTGCAGAAGTTATCAAATATATAGATATGGCTCATTGGGTATACATGTGGATATTTCTGAAATATAGCCCACCCCTCTCCAGAGAAAAGTGGACCTTCTGCCTCAAGATAAGCCAGAGAAAGTCCTTAGCTAGGTATTGCTCCATAATGCATATAGGCCTGGAATTGTGTCTGTCTGCCCCCACACCCCCACCCCACTCTGAATATTGCTGGTCTAGGGATATGCTAGTTTCAGTAAGAAAGTCACTTCCCTGGTTGATGTTAAGGGGAGTACTTTTCCTTAGATATAACTCACTGGTTTAGCTCACTTCCACCAAATGCTGATTATATAAAAGACCAATACAAATAGTGAATATCAAGTAAATCTATTTATCCAAACCAAGAACAAACATTATCAGAGATATTACAGAGATTAGAATATACCAAAGAACATGAAAAGTAGATGCACTCTTTGGTTGGAAGTCATTTGAGATCTTGATTCAAAACAAGAAAGTAAATTTTATTCAAGGATGTATATTTTTCAGTCTCTAGAGAGACAAACTGGAAATCAAGGACATAGTAAAGAGCTAGTTTCCGCTTCATTGCTACAGTATCTCTATTCATACATGTCTCTCCTGTCTACAATGTATTCTGTTCACGTGGCTCTCCCTTAAAGAAACTTTGGAACCAAATCCATCCATTACACTGGCTCCAAGCATTGTCCACTTTGTAGATGAACCTGATACTTTGATTTTTTTCCTTTTTATTTTTTTATTAACACTTCTACCAAAGGTGGTCAAAGTGGTGAATTTCAAATCAGTCACACTGGCTATAATAATCAAAAGAACTGGAGATCATTTTAGATATTAGCAGGGAACCAGATGAGTGTGAACTGAATGACTATCAACAGTGATTCTAGTCACAGAATTTCAGTGTTTCAGAGCTGGGATTCAAGGGATATCTCAAGGCATGAAAATGTTAAGAAGTATCCCTCTCTGATGTTCCTTGACATTCAGACTCTTTCGGCATGAGAAAACTCCACGAGTCACCTAGTAAACATCCATAGCTTTTTTGAGAAAAAGGGTTGTAGAAGAGCTTAGTTTTATCAAATCTATGGTACATCTTGATTTTGAATGGTATGAAATTGAACATCAATATCCAACACTTTTCCATAGCATTCACTTTGTGCTATTCTTTTAGAATCATGGCTCACTTCATCTGATTTCCTTTTCCAAAAGTCATCCCATATTGGGACATTTCATTTATTATAGCAAATATATTTTGTCACCAATTTCGAGAATTTAAGTCTTTAGTTTGCCTTGTGATATTTGATTGGTTGGTTGTTGTCCTTCATTCTCGAAGAGGACCAAAATAACATCACCATGATATGGGTGATGTCTTTTGATTTATGCGTAAATTGGATTTAAGTGAGGCAGAGTTGCACAGTCATCAGCCTTACTCTCTCCTCCAGAGGCATCATAATCCAGTGGGAAGACAGAGTCAAGATGGCTGGCAAGTCAGGATGCAGTGGATAACCTTGACATCTTCCGTGTCCAAGCTCTAAGTGCTCCACGTCTCCTGCTTCATCTGCCTTCATGGCCGTTGGAACAAATAGTTCTCATCTACCCTTTCCACCAGAAGATGTCTTCCCCCTAACTCCCCAATGGGATGGAGAACCCTTGGTTACCCTCAACCTGGTTTGGCCCGTCTGCCAAAACATTTTGCCAGGGTGTGGCCACTGCGCATGCTGCAGCTTCTTGGAGCCACAGGTGAGAGTTGGGGGGAACAGGTAGACCCCAAGGGTGGAAAGGGCTCAGAAGCTATCACACAAAAGGTACTGGTCCTCCTTGAACAGAATTATGACATTTGATAGTATATGTGTGTGTGTGTTTGTCCTTTGTTGCCGAAGAAGACCATGCCATCAGAAAAATGATGACATGATTTGCAATTGACTTTGAGTGAGGCAGCGCTCTTCAGGTCACCAGCCTCACTTCTCCAGAGCCATCTGAATCCAGAGACCAGATATTCATCAGGATGACTGAAGATGACTCAGGATGAGGCAATTGGGGTTAAGTGACTTGCTCAAGGTCACACAGCTAGGGAGTGCCAAGTGTCTGAGGTGAGATTTGAACTCAGGTCCTCTTGACTCTTGCACTGGTACTCTATCCACTGCACCACTTAGCTGCCTGATATTTGATAGCATATCAAGGAATTTAAAAGAAACGAGGAAAGAAAAACAATAAAGATTTTAATATCTCATTCATGAAGTGGGCAGTACAAGAAATCCATGCTGGACTTGAACATCCTTTGAGCACTCCAAAAGTTATCTTGATAGTATAATGTATTACATTGATCCATACTGGTGGAGATAGCACACAATTATGACTTAGACAAGAAAAGAAAAGCCAGAGGGGTACAGATGGTGTTTTCATAGCATTTCTTCATTAAAAAGAACATATCTTATTTGTCTGTGTTTATAATTTTGCTTCCTTATCTTATTGCTGTAGTAAACACTTCTGAACTTTGTCTATTAATAGTTAAGAGAAGGAAAATTCTCACTTTACCCATGTGTGTACTGGAAAAGCTTCTACAATTTCTCTATTGCAAATAATACTACCAGTTAGTTGTAGATACTTGTTTTTGATTCTGTGAAAGTGAGGTCGCTCCATGGCCATGCTTTTTAGTGTTTCTAACCTAAATGGGTGCTCTATTTTCTGAGAGAATTTTTCTAAGTTCAATGAAATATTCATGCAGGGTTTTGTTGTTGGAGATTATAGTGGTGGTTTTATTTTTCTTGTTTATTTTGTTTTTGCAATGTTGACCCACTCATAATATTGGTATGAATTCAACTCAGTTATAATGAATGATTTTCTAGGTAAATTACTACGCTCTTATAAAGATTTAAAAAAAATGTACATATACACTGGTGAAATTGTTTAACAGTTATCACCTCAAAGTAGTTTGGAAGAATGTGATATCTTTTTTTCAAGAAGAATTTCTGTAGCATTTTGATCTTTAATATTTGATGGAATTAACTTGAAATTTTGTCTAATGGAGCATTCACCACCCTCACCCCCACACTCCACACCTTTAGCATGTTGTTAAGGGCTTTTTTTCTTTCTGAAATTGGATTAAGTTCTCAATTTCTGGTTATGGTAATTTATATATTAGACATACCATTAAATCTTTTGTTGTTTACGTATTTTTTAGCCTTTGATGGTCTTTGCCTTTTCTCTGTCTTTCAGACAAAATAAGAAGACTTTGCATTCTTTAAGACAAAGAAAATAACAAACCAAATGGACCCTCCCCACAAGACATTAATGAGCTTTTTAGCCCTAGCTACATAAAAACAAATATTTCATTTCTCATCCATTTCCTTTCATTTCTTGGCTAGTTTGGCAACTTATTTTTTTTATAATTCTGGTATTTATTTTCTTTTTCTCTAACAAGAATATCTTCTTTTTCATTTTTTTCTTCATTTCATGGTTGATTACAAAAATAAGACGATCAAAGTAAAGAGGACAAACAACATAGAAATTTTGATTCAAGTACTGGTTCTGCTTTATAATTGTTGTGTGAACTTAGGAGCATTGCTTACCCATCCAGTGCCCTATATATCCTTAAGAGTAAAAAGTGAAGAACAGGTTTGATTGACATCATTACATAGATGTTATTTCCTTCACATCAAATGTCTAGTCTAATAGGCATATATTCACATACATATACTCACTCAATGCATAGACATATTTTAATTTTCTCTCTTTTTCTTAATCAATTAAAAAATGTAAGATATGCTGTGTAGATTGTAAGTTAAAGCAAAAATAATAGAAACATAAATAATCATGTCAAAGATAATGATAACAATGAGATATGAGATAACATGTCAAAACTTATTCTACACAACTGAAGCAGTACAGAATCAATCAGGGGAAAAGGTAGCCTTCTACATACTTACATGAACAACATGGATGAAAGCATCATTTAATGAGGCATGCAATTACATAATGGAGAAAAAATGAAAGTGTCTACCTTAAGAAAAGAAGAAATCTTAATGATTTTAGGAGAAATTATATATATATATACACACACACACATACATATATATATATATATATTCCTTACTTCCATTTTTGCCTTATTTCATTGTTGATCAATTTTCATTATAATTTATTCATTTATTGTTTATGGCATTTATAGGATTTGTTCATTTTTTAAGACTTGTATTTGTTGAAGATTCCTTTGTGCCCTAATACCTTCTCAATCTTTAGAGAGGTACTGCAGGATGCTAAAAATTGTGTATTTTTCAACATTATATTTATTTTTAATTGAATTATTTTATTTGTTTTCAGTGTTTGACAATCACTTTAGTATATCTTAGATTTTTTCCACTCCCTCCCCCTTATTCCCCCCTCCCTCCCCACTCCCTCCCTGAGACAGCGTACAAACTTATATAGATTCTATACGTACATTCCTATTAAATACATGTTGCATAGAATAATTAAAATGAATGGGAGAAACCATAAAACAAAACATAATACAAAAAAAATTATCTGTTTCTCCCTGCAATCCAATTCCATAGTTCTTTCTCTGGATGTGGAAGGCGTTTTGCTTCAAGAGTTCATTGGAAATTTTTTAAGTCTATGCATTTCAATGAAGTACTAAATCTACCAGAAAAATTCTTCGCACACTGTGGTTGTTGCTGTGTACAAACTTCTCCTGGTTCTACTTCTTTCACTTAGCATCAGCTCACATATGTCTTTCCATACTTCTCTGAAGTCTTCCTCTTCATCATTTCTCATAGCACAGTAGTATTCCATTACATTCGTATACCACAACTTGTTCGGTCATTCCCCAATTGATGAGTATTCCCTTAATTTCTAGTTTTTGGCCACCACAAAGAGAGCCACTATAAATATTTTTGTACATGTGGGACCCTTTCCCATTTCTATTATCTCTTTAGGATAGAGTCCCAGAAGCGATATCACTGCGTCAAAGGGTAAGCATACTTTTGTAACCCTTTGGGCATAGTTCCAAATTGCTCTCCAGAATGATTAGATCAGTTCACAACTCCACCAAAATGAAGTAGTGTTCCAACTCTCCCACACCTTCTCCAACAGTTATCATCGTCCTGTTTTGTCATGTTAGCCAATCTGATAGGTGTGATGTGGTACCTTAGAGTTATTTTGATTTGCATCTCTCTAATCAATAGTGGTTTAGAGCATTTTTTCCTTTGATTATAGATAACTTTAATTTCTTCCTCTGAAAATTCCCTGTTCATATCCTTTGACCATTTATCACTTGGGAAATGACTTGTATTCTTATACAATTGACTCAGTTCTCTATATATTTTAGAAATGAGACCTTTATCACAGACACTAGTTGTAAAAATTCTTTCTCAGTTTTCTCTTTCCCTCTTAATCTTGGTTGCATTGGGTTTGTTTGTGCAAAACCTTTTCAATTTAATGTAATCCAAATTATCCATTTTGTACTTCATAATGTTCTCTACCTCTTATTGGGTCATAAATTTCTCCATCCTCCATAAATCTGACAAGTACACTATTCCTTGCTTCCCTAATTTGTTTATAGTATCAAACTTTATACTTAAATCATGTGTTCATTTGAACTTTATTCTTGTGTATGGTGTCAGGAATTGCTCTGTGCCCAGTTTCTATCACATTGTTATCCAGTTTTCCCAGAAATTTTTATCAGACAGTAAGTTCCTATCCCAGAAGCTGGGGTCCTTGGGCTTATCAAACAGTAGATTGCTATATTCTTTTTTTACATTAATTTATTTAACTTTTAACATTCATTTTCACAAAATTTTGGGTTCCAAATTTTCTCCCCATTTGTCCCCTCCCCCATCCCAAAACACCAAGCATTCTAATTGCCCCTATCACCAATCTGCCCTCTCTTCTATCATCCCTCCCTTCCCTTGTCCCCATCTTCTCTTTTGTCCTGTAGGGCCAGATAACTTTCTGTACCCCTTTGCCTGTATTTCTTATTTCCTAGTAGCAAGAACAGTACTCGACAGTTGTTCCTAAAACTTTGAGTTCCAACTTCTCTTCATCCCTCCCTCCCCACCCATTCCCTTTGGAAGGCAAGCAAATCAATATGGGCTATATCTGTGTAGTTTTGCAAGTGACTTCCATAATGGTCGTATTGTGTAAGACTGACTATATTTCCCTCTATCCTATCCTGCTCCCCATTGCTTCTATTCTCTCTTTTCATCCTGTCCCTACCCAAGAGTGTTGACTTCAAATTGCTCCCTCCTCCCATTGCCCTCCCTTCCATCCTTCCTCCCCCCCACCCTGCTTATCCCCTTCTCCCCCACTTTCCTGTATTGTAAGATAGGTTTTCATACCAAAATAAGTGTGCATTTTATTCCTTCCTTTAGTGGAATGTGATGAGAGTAAACTTCATGTTTTTCTCTCACTTCCCCTCTTTTTCCCTCCACTAAAAATCTTTTGATTGCCTCTTTTATGAGAGATAATTTGCCCCATTCCATTTCTCCCTTTCTCCTCCTGATATATTTCTCTCTCACCACTTAATTTCATTTTCTTAAGATATGATCCCATCCTATTCAATTCACTGTGTGCTCTCTGTCTCTCTCTGTGTGTGCGTGTGTGTGCGTGTGTGTGTGTGTGTGTGTGTGTATGTGTGTAATCCCACCCAGTACTCAGATACTGAAAAGTTTCAAGAGTTACAAATATTGTCTTTCCATGTAGGAATGTAAACAGTTCAACTTTAGTAAGCCCCTTATGACTTCTCTTTGCTGTTTACCTTTTCATGCTTCTCTTCATTCTTGTGTTTGAAAGTCATATTTTCTTCTCAGCTCTGGTCTTTTCATCAAGAATGCTTGAAAGTCCCCAATTTCATTGCAAGACCATTTTTTCCCCCTGAAGTATTATACTCAGTTTTGCTGGGTAGGTGATCCTTGGTTTTAGTCCTAGTTCCTTTGACTTCTGGAATATGCTATTCCATGCCCTTCAATCCCTTGATGTAGAAGCTGCTAGATCTTGTGTTATCCTGATTGTATTTCCACAATACTTGAAGTGTTTCTTTCTAGCTGCTTGCAATATTTTCTCCTTGACCAGGGAACTCTGAAATTTGGCCACAATGTTCCTAGGAGTTTCTCTTTTTGGATCTCTTTCAGGCGGTGATTGGTGGATTCCTTGAATACTTATTTTGCCCTCTGGTTCTAGAATCTCAGGGCAGTTTTTCTTGATAATTTCATGGAAGATGATGTCTAGGCTCTTTTTTTGATCATGGCTTTCAGGTAGGCCCATAATTTGTAAATTGTCTCTCCTGGATCTATTTTCCAGGTCAGCTGTTTTTCCCATGAGATATTTCACATTATCTTCCATTTTTTCATTCTTTTGGTTTTGTTTTGTGATTTCTTGGTTTCTCATAAAGTCATTAGCCTCCATCTGTTCCATTCTAATTTTGAAAGAACTATTTTCTTCAGTGAGCTTTTGAACCTCCTTTTCCATTTGGTTAATTCTGCTTTTGAAAGCATTCTTCTCCTCATTGGCTTTTTGAACCTCTTTTGCCAATTGAGTTAGCCTATTTTTCAAGGTGTTATTTTCTTCAGCATTTTTTTGGGTCTCCTTTAGCAAGGTGTTGACCTGCTTTTCATACTTTTCTTTCATCTCTCTCATTTATCTTCCCAGTTTTTCCTCCACCTCTCTTACTTGATTTTCAAAATCCTTTTTAAGCTCTTCCATGGCCTGAGCCCATGGTATATTTCTTTTGGATGTGTGGGATACAGAAGCGTTGACTTCTGTGTCTTTCCCTGATGGTAAGCATTGTTCTTCCTTACCCGAAAGGAAGGGATGAATTATCTGTTCACCAAGAAAGTAACCTTCTATAGTCTTATTTTTTTTTCCCTTTTCTGGACATTTTCCCAGCCAGTGACTTGACTTCTGAGTTTTCTTTCCACATCCAAAACGCCTCCAGATCTGCCCAGCCAGTGCTTGGGGTCTGAGATTCAAATGCTGCTTCCCAGCCTCAGGGCTTTGGGTGGAGGTGGGGCTGCTATTCAGTGTGAGATTAAGTTCAGGTGCTCAGGTGGGGGCAGGGCCACCACACAGGGCTCAATTCCCTCAGGGGTTTTATGAGGAGACCTTCAACAATGGATCCTGCCTCCTGTCTGCTTGGGGAGCCCCTGTCCATTGTTGCTCCCGCTGGTGCCTCCCGAGGGGACCTGAGTTATGGGGACACCCCACTCCCCTCTCGGCCAGCCAAAGAGACCCTCTCATCAACCTTTGTCACCTGTGGGTGGAGAGTCCTGTGCGGCCACTGGAGATTCTGTCCCTGAAGCCTGCTCAGATATGCTCCTCGCGGCACCACACAGCCAAAGCAGGGCTAGGCTCTGCTCGGGGTCCAGTGCTTGACAGACCTTTCACATCAGGTTTTCAGGTCTGTCTTGAACAGAAATCTCCTCCACTCTGTTGTTCTGTGGCTTCTGCTGCTCCAGAATTTGTTGGGAGTTCTTCTTTACAGATATTTTATGGGCTGTTGGTTCGGAGCTAGCATATGTGTGTCTTTCTACTCCGCCATCTTGGCTCCTCTCCCCCAGATGGCTGTATTCTTTGACTACTGTGTCTTCAGTACCAAGCATATTCCACTGGGCTGCCCCTGTGTTACTTAGCTGGTTTCAAGTGGTTTTGATGATTGCTGCTTTATAATATATTGTATTTCAAACAAATCTGTTTTCCAACATTTTGCAGCCCTTTATTTTACTTTAATTTTTTTTCTCATAGATATACCTAAATGTTTTCTATTTGGCACTGTTATATACATATATATATATATATATATATATATATATATATATATATATATATATATATATATATATATATATATATATATATATATATATATATATATATATATATATATATATATATATATATGTGGTTTGAATAACTTTTTTAAGACCTTAGATCATATGCCATTTATTGCCACATATTATTTTTAATGATCTACAATGCTTTCACTATAACGTGCTTTACCTGTTTATCTCATTGAACACTGTAATTCCTGTTTTTGAAATCATAATTTCAGCTCCTGCTTGTTTAATGTCAACTTAAGTAGGATAGATGTGATTCCATCCTTTCATTTTTTTCTCTATATGTACCCATGTTTTAAATATGTTTCTTATATGCAGCGAATTATTGTGTTTTTAATGCAATTGTCCACTCTCTTTCTTTTTATTGAGGCATATATCTTTCCCCTGTAAGTCTGCAATTAGTCTCTGCAGTTTTATTTATTTACAGTAATCTGATGCTGGGCTCCAAGTCAACCATTTGTCCCTTCAACTACCATTCTCAACAGAAAAGTCTTTGAGCTTACTTTAACTTATTTTCTCATTTGATTTACTCTTCTCTTTCCCAGCCCAGTAAAAAGAGCTGATGCTCATAGTCTAAAACCACCTTATCTCCCATATTCTCCCATTTTAGTAACAATTTTTAAAGAACGATTCTAAGAACTTTACTCCAACATTTTATTACTCTTTCCCCACTCGAGTATCCTCTGGAACAATCGAAGCCTTTCCAACAAGTCTGTGAATACGTTCCAGAGGACCAAAATGAGCTTGGGGAAAAAATTACATCATTATTGCCATTAACTTCTTACTGAAAATTTGCATTTCCTGCAATTAATTTTAAAATATAATCCTGAGAAGGATCCAAAGGCTTCACCAGATTGACTGTCCCAGGGATCCGTGAAACAAAGAGATTAAGAAGTTCTGTTTTAGGATTTATTCCTAAGGTAATTGGTTTTCAACAGAATCTTATGGGGTATCATGGCAAGTGCTAGCTAAGCCTAATCCTTGCTTTTTTCCTTATAATGTGGGTAGAGAATATCCTTTATTGATTAATGCAAATCATCTCTGATTCCTACATCTCTGATATGCACCACTCTTCTCTCTTCCTCCCAAATCTTCTCTCCTCACTTCCTGCTACCCCAGGGACAGTCACAGAAATTCAAAACTTCATGTTCTTCCTTGAGCTTTGACTTATGTCTCTGCTTCTGGATTCTTCTTTCCCCTCTCTCTATCCAGGTAATGGTCTTCTCTCTATCTTATTGTACCAAGTATAATATTGATTTATCAATGAAGAAACAAAATGAGTTAATGAATTAATGAAAAGAATTAATTAACACTTTCTATGTGCAAACACTGGGATAAATACTGGGAATTCAAATTAAAAATGAGAGAACACCTGCCACCAAGGAGCTTACATTCGAATGGGAACACAAGTAAGTGGGGGCCATGAAAGGGGTTTATGTCTCAGAAGACACCATAATGGAAAGTGGGCGCAATTGATGGATGTATTTGGGAAAAGGTGTGCAAAATGTAAGCCCTGTCGCCCTCTCATCTCCTGGACAGGCCAACTTGGGGGCACAAAGCAAGTCCTTATTTTTATTCCTGATGGAAAGTGAATTCCAAAATTATCTGAGGAAAAGAAAACTTGTTTTGAAATCAGAAGCAACTGAAAAGTTTTTTAACAGAGAAGAGGATTTCTCCAAGTGATCTGAACTGGAGAAGTAAATCTACCAGAAGCTGCTCTGCAGTCACACTTATTCCAGTATTTCAAAGAGGAGATGTCTCCAGAGGACCTCAGGACTGAATCAGAAAATGTTTCAGAGATTAGACAAGTATATGAGATGAGATGAGTATACATGGCACCTTCATCATCATCATTCATCCTTCCACAAATGATTCCTAATCTACCTGTTCCTCAGGCTTCAGTGAATAGAACCTCAAGTGCTCCTTTTCAGTATCCACCACTGACAGGGATGACTGGTAATTCTTTTGTTCATGGAACTCAAGTTGTTCCTTATTTTTCTCCATTCCTTATCTACAAACATCTAAGACAGTTGGAATTGTCTGCAGGGATGTTGCCTCTCATCACCATAATGGGGAAACTGTTTGTTCAAATTGCTTGAATAATTTTCATAATTTCAAAAGACTTCCAGAACCTGCATGTAGGGCAAACAATGCTTGCATTGCTGCTATTGAACAAATGTCCTATGGTCCCCCAATTTTCATATGACGTAGGCATGTTTTCTAAGAGTTATTTGTCTCTCATAGGTCTTTGTTAGTGAATAACCTCAAACATTTATTGAGTTAATGCTTAATCAAGTGGAAATAATCAGAATGCTATAAATTGTGCCCATTTCTCTCTTTAATTATGTCACCTTTGAACCTTAGTGAGGGGACTGCCCCCTTCTGGTTTTGCTTCATCCATGGAGGACTGCCATCCATGCATTTTGTTGTAAGGATTCCAAAAAGACCAGGAATCTTTCTCTGGATTGAACTGGGGAGAATGTGAGAAATAATCATTTGGACTCCTACTCTATTGCAATCAGTATCAATCAATGTGATATGATTCCATAAAGGCAGTGATTATAAGTTCTCTATATTAGGCCCCAGAGCTGTGAGTTGCAGATTTTAAGTTCATTTGTTTAATCATAGGAAATTATTTAGAGCCTCTACCCTCATTTTTCCTTTTCATGGTTACCAAGCTAAGTGTGATGGAGGTGACTCAATTACCTAGAAAGTCTTCCAACGTATTTTTTGCCTCCAAACTATTGCCTGTTATCAAACATGGACAGGTGGTCATGTTAAGACCATATTATGACTACTTAGTCAGTGGAGAAGTCCCACACTTTGCTCAGCACATGACCCTGCTCATAGATTGTTTTGCATATTTAAGTCAATATGTCAACCAAAGGAATTATTCTGTATTTGTTATAACCATTCTTGAATGTCTAGATATCTGGAAAAATAAGGCCCTGGAAAGCAGAGGAATCTAGATCATAAGGAAGATCTGAGATCTATTTCATCAAAGGTAACTATGGACCCTTAAATAAAGTGTTATTGGGTCAGGAAAAAAAGAAAAGTACTTGTTCATTGATTTTTTAAAATTTTTCTTCCTATTTCTTCCTCACCTTGCAGTTGTACTCCTTTACTGGTCCTTCTGTTGATTTTAAAAACAGTCTTGCAATCCATTTTCCCCCAGTTCTTCCTCCCTTCCATGAGCCATGATGTACACTGGCTGTACTCTCACATAATCAGGGCAAATGATATGCTCAGGTTGGGGAGAGTGAAAGATGGAATGCTGGCACAAAGGTACAAAGGCACAAAGCTGAAATCTTGGGAGATGAACATATTCTTTACTTCACACTCTTCTCCTAGCCTCCACATTCCTTTCTGAGACTTTCTTCCACTACTTTGAGGAACTTGTTGGGGTTAGTGACAGGGTTAGGAGAGGGTTGCCTGAAACCATGCAGAGAAATGTCAAGAAGCCTTTGTCACTTGGTCTCTTTCCCCTTGGGTCTCTCTCCTGTTGTGACAGGTCTATGAGTTTATAAAATGTTAAATAGTTGTAACCATTGCCTCAACTCTTGTTGTTTCCCCTGTTAATAATCTGACCCCCTTTTTCCTTAACCCCTTTCCTCCTCTACCCTTAGGGCTGGACTTATTTAACCATCTCTGTATCTGTGAGAGCTAGATTCCCCACCCCCACCACCAATCAGTGCCAAGAGGGCTGAAACAAAATTCTGGGTCAAATGTTTCAGCTAACTTGACTTACCAGAAACAAGATCTCCATTCCTCATTCTTGTCTGTTGTGCTTTTGACCTTCTCCAGTACTGAATGGCTTTGACAAATTGAATGCTGATCACTTTTCATTCTCTGGTTATGTTATTAATCTGTAACAGATTCATTTGAAACTGATTGAAGTGACATCTATTTTGGAAGGATAGCAGAGTGAGATAAATGAAAGCAATCATACCTCATGAAAAAATTGCACAAATATATATTATTTCACTAGAAACCAATAAAAATAATTATTCCCGAAAAGTCAGCCATTGTGGTACAAGAACAACAACCATGTGGTACAACAAAAACAACAATTATGTTTGCATTTGTTCTGAAAATGGTAGGCTAGAAATCTTCATTTAGAGTGTCTGGAGTTGGTCCTAGTGTTGGTTAATAATAATTATTTTGCACACAGACTTTGGTCGTTGTTTTCCTGAGATATAATGATCAAAAATTTGAAGTCATACATGAATTCAAACATTCTCTAATCCAATGTTCTCACTGTAAAGATGAAGGTACCAGAATTTGAAATGACTTGAAGATAAGGAGAGAAACAGATAAACAGAACTGGAATGGAGAGAGAGAGATTCAAGAAACAGATGAAATACATGAGTGAAAAAATGAAGTCTACTGGATGAAAGGGCAGCCTTAGAGTAAGGAAAATAAGTGTTCAAATCTTGCCTTTGACAAAACCTGTGTGTGTCCTAATGGGAAAATTACTTATGAGCAAATGGGTAAATCTCAGGGTCCCAGACAACTACTCTTTAAGACTCCAAGTTACAAAATTATTGTGAATCTGCATTGATAGAGTTTTAAGATGGATGAAATCACTGGTCTGGAAAATGAAATGGATAATAAGCTTAACAACAGTATGCATGAATATACAATAGATATGCATGCATTTATCAATATATACATATGTCCTCTTTGTCTTCCAAATGTTTTCCTCCTGAGGTAGCAGATAAATAGGTGCACACATGTTCATGAAACTGATCATGCGACCTCCCAGTCCTTCCCATATGGCAAACACAGAAAACCCGTTGTCCTCTAGGTTCCAACTGAAGCTGTTATTTGCAGATCCTGGCTGTGGTTCTAACTCTGTCTCATTGCCTCCTGTTTGCTGAATAGCTCTTGCTCAGAAAGAGCCATGAATTACTGATTGGCAAATGCCAGAAAGGCTGGTCTTCTCTCCTACCACTTCTGTGCCTGCTCTCCTTACTCTTTTCTATCCACTTTCATCTCTGACCTGCCTTGGCTTCCATTAACTTTACAATGTGTTCTCCTGCCTAACCCACCAAACACATGCTCAGAATAACCTGACACATCAGGTAATTGATTCTTCTCTGCCCTCTGTCCCCTACATGTTTCCTACCTGAAAAATCCCATTGCGCTGACCCCATTCTGTTCAGAAGTAATTGAAATATTTCCTTTGAAGCAATGTGGGGGACCCTGACAGAACTGTCTACAAAAGCCAGTCTCAAGTCATGCTTCGAGGCTGAGCAGACTTGGACTATCACTGAAGAGCATACACTGACTTCAGCCTGGTGCTTGATGACCCCTGGGGGAAACTCCCTGGGGGAGTTCAAAGGAACCTCTGGACTTCTTGGCTCTTACATTTATTCTTCTACCAACCTGGGTGGGCTGGGTGTTGCCAAAGTCATTTAACTTTGGGACAACATTGCCCTTTTACTGATGAAGAAAATAATTCCCTGTTTTTCACTGGGAGGCTTAGGAAACTGTCAGTATGTGATCCTGCCCTTTGCCAAAGCATTCAGAGTCCTATGTATGCCTCCCTGAATATCCACCATGGGAACTGGGTAGCTCCCATGGGCCCTTTTCAGTGTCTTCTGATGTACCTATCACAGGAGCCTAGACGTTAGAGATTTTCTTCCCTGTTTATTTATTTTGTCATTTTTTCCCAAAAAACTGGCTATGCTAAGTGTGCTAGGAATACATACATGATAGTCCTTACCCTGAGGAGTTCACTGTCTAATAGGAGAGAAATCTCCCACAACCAAGATATATCCAGCATGAATTGAGGGCACTCTCAGAGAGAAGACACTAGCATTAAATGAATAGGGAAAGGTTTCTTTCAAAAAGTAGATTTTAGCTGAAACTTGAAGGAAGCTGGGAAGCTAGAAGTAGGTGAGGAGGACACCATTCCAGGCATAGTCCAGTAAAAAGGATTAGAGACAGCTGCTGGAGGGCTGTTCAGGAGGAACAGCCAGGAGGCAGGTGTCACTGTACACAGAGTAGGTGGAGGGGAGCATAAGGTGCAAGAAGACTGGAAAAGTAGGAGGGAGCCAAGTGATGAAGGGCTTTAAGAGCCAAAGAAGATTTTGTATTTGATCCTAGAGTGGCCAAATTTGATGGTATGAGGAATGGGCTTTTGAGGCAGTTAGTTGGTTAAGTGGGTAGAGCACTGGGTCTGAAATTAGGAAGATCTGAGTTCAAATCCAACCTTAGATACTTATTAGCAGGATGATCCTAGGCAAGACACCTTTTTGCTTCAGTTTCCTCAATTTTAAAGTATGGATAATAAAAGTACCTAACTCACAAGGTTATTGTGAGGATCAAATGAAACAATATGTGTAAAGCTTCTGGAACATAGTAGTACTATAGAAATGCCTTCACTTAAACTTCTTTTTATCCACCCATTCATCTACATGGGCAAATGAAAGAGATCGACGTCTTATAAAATAGGAAATCCACCTTGGTTGGGGAGTCAAAATGACAGCTTGAGCAACGAGTTTGAGAATTAGGTCTAGGAGGGTAACAAATAATTGCTTACTTATTTAAAGAATAAGTGCTTACTGTATGAATGGTACTATCCTAAGTACTGAAAGATCCAAGTTTTAAGACACCTCTGAAAGCTCTGTCTTCACCTTTTGCCTTTTCCTTCTAGCAGAGTACTGCCAAGAGGAGTGGGGGTTTTCCTTCCATCCACCCTATCAGCAATGGTTCCTTGTAGTAGAAGCACGTGGCTAGACATGTTCCTGTAAGCAGTCTCAGGAGGGAATTCAAGCACATTAATATTGAGTCCTGAACTTCTAGATGAAGAGAACTGAGAAAAGAGATCCTGATGTTCTTATGATCTTCAAATATGCTAATCAAATTCTTACTCAGTTAAAACCTATAAATACTCCAAGTCTGAGAAAGTCCAAATAGGAACAGAAATTTGCCCCATATTCTATAATCCCATGAAATGAATTGGAAATTTCATTCATAGCAGTCACGGAGTTGTGGGGGTGGGGAGGTGGACATTGATCTACACTCTGGTATGATAGATAACTTGTATAAATTTGAAGAAATAGAATGTTGCCAAAACCTTATCTGGCAAGATTGGTGCCTGGAACAAGAACAAACATCATGAAAGGAAGCCTGAACTCAAATTTTCAAAAGTCAAATTCAGTTGCTATGGGATGATCCTTGGGCACAACTCCACAGCAATAAGGAAGACAAAACCTCTGGACACATGGCCCCTCCTAAGCTGTTACTGGTGAAACTATAGCTACAGAGGTGGAACTGGCCAGCAGAGGAGCTCATTTGGACTGGAGGCATTGATCAGACAAAGTATACAATCTGGTAGCTTCTCAGATGAACTAATTCATCTTGCTAACTATCTTTTAAGTTTAGATGTTTTTACACTGGTGGAGGAATCTTCATTTTTAAGCCCCTATTGCCCCACTTAATTCCAGCTCTGTGTAGCTTTGTAAATTTAGGAAACATGAAATAAGCCTCTTTAGTTGTAATTTAGAAAGCATGAGGGTGAGCAAAGTGAAATGAGGTTGATAAGTAGGTTTGAGAGAGTATATTGAGAGGATCAAATACCCCTTGAAATAATTTTGTTACAGAGTTGGGTGTGGCCAGAATCCTGCCCTAAAAACTGCCCCTAGATTAGCTTAGCTTGGGGATTTCACACCAAACTCCTTTCATTCCAGTGGCAGGAAGGAGGGCATGGTCACCTTTGGTGTGGCTGAAGCAAACCTGGCATCAAGGTTCCCTTCTACTTCTGGGTTTAATAATCCCACAGCATGGGAAAACTGGATAACAGTGTGGTGGAAACTGGGCATAGACCAATGCTGGACTCTGTAAAGACACTGTTTTTTACCAGAATAAAGTCTGAATTGGTACAAAATGTAGGTATAAACACTGATACTATAAACAAATTAGGGGAGCAAGGAATAGTCAGATTTATGGAAAATGGAGAAATTTGTCATCAGATAAGAGATAGAGAACATTGTGAAATGCAAAATAGATAATTTTGACTACATTAAATTGGAAAGGTTTTGCAACCAAGATTAGGAGGGAAGCAGGAAACTGGGAAAGAATTTTTGCAACTAGTGTCTGTGATAAAGACAGCTTCTAAAGTATATAGAGAACTGAGCCAAATGTACAAAAGTACGAGTCATTTCCCAAGTGATAAATGGTCAAAGGATATGAAAGGGCAGTTTTCAGAGGAAGAAATTAAAACTATCTATAATCATATGAAAAATGCTTTAAATCACTATTGTTTAGAGAGATGCAAATCAAAACAAATTTAAGGTACCACATCACACCTATCATATTGGCTAACATGACAAAACAGGAAGATGATAAATGCTGGAGAAGATGTGAGAGAATCAGAAAACATTCATTGTTGGTGGAGCTGTGAGATGATTCAACCATTCTGGAGAGTAATTTGTAACTCTCCCCAAAGAGCTATAAAAATGTGCATACCATTTGATTCAACAACATCTTTTCTAGGGCTGTATCCCAAAGAGATCATAAAAATGGGAAAGGACCCACACGAACAAAAATATTTATAGCAGTTGTTTTTGTGGTAGCCAAGAACTGGAAATCAGGGGACTGTCATCTATTGGGGAGTAGCTGAACAAGTTGTGGCATATGAATGTAATGGAATACTATTGTGCTATCAGAAATGATGAATGGGTGAACTTCAGAAAAACCTGGAAAGGCTTATATGAATTGATGCTGAGTGAAAGGAGCAGAACCAGGAGAATATTATACAAAGTTACAACCACAATGTGAGAGGACTGTTTCTGATAGACTTAGCCCTTCACAGCAATGCAAGGACCTAAAACATTCCCAAAGGATTCTTGATCACATCCGGAGAAAGAACTAGAGAATCAGAATGCAGAATGAAGCAGATTATTTTCCTTTTGTTATGCTTTGTTTTGTTTGTTTTTTCTCATGGTTTCTCCCATTTGTTTTATTTCTTCTGTGCAACATGACTAATGTGAAAATGTATTTAATAAGAATGTAAGTGTAGAACCCATATAAGATTGCATGTCATCTTGGGGAGAGGAGAAAATTTAAAACATATGGGAGTGATTGTTGAAATCTGAAAAGAGACAAATTAATAAAAATAAATAATTCTGCAGCATATCTTTGCTGAGGAATGGCACCATGTTCTTACTAATGGCAATCTTGAAGCCTTTCTGTTGTTTCTTGCACCATTCTATAGCTGACATGCAATATGCCTGGGATCCCACCTTGCAAGATGCATCCACACTGCATTATGCCAGACACATGGCTAATTATGTCATTTAGGAACTTTTCCAAAAGGATTCACAGTCTGATCTTTGCCAGCATTGGGGCAGAGTGAGTACCATAATCATTGGCACAGCCTGTTTTCTCACCTTTGCTCTGCAAACTTCGAAAATCCAAGTGTGATGGACACTTTGGCCATTTTCTTCAATCTCTCCAATGAGTCCAGAGTACTAGGGAACTGATAGAGGCAAGTATGGTGGCAGGAGACAGTAAAGGGGTAGTAATTGGATTCAAAAAGTCCTGGCTTCAAATCCTGTCTCAGGAATTTTGAGCGGTACAATAGTCAAGTCACTAAACCTCTCTGGGCTTCACTTTCCTCATCTGAAAAAAGAGGGGCTGAACTCAGTGACCTTTGAGGTTCCCTCCAGTTCTGAGACTGTGGTCCTAGAACTCCATCTTTGGGTTAGTTCAGGAGTGTCAGATAATCGATGTTTTCTCCTGAAGCAGGTAACCATGGAGATGTCCTGTACATTAGCCAATGTTACAAGGTTTTCCAAACTGTGGCTAACTTTATCTAGGAAAGGGTAATTTAAGAGGTGATGGAAAGTCTAGATCTTCCTCTTCAGGGTTGCCTCCTCCTCTGGGAAATGGGAGGAGCTCTTTAAGGTTGGAAACTTCTCAACTTTGGCGCTCATCCACCTGTCAGCATCTGGCTTTGCTCTTTATTTATGGTACTATTATCTCTCTTTCCTTCCAATGAGAAATTCCTGGAACATCTGGTCTATATTCACTACCTCCATGTACTTCACTCCATCCCATCCTTTCTGAGGCCCTACAGTCCCATGGACAAGTCTCTAAATTGGCTATATTCTAAGGGCAGAAACTTTTGAGAAATATTAAAGAACATGTGAACTACAGATCTCAAATCTGTCCTGGAAGTTTTCATTGAAGGGACCTCCTATCCTTAGAATATTCCTTGGTTCTCCCTTTATCTTATGTCACTTGGGACAATGACCCCCTTAGCTTTCCCCTCCTCAAGTGTCCTTCCAAGGATTACAACTGGGGAATCACCACATCCACAAGTAATGTATCCCTGACTTGGTTCCATATTTATGGTTGCACATCTCTCTAGGCATGCTATTCACAGGGAAGTGTGGTGACCTTTTTCTAGTCATGTGTATTACCTTTTCTCAGCCTTCATCTTTGAGAGAAAAGTCTATGCCATTTGACTAGAGAATGGATCTTCTGTTCACCTTTAGCACTTTCGTATATCTATTTTCTTTCCCCATTATACGGAAAGTTCCTTTAGGAGCAGGGTCTATTTAGTCTGATTTTATTTATATCTCTGATGAATAAAAAAGTGCATAGCACAAAGCCACTTAAATATTTTTCTTTCTATCTTCTATCTGTTAATCCAGCTATCCATTATCTCTCTCTCTCTCTCTCTCTCTCTCTCTCTCTCTCTCTCTCTCTCTCTCTCTCTCTCTCCATTTTTCTCTTTGTCACTCTCCATGGAACCTCTTACTCCTTTAAATCTTATTTTTGGGGCAGAGCCAAGATGACAGAGTAGAAGGATGGACCTGTAGAAGCTTCCCTCCATAGCCCATAAAATAGCTGTAAAAGATGATTTTAAACAAATTCTAGAGTAGCAGAAGCCCCAAGACGACATAGTGAAAGAGATTTCCAGTCCAAGGCAGCCTAAAAGGCTTGCAGGAAAAGTCTATCACACCTGGCTCAGAGTGGAACACAGTTCAACAGCGAGGACAGCACCTGAGCAGGATTCAGAGGGTGGAATTCCCGGCATCAGCTGTGGTTCCCAGATCCCTCAACCCACAAACACGAAAGACAGCTTCAAAGGTCAGTGAGAAAGTTCTTTCACCTGCATGAGAAGGGAAAGGAGTCTGGCTCTGCCGAGAGCAGCTACCATAGTAGCAGCATTCATTTTTGGAGTTCTTGGCCTAAAGCCTCTGGGGGAATTGAGTGGTTGATCTGATAGCAGGCCTGAGTGGCTCTCCTGGGTTGAGAAAGAGTGCTAGCGTGGGTGAACTGGAGGCGGTTGTGGAGAGGGAATTGTACTCTCAGATCCTCGGGAGAACAGACTGCTTGTGGTTGCTTACAGACAAGAGAGAAGGCCAGGAGAGGACTAAACTCCTCTCTCTTTATTGTGCCACTTTGGAGGAACTGAGAACTTACAGGCCCCCAGAGTATACCCTCTTCTTGACAAAGGACTCAAAAGTCAACTAATTAGCTGGGAAAATGCCCCAAAAAGGGAAAAAATAAGACTATAGCAGGCTACTTTCTGGGTGAACAAGTATTTTCTTCCATCCTTTCAGATGACTAACATTGAATACTATCAGAGGAAGACCTAAAAATCAAGGCTTCTGTATCCAAAGCCTCCACAATAAATATGCAATTGTCTCAGGCCATGGAAAAACTCAAAAAGGATTTTGAAAATCAAGTAAGAGAGGTGGAGGAAAAATTGGTAAGAGAAAAGAGAGCAATGAAAGAAAATCATTAAAAGCTAGTCAACAGTTTGCTAAAGGAGACCGCAAAATGCTGAAGAAAATAACACCTTTATAAATAGGCTATCTAAGTTGGCAAAAGAGGTCCAAAACCCAATGAGGAGAAGAATGCTTTAAAAAGTAGAATTATCCAAATGGAAAGAGAGGTTCAAAAGTTCACTGAAGAAAATGGTTCTGGAAAAATTAGAATAGAGCAGATGGAAGACAATGACTTTATGAAAAAACAAGAAATTATAACACAATATCAAAAGTATGAAAAAATAGAAGATAATGTGAAATAACTCATTGGAAAACAATTGACCTGGGAAATAGATCCAGGAAAGACAATTTTAAAATCATGGGAGTACCTGAAAGCCATGATCAAAAAAAGAGCCTAGATGTTGTATTTCATGATGGTTGGGTAGAGAGGAAGGGAGAGAAGTTGGAACTCAAAGTTTAGGGAATGAATATTGAGAATTGTTATTGCATATACCTGGGAAATAAGAAATACAGGTAATGGGGTGTAGAAATTTATCTTGCCCTACAAGAAAAGAGACAAGGGGGACAAGGAAAGGGTGGGGTGTGATACAAGGGAGAGCACACTGAGGGAAGAGGTAATAAGGATACAAGGTGTTATGTGGTTGGGGAAAGGGAGAGATGGGAAGAAAAATTAAAACAAAATTTTATGGAAATGAATGTTGAAATATAAAAATAAAAAAATAAAACTATTAAAATAATAAAAAAAAAATCAATAATCACCTCCTGAAAGAGATCTGAAAAAAGAAACTCCTAGGAATATTGTAGCCAAATTCCAGAGTTGAATGGTGGCCACAGAAGCAGCCTGAGTCCATTGTCTGAAGTGGTTCAACTTAAAGCCTCTGTGGGAATTGAGCAGTGACTATGAACCTCAGCCCTCAGTGGCGGCCCTGCCCCCACCCAAAGCCCATGGGGAATTGAGCAACTGATCTGAATCTCAGCCCTGAGCACGGTTCTAGGGGTAGAAGGAACACTAGGATCCTCCTCTTGACAAAGGATTCAGAAGTCAAGTAAGTGACAGGAAAAATGCCCAAAAAAGGGACAAAAAATAAAACCATAGAAAGTTACTTTTCTGGTGAACAGGTATCTCCTTCCATCCTTTCAGATGAGGAAGAACAATGCAGACTGTCATAGGAAGTCAAGGCTTCTAACACCAATACCTTCAAAACGAATATGAAATGGACTCAGGCCATAGAAGAGCTTGAAAAGCGACTCAGCAGCTTGCTAAAGGAGAACCAAAAAATTCTGAGGAAAATAACACCTTTAAAAGTAGGCTAACTCAATTGGAAAAATAGGTCCAAACAGTCAATGAGGAGAAGAAAGGTTTAATAAGAAAAATTAGCCAAATAAAAAAGGAGGTTCAAAAGCTCATTGAACAAAATAATTCTTTAAAAGTGAGAGTGAAGTTCAAGGAATCTGACTATTCGATAAACCAAGAAGTCACAAAGCAAAACCAAAAGATTGAAAAAATAGAAGATAATGTAACATATCTTATTGGAAAAACAACTGACCTGGAAAATAGATCCAGGAGAGACAATTTAAAAATTGTGGGACTACCTGAAAGCCATGATGAGAAAAAGAGCCTAGACATTCTCTTTCATGAAATTATAAGGGAAAACTGCCCTGAGAGCAAAATAAATATTGAAATAATCCACCGACCTCCAACCCATGATGTCAGTAAGCTGGGGAGATGCTGGTATGAACCACAAAAGGTGATCTCATGGGAAGGGTGGGAGAGTGGCTGTTCAGCCTGCGCTGAGATAGGATTCTCCTGATTCCATTTCCCCACTGACACCTGGAAGATTTTAAGCCTGACTGAAAGCAAGTGGATGATCTAATCCTGCCTGGAGCTGACATGAAGTCGGGGAGATATTGTATCCCTGCAATGTCCCTACTCTTGGTGGCAATTTCCTAGAGTCAAAAGGTTTGCAAGCTTAATACCAGATCTCTTCAGTTATAGATTATTGATAGGGGAACATCCAAAGTTAAGTCTAAAATTAAGCTATTAGGCATAAGACAACATCAAGTTAGGGTCATTTAATTCTTATTAATACTGTGGAGACAATTAGGTCAAGAGCTTGTGAAGTTAGCAACTTAAATATTATTTGTGCCTCAGTTGGTTAATGTTCAAAAAAATTATTTTGTGGTCCATATTGTAAATGCTTTAAAAAGAAATATCACCTGATCAAAAGTTTGAACTGTTTTATCTATTACAAACTGTGTTAAAAATGAAAAATTAAAAAAAAATAAAGAAATGATCCACCAATCACCTCCTGAAAGAGCCCCGAAAAGAGAAACTCCTAGGAATATTGTGGTCAAATTTCAAAGTTCCCAGGTCAAGCAGAAAATATTGCAAGCAGATAGAAAGAAACAATTCGAGCATTTTAGAAATACAATAAGGATAACACAGGATCTGGCAGCTTCTACAGTAAGGGATTGAAGGCTTGTATTAGAATATTCTAGAAGTCAAAAGAACTGAGATTAAAACCAAGAATCACCTACCCAGTAAAACTGAATATAATACTTCCAGGGAAAAAATAGTCATGCAATGATATAGAGGGCTTTCAAGCATTCATGATGAAACGATCAGAGCTGAATAGAAAATTTGACTTTCAAGAACAAGAATCAAGAGAATCATGGAAAGGTAAACAGGAAAGAGAAATCATAAAGGACTTTCTAAAGCAGAACTGTTTAAATTCCTACATGGAAAGGTGATATTTATGACTTGAAACTTTTCTCAGGATTTGGGTAGGTGGAGGGAATACACACACATATACACACACATGCGCACACACACATACATACATATATATATATAATATATATATATATATATATATATATACAGAGAGTACAGATTGAGTTGAATCAGAAGAGATGATATACATAAAAAATAAAATAACATTAAGGGGTGAGAGAGGAAAATATTGGGATGAGAAAGGGAGAAAAGGAATGGGGCAAATTATCACTCATAAAAGAGATAAGAAAATTTTTTTTCAATGGAGGAGAAAAGGGAGGAGGTGAGAGGGAAAGAGTGAAGCTTACTCTCTTCACATATGGCCTAAAGAGGGAATAACATGCTCTCTCAATTTGGTATGAAAATCTATCTTGCATTACAAGAAAGTAGGTGAGAAGGGGAGAAGTGAGGTGAGGAGGATGATACAAGGGAGGCCAAATCGGAGAAGGGAGTAACTAGAAGTAAACACTTTTGGGAAGGGATAAGGTCAAATGAGAGAACAGGAAAAAAGGGGGGACAAGGTAAGATGGAGGGCAATATAGTCCTACACAACATGAAGTCTTTTGCATAACTACACATTTATAGCCTGTATTGAATTGCTTCCCTTCTCAGTGGGGATGGGTGGAAAGGGAGGGAGCGAGAAAAGTTGGAATTCGAAGTATTAGAAACGAATGTTGAGAATTGTTACTGGAAACAACTGGGAAATAAGAAATACAGGTAATGGGGTGTAGAAATTTATCTTGCCCTACAAGAAAAAAGAGATGAGGATAAGGGAAGGGTGGGATGTGACAGAAGGGAGGGCACATTGAGGGAAGGAGTAATCAGAATACAAGGTGTTATGGGGTGGGAGGAGGGGAGAGATGGGGAGAAAAATTGGAACTCAAAATTTTGTGGAAATGAATGTTGAAATATGAAAATAAATAAAAAACTATTAAAATTAAAAAAAATCAACAATCATCTCCTGAAAGAGATACAAAAAAAGAAACTCCTAGGAATATTGTAGCTAAATTCCAGAGTTCCCAGGTCAAGAAGTAAACATTGCAAGCAACTAGAAAGCATCAATTCAAGTATTGTGGAAATACAATCAGGATAACACAAGATCTATCAGCTCCTACATTAAGGAATAGAAGGGCTTGGACTATGATATTCCAGAAGTCAAAGGAACTAGGATTAAAACCAAGAATCACCTACCCAGCAAACCTGAGTATAATACTTCAGGGGAAAAGTGATCATTCAAGGAAATAGAGGAATTTGATGCATTCCTGATGAAAAGACCACAGTCAAATAGAAAATTTGGTTTTCAAACCCAAGAATCAAGAGAAGCACGAAACGGTAAACAGAAAAGAGAAATCATAAGGGACTGACTAAAGTTGAACGGTTTACATTCTTACATGGAAAGATAGTATTTGTAACTCTTGAAACTTTTCTCAGTGTTTCTCAGTTGGAGGGAGCATACACACACACAAATACACATATATGTATGGAGAGAGAGAAAGAGAGAGAGAGAGAGAGAGAGAGAGAGAGAGAGAGAGAGAGAGAGAGAGAGAGAGAGAGAGAGAGAGAGAGAGACCGCGCACAGAGTGAGTTGAATGGGAAGGGATGATATCTAAATAATAAAATCCAGCTGTGAGAGAGAAATATATTTGTAGGAGAAACTTAGAAATGGAACGTGGCAGGTTATCTCTTATGAAAGAGGTAAGAAAAAGCTTTTTCAATGGAGGGGAAAGGGGGCGAGGTGAGATGGAAGAAGTGAAGCTTACTTTCATCACATTTGGCTTAAGGAGGGAATAACATGCACACTCAATTTGGTATGAAAGTCTTTCTTTCACTACAGGAATATAGGTTGGAAGGGGATAAGTGTTGTGGGGGGATGATAGAAGGGAAGGCAAATGGGAGCAGGGAGTAATTAGAAGTAAACTCTTTTGAGGAGGGATAAAATCAAAACACAGAATAGAATAAATGGGGGACAGGATAGGATGGAGGGAAACATTGTTAGTCTTACACAACATGACTATTGCAAAACTACACATATAGAGCCTGTATTGAGTTGCTTGCCTTCTCAGTGGGGATGGGTGGGGAGGGAGGAAGGGAGAGAAGTTGGAACTCAAAGTTTAAAGAATGATTGTTGAGAATTGTTTTTGCATGCAACCTGGAAATAAGAAATACAGGCACTGGGTTATAGAAATCTATGAGAGAGAAGATGGGGATAAAGGAAGGGAATGGTGTGATAGAAGGGAGGGCAGTTTGAGGGAAGGGATAATCAGAATGTATGGTGTTTTGGGACGAGGGGAGGGGATAGATGAGGAGAAAATTTGGAACTCATAATTTTGTGGAAATGAATGTTGAAAACTAAAAATAAATCAACATAAAAAAGAAAAAAAATCTTCTTTTCTCTTTCCTCCCAGGACACAGGAATTCCCCACTTCTCTTAAATTACCTCTCTGTTTGCTCCTTTTGTGTCTTTTGCAGGTTTCTCCTAACCACCAGATACCCAATGATAGTTGTTTTCCAAGGTTCAGTATTTATATTCTTAACCCTCTAATTTAGTAAGTCCATCCATTCTCATGGCTTAAAGTATCATTTCTATGTCGATGGATACCAAGTGTACAACTCCAGATCAAGCCTCCAAGCCCGCAGTTCTACTAACTTCCATGGTGTATTCCTCAAGTACTATGGTCCCTTCTCAAAGCTACCTTTAATGAAACTGGACTTATCTTCCCTAACAAACCAGTTTTCCTTCTGTGATAATCCAAACAACTTGCAGTCTTTGGGGTTTTTATGGCCATAATGCATTCTTATGACTATCTACTTCTTCTCTGGATACTGAACTTGCCTATTTTTCTACGTAATATCTAGGCCTTGTCATTTCCTGGAAACACTTGTGCTCACATAAGTCAGTAACAAACATTTTCCTTTCTGATTTCCATGGATGAAAATAAATGAACTTGATTCACCTAAACAAAGAATAAGCTCCTCTGTGTAAAGACTATGACTTTGGTTAAGCCAGTTGGCTGACTTGGTCTGCTCTGATTAAGAAGGGTGGCGAAGACCTTGGTAGGGTTGGCTATGCCAGATAACAGCAATGTGATGGTAGCCTATCTGAAAAATATCCCCTTCCCCACACCTTCCTCCTTTGTTGACTTGAATGCTTCCAAAAACAAGGTATCAACAAACATCCAGCTTGAATTCTTCCCTGGTTTTCTTTTATGATTTATGTACCTGAAATGCTTAGTTTAGACCCTAAAGCTTCTTTTTCATTTTTCTTCAATTAACAGCATCTATTCTCTTTCCTTTTCATTGATCCCCATTGGGGGAGAGGAGGAGAAAAAGAAAAATAACACCCCTCTATCAGTCATGCAGAGATTGTAAAAAAAAATAACAAATTTTGATATTGGTCGTCTCCAAAAAGAGTGCTTCAGTCGGCATATCTAATCCATCATCTGTTTAAGAGGAGGGTGACATTCTAAAACATCATTGTTTTATTATCATTATCAATCATTACATGGAGCATAGTTCTTAGATCTTTCAAATCTGGGTATTTTTACAATGTTATTTTTATAATAAAAATTCTTCTTCTGATGCCAGTCACTTCATTCTGCATCAGTTCAAACTGAGGTTCAAGTAACACCCATTTCTGCTACCCCTTCTTCTTTGGTATGGACTTCTACTTGCATCCCACACTTTTGACAAGTGATATGTCCCCCCCATCTTCCCTGCTCTAATTTACCTTTTCTTCATTTCCTTTCTTCTTTTAAGATAATCAAAACATAACAAAAATCACTCCCAAACCCTCCATCTTAATTGACATTCTCTATGACCCTTACTGACATTATGGCTCTCAGATGACACTTGTATCACTCCCCATTACCATAAAGACACTTCATCATGATCAAGATTTTTCTGATTGCTTGCTTTCTTAAAATCGTTTTGATTTTCCATATACTCTCCTAATTTCAATTCCAAGTTTCTACTCATCTCCAGTCTTTCATCAGGAATGTTTGGAAGCCAAGTATTATTCATCCAACACCCCAATCTCACCTATGGCTCTGAGAAACTGTAGCATGCTCAGCAGCCATAACATGGTAAATAATTTTGGCAGATGGGCTAAACCAGGTTAAGGGTAACCAACTGACCTCAAATCCTTCAGTGAGTTGGGGGTCGGGTTCCTATCCCATGCATGAAAAGACTTCTCTGGTAGAAGAGCTGGATGTGAACAATTTGTTATAGGCCATGGAAGCAACAGAAGCAGGCACTTCGGAGTGCTTAGAGCTTGATTAGACATCAAAGATGCCAAGATCATCCACTACATCCCAAACCATCACCAATTTGTTTTCACTTTTGTCTTGCCCCTTAACTTTGATGATTCTGGAAAAGAGAGTGAGGCTAATGACTTCTCACAAATCTATTTCACTTAAATCTAATTCATATATGAGTTAGAAGACATCACCCATTTTAGCGTTTTTACCTACCTCAAAGTACTGTGTCAGTGGACAAATAATGAAGCAGCAGGTGAAGATCCATGTGGACCAGCAGTTACATCCTTGTACACAGGTAGTCCAGACTATAGGGTCTTCTTCTCACTGGAATGAAGCAGCAGTGAGAATTGACAACCCCCTCGATGTCTAAATAGACTTTTTAAAGGATTGCACTCCTCATCTCTTAGTGTGAGTAAGGGTCTAGAAATGATATCCTAAAAAGTGTCTGCTTTACCCAACCCTGCTGTACTTACTGTGCCAGGCAAAGATCTCATCCTGTGGTCAAAATACAAAAAAATGTACAAAAACTTCTGCCCTGACGTTTCCACTTACCATTGGTAGATAGAATGTGCACACGCTACTGGACAATGTGAAACCCAGTAGCCTTGAGACACAAACAGTTCTTGTGAGAAAACTCAACAACCAAATATTAGCCCTGAGTAAATAAAGGTGGTAAATGAAGGCTGGCTTACTGAAGCTGGGACTGGATACATGTTTTTGTTTGTTTGTTTGTTTGTTTGTTTGTTTGTTTGTTTGTTTGTTTGTTTGTTTGCTTTTGGAGTGACCACAGTGAGGGGATGCACACACACTGTCATAGCTAGCTCATCGTTTGAGAGTCTCTGAAGGAAAGTGTGGGAGAGAAGAGTTATTAGGCTGACTACCAAAATGACGGTCTGCAAAGCCATTGTGCTGACCTCATTGTGGTATGCCTATGAAACCTGGACAATATACCAGTTCCTCACCAGGAAACTGAATTACTTCCATTTGAATTGTCTCAGGAAGATTCTGAAGATCACTTGGAAAGAGAAAGTATTGGATACTGAGGTCCTTTCTAGAGCTGGACTACCAAGCAATTCAAATTCTACTGTAGAAAGAACAACTCTGATGGGCTGACCACATGGTTAAAATACCAAATGTACATTTGGCTTAAAGACTATTTTGTGAAAAAACTCACACAAGGCAAGTGCTCACATGGTGGTCAGAAGAGGAGACACAAAGTAACTCTCAAGGTTTCTCTGAAGAATTTTGGAATCAGTCGTGAAGCATGGGGGGGGGGGGGGCACTGGTACAGGGCTGCCCAGTGTAGAGCACCTGCATCAAAGATGATTCTGAGAGAAGCAGAATTGCAATAGCTCAAAAGAGATGTGAGATGTGCAAATTTTGAGATATTCTCACTCCAGATGTTCATATGGACTATTTCTGCCTGACCAATGGCAGAGCCTTCCAATATCTCATTGCTCTAATCAGGCACAGCTGGACACACTGTACCTTGACCTCACTATAGTGATGTCGCTTTGATCTTCAAGCACACAAAACGACAATAATAATACCAACGGGACTGTAAATTCTGTGTGATCCCGACTGTTTCCTTAAACCCTTGCTTTCTGGCTGATGACATTACTTTTTTGTTGCTTAGACATAGGAGTCTAGATTTTTGAATCTAATGGTAATGGAAATTTTCTTTTGTGAGTTTCTTTTTGAAAGTGACTGGTGGATTCCTTCGATTTCCTCGTTGCCTTCTGACTAGGAGACAGGGAAAATTTTCTTTCTGATCTCCTGGATCCGATGCATAGATTTTGTTTTGGTCGTGGCTTTGAGTTACTTCAGTGTGATTGTTCTTTCCAAGTCTCTTCTTCATAGCTCTCAGTTCTTTTCCAGTCCTTTCCTCTACTGCTTCCAATAGTCAACATCATTTGGAAAATTCATTTTTTATTCTTCTATTATTTCTCTTAGGAATTCTTCCTTATGTGGTGGAAAATATTTTCCTTTGAGACTTTCTCCTTATCTAGATTTGGGTCTTGAATGACTCTGGCCTCATGATACATTATTATTTTGTTGTTAACACATTTATCTAGCAATTTTCTCAGGGAAATACAGTATTTCTCTCCACCTGGGAACTCTAAGGATTGAATCTGGGATCTTGGCTCCTATGGAGGACACTCCTCTTCCTCTCATTGCACTGCTTTGTGTTGTGAAAGTAAATAGATTGAATCCACTATCTGCTCTGGGAGACACCCACACTCAGGGGCTCTAGATGATAGGTCCTTTTCCTCTACCCCTCTGAGAAACTCTGAATTTAGCCTGGGCCAGGGATTGAGTCTATGCTCAGCTCAGGAGATCCCTGCTTAACTACCCTGGAGCACTAGGTAGTGATTCATGATCATGATGTGCCTCTGTTCCACAGTTTATGCCCTGGTTTAAATTTGTCATCTTAGGCTGGAAAGATAATCTATTGTAGTCCATATTTTTCCTTCCTGATCACTTCTCAGTCTTGCATTCTTCATAAATTGTTTTTAGAATAGTTGTATGTGTATGTGGGGTAGGGATGGAGTTATACTATTGCCCTGTACCCCCCTCTCTCAGCTCACCCCTTTTTGTACATACTAAAAGGAGTGATGATAAAAGGTATTAAAAGGTTTTTCCACCTCCCTGACTCCTCCAATTCTTTTGTGGTAACGATTGTATGTCTCCTAAATGCTAATCAGGACTGACACAGCACCCCTATTCCTCCCGTCTCCTCACCGCCAGTCCTACTATTCTGTTTCCATCAGTGGTTTACCTCTCCTATTCCATCTCAGGCTAGGAAAATTGGAAGAATTAATGCACATTCTTTCTCCTCCACCTCTTGTCCGTTCTCTCATTTTCTCAACAAGTCTTCTTATCTTGTCCTTCAAAAGAATTCTCGGATATTCTCTCTTCTCACCATTAGGATTTTAATGAATCCCTTTAGCATTTCATGCCTGGGTTACTGCAAAAACCTTGTAGCTTGCTTCCTCTCCTGTTGTCTCTTCCTTTCCCAGATATAACTGATGCATTAATTCTCTGAAAATAATGGTCAGATCATGTTTTTCCCACATCAATAGTTAATATTAAGTCGCTAATATATTCTGAATAAATATTAGACACATCTCCCTAGACACCAAGACTCTCTATAATCTGTCCCCAACATATAAATCCAAGATTATTTCCCTTCCTAAGTTTCCAACCTCAATTCCAACCAAGCTGGTCTTGTCAGAATCACCCATAGATTCTATTGTACTCGTTGCTGTCTCCACATTGAAATCTCACATCCTTGAGCTGGAATAGTGACCTTCCTCCTCTCAAGACAAGACCATCTCTCAGAAGATCCCTCCCAGTTATCTTTGTTCTTTAGACTCTTCCTTCCCTGACAATATCTGACATTCATGCAGTGCTTGGCTATAAGGAAACTCATTTGTCCCATACAATCACCCCATGAGGTAGGTGCTATTTTATACCCATTTGACAGACAAGAACAACCAAGACTGAAAGAAGCTTTCCAGGGCCATACAACTAATGAATGTCTGAGGCAGAAATTAAATTCAGGTCTTCCTGACTCCCTATCCAGCATGCTTCCCCTTTATTCAATACTCAAAGCAATATCCATCTTCATCAAAGAGGAAACAAATACATTTTAAGAGGTTCAAGAAGGCTAGATAGATAGATAGATAGATAGATAGATAGATAGATAGATAGATAGATAGATAAAAAGAGAGCGGGAAATAGAGAGAGAGAGAGAGAGAGAGAGAGAGAGAGAGAGAGAGAGAGAGACTACTAGTGATTTCTTAATTATTAGTTGAGTCTGATATACCTTGATGGGGAAGGAGAAAGGTTTGCAGCAAACTAATGGGCAGATTTTGCTTTCTCTAATGTTCATGTTTTTAGCAATACAAGTGTGTCACTTTTGAGAACTATTTCTGTACATATTTTCTTTTTTCTGTCGCCTAAACCATGGTTGGGCTTTCATCACAGCTTCTACTGGGACTATCATTAACTGGTCGGTAAAATATTCAAAACACAAGAGGATTCTTACCACCACCATCCCCCAATGACCATACACCCTCTTGAACACAAATGGCACATGATTCTAGTGACACATGATTCCCTTCACTTTCCTCTTATCACCGTGTTTCCATTAGATCCTCTACCCACATTTCTCAAGAGCAAAGGTCAAACCACTTCCTAAGTCACTGTTTGAACAAATATCTGACTCGGTACTAACTTGGCAAGTGCTGATCTGCTGGAGGTAACAATGAGTCACTCTCCACTGACCTTTTTGACCACTCTTCTGAAGTTCTCCCCCAGCTTTCCTCCTCCTCCCACTCCTCCACATCTCCATGATGCCAGAGACAAGCTTTTTAAGACAAACTGTCAAGCAGGCTTGTTGTTGGTATGTTTCCCCCCTGACTTTGGGCTGTGAGGGTAGGCCTGGCTTTGTTGTACTGTCATCAGATGCCTTGGCATGAAAGTTGTAGCTGTTGCCAAGAAGAATATGCTGGGCCTTTTATTGTCATACCAAGACGGGCATCATTCAGGCCATATATTTGGGAGCATCCAAGTAATTCTTAATCACACACGCGCCCCCAAATGACTGTTTTGGTTGGGCAAGAGAATGAGAAGGCAGACAAAGGCCCAGGCTGAAGCTGCAGCCTTGTCCTCTACCACAGCGGCAGCCACGACAGTGGCAAGCGACAGCAGAAGCAGAAGATCTCATATGATGAATAGCATTTCCCTTGAATTTGTAGCAAACTGCTGCTTTTCTCATAAACAATTACCAGATGGTGTACATTATCTTTCCTTTTTCTCCTTTCACAAAAGCCACATTAATTGCAGAGCAGCCCAGGGCTCCACTCAGCTCATCAGTGTGATAACACTTCATGACCCTGATTAGCCGCCAGTCGACTCAATTAAAAAGATCATTTAGACATTCACCCAATCATTTGCCTATCGAGCCACCTGGGCCTCAACCAGGGGCTCCATTTCGAACATTCTCCTGCCCTCTCTCATCTCGCCTGGCTTTTTTACATATCTCCAAAAGACGTAATTGAATTAAATAACGCGTCTCAGGGGCAGCTGCAACATCTGCTGTTTGTGGTGTGTCAAGCCTTCAGCATTAAAAACAGTTACATATGCTCCAAATTAGCAGGTCGCCGAGATGAAGCCATCAATGATAGTGCTTTGTGCCAGCGTGAGAAGCAGCTCACAGCTGTGTGCAATTTACAATTAAAGGCTTTATCAGAGCTCGATTGTACTAGTGAATCAAGTGGGGAGAGGTCAGTTAGTGAATTAGACCAATTAGAGCTTGAACCGTTAAATTATCTGTCTTATTACTGCCTGATAAACAGCTTTTTCATATCTTTACTCAAATGATGAAGCCCGATGTGTCAGAGGAAGTAGTGATGTACTTTTGGGTGTAATGGAACTTGGGAGTCTGCAGCTCCAAGGTCAATGGCCCCTGAATTGTCGTCCAAAGGTTTTGATAAGGCTCCCAAAGAAGAAAGTTGGAGAACTGGAAAAATCTCAGCTGGCCACAAACATAGGACATGCTGTGCCATGCTGGGCATGATTCAAGAGGCGGTTTTCAGCTGAGGGAGGCAAAAATCCCTCCCCTTTAATGTCTGTTCAGTTACTTGAATGTTCCAGTGTGGGAGTTAATATGCTCATATCAAGAATGTTAATATAAGTTAAATGATAGAGGTCATCTGTTAACATCACTCTGGTTAACGACTGATTTCTTTATATAAAAGATGCCCAAAGAAATAGGCAGGTACTGGAAATAAATCATATTCTTTCTTTTCATTCCTCCCTTCCATGCATGTGACTGTGCGGTCATTCTGTTCTATTGAGTTTTCCTCATAGGCTATGTTCTATCTCCCATTTCCTGGCCTTTCACTTAGATACCTCGTGTGTCTGGAATTTGGTCCTTCCTCTGCTCTGCCTCTTGGAATCCATGGTTTCTTTCATAATTTAGCTCAAATACCACATTGTACACAAAACCTTTTGTGATATCCTCAATTGTTAGTGCCCTCTCTTCTCCTCAAACTTCTGTGCATGTGTGTGTGTACACATACATATATACATTCATATATATGAAAAGCAGGTGTGTGTGTATTTGTGCATGTGCGTGTGTGTGTGACACACTTTTCTTAAATAATTTGATTTCAGGACGCCTGCTATCCTTTCTTTGTAACCTTGTGAAATTGGCTTGACCAAAAGAGGAAGTCCATACCATATTCCATATGACTTTCTTCTCTTTTATCACACATGGAGTCATTTATTCCCGCAACCTCTTACTGAGGTTCTTGACATTTCTAACTCAGTAAACAACTCTGTCTGTATGGAGAGAATGAAACATAGATAGTAGTTCAGTTTATTGGTTTCTTTATATTTGCAGAACAAAATGATAATTTTCATCAAGGAAAATCAATGCACAACTATTGTGCTTTTGACTATAATGTGAAGCTCACAAGATATCTCGATATTTGTGCTTCTCCATCATTACTCTATCCTGCTTCTCAACCTGACATCATTTTTTCCCTCACATTAGTCTTCTCTTTTTAAATAAAATCACAACTAGGTTGTGCTACAGTGGACCTGTCCTACAGGTCAGGATTCTGGTTGACCTGAGTTCAAATCTGGTCTCAGGCACTTACCAGATATGTTACCTTGGGTAAGTCACTTAGTCTCTGCCTGCTTCCATTACTTCAGCTATAAAATGAATTTAACAATAACATGTACTTCACAGGATTGTTTGAAGATTAAATGAGATATTTGTAAAAGTACTTAGCACAGTGCCATGCACACAGTAGGAACTTAATTAATATTCCTTCCTCTCTCCTTTTCTCCCTTCCTTCCTTTTTTCTCAATTACATTAGCTTGTCTGTTTCTGTCACCATTGAATTTTACTGAAATGTAGCGTGCTAACCTTTTCTGCTTTGGCTTCTTAATTTCCTCCCCCTTTCCACACTCCTATGAATTCATTACCTAATCAATCTGACTATATCCTCCAATGGTCCAGTTTGTAATCTATCCAGTCTCTGCCCAATCTGCAGAATTCTTGTTCATGTCTTCCTGTTAGTTCCTCACAGACAGTCCACTAAAGAACTTGAGAATCTTCATCAGTTTCTCATATTTCATGGAAACACATGGGCTGGCAAACATCAGTCTTTCTTCTCATCACATGACTGATCCATCTCTTTTAAATCTCTCTTTCTTTGGTGAATCCCTTCTACTTCTTTATCTTTTCTTGCTTGTAGTCCTTCTCCTGTCTCTTTCAATTCTGGACCAAGATCATTCTCTTGATATCAAGTTTCTCCCTTGATATTGAACAAAGGGTAATCAAGCAATAGAGATTATCCCTATTGTTCCATCTTTCAAGGAATCTTGAAGTCTTCATATAAGAATGGGAATCATCTCTTTGGTTAAGAAACTTTAAGTGAATGTTTTATGCTCCCAAATTAAATGCTTCCTCATGGTAAACGATCTTTAAACCCAATGAACCCTTGCTTTTTTTATATATTTCAGTCACTGATGTGATAGTGAAAATGTGATACATACTATAGAATAGCACATGCAAACTTATTCCTACTCCCTTCTAATACCTGCACACGTGCTTATGTTAATAAAGGGGTATTTTTTCCTATGAAAGCAAAAGTAGTCACGTGAACCAATATTAATTTTTATTAATTCACTATTTTTCCTCTAGCCATAAGGTCAGGATTTTTATGTACACTTTGATAGCTTACCCTCTCCCAAATTCCTTGAGAAGTGATTTCTCAATACCCTCAAGTTGTCTCTTCCAGCATTGACCTCTATTTTATTGTTGTTATTATTGTTGAGTTGTTTCAGCCATGTCCAACTCTTTGTGACTCCATTTGGGTTTGTTTCTTTTGGCAAAGATACTAGAGTGGTTTGCCATTTCCTTCTTCAGTTCATTTTATAGATGAGGGAATAGGTAAACAGGATTTGCTCAGGGTGAAACAGTTCGTGAGTATCTGAACTTAGAAAAACCAATCTTCCTAACTCCCAGCCTGCCCCCTATCCACTGTACTACCTAGTTGCCTACACCCCTTCTGTAGATCAGGTCAACAATCTACTCTAGCTCATCTTCCCATTTTTTCTTCTTCAGTGCCATTTACAATATTCTATAAGCACAACCATGATTTCAAAGTTTTGCATCTATGTGTAGTAACTTGGCTGTCCTTGGTTGTGAAAAGTGAAGTGTCCAATGTTTTGTAGATCTTTTCCCATATTTTGTTTGTTGTCCTCATTTCAGCTTCATTCTTGTATGCCCTCAAGATTATTTTGCTTATTTGGAGGTCTCTTTAAACTATAATCCCCATCCTTATTCCTCAATGTGTATTAGTCGATAACATTCAATCTTCCACCATCATTTTCAAGATTTTAAAAACTGAGTTTCCATTTTTAATCACTGTTATCTTAAGATATCTTATTTCTCTACTTGGATAATGTTTATATAATAAGGCAGTTTTTAGGTTTTCTTGGTGTCCTTTTTATGGCAACTGACTTGCTTTGGTTACATTTCTGTACAAATAGCTGGTATTGATGCCCCTTCCTCTGACCCACTGCAGTTCTGAAATAATACTAACTTGTTTCAAAAGATCAGCTTAGAGTTGCTTCAATGATATGCCATATATTTTTATCCTGATTTATTGTTCCTGCTAGTTCCATGTTAATTTTGATCTTTGCCCTGAGAAATCAGTGGGATGACTGTAGAAAGACAGATCATTCTCAAATGACTCCCACTTTAGGAATGAGTCATTTCCTGTTTGTTAAAATAGAATCAATTTCCTGAGAGGGACCATCTTTATTAGGCTTGCTGGAAGATGGGGAAATATTGAGAGAGGCACTCATCACACCTTCTGCTGTTTTTAGCTTGTCTGCTTGAACCCAGAATCCACTGGGGGACAGGACTCTTGAGAATGTCAAGGAATTAAGTATAAAGTAACTTAAAAGCTGAACCACAAAAAATAAATATACAATTTTGCTGGAGACAGAGATTTAATGGATGCTATCAGTCACACAGATGATAGGGAAATTATAAGATCAATAACATATCTAGTAGAAGTTGAGCTACTAAGCACTTAGACCAGCAGGGAAAAGTCCCCAGCTCAGTGCAAATACACAAATCTATCAAAAATGATTCCTATATAATGAAAATAGCATCTTTAACAATAATCACAAGATAACACTTAATTAACAATCGATGCTTGTCCTAAGCCAAGTGGGACCTGCCTGGGCATGAGATCACAGGCATTTCCCAAATCCTAACAGGAAGAGAGAGAAGAAAAAGACAAAAGCCCAAGGAAGTTGGTGACAACCTGAAGCAAGGTGAGAGAAAGGAGGGTGAAAGGGCTAATTCCTTGTGTCTGAACAGAATGAACTTGGGGAGACCAAGGCCAGGAGAAGTCTGAACTTAAATGATCATCCAGAAGGGGAAAGGAAGAAACAGGAAGCAAGATTAGGAATAAAGACTCTATCAGACTTGTTTGCATATCTGCCTTACACTTAGTGTAAATCAAGTCTCACACTTTTAGCAGCCATGTGCTTCCTTGCCAAGGCACAAGGTCCGAGCAATGTCTCCCATATGAGCTGTATCAGAAAAAAAAAAAAAACAGTTATGGACACCATCCATACCCAGAAAGCTCCCATGCAATGTAGAACGTGCTTCTCTGGGTCTTTGTACTATTTACAGAATCATGTGATTCCTTGAATTCTATGACACATTTAGTAAACATCCATCCGGATAGAATTTGCAGAAGGAAGTAGTCCTATCCTTCATTCAAGTAGCTGGATGGTATTGATTGTTCCCCATTATTTTGCAAAGACTTAGGAAAAGGAAGAAACATATTTATATTTTCTCATTTCTTACTCTGCAGGCTGTTCTCCTGACTCTTGGGATTGTCTATTCAATGCTCCCCAAACCTCTTCACCCTGGAAGCTCAATCCAAATTGTCTTCACCAAACGGAGGTGCACTCTGCCCCTGCTATCTCTTTCTGATTGGCTGGGTTTTCCAGAATTTGCCTTTTAAGGAGCCCACTTATACTGCCATGCCTTCATTTCTCTTCACCTCTGTCTCTGTGCTGGATACCTCCATCTTTTCCATCCCTCCTCTCCACTTCTCAACTCCTTTTGGGATGTTGTCTTTTCCATTTGAATGTAAGATCCTTGAGCTTGAATGCTGCTAGAGAACAAGTTTTCTTTCCTTCAGCTTACATTTGGATTCCCAGTGGTTAGCATGGTTCCCAGCACACAGTAAACACTTAAAAGCTTCTTGATTTGACAAGAAAATGAGAGTGGGAAAAACTGCATTTTGTTGTTTATTGTGCTTCCTCACTGCCTGGGACTGTATCTGGCCCCTAGTAGATGCTTCAGAAAAGCTTCTTGTTTCATTGTTTAATCTTCATATTACATTCAGTTTAGCCATGAGTCCTGCATAGTGTGTGTATAGTGTGCTTGATTAGTTCAAGTTCCCATGCAGATTAACCATTGTCAGTGATCTTTGAAAGGAAAAATGAAGTACTACAGAGTAGGAGAACAAATATCCTATGAAAAAAGGAAGAATCAGGAGGTAGCTGTCAAAGCCATTTTCCCCCCAGTCTTCTGTTTAGCAGATTAAGAACCCTTTTAAAAACATGAATATGAGTTTCTTCAAGCTCCTAGTCATCATCCACTGGATGCTCTTCATTTCATCAGTTCTTTCCCCACATGTATCTCTGATACCCAACCACAATACTCCAGATTTCAATTGGTTGTTCAAATCCAATAGGATAGAATTTCATAATAAAAAAAAAATAGAAAGTCCTCCACTCGTGTTCTAAAATTCAATGGCACAAATAAAGGATATGGGAGATATGGCGATACAGTAATGAACTGGAAAAAGGCTTAAAGATTGTAGTGGGCTACAATTTGAATATGTCAATGATATTCCACAATAATCCAACAAGCAAACATTAGCTTAAGTTTCATGAATAGAAGCTTGGTTCCTAGGAGTAGGAGTGAGTGATGCCAATTTACTCTGCCCTTATAATGATACTTCACATTGGTAGGATGGCTGTCATTTCTGTGGATCACTTTTTAGGCAGTGAGCAAAAGAATTGGATGACACCCAGAGGGAAATTGTGATGGTGAAGAGACTTAAAACCATGTCGTAGCAAAATAGGTAGAGGGACTGGGGAATATATGCTAAAACTCAACCAATATAGGACAGGGTGATGATTTGAACTTCAAATAATGGAAAACCAATTCAAGTGGGAAAAAACAAAACCATTCCTACAATATTAAAAAAAAAATAAAAGGAACAAAGTAAATGCATGAACTTGTTGAATAAAGCCCACAACAGAGTATGGTAGGTCCTTCCATTGATGTGCAGGTCTTCTCCTTTGTTAGCTCAGGATCTGTTCAGATGTTATAAACATCAAGATTTGTGTTCAATAGGAAGGCTTGTCTTAATTATTGGTCTCAGGATGGGTTGAAACCATGTAGGCATCCTCTTCTGTCTCCTTGGCCTGGTTTTGGTACATATACACCTCACTGGGTGATCTCTTTGATCTGGGCAAGTCTTGCAAGGTCGGCTTCAGGGCACTTTCTACATCACCTCCCTTTGCCAAAGAGACAACACAGAATACAAATGTCTGAGGCAGATCCAGAAAGTAATTTACTAGTCTGACAGGAAATTGTGTATTATATCAAACTGTTTTAAACAAAGGGAGGTGGAACCATCAATTTCTCCAAGCATTTTATATTTGACAATAGTTTTGGGTTTATTTTTCCTCCATCAGACTTTTATAACTCAAAGAACTTCCACTTTAAGTGATTCTAATGCAAAAAACAAATAACCTTTCATAAAGTAAGTGATAAAACCGGAGTTGTAACTTTTAGTCGTTTTGTAATAATAGGGATGTTATGGTCTGTTCACATGATAGTTAACTCTTTAACTATTCTTAATGTCTGCTGAATAGCTTCAAGTAGTTAATCCCACCTCTTTACCTCCTCCATTAGTGCATGTGGATGAGGAGTGATGATCTTTGAAAAGTTTTACAGTTCCAGTACATGGCCTCATGGGAAGCATTTCACATATCATAAAACTGAAAGGTCTTTGGCGTGCATCTTTTATTTTTTGTTGGTTCTTGTAAGATCTAGTTTAAGGGAAAGTCAATCCATAAATTCCTCATTTTTTATTAAGTAGCACTTTGTAATTGTCTTGGTTTCAGAGGCTGCCATGGCCACTGAAAGAATTCAGCCCCAAGTGGCCAACAGTTTACTGGTTATGAGGCACTATGTGCTTAGCTTATCTGGTCTTTGGAAAACAGATACACTCTGTTGCCAGGACCATGTTCATTTAAAAAGTAATTGGAATCAGGAAGACTTGGGTTCACGTCCTTTCTTTGATGCATATAAACTGTATGACCAAGGGCAAGCCATTTAATTTCTTGGTGTCCTAGGCAATCTTTAGTTCAGGAAATGTCACCTGACCCTCCATTTGAGAATTATTGACACAGAAGTGATCTACAATGCCATTAACCTGTAATTTTGAAAGAAACAAGATCCAACCAGGACTCAAAGTTTAAGTGGCCAAAGTAACTTGGAGCCCCTCAAAGAGGCAACATTATTGTAGCATTTTCTTGTAACTCATCAAAAATTGTTCTGTTAGCACAGAAAGTCATGTTGATCTTGAGTTAGGAGCAGTAGGTTTGGAGAGGAACTCAATTTCTGAAATACCCCCCACACACACACACCCACATACAATAATATATACATATATATTACACACACATATACATACATAAAAAATCAATTTTTTCTTTAAAATTTGATTTTTGATTCACTAAAATAAATGTTGGACTTTTTTTGCTAGATACTATTTTTTTTCTTACTGTATCCATATTAAAGTCACTTAAGGTCCCACTGCTTCATTTCTACAACTATTAAAGGGGGATATTTATTTGTAATGGTTCAAAGCAATTTCTGTATTTCCTTGGACCACATCTGCATATATTTTTGTCACTGAATAGAGGACATTTTGTGGGGGTAACATTCCCAATGGGTTGACTTGACCAGGGTCATACAGCTAGGAAGTGTCAGAAGAAGAACGTGAAACCAGTTCCTTCTAGTCACTACATCAGAGGGCCCCTCGGAGAGCAGTCCTACAGCGTTTTAATTGAACACAATGACATTTTCACCTCCCTGAGGACAACTCTGCTACACCACTACACTTAGCATCAATTCTAATCTCCTGAAGTCTCTCCTGGCAAGTTGCCCCAACAATCATCATCCCTTCTGTCTATAAGCTTCATTTTCCCCTTTTGCTTTTGATGTTTCTTTCCTTATCGTTTATATAACTTTCCCATGCTTTAAGAAAAATCAGAAAATTTCACTTAATCATTCTCTCAGGCTACCTTCCAATTCTACTTACTTCCATAACCAAACTACTAAAAAAATTGTCTTTTCAATGCCCCCAATGCCTCTGGTGTATTCCCTTGCACTCATTTCCCGACCTTTTGCAATCTGGCATCTCATCCCAACACTTAATTAAAACAGTTTTTTCCAAGGTTACCAATGATCCTTTAAAGGCTACATCTAATTGTCTCCTGTCAGTCCTCATCCTTCATAACTTCTCTGCTACATTTGATATTTTTGCCCCATACCCTTCTTCTAAGTATATTCTCTTCCACATTTTTTTAAAGAATACTCTTCTCTCCTGATCCTCTTTCCATCTTTCTCATATTCTTCTATCTCCTTTCCTGAATCATAATTATCTATATAATGACTCCTATCAGGATTCCCCAAGCATCAGCCTTGGGCCATCTTCTTACTATTGGTGACTTCATCACTTTTCATATGTATAATTAATATTTCTTGCTAGATAACTTCCAAAGCCCTGTATTCAGCCCTAATCTCTCTTATAATCAGGGCTCACATCACAAACTGCCTGCTTAACATTAAAAATTGGATGTATCACAGACAGCTAGGTGGTATAATGGATAGAGTGCTGGGCCTAAAGTCAGTAAGACCTGAGTTTAAATCCAGACTTGGATACTTACTAGCTGTGTAAGTATCCTAGGCAAATCACTTAAACCTTTTTGCCTTAGTTTCCTCACCTGTAAAATAAGATAGAGAAGGAAATGGCAAATTACTACAATATCTTTGCCAAGAAAACCCCAAATGGGTTCACGAAAAGCCAGATACAACTGAAATGACTAAACAACAACAACATTTCTCCTCATTCCCTCTCATCCCTCCTAGTTCTGCCGTCTAGAACAAAACAAAACGTCTTATTTTTTTTTGCACCCAACAACTCTTCAGCTACTAGAAGACTGCTAGGTAGCTTTTGCCTTAACATGAGTGTCCTAATTTTTCTACATCCTCTTCAGCATTTATCATTTTCCTTTTCTGTCATGTTAACCAATTTGACAGGTATGGGATAGTATCTCAGAGTAATTCTAATTTTCATGTCTCTAATCAATAGTGAATATTTATTTTCATGTGATTGTTGATAGTTGTAATTCATTTCTTTTGAAGACTGCATGTTCATGTCATTTGACCATTTGGGGGGAAAGCATTTAAAAAAAAAATAAATCGGATTCAGTCCCTTGCATATTAGAGAAATGAAGCTTTTATCAGACAAATGTGCTGCCATCCTCCACCCCTACCCTGCCGCCACTGCTTCCTGCTTTCATTCTAATTGTGTCAGCTTTGACTTTGGGCAAAACTTTGTTTTTTTTATATTTCATGTAATCGTAATTATCTACTTTACTTCCCATGATCTTCTCTCTCTTCTGTGGTATAAACTCTTCTCTTATTCATAGATCTGACAGATAAAATTTTCCATGCTCCCCTAATTTACTTATGATATCACCTTTATGTCTAAATCATATAGCAATTTTGATCTTATTTTTATACATGTTATAAGATGTTGGTCTATGCCTATTTTCTGCCAAGCTGTTTTCAAATATTCCCAGCAATTTTTGTCAAATGTTGAGTTCTTGTCCCCAAAGCTCAGATCTTGTAGTCATATTGCTGTTATCAGAGGCTGGATTTGAATCTTCCTGACTCTAGGCCTGGCACTTTATTTACTACACCACCTAGCTGCCAGGTTTAGGAAGCACTAGACTATGATAGTCTCCTACTTTTGTATCTTGTATACCTAACCTATTCCACTGGTCTACAATTACATTTATTAGCCAGCACCAGAAAGTTTTGATGATTACTGCTTTGTAATAAAATATGAGGTCTGATACAAGGAGACCACTTTCCTTCCCATTCTTTTTCTCATTGATTCTCTTGATATTCTTCACCTTTTATTCTTCCAGATAAATTTTCTTATTATATTTTTTCTAGTTTGGTAGCATAATGAATAGACTACAGACACTGGAATCAGGAAGACCTGAGCTCAAATCTGACCTCAGACACTTACTAGCTGTGTCACCTTGGACAAGTCGCTTTACCTGGTTTACCTTCAGTGTCCTCATCTGTAAAAGGAGCTAGAGAAGGAAATGACAAATAATTTCAGTATCTTTGCCAAAAAAAACCCAAATGGGGTTATGAAGAGTTGGAAATGACTGAAACGACTTGACAGCAACAACAAGAATGATTCTTTGATTATTTGATTGGGGCGGTGCAGAATAAACAAATTAATATAGGTAGAACTGCCATTTTATCATATTAATTAAGCTTACCCATAAGAAATTAATATTTCTACAGTTGTTAAGATTTATCTTTATTTTTGCAAGAAATGTTTTGTAATTGTGCCCATGTACTGCCTAGGTTTATCTTGGCTAGTGCATCCCAAGTATTTCATATTTTCTGCAGTTTTTTAAATTTTTTCCTCTACCTTTCTGTTGGGTTTTGTTGGTAATGTGTGGAAAATGTTGATGATAATTTAAATAGGTTTACTTTATGTCCGACAAACTTTACTAAAGTTATTAATCATTTCGATTATTTTAGTTAATTTTCTAGGTTTTTTTAAATGTACCATCATATCATCTTTGGAGTGATTGTTTTGTTTCTACATTGTCTTTTTATTTGTTTATTTCTTTTTTCTTGTCTTATTGCTATGACCAGCACTTCTGATATAATATTGAACAATAGTGGTGATAATGGAGATCCTTGATTCATTCTGATTTTATTGGGAAGGTTTCTAGTTTATTCCCATGACAGATAATGCTCATTCTTGGTTTTAAATAGATACTACTTGACACTTTAAGAAAGGCTCTATTTATTCCTATGGTTTCTAGTGTTTGTTTTTTTAAAGAGAAATGGGTATTGTATTTTGTCAAAAACTTTTCCCTACATCTTTTGATATTATCATATAATATTTATTGGTTTTTATTATCGATATAGTCAATTATGCTTAGGGTTTCCTTAATATTGAACAAGTTCTGCATTGCTAGTATAAATCCTTCTTTATGATATACAATCAGAATCTCCTTGCTAGTATTTTTTTTAAAGTTTTTCTGTCAATAATTAGAGAAAGAATTAGGGAAACTTCCTTTCTATGTTTTTGCTCTCTTTGGTTTAGGTATCAAAACCATATTTGTATAATAAAAAGAATTTGGTAGGACTCTTTCTTTACCTATTTTTTCAAATAGTTTATAAAGAACTGGTATTAGTTGTTCCTTAAATAATTGGTAGAATTCACTTGTAATTCATTCTCTCCTAAGAGCTTTTCGTTAGGGAGTTCATTTATGGTATGTTTAATTTCTTTTTCAAAAATAGGGCTATTTAAGTAATCTATATCTGGGATATATTTATATATATATATATATGTGTGTGTATATATATATATGTATGCGTATGTGCATATATATGCACATACCCACACACATATATGCACACATGCACATATGTATCCATGTATATATGTAAGCATGCATGTATATATGCACGCATATGCACATATGTATACACATTCAGGTGTGTATGTGTATATACACACATACATACATATACGTTTTGTGTGTACATGCTTACATATACATATATATTCATACATTTGACTTAGATTATCAGTTTTGCTGCCATATAACTGAGCAAAATAATTCCTAATACCTTATTCATTTGGTGATACATTTAACATTTACATTTTTAATAATGGTAATTTGATTTTTTCTTCTTTATTTTTAATTTAATCAACGAATATTTTATCTATTTTATAATTTTCTTCATAAAACAGGCTCCTAGATTTATTTACTAATAATGTGTTGTTGTTTTTTAAACATTCAATTTTATTAATTTCTCCTTTTAGTATTACAGTTTCCATTTTGGTGTTTAATTGGGCATTTTTATTTGTTATTTTTCTCTTTTTTTTTTAAGTTTTATACCCAATTCATTGATCTACTCGTTCTATTTTGTATTGATCTACATATTATAGATTTTTTTCTCCCTCTGAGTATTACTTTGACTTCATTCCATAAATTTTGGCATGCTGCCTCGCTATTGTCATTCCCTTTAATGGAATTATTGATTATTTCTATGATTTGTTCTTTGATCAAATCAATATTTATGATTAGATTATGTGGCTTCAATTTAATCTTTATTCTATGTTTCCACAAAATTTTGTTGTGATTTTTATTACATTCTGTTCTGAAAAAGTTGCAATTATTATTTGTGCTTTTTTGACATGTAGTTGTAAGGTTTTTGTGCCTTCCGTAATACAGGAGAAATTTTGGTAAAGGTGCCATGTGCAGTTGATAAAAGAAAAGTATAGTCCTTTCTATTCTCCTTCAGTTTTCTTCAGAGGTCTGTTATATCTAAATTTTCTAAGATTCTATTCATCTCCTTAACTTCTTTCTTATTTATTTTATGGTTAGATTAAATCTAGCTCTGAGAGAGAAAAATCAAATTCCTCCACTAGTACATTTTACTATGTATTTTCTCCTGTAGTTCTTCTAACATCTTTAAGAATTTGGATGTTATGCTTTTAAATGCATACATGTTTATTATTTATATTACTTCATTATGTTACCTTTTATGCAAGATGTTATTTCCCTGCTTATCTCTTTCAGTTAGGTCCATTTTTGCTTTTATCAGAGTTCATGATTGCTACCCCTACCTTTTTTTTTTTTTAAGCTTCAGCTAAAACATGAAAGACTGTGTTCTAGTCCCTTATTTCAATTCTTTGTGTATCTCTCTGTTTCAAATATGTTTCTTATATATAGCACATTATTGAATTTTGGTGTTTAATCTATTCTGTTATCTCCTTCAATTTCATGGGTAAATTCAGCCCATTCACATTCACAGTTATGTTACTAACTGGACATTTCCCTCTATCCTATTTTAGTCTGTTTATCCTTCTCTCTCTCTTTTTTAATCTGCCCCTTCTGAAAAGTTTTTTTTTTTTTTGCTTCTGACTACTGACTCCATTAATCTACCTTCCTTTTTATCAGTCCCTTTCTCTTATACTCCTTCACCTCCCACTTCCCTGGTGAATTATTTCTATCTATCTCTTTCTGTCTATCTATCTATCTATCTATCTATCTATCCCTACATATCTATCTATATATCTATGTGTGTGTACTTATGAGATAATTTTCCTCATTCTTCCTCTCTCTTCCTACTTCTTCCAGTTCATCCCTCTTTCTTGCCTATCCATTTTTTTAAATCATCCCAAAATGTTCAATTCACACACACACACACACACACACACACACACACACACACACACACACACACCCTCTATGTAGCATTTCCCTAAGTGCCAAAGTAATAAATAAAGTTCTTAAGAAACATATATCATTCTTCCCATATAGGAATATAAATAATTTATCCTTATTGAATCACTTATGATTTTTCTTTCATATTTTCCTTTTTTAAAATACTTTTCTTGAGTATTATATATGACATCAAAATTTCATTTTGTCTCTGGATTTTCATCAGAAATGCTTGATAGTCCTCTATGTCATTAAATATCCATTTTTCCCTATAGAATTATACTCAGTATTACTTTCTAGGTAATTGTAATGCTAGCTCTTTTTTGAAATATCATATTCCAGGCCTTTCACTTCTTTAATGTAGTAGCTTCTAACTTTTGTGTGATCTTGACTGTCCCATAGTATCTAAATGGTTTTTTTCTGGTTGCTTGAAGAATTTTCTCTTTGATCTGGGAGTTTTGGAATACATCTATAATATTCCTGGAAGTTTTTGTTTTGGGGTCACCTTCAGGAGGTGATCAGTGGATTCTTTCAATTTCTATTTTACCCTCTGGATTTGAGATATATGGGCAGTTTTTCTTAATAATTACATGAAAAATAATGTTTATGCTCATTCTTTAGTTGTGACTTTCAGGTGGTCCAATAATCTTAAATAATCTCTTCTTTATCTGTTTTCCAAGTCAGTTGATTTTTCCTATTAGACATTATATATTTTCTTCTATTTTTCATCGTTTTTACTGTTTTATTGTTTAGTGATGCCTCAATCTAATACCTGCTCAATTCTGTTTTTAAAGAGCTATTTTCTTCAGTGAACTTTTGTACCTATTTTTTGCATTTGCCCAATTTTGCTTTTTTTAGGAGTTATTTTCAACATTGATATTTTGTAGCTCTGTTACCATTTGCCCAAATCTGTTTTTCTTAAGCGATTGCTTTGTTCAATATTTCTTTGTTTCTCTTTGACCAAGCTGTTGTATTTTCATAATTTACTTTCATCTCATTCATTTTCCTCTTTTTCCCATTCCACTCTTCTTTGATTTTTAAAATCATTTTTAACCCTCACAGGAATTATTTTTGTGCTTCTATCTGACTTGCATTTTTCTTCCAGGCTTTGCTTGTCGCTACTTTTATATCCTTGTCTTCTGATTTTGTTTCTTGTCTTCCGCATCATCATAGTATTTTTTTTTATCTTAGGTTCTTCTTTCTTTCTTTTTTTCATTCTTTTTTTCTCCAAACTACTTATTGACTTTGAACTTTGTGTTAGAATTAAGCTCTATTCCCAGAGTGCTGCTCAGACAACACTTTTCCCAGCTTCACACTGCTGTTTTCAGATATAGTTTTGGAAGTTTGGAAGTTTTTGGTGCTTGCAAGGTGTAGTGATCTGGAGAGAAGTGTGGTCAATATTCTTTTGTAATCAGAAGCAGATAATAATGTTTCTCATCACCCCTTCTCCCTTACGACTAAATGCAGTCCTTTCCTGCCTGGAATTTTGACCCTAAAGTGCGTCCTGCACCTAGTGCTGGCATGTGATTCCATTGTAGTCTCTTTCTGACCAGCTGCCTGATCCCCTTGTAGTCTTTAGGTGGAGCACTCTAGAAGCTGCTGCTACTGATAATACTACCTTCAAGAACTATCACTGGTGTTGCTGCCAAATGTGCTCCTGGCTAGTAGCCATAGACCTCTCCTTCTGACCTCTAAAATTGTCTTGGGCTTGAAAAATGTCTCACCCTTATTTTTTGTGAGCTGTGCTGCTCCAGAATTTGATTTGAAGCTTGTTTTGAAAATTGTTTGGAGAGGAATGTTGGCAGAGTTCAGCTACAGTGCTTCCTCTACTCTGCCATCTTGAGCTCACCCCCAGAAGTTTTAGCTTCTTCTACATACAACAGGCCTTTTCTCTTTGATGAAAGACATTCAAAATGTGTGGAGCAAAATTTGTCATTCAGTAGGGCTCAGTTGTGTTCAGTAGACCTTTAGTAGGGAATTATAGAATATTTGACTATTATATTTTCATCTACACTTTGTTCACATGCACCAGAGACAGGATGCTGTTCATGGCTTTAAGAAAGTGCCCTTGGATTCAATTGCATTTTACAATCAATGCTACACAAAGTCAACCTTTCTTTAGAAGTTATATATAAGCCTATGATCTTGTAAAAGACTGTATATTCCAATACTGTAACAGTATTGGAGGCTGACTTTCTCTTTCTAGGTACAAATGGAATCACAGTCTTATCTGTCACTCTGATCATCTGAATGTTCCAGGGAAGATACAGTCATGTTCCTACTTGATTCCTTGATAAGCCTCCCTTTACTTTCTCTACTTTGAAGATAAGTTGCTAAAATTTAAAGAGTGAACTTTCTATCAAATAACTTAAATATAGACAATGTCTATTCATTATAATTATTTGCTTTTGATCCTTGATTCCTTGTGAAAGGATCCATAATTATTTCTTATTGAAAACTTCCTTCAATCTGTTTAGAAAGAATCACATTCTCACTTTTAAATGACCTTGTTTTACTTGTCTCCTTTATTTATTTTAATATACTCACCCAAGGCAGGATGCTGACCATCATTTTGAGACAGTGAATTAAAAAAAATGTCTTCCTCACTATAGATTAAATTCTCCCATGGTCTGGGGGTTGTTGACTATACATCGAATTACTGTTCTATGGCTAAAGAACAGGAATTCTGTTTTAAAAACTTTACAATATACACTAATCAATTTCAACAGAGATTCACAAAGAAATCACAGAGCAAGTCATAATCAGATACATTGAACATAGTTCCTGAAACTTTGTTTTCCTGTTTAGAGAACTTTAGGGAATAGACAGCTTGTTGGCAAGATATTATTTGGAAAAACAAATACAGTATGATAAACTGGTGTCAGTATGACTAGTTTTTGCTATATATTAGTTAAAATAAAAATCTCTCAGAGATGTTCTATCACTTATTAAAATTTTGGAGCCGTCTGTCTTGTCCTGCAGCATTCAAAACATTTAACTTCACCAGTAAATGACTGGGAATGGAATAGTATAGCTTTTCTTTTTTCATATTTTGCCTTTGAATTCTCCACTAGTTTAGATAAATTCAATTGTTCCTTTTGTAAGCATAGAATCAAGGATTCATATTTCTCATGAAAGATTAATTCCTGGTCCATTATTATTTTCAGTCTTTGTTAATAATGCATTAGATGTGCTTACTGCATAGATAAGGATGTATAGATGGCATGCTTTGGTTACTCCGGTCAGATATGTTGCTGAGATCACCCTCATTCCAAGCTCAATATAATGCTTATTGGTTTAATGTATCAAGAAATATGACTCAGTTCATAAAAGAGTTTTATTCAAAGTGTACTTATCAAAAGTGTTGCTTTAGTGGAGATGATATTTCTGATATTGATCAAGCCATCCTCCCCTGGTGCACAGATGATTAATTCACTATTAAACCTTATGGTATGAGCGAGCCACAGAACAAAGTTTTAAAAGTTGCATTACTTTCTTCAGTCTGATAGGGAAAGCTACTGTTACAGAGCACAAGCCAGTCTGGTTTTCTTTCCTCTTGTAATTTCTGTCCTTGTATTTGTGGCTAGTGCTCAAGTATTGCTGAGGATGGCTTGACCAGCCATATATCTGTACAAGTCAGTATAGCTAAAGGGAGATGTAGTCAGTCCTCTGGCACTTGCTAGCAAACTGAGTTTCACACTGAGGCAGAGATAAAAAGTAAGAATTTTCAGAACTTAGAAACTGTCAAAAGGCAGCATCAAGTTCTTCAATTCCGAAGGTCAAAATCCCAAACAACTTCATCACACATATAGCAATGTCCAGGAAATTGGAAAAGTAGATGACTTCTTTTCTTGCTCTTTTTTTTCCCCTAATCATCTAAAAAAAATCGAGTTATTTTAATTGCTTCTGAACTTACTGCTCTCTCTCTCTATGTCTCTCTTTTCTCTTTTCTTTCTTTCTTTCTTTTCTTTTTTCTTATTCTTCTTTTCTCTGAAATAACTGTTAAATTACATTCTACTCATACAATGACCAAGGATAAGAAACACATACCTCATATTATAAGTGCCCCAATATCATTGTTTAAGGATGAGAAATACATGTTTATATCATGAATGTTCCCTAGTCAGTTCTCACAATATAGATCTCCATAAGGGAGGATAAGATAGAGAAACAGTTAATTGTTCCATTGGTCTAGATTGTAGTTTGTATGTGAATCACTAGAAAATCACTAGGTGGTGAGGGACATTACTTATTATACAATGGAGTTTGTATTATATCCATCCTAGAGGCAATAAGAAGTCATTGAATATGTTTGATCAGGGCATAGAGATGGCTCAGCTTGTGATTTTGAGAGATTGTTTGGAAAGAGAAAATCCAGAGAGAATACTCAAAACAAGCAGTTAAGAGGTGATGAGGATATGAGCTGCAGGAATTCGATGACTAAGACATGTACAAGAACCCTTGAAGGGTGAGTTTTATTGAGAGTTGAAAATTGAACAGATGTGGGGGATGAGGGGAAAAGGTGACAGAGAAAATGAAAGGATTATCAAACTAAAGACTGGAATTGAGAGGAATCAGATGCAGATTCTTCACTCTAGGAATTTAGCAAAGAGAAAAAAGTAGGATCAAAGCACATGTGAGCATCAGGCTGAAGAAAACATGTTCGAGGTACTTGTATACATCGTGAAAAATGGTAGAAAAGGGAGGAAGAGAGAGTAGATTTAGCTAGATAAATATGAGGCAAAGTTCCAAAGGAGACAGGAAGAGATAGGATCAAGAGCATAATTCCTGTAATTTGACTTGACAAGCAGGATAATCCCATCGTCTAAAACTTGAACACAAGCAGGACTAAAGCTAGAATCAAATGAACCCTAATGGCCCAAAATACCTAGTTATTTATGTATCAGGGAAAACATGGGTCTGATGGCCCAGATGTGACTGTGAGCTATGTCAAGAGAAGTTAGAGATCCTACATGGCTTTCTATGGCTTCATGGCTCCAATCCACTGATATAGGCTTTCTGGAATCATTTGAACTTTCAGGTAAGATCAGATCCCTTTCCACAACCCAGAAATATGCCCATGGACTTTCTGAGAGTAGCTGATTAGATGTGGGTATTTTAAAAAGTAAGATTCCTTCTTATATCTTGGCTTTTTGAGGGCTTTCTTGTGCTTCTAGAATCTCCTCCTTTCCGAGAAGCTAAAAGTTTTCCCACCGCGACTGGAGCAATAAAAGGGGCTCCATGTTAATGTCTTCATGGATTCCTCCCAACATGCACCTAATGGGCTACTGCTAGCTCCTTGGGCTCTGGTGAGCTCACTGATTTTTATGGTTCATCAACTCCTAGACAGAACTTCTTCATATGGGATTGGCATCCTTGAGGACTTGTTCCAGGCCACTTGAATCGGTGTTGCCAACTTTGAAGTTATGTTTTTGTTTTCAAGGATGCAGTCCTAAGAAAAGAAGAATCTCTGTATGACTGCAATTTTTTTTTGTTCTCCTTCAAGGACACAAAATTTAATTCATTAATTCACTAAATTTCAGCATGAGAAAGACTTAGAGGGTTTTTGTCTCTAACCCAAAGAAATGTCTAAACAAAAGCACCCTCTCTAACTTGCCTGATGAGTGTTTTTTAATCCTCGACTTTAAGACTTCCATGAATGGAAGCCCACTGCCACCTAAGGCTGTACCTCCCCCATTAAGGTGGCATTATTGTCGTTAGGCCATTTTCCTTTTTTCTCAAGCCTTAAATCTCATCTATATAATTTCCACCCATTCCTCCTGGTGCTGATCTCAGTGGGGCTGAAGTCAAATATAATCATTCCCCCTTTCATAAAAGAGAACCTTTGAAATCATTTGTAACATTTATGTCTTTGATGCCATTTGCTTTCTCTGGGTTAACCATACCTACTTCCTTCAAACCATCCTCCTTTGAGATGCACTGAAGACCCTTCCCTCTTCTGCTTGGCCTTCTCTGACTATTCCCTAAGTCATCAATATTCATTCTAAAATGTGATACTTAAAACTGAAGAAGAAAAAGGGGAGAAGGAGAAAGAGGAGAAAAAGGAAAAAGGAGAAGGGGAAGAAGATGATAATAGGAGAGGAAGAGGAGAAGTTATCCCTCATATAGTAGTTTTCACGAACTATTTGATTAAATCTTCAGAAATAAACCTATATGACAGTATTTATTGTGCAGTGACATCCATCCATTTTTCATAAGTTTTTTTTCTCCTTAAAACCACTTAGAGTAATTGATTTTGCTCTGCCATATGACAATCCTTCAAATATTTAAGGATTTTGATTCCAACCCTAACCGTCCTAGCTCTTTTCTTCTCTAGACAACATTTCTAGCTTGTCATTTAATATTTTTTCAAATTCTTGTATTCCAGGTTCTTCTTCTTATTTCTAAGTGGTTTCAAATTTATTCTTCAAATCTCAGACATAATCACTCCATTTTCAAATTATAGTGTATGCATGTATGTATGTTTGTGCCTGCAGGTAATACATGTGTATATGTATGCACATTACATATATGGAGATACACATATGTGTTTCAATTGATGTATATGTGTAAATAGATAAACATATACACTCATGCACTGAGAAATAGGAAGAACATTAGATGTGTAGTCTTGAGGACATGAACTCAAATCCCACTTTAGTACTCCCTCATACCCATCAGATTGGCTACCATGACAAAAATGGAAAATGACAAATGCTAGAGAGGATATGGGAAATAGGTACACTAATGCACTGCTGGTCGAATTGTAAATGGGTTCAATCATTCTGGAGAACAATTTGGAGCTATCCCCAAAGTGCTATAAACCTGTGCATGCCCTTTGACCCAGCAATACCACAAGTAGGCCTGTATCCCAAAGAGATAAAAGAAAAGAGAAAAGGATATATTTGTACAAAAATATTTATAATAGCTCTTTCTGTGATGATAAGGAATAGGAAAATGAGGGAATGTCCATAAAACGGGAAATGGCTGAACAAACTGTGGTATATGACTATGATGGAATACTATTGTGCTACAAGAAATGATGAGCCAATGGTTTCAGACGAACCTGGGAAGACTTCTATGAACTGATATAAAGCGAAGTGACTAGAATCAGGAGACCATTATATGCAGTAACAGTAATATCCTCTGAGTTCCCTCCCTCTCTAGATCTGTGATTCTATGAATGAGACTTAGAACTGGACTCTGCACTAGATACTTGCCATGATTGGAGGGGTTCATGTTTTATGAACATAGATGTGGTTGACCTGCATTTCCTGACTTCTGTAATGATCAGAAGGTTGAATAAAATTCTCCCTGGTGTTTGGTCTTTCAAGGAGTCTGGTATAACTCAGATATATCCTTGGGAGTCACCGTATTGAAGCAGAATCTTGAAAGTTATTTTTTTCCCAATCAAATTCAACGATTTTACTTTGTAGTCAACAAAAAATCACACTGTAGTGATTTTCCCCCTATATTTCCTAATCAATTTTATGATTGTAGAAACATTGGCTTCATGAAGATATCAAATCACAAAGTGTTAGACCTGAAAGCAGTTATTATAATTAGTGATTGTACAAGTGAAGAAATGAAGGCTCAGAGAGGTGAAGGGATCTGTCAATAATCACATAATTAGAAGGACAGCCAGGATAGAATATCAGTCCAATCCAGTGTCATGTCCACTGTGCCAAACTATTAGCACTTCCTGGTCCAAAAAGTTAAGAATACATAAATGTCCTAATTATTATTTAATGAAACACCTAATTGAAAATAATTTCTTATTGAATGTGCGTGCTGGGCTAATCATATTACTATCCAAGGAGAGAAACACTTAAAAAAGTTATATTTACAAGCAGAAGATATAAATGTCACCAGAAACAGTCTATTTCCTAGATTTTAGAGTACAGGAAAATGGGCAGTTTGCTGAGTTAGTTCAATGGTTACCCAAAAGTCAATGGAAAACAATATGGTGGGTAGAAGTAATTGACTTCATTTGGCTAATTACAACTTAGGCTTAAGAAGTATATCATGGAACATCACACAATATTGTTCCATGAAGAACTGTGAATGACTTAGCTATTCTCAGCAATACAACAATCTATGGCAATTCCAAAAGATTAATGATAAACTTACTATCTGCCTCTGGAGAAAGAACTCATATTGATTGAATGCAGATTGAAGCATGCTACTTTTCACCTTCTTTCTTTCATATTTTCCTTTATTCGAGCCTTTTTGTACCAAAGACTACTATGTAAATGTTTTACATAATTGCACATGTATAATCTATGTCTGATTGCTTACCATCTCAGGGAGGGGAATAGGGAGGGAGGCAGGGAAGGACAGAATTTGGTTGTCAAAATTTTAAATATTTTATTTAAATTAAAAATAAAATGACAGTTTAATAAGTGAATGAAGTGGTAAATGGAAGACTTTTTAAGGGCTTCCAAAGAGGATTTCTGAACTCTAGCATTATGTCTTTAGTTTATCTAATAAAACTTAAAATTTTCCTTTTTCTTAAAAAAGAAGCATGTCATGAAAGCAGCAGATTCCTAACAAAAAGAGGTGGTGTCATCCTTAATAAAGAGTTTGTGTAGTGAAACTGAGGGAGAATAAATGTATATACTGATTAGTGGATCCACAGAATAGTAAATGCCCCAGAAGAAAACTGTGGCTTTTAAAAGTAAATATGTTCAGATTATGGGGTTGGTTATTGTCCACCATTCTTGAAGAGGACAAAAATGATATCACTATGCTGGTGTCAAGGTGCAATGTTTCCAACTGCAGTTGATTGGACCAATATGATCTTGGAATGCTCTACAACAGATTGAGCACAAATAGTCCATATGAACACTTGGAGGGGAGATGTCTCTAAATTTGCACATATCATGTTCTTTTCGAGCTACTGTTAAGTCTGCTTTGTTCACAGAGTACAACTTCTTTCATAAGAATGCACCAGGCTGCATGCTCCTGGGTCACTGTCTCCCATGTCTCATAATTGATTCCAAAGTTCCTCAGAAAGACCTTGAGAGCGTCCTTGTAATGATTCTTTTGACTCCATGTGGGCTCTTGCCTTGTATGAATTCTCCATTAAATAATCTTTTAGGCAATCTTATGTTTGGCATTCAAATGTTTGGCCAGTTCATTGGAGTTGTGCTCTCTGCAGTAAAATTTGGCAGTTTAACTCAAGAAAATGTGTCAGTGTCTGATGCATTATCTTTCAAGGTGATCTTCAGAATCTTCCTAAGACAATTCAGATGGATGTAATTCATTTTCCTGGTACGGAATTGGTAGACTGTCCATATTTCACAGGCATACAACAACGACGTCAGCACCATGGCTCTGTAGACCTTCAGTTTGGTAAGCAGTCTAATACCTCTTCCCTCCCATATTTACCTTTGGAGCTTCCCAAACAGTGAGCTTACTCTGGCAATGCATGTGTCAACCTCATAAGTATACTGCCGTGGTAAGTGAACTTATCCACGGTACTGAAAATTTCTCCTTTTTTAAACACTGGGTAGATCCTCCATGGAACATTAGTAAGAGAACATGGGGAAGAATCATATAGAATGAGAAAATATAGGTGGGTTAAAGGAAGTAGGAAAACTGATGAGAACTTGAGTCTATCAATATATCTTTATCCTTGTAGAAAGTACATCAATACTCATCAATGCCACACACCTTCTGTGAATTAACCTAATTTTATTATTATTAATGGAGATATAAGCTTGTTGAGGGCAAGGGCCATGAAATACACCTTTGCCCCTTTCCCCTACCCAATATAGTTTTAGTTGCATAGAAAGTAATAAAACATGTGTATCATTGAATGTATATCTGGAGATCATTAATCAATAAACATTTATTAACTACCTGCTATATACCAGGTATTTTGTGAAGCACTAGAAGGTAATTGAAGGCTTCTACAATATATATTTATTCATTCAAACACCATGTTTTGGTCTCCTACAATGTGCTTGGCATTGTGTGAAGTGCTAGAGACACACAATCAAAATAGTCCCTACCCTCTAGGTGGGGAGGAGGAGAGGATAGAGAACAAGTATTTATTAAGCACAAGGTATTGTGCTAAATTCTTTACAAATTTTAAGAACTCTGATCGCTCACAAGAACCCTAGTAAGTAGGTGATATGATTATCATAATTTCAGAGATGGATTAATTGTGTTGCCTAGGTCACACTGATAGTAAGCATCTAATGCTGGATTTGAACTCAGTTATTCCTGACTCCATGCCCCATGCTTTGTGCATTGTGGCAGTCCCTAGCTGCTGCAAGAGAAGTTTAAGCTAAAAATAATTCTTTCAGAAGCATTTAGGGAACCCCAAATATAACTACTAATTATGCAACTCAAGGAAATGGTATGTGTGTGAATAATACAAACTAATGCTTAAATGAACCAAGAAAGACCAAAATCATCAAGATGGAGTTTTGGAGTGGATGACACAAATTCAGAATTTTAAATGCAAAACAATAGCTGATAGTACAAAATGATCAGGGACTATTGGTAAACAGGAGATTGAAATCTACAAAGGCTCAAGTGGAAAGTGAGTCTCCAGAAAACTATGTCTGAGTAACTTATGTTGAGGACAGAGGGTTGTGGAACCTCTTCCAGGTTCACTCCAAGGGCAGGTACAACCACATGATGGGGTTTCTGAAATCACAATGCCAAATAAAAAATTCTCAAAAATCAAATCTAATCAACATCTAATAAAAGTTTGAAATTGGTGGAACAATGGGAGAGCACGATATTCATTTTTCTCCCTGTCCCTCTAGGAGTACACAGAGCAAACAGTTCAGAAAGGAGTAATTCAGAACTTGCATAATGCTTTGTAACCAAAATCAGAAATTGAAATAATTCTTGAGTCTTACAGAGGATTTTAATCCACAAAAGTTTAAAGCATAATTGGCCAATTCAAGGTATTAAACCTTAGAATGGAAGTTCAATGCAGGATACCCCTTAGTTAATGTTGAGGATAAGGATCTATTTCAGCAAATTGCCCAATGCTGTTAAAATGATCATATTGACCATTTAGGGAATAGGGACAGCAGCACTTGGAAGATAGATACCTCAAAACAGAAGGGAAAAGGGAAATACAACAGATTAAACTTACTGTTGGCTCTTAATCAGGGGATCTAAACCTAGGGTTGAGGAACTTTGGTTTTTAATCTTTTCGTAACATCATTTCCATATGATTGTTTTCTTTTGCAATTCTTCCATTTTGTTTTATGCATTTGAAAATATTATTCTGAGCTGGTATTCATTGACCACTGGTTTGATCCTGGTTAATTTTGATCTTATTAGGGCCAAAAATATTGGCCTAATATTAGGGCCTTTGTGTTGATGTCATGGCTACTTAGTATATCCTAAGTGTGGAAATCCTTCACTATACAGATTTATTAATGAGAAAGTATGTTTTGTTTGTTGCTTGAGCATTAGTCCCCGCTCAGTAGCTTAAACTTAGTGTAAAACTGATAAATGTCTTGTTAGTTAATTCACTATTGCTTCCTCCTGGATTTCACCTCTCCATGGAGTCCATGCAGTCTGGTCTTCCTATTCATCTGGGTTACTAGAGAAAACTGAGCCAGGCTCTTATTGAGAGGTTTTCATTAATTATGAGAAGTAGAATCATGTAATTGAGTAAAATTCGGGAACTAATCTTGGAAATAAAAGGAGAGGTCAGGTCAACAGGATCCAAAGGAAATTTGTTGCTCCTCCACACTGAAATTCATTTCCCTTCCCTGAAACTTTCTCCTTATAATGATTTTCCATAGGCTCATTGTTTTTTTCCCTTTTTTATTAGTTTGTTTATTTTTAATTTTCAGTATTTTCAGTATTCACTTCCACCTGATTCTGAGTTTCAAATTTTCTCCCCATGTTTCCCTTTCCCCCATGCATTTTGATTGCCCCTTACCCCAATCTTCCCTCCCTTCTATCACACCCCTCCCTTCTCTTATTCACTTCCCCTCTAATTTCTTGCAGGGCAAGATAGATTTCTATACTGCATTGCCTGTATGTCTTATTTCCCAGTTGCATGTAAAACCAGTTTTCAATATTCATTGTTAAAACTTTGAGCTCCACCTTCTCTCCCTCCCTCCTTACTCACCCCCAGTGAAAAGACAAATGATTCAATATGGGTTATACATGTGTAATAATGCAAAACCCTTCTATAACAGTCATGTTGTGAAAGACAAAATGTATTTCCCTCCATCCTATCCTGCCCCCTGTTTATTCTATTCCCTTTTGATCCCATCCCTCCTCAACAGTGTTTACTTCTAATTACCTTCTTCCCATTTGCCCTCCCTTCTATCATCCCACCGCTTATCCCCTTCTCCACTACTTTCCTGTAGTATAAGATAGATTTTCATACCAAATTGAGTATGCATGTTACCCCCTCCTTAAGTCAAATGCAATGAGAGTAAACTTCACTCTTCCCTCTCTCATCTTCCCCCTCTTCCCCTTATTGAGAAAGCTTTTCTCTTGCCTCTTTTATGTGAGAGATAATTTATCTCATTCTTTTTCTCCCAATATATTCCTCTCTCACCCCTTAATTTTACTCTTTTAGATCTCATCCCTTCATATTCAGATCACCCTGTGCCCTCTGTCTATATGTATATAATCCCTCCAACTATCTTAATACTGGGAAAAGACTCAAGAGTTACAAATATTATCTTTCCATGTAGGAATGTAAACAGTTCAACTTTAGTAAGTCCCTTATGATTTCTCTTTCCTGTTTACCTTTCTATGCTTCTCTTGATTCTTATCTTGGAAAGTCAATTTTTTTTATTTAGCTCTGGTTTTTTCGTCAAGAATGCTTGAAAGTCCCCTATTTCATTGAATGACAATGCCCCCTTGAAGTATTATAGTCAGTTTTGCTGGGTAGGTGATTCTTGGTTTTAATCCTAGCTCCTTTGACTTCTGGAATATCATATTCTAAGCCCTCTGATCTCTTAATGTAGAAGCTGCTAGATCTTGTGTTATGCTGATTGTGTTTCCACAATACTCATTTTTTTTCATTCTGGCTGCTTGAAATATTTTCTCTTTGACCTAGGAGTCTGGAATTTGACTACAATATTCCTAGGAGATTTCCTTTTGAAATCTCTTTCAGGAGGTGGTCAGTGAATTCTTTCAATATTTATTTTATCCTCTGCTTCTAGAATAACAGGACAGTTTTCCTTCATAATTTCTTAAAAGATGATGTCTAGGCTATTTTTTTGATCATGGCTTTCAGGTAGTCCAATAATTTTTAAATTGTCTGTCTTGGATCTATTTTTTAGGTCAGTTGTTTTCCCAATGAGATAATTCACACTGCTACTTTTTCATTCCTTTGGCTTTGTTTTATAATTTCTTTATTTTTTCATAAAGTCATTAACTTCTATCTGCTCCATTCTAACCTTTAAAGAATTATCTTCTTCAGTGAGTTTTTGGACCTCCTTTTCCATCTGGCCAATTCTCCCTTTTAGGGCATTGTACTCATTGGATTTGTGGATCTCTTTTTGTCGTTTTGTTTAGTCTATTTTTAAGGTCTTATTTTCTTCAGCTTTTTTGGGGTCCCATTTAACAAGCAGTTGACTTGTTTTTCATGATTTTCTTGCCTCGCTCTCATATCTTTTCTCATTTTTTCCTCTGCTTCTCTTATTTGTTTTTCAAAATCCTTCCTGAGCTCTTCCATAGCCTGAGACCAATTCACATTTTCCTTAGAGACTTTGGATATAGGAATTTTAACTTTATTGTCGCCTTCTGGTTGTATGTTTCAATCTTCCTTGTCAGCAAAGTAAGATTCTATAGTCTATGGGGTATTTTTTTTCCTGTTTTTGCTCATTTGGTCAGTCAATTATTTGACTTTTGAGCTCTTTGTCAAGGTGGTTCTCTGCTTTCAGTGGAATTTGGGGAGTCTACTGTCAGCCACTAATTCCCCCCAATCTCTGGGTGTAGAGCACCAGAAACAGCAGCTTCTGCTGCTTCTGTGGCTGCCATGGGCTCTTCCACCCTCTCTGCCCCCTCACAACCTTGGGGCTGGAACCAGACCACTCTACTCTCTCAACACAGGTCCCACAGAATTTTTTCCACTGACCTTCCAATTTTTCCTTGGTGTTTTGGGGTCATGAAGTGTGGAAACCTCCACAGGTTCCACGGATTCAGTCCTCTCCAGGCCTGTTCAGGTCCCTTCTGTGCAGGCATGGCCCATGCCAGACTGTGCTCTGCTCCCAGCCCAGCATGATAAATACTTCCCATTTTCCTTCCAGGGTATCTTGGGCTGGAGATTTGCTTCATTCTGTCATTCTATGGGTTCTGCAGCTCCAGGATTTATTTAGAGTCATTTTTTTTTTTTACAGGCATTTGACTGAGTTTGGGGAGAGAGCTCTTGCAAGTCCCTGCTTTTACTCTGCCATCTTGGATCTGTCCCTGCTTTTTCTTTCTTTAAAGGAAGATATTTGACCAAAGGATCAAAAATCTGTGTATGGGGAAGCATTAATCTATATGAGGAAAACACATTTTTCTACTATATTTTTTCATCCTCACCTCCTTGCCATTTCAACATGTCTGAATGTTTCAGAGGCCAGGTAAATATTAAGGGGAGGAGAAAGAGCAATCTGTTGACTTCATTCCTACTAAATCATCAGTGACTTTGATTACCCATGATCCTTTTATAGAATATTAAGAAGCAAATTAAAAGTTCTCTTCAGGAATATCATCTAAAAAAAGAAGACAAACACCAGCAGGGAAGCAATCAGAGGAATTTGTTGACCAGGAACCCAGAGAAGGTAAAAGGGGTCTGAGATTAGAGGCAAAAGATGTGGGCAAGGCCAAGTTCTACCAGTCCCTAGTTGTGACCTTGGGTAAGACACCTTCCCACTGAGGACCTCTGTTTACCCCTCCAAAAATGCAGTGGAGTGATAGATAAGACAGTGTCTATGTATCCTTTAGTTCTATCTAAATGGTAATTAAATGAATGCTTCCCCTCCCCTATAAGGATTTTTAAAATTGATTTACCATAGAGGAGTATTGGCAGCACAGTCTTAGGATCAGAAAGACTTCAGTAGAAGTTCTCCAGTGGGTCTTTAATGGTTGTGTAAACCCAGAAAAATCTCTTACTTCTTCTGAGTCTCTATGAGGCTTTACTTTCCAAGTCCTGTTCAATTTGTGATGATTAGCATCACAGAATCTTCTAGTATTCATTGATCTGCATGTTGTAGTTAGATCATTTTCTGTCATGCCTGACTCTTTGTGACCCCCATTTGGAGTTTTCTTGGCAAAGATATTAGAGCAGTTTGCCATTTCCTTCCCCAGCTCATTTTACAGTTGAAAAAACTGAGGAAAACAGGATTAAGTGATTTGTCCAGGGTTACATAGCTAGTCAGTATCTAAGACCATATTTGAACTCAGGAAGATGAGTCTTCACGATTCCAGACCTGGTTCTCTATCCACTAGGGTTATAATTCCAGTTTTTTCCTTAACTACCTTTACTTTTTGTTTAAATATAGTGTTTAGCTCATCTCTACTGAATTCCCAGTCTATTAGATAGGTACATGCTCATTCCAAAAGGCATTAGAGAAGCTTCTACTAATGTATCATCTACAAGGATGGAAAAAGCCTTCCTTTATTTTTTCAATTAATTAATTTATTTGTTTTCAATTTTCTACAATCACTTCCATATATCTTTGATTTTCCCCCACCTTACTCCCTCTTTTCCCCCTCCCTCCCCAAGATGGTGTGCAATCTTATATAGGTTCTAGACATTCTACATTCCTATTTAATACATTTTCACCTTAATCATGTTTCATAGAATTAAAATGAATGGGAGAAACCATAGAAAGCAAAACAAAAAATAACACAAGAGAAAATGGTCTGCTTCATTCTGCAATCCAATTCCATAGTTCTTGTGGAAGGTATTTTTGCTCAAGAGTCCACTGGGAATTTTTTAGATCCTTGTGTTTCTGTGAAAAGTGAAGTCTACCAGAAAAATTCTTCGCACACAGTGGTTGTTACTGTGTACAAAATTTTCCTGGTTCTGCTCCTTTCACTCAGCATCAGTTCATATAACTCCTTCCAGGCCTACCTGAAATCTTATAGTACAATAGTATTCCATTATATTCATATACCACAACTTGTTCAGCCATTCCCCAATTGATGGGCATCCCTTTGATTTCCAATTCTTGGCCACCACAAAGAGAGCTGCCATAAATACTTTTGTACATGTGGGACCCTTTCGCATTTTTATGATCTCTTTGGGATACAGTCCTAGAAACGATATTGCTGAGTTAAAGTGTATGCACATTTTTGTAGCCCTTTGGAAATAGTTTCAAATTGCTCTCCACAATGAGTGGATCAGCTCACAGCTCCACCAACAGTGAATTAGTGTTCTAAGTCTCCCACATCTTCTCCAACATTTATAATCTTCCTGTTTTGTCATGTTAGTCAATCTGATAGGTGTGATGTGGTACCTCAGAGTTGTTTTGATTTGCATCTCTCTAATCAATAGTAATCTAGAGTATTTTTTCATATGGCTACATATAGTTTTAATTTCTTCCTCTGAAAAGTGCCTGTTCATATCCTTTGACCATTTATCTATTGAGAAATGATTTGTATTCTTGTACATTTGACTCAGTTCTCTATATATTTTAGAAATGAGGCCTTTATCACAGACACTACTTGCAAAAATTTTTTCCTAGTTTACTGGTTCTCTCCTAATCTTAGTTGCAATGGGTTTGTTTGTACAAAACCTTTTCAATTTAATGTAATCAGAATTATCCATTTTGCACTTCATAATGTTCTGTATCTCTTATTTGAAAAAAACTTCCCTTATATTGCTGAATTTGGTGTCTTTGAAATTTGATACAGATAACAAATAATTTAATTTTACAATATGAAATAAGAAGTTTCATTTTCTCATCAATTATAAATAAGTTAACAGAGAAAACCTAAGAGAAGGATAGTTAAGATCTGGAGTAGGGAATTAGAAAAGACCTGAAATCAAATCCCATTTTGAACATTTACTAACCATATATATTTTGGACAGATCAAAGTGAAGTTACTTACACTCTGTCCCTGAAGCATCTCTCAAAGAATTATCTGCTTAATCATTAAAGTTGGATAGTGATCTGTTGTGGTGAAGGCAGTCTTCATACCAAGACTTCTACTCCCTAATTCCATGTCATTCAAATTTAGAGAAAATGGTTTCCCTCAGTTTTGCTAAAATAGTACATTTTCTTAAGTTTAAACATTATTTAGATGTTAAAAATGAATTACACAAATTTGGTTACCTTTCCTGATTTCTCAGCCAACAATTACAAAATGCTCCTCCCAGCATAAACCACCATGTTTGTTCAAGTCTAGGAAAATAAATCAGGTTTGACTGATGCTAATCCTTTCTGTCCTTCAAGTATTCATTTCTTATCATGAACTTTCCCAAATCTCTTTGATGATTTTAAGTCTGAGACAGACTGTAGCCTTCCCCAATAACACATAAATACCAGACCTTGAGGACTGCATATGAAAGTTACACCACTGCTTCACTATTGACATGAATAGCCTATTGTGACAATTCCATGAAATACTTCCAAGGCCATCATGTCTTTTCTAGCTGTGCTGTTGAATGAATAGAGTGTTAGACCAGATCCAAGGTGACTCACATGAGAGCCACCCAGATGTCCTTAGAAACTGCTTCAGATCCACAAATGTTCACTGAAAGTTTTGAAACAACTTTTAATCAAGAACTTCCTGGTGTTCAATAGCAATGGGGATCCAATGAAAACAGACTGTTTCTTCAGGTTGCAAAAAACAAAGTCAGGATCTGTGGACAGAGATCAGCTTGTTCCTCAAAATTTCTTATGTAAGAGTACACCATGCATTAGTACGAAGAACTGGTGTTTCTTCATGAGTCTGTTGAAGTGGGAGCCAAAGTCAAGGAAAGGTCATGATCAGATGATGTGGCAGAAGCTGAGTGATGGGCCAACCTTAGAAGCAGCTTGACAGTACTTTTGAAGAAGAGCAATGCCAGGAAGATGATCTCAAGTGACCTCATGTGCATGTGGCAAATGCTCTGATATGAGTTAGTCACAGCCTTAACCTAGTGGAGAGAATACTATATCTAAACAAAAATTCCAAATGGAGAAATAAGCTGGTAAACAAGTAAATATGTCTAAAAAAAAGAAAACTTAAATTTATTTTGAAATAAAAAAGAGAGAGAAGGAAGGAAAGGAAGAAGGAAGGGAGGGAGGAAGTAAGAGAGAGAGACAGGAAGGAAGAAAGGGACAGAGACATGAAGAAAGGGAGAGAGAGAGGAAGGAAGGAAGGAGGGAAGGAAGGAAGGAAGGAAGGAAGGAAGGAAGGAAGGAAGGAAGGAAGGAAGGGAAGGAGGGAGGGAAGGATGGATGGAGGGACTGAGGGCAGAAGGAAGGAAAGGAGACATGAAGAAAGGGAGAGAGAGAGGAAAGAAGGAAGGAAGGAAAGAAGGAAGAAAAAATCTGACCAAGGAGACTAAGAATAATGGAAGATGCCTTGATAAACATAACTAACAGATGTGTTGCATCTCCTGGACTGCAAAATATAAGCATCTCATTTGTTCTTGAATCCTCACAGAAGCTGAGAACTTAAGGTAATTTCACACTAAGATTCCTCTGGAAGAGACTTTGAGGACACTTCTGTGGCTTCTGCTAGGTCACCTGTCAGTCCCAAGTTTGGTTACACTTTCTCCTTCTTGGCCTGAAAATATAGCAGTTGGGTTCCACCAATGCATCAGTAACACAGGGATAACTCTGAAGGACTCAGAGACACAAAAGAAGTTACAAATTTCTTACCAGAGTCTCTTTTGAGTTCCTCTTTTACCTATTAAAATATTTGTATTTGTTGATGATTGCTAATATGACCACAAAAACGGACACACATATATACACACAAATATGTATGCATGTGTGCTTGTATGCATATATATACACACATATATAGACATATATGTATGCATACATATATGTATTTGTGTGGAGGGACTTTAGAATTGAGACCAAAGGCCTATTTGCAGTTTTCAACTCTGATATTGGCTGTATGACCTTGGATATATCATGTGAATTGTCTTTTTCTTAATGTCCTTATCAGTATGTAATCCATGACCTGAGGCCATGGGCCCTGTTTACATATTCAAGGTTCAATTCTGAGGACAACCCCAGAAGATCTCTCTCTCTCTCTCTCTCTCTCTCTCTCTCTCTCTCTCTCTCTCTCTCTCTCTCTCTCTCTCTCTCTCTCTCTCTCTCTCTCTCCCCCTCTCTCTGTAACTCTCTGTCTCTGTCTCTCTGCCTCTCTTTCTGTCTTTCTGTCTCTCTGTCTCTGTCTCTCTCTGTCTTTCTGTCTTTCTCTCTCTCTCTTTCCTTATGTTTCACCCACTCCAAATTTACTTTGATAAATGTCATACCTGGGTCTCAGAAATATGAGTAATGGCATCCTAGTTCCTGTACAAGCTGTTTCTCCTTCATTTTCAAGGAGAACAAATCACAACACAAGGTCATGTCCTGATTTTTGCAGGAATTGGATTTAGGTGAGGCAGAGTTGCACAAACTCATCAGCCTCACTCTCTCTTCTAGAGTCATCAAAGTCCAGTGGCAAGACAAAAGTCAGGATGACTTTTGAAGTAGATGACACTGACATCTTCAATTCCTGACCAAACTCTAAGCACTTCCCAGCACCTGCTTCATCTGCCTTCATGGCTATTGGGGAAAAAATGTTCTCATCTCTTCATTGCATCAGGGAAGTCTTCACATGCTTGGGGTAGCCGTCTGCCTAACTCACCAATGGGTTTGAAATCTGTTGATTACACTCAACCTGATTTGACCTATCCACCAAGACAATTTCACAGGGAGGTGGTTGCTGTACACACTACAGCTTCTTGGATTCACAGGTGGAAGTTTGGTGTATGGGATGTTAAGGGAAGCTAGCACTTTTCCTCTGAGGGCTGCTTGTCCAACTTTGATGTTCAACTAGTGAGCCAACTCTCATCTATGCAAGTACTCCAGGCAGTAAATGCCAGTACAAAGCTCAATGTCACCCTTATTTTATCCAAAGAAAATCCATAGAACATAAAATACTCACAAGAGCTCACAAATCAATGTAGAAAATGCATCCAAAGCTAACGATTGCTTCCAGACGGTCAACATAATTCCCTTCCCTCAATAGTTCTTCCTGTTTTTTTCCTAAAGGTACTATACCAGCCATCCCAGGTTCAGGGTCCCAATGGTTTAGACTGAGAAACAATGGAGAAAGTATTTTAAAGAATATGTTAGACTGGCAACACCCAGGCATTATAGAAATGCCCTCTCTCCCACCCAACAGAGGCCTTCAGATGAATTACACTTACCTCAAAAGGAAATAAATACTTAGTGCTTCTAGATTAACAATTACCATTTATTCACGCTTCCCAAATGTGTTCAGTCATTAATCACTCATGTCCGACTCTCCATGATTCCATAACCCCATTTGAGGTTTTCTTGGCAAAGATACTGGAATACTTTGCCATTTCCTTCTCCAGTTCATTTCACAGATGAAGAAACTGAGGTAAGATTGATTAGGTAACTTGCCCAGTTAATAAGATTTGAATTTAGATCCTTCTGACTCCAGAGTTAGTAGCTCTCTGTCCACTGTACCACTTAGCTGAACTATAACGGAGAGAGTTAAAGTCCAGGCACCTTCCTTCTCCATATTATGATGTTTTCACTAGAGAAGGGGTTCACAAACCAATCTTGAGTATATGCTGATACACAAAAGGCCTCAGATATAACTTCCTGGAAACACATATGTGAGTGGAAAAGGTGAAAGGGGGGCACAGTGCTAAGCAACAATTTCAAGTGAGTTTATGATTTGGGAAAGGAAATAATACAAAAAAAATTACTCATGATATTTGGAAGGCAATAAACACTGATTTATTCTGCTGGGAGACTGAGAGCTAGAACCACAGTATCATAGTTTTACAGAAAAGGAGAAAAAAAAGCTAAGAATGCAAATATAAAAATGTCCCTTTTTACACCCCCACAGAATTCTGAAGGTGGTATTTCATGGTTCAGGGGGGAAAAAAAACCACCTGCCTCTACAATATGTGGACCATCATTCCAATTCTTTGGGTGACCTGAAGGGAAGGTTATTTCATCATTTGATAGCATACACCCTAACAGAAATACTAACTATAGCAAGAAATATTCATGTTTCTGAATCATCATAGGCATGGAAAATACTTAGTTTCTATGAATCTCAGTTTCTCCATTTACAAAATAAAGCTACTCAGCTGGCACTTTTAAAGGCCAAAACCCACAAATCTGTGATTCATATGACAAGGGTCAAAGACATTTTGTGGGCTGTGGAGTGTGTTTGTTTCCCTATATCACAGGTCAAGGCCTGGGCAGGTCAGTTGTGAGCCTTCCTCAACAGTTCTCTGTGAGAACTGGCAGGATGATTTTTGGTGCAATTTAGTTGACCGTTGTTGGGACTGTGGCCTTTGTTGACCGCTAAAGACTAATCAACACTGTACTTTGACAGTGGGCTATTGGAATTGCTAGAAAGAAAAGGATTCTGCTAATTATGCAAGCAGGTCCTGTGCTGAAGTGGCTGCCATCAGCACACACCGACATCTGGCAAGACTTGCGCTACAGAAAAAGGCATGGGTGGAACCTTATTAGAGTTTTTAACATGGCAGTAGAGTATAGCTCTTCCCTCATTTTAACACTCCAGGGCTCGGCAAGGAATTTGTTTGTTTTGAGAGAAAAATTTTCTTCTCCAAAAGGTAAAGATGCTATTAATGAGAGAGAGAGAGAGAGAGAGAGAGAGAGAGAGAGAGAGAGAGAGAGAGAGAGAGAGAGAGAACAAGGGTGGGATCATGCTAAGCCCAAGATGTTAAATGAGCCTCAGCTCTCCCAGAGAACACTTCCCCAGCAGTTCTCTTAGCTGTCACCATTGGAACGCGTCTGGGGAAATGTTTTCCAGGGTTTGTGTGAGTGTTGGCAAGAAAGAGAGTGATTTTAAGTCTCAACTTTGAAATCTGACATCAATCCAGAGCATTGGCAGCTAAGACCCAACAGTTTGGCATTTCCAAGTGGAGATGGTGCTAGCCTTAGCAGGAAATGATAATAAAGCCTTCTTTTGATCTGAATTCTCCCAAACTGTCCAAAGTTCTGATCAGTGAAGGTCAGAAGGGGGCTCATTGAAGGCTTGCCTCCACTGGTTGCCCAGCTGGCTACAAAATCACAGTATTTCCTGCCTCTTCTGCCAAAATAAATATTATGAAAACACTTCAGTCCCCAGCTGCCTATCAGGCTTGATGGGATGTGCAAAGGAGACAGTTTGTTTGCACGTGTGCACCTTTCCACTCGGCACGCCTCTGAAGAGGCTCAGCTGCTTCTTACAACATCGAGACCATCCCACTTCTTCCTCCTCCCTGAAAAGTACTCCAATATTCAGGGCTTTGGAAGCTGAAAAGCCCTATCCTTCTCCAAATTAAAAAAAAAAAAAGAAAAAAAGAAAATCCTTCTTTAGCAAACCATCTGAAATGAATCTTGCCTTCACCTTCTGTGTCTGAACATCTAACCGATTTTTATCTTTAAGATAATAAAGGTATAATTAATGTCTGGATTTAGGAAAAGTTTTGGGATTAGAAAAAGCAAATATATTCATGTAAATAACTTCAAAGGACAGGAAATATTTGAAAGAGGTCAGGGAATGGGGGTGTAAGGAAAACAGAGGGGGTAGATTTAGGTGAAGCTGGTCTGGAAAGAGGGATAAGATTCAAGTGTTTTTGGATCGAAGGAAAGGAGAAAGAACAATGCCCTTTACAGTTACCCAATTTGCACATCACTATCTTTTATTTCAACCCATCTGAGATTCTTTTAAGGTATCTTTTAAAATCTTGTTTTCAAAAGAGTTTTTCACGAAACTAACCACTTTGATGGTTTCACCTTGTGACCCAAGTTCCTCATCAGGAAAGAGGCCCTATCTTTTAATTGCAGTTATCTTTTTGGTGATAGCACCCTTGAATTCACCAACTGAGGGCAATCATCAGACTGGGACCTAAGGCATCGATCATGTTTGTGAGTCGTACTGGGTGCGAAGGACACATCGACTCCTCATCGGCGTTTATGGATATTGCCGGGTAATTGCAGTGTAATTATGGCACACAACAGCTTCAGAAAATGATCTGGGAGGAAAACAGCTGGTTCCCTTTAACAGAGATGAGATCTTGTCAATTTAAAAAAAAAATTCAAAGAAGAAATACTAAAAATATATCCCGATAATAAACAAGCAACAAAAACAACCAAAAAAATTGACTCACATAAAAAAGTGGATAAATCAGAAGAGCTGCTTCAAAGGAAAGAAAGAAAAATGCACAAGCCAAAGGAAATAAGGAACCTAGAAGGTACTTTTGTTATATTGTTTTAGGTGACAACAAAGACAGACTCATGGAGAAAATGGCCAAATGTGCCTTTCTGGCTTTTCCTTTCCTTGATTTGAGTAATTGTGTAAATGCATATGTGCGCAGATATGACAGAGAAATTCACATATGTACCAAAACAGAACCATCCCAAATAGAGATTTTCTATCTCTGAAACTGTGGGAAAATAATTATGTAAACATTACAATTCAATAAAAAGGAACTTACTACTTGTGCATTCCCATGAAACAATAAAAAGTCAGAAGGAAAGAAAGAGGGAAAGGATGAAGAAATGAAGGAAGAAGGTAAGGAAGAGAAAAGGAAACCAAAGAAACAAAACAATTATGTTGTATTATTCTTTAGGAAAAAGTATTATTTTGATGTATCTATAGTCACTGATGTGGAGAGTTTCTCCATGAGGCCCATCTGTTCCTCTCCATCTTATAGAAATCCTCTTGACCCCTTCCTGTAACTTCACAGCATGAGGCACTGCTCGGTGTCCCCTTCTCCCCTTCTCCCCTTCTCTTAACATTGAGAGAAGTATTGAGGGATATGAACTGCCCTTTCCTTTTGCCATGCCTTCTCCTTGGAGCATACCATTTCCTGATGTCATTGTTCACACCACTTCTTCCATCTAATTCCTTAGTTGAAATGTGTGCATATATATGTGTCTACATATGTATATGTGCTTTCAGAAGTCTTAGTGTAGCTTTAAGTTGTTCAAGCTTAAATTAAGCTATTGAAGCTTAAACCTGCCCAAAGATTTTTAAGACATCCTATATAATTATGTGCGTGTGAGTGAATGTGTTCAGGCATGTGGATATGTGCATATGCATGGAAGGGTGTGTACAAAGGCAAATGCATATATATGTATACATACATATGTTATTGTATATGAGTGCATTGTGCAGGGCAGGAATATGTGTATGCATGTATATGCATACACATACATAGAGTGTGTGCAAATGTGAAAATTTGCATGTGTTTGCTTGAATATTCAAATAGATCTATGAATTCTTTGAACTGGGAAATCCCTCCACTGATGCAAATCTTTATTTTCTCTGCCTTGGCATTCTGTTTGACTCTCATCTCTGTCTTCACAAATGTTTGCTACAGAAAGTCTACCCCAAATCTCAGACTTACCTCCCTTTTTCTCATCCCCTGGGTGTCCGTAGAACATTCTAGCCCCCTTCCTGTCCTCATCCTTCTCTCTTGCTACATAACTAATCTATTTTCTTCTCCTCATATATAATTCTTGGATGATGCCCTTTCATTCTGTCCTGCTCACACCTGGCATATGCCTCACAATTCCCTTCTGGGGAATGCTCATCTTTAGTTCTCCAGAACCAGTGGAGTTCCAAGTCTCACTGTCTGTCATCTAGCAACACCAGTAAAATATTTGTTTTGGAAAATTGGGCTTTTGCTGTCATGGAAGGTTAGCTCAGGAAAAGAGCTCTGAAATTTACTGAAAATAGCTCAATTCACTCTTCTTCTCCTTTTGGATTTCAGAGCTCAGCTCATTGTTTACATGGCCTATCTGTCCCAGATATGCATAGTCAGACCAACTGTATAGGATGTCCATTTGGATGTATGTTGAGATATGCACAAAATATTTTTCATCCACTTGGTCAGTGCTATGTGAATATATGACGAAACTCTGGAGGGATCACAAATTTCTTCCAGGAGGCTCCGTGGCCACCTGGGGTCTTGATGTAATTAGCACAGCCTCATTCACAAATAGGAACATGTGAAAGACCCACCATCAGCCGGAAATGAAATGCACAACCTTGTGTGCCAATTAAAAAACCCTCTAATGCGTATACTGGCATGTTTCTGAATACACAGTACATCTATATGTGAACTCATGTATAAATAATGTAACATTCGACTATGAAAAGGGCATTAGGATGGAGATTAGGAAACATGAGTTCTGGTATGAGCTCTACAACTAACTCAGGAGAAAATTTCAGCCAACAGTTTACTCATTGCTAAATCTAGGGGCAAGGAAAGCTGTTAATATCTGTCTAGTTGTGGACTACCATTAGTCTTTTTATTTGTGGAAAATAACTTTAACATTTATCTGTTTGTTTTTGGGAGAATTTCATGAATCCAAGAGATTAGAGATTTTACATTTTTTACATGTATGGCCATATGAATAAGAATAGAAGGTATTAACTCTGGACTTTGGGTTACCCCTAGACCTGTTGGGTGTGAAATTCTGAGAGACTTTCTCAAGGGGTCCTTGACTGCCTTGAAAACACTCAGTTAATACTCAATTGTGATTATGTCCCTCTATTCACTTGGTTAAGGAAATACTATAGATATTTTAAATTGATCTTTTTCTTTAGGAAATGGTGTCCTGTTTATTGAATCTAAGTTAACCTTTGTAGTATTAGAATATATGGAACCCAACAAATTAATAAAAATTAAAAAGTAATAAGATACATGTGTGTATATGTGTATGCATATATGTATGTATATATAGATAGTTCTCACTTTGCTTTCCAAAAGTAGACCTTTCAAAAGAATTCTACATAAAGTTATTTTTATGTAATATGAATTTGCCCAAGCACATGGAGAACAAAGTCTGTGGAGAGAGAAGGCTACCCCATGTTTCAAGGACAGTGACCAAGGGAAGATAGGGCCAGATAAGGAGGTGGATGGATGGAGAGGAGAAAAGTTCTCCTCTCTAGGTGCCAGAGGTCTCAAGCAAAAGCCCAAATCCCACAATGCCTCTTCTCCTCTGTTTTTCTTCTTTCCCTTGTAGGGTTTTGTTTTGTTTTGGTGGAGGGGCAAGGAACAGGAGTGGGGAGAGAGAGAGTGACAGAGAAAGATAGATAGATTGATAGATGATAGATAGATAGATAGATAGAGCACAGTAAAATACACTAAATTAACATAGGTGTTTTTTATAATATAGATTTCTTTCAGAATTGTTTATGGTGAGGTTGAATTTGCATAATGTGAATTTATATAAAGCAAAAACTGTATATGTTTTATGCCTAACTATATAGCACATATCTACATTTGTATCTAGCTATTCATATGATCTATGAAGAATGTATTATCTATGAATGAGAACACAGAAAAAAATGACAACTCAATGAATGCAATGTTATTAAAAATTCCTTCCTTTTGGTTTGGAGAAATATTTTGGTCCATCACTAACACTTTTCTTTCCACCTTCACATTTTACCCTTTTTGGATCTAGTTCCACACTGTCTTTTGTTATGTTGCATGAACTTCACTTGAAGCACCATGGACTAAGAATTAAAGAAAGCCCTGCAATACCTCTAGAAGCTTAATTTAGAGGCCATTTTCAAAGGTTTAGAGATTAGTAACATTGGTATATGTATTATTGTTGATGCACAATACCAAAAAGTGTTTTTCTGAGTGATTTCTGAGAAGTAGGTAAACAGTGACACAGACCCTGCATCTCCTTTTTGAGAATGCCAGTTCATAGAAATATTAAGAGGATAAATATTTAATCCTGGCCAAAAGAACAAGAGAGAAATTAACTAGAATGAGCATCATGTAGACATACACTTGTAAGGAGACATTGCTGTTGTTAATATACAATGAGGGAATATAGAAAAAGTTTGCATGAACCAGAAGATAAATGAAATTGTATCAGGGATTTGAGTTTTGGGATATCTCAGTCAAAGCCAACCTTGATCACTCTTTAAGGGATCGCTGTTTAACCTTGACTACCTATGTACAGTGGATGGTGTCCTGAGGGGCTTAGCTAGGATGCATTCAGCAGACTCCCAAGAAGCATCTGGAGCAAAGTGGCATCACTCGACCTTCAGGAAGAGTGACTGTAAAAAATATTTCCAGATTTTCTCTCTATGAATAGAGCACTGGGGTCTGAATGCCTCCTGAGTAGGACATTCAGTGACCTGGGTAGCAATTTCTGATGCCCCAGAGCAAGGTATCATAGAGACAGCCAGACTTTGAGCCCCTGCAAAGTCCTTACTATTGGGGGGGCATGAAACAGGGCACATGCCTCCTGCCTTCAGGGGTGGTGTGATCTCTAAGTTTATGGATGGGGCATCATAGTGACCAAGAAAGCAAATGTAATCTTAGGTTGTGATAAGAGAGTTGTAGTGACCAGGAATAGGAGGTGACAGAAAGCTTGTCCTGATTAGGCCACCTACGGAGGGTTGGGTTCCATTCTGAGCAACATAGTTTAAGAAGGAAAGTATGAAAGAAGAACATCCAGGCTGGTAAATGACCTAGAGCGTGGGCCATATGAGGGTCTGGGGATGTTTACCTGGGAAAGAGACGACTGAGGGAAGACATGAGAACTGTCTTCAAGTTAAAGCAAGTCAACAAGCATTTTTATGTGCTATGTGCCAGAGACTGTTAAGTGCAGGATGTAAATACAAGTACAAAGAAAGATAAGGATTGGAAAGACTGGTGAATGGATGAAGGAATGCATTCATTACAAATGGTCACAGTGGAGAGAACTAGAAACAGTGGTTAGAATTTACAGAGAGGCAGATTTTGGTTGGAAAAAAAAGTAAGGGGAGAAGGAGGAGAAAAGAAAGAAAGAGAGGGAGGAAAGATGGAAGGAAGGGAGGGAGGGAGAAAGGGAGGGAGGAAGGAACGAAGGAGAAAAGGAAGGAAGAAATCAAATAATGGGTCCCAGAATGAAAAGTGCTACATGAAGAGAGAGTAGATACCTCTATGTGGAGATCTTCAAGCAAAGGATCATGGGATGATAGATTGTATAAATGGAAAGGATCTTAAAAGCTTTGGAGTCTAACTTCCTCATTTTATAGATGAGGAAACTGAAGTACAGAGCATCTAACTGACTTTCCCAGAGTCACAAAGCTTGTATCTGGATCCAAATCCAGTGCTCTAACTGTGACATCACATATCCTCCCAAAGACTACATGACCTCACAGGACTGAGAGGTGAAGGGTGGTTCAAGTATAGAGTGAACTAAATGGCACTTGAGGTGTCTTTCAACTCTGATGTGAGGATATGGAAGTACGGATATAGAGCTAGACATGATTTTCTCATCTGCTGAGCTCAACATCTGCTTTTTAAATTTGAGGAAACTGATCCTGACAGAGGTTAAGTGAGTTGCCCAAGATCACAGAGCTACTTAATGCCTGAGCTCATGTCTTTCTTACTTCAAGCTCCAAGTTCCCTTGGGCTGCTTCAACATAGGGTATTCCTGTACACACGAATTAGACAAGGTGGTCTCCAAGTTTGCTTCCAAATCAGATATTCTGGGATATTGTGATCTATAAAGTGGATGAGCAAAACACACACATCATGTAAGAAAATTATATGACACCTCCAAATACAACAAATACATATTCGTTAATTAAATAGTTGAGAGAGAATTTTCTCTATGAATATGAGGCATTGCCAGAGGGGTTGCTGTCATCCCCAAGGCCTCATGTATAGGCCCACTGGCAATATCTTCTCTAGATAGTAACATCCACTAGCATTCAAAGCAAGACTGAAATCATTGGCTCACTGCACTGAACAGTTACTAGGTGAAAAGATCAGCTATCATCTATAGGTGTATTATAGGGAAAGTAGAATCACAAAAATAAAAACATGGCCAATTTTTCAACAGATGAGCCCAACTTAAGCCAAGTAGCCCATGGAAAGGCTTTTCAAACGGTTTGGGTTTTTGCTATTGTTGTTTTTCTGTTTTGTTTTGGGGGAACATAATGTTTTCTTTTGTAAAATACATTTATTTTAAACATTCTTTTCTTTTTAAATTTTGAACTCCAAATTCATTCCTTTCCTCATAACCTTCCCCACTCACTTAAAAGGCAAGCAATGCATTGATTATACATGTGAAATTGCATAGAACATTTTTATATTAGTCATATTTCAAAAAAATTAAAGATTGAGAAAATTTTACCTCAATTTACACTCAGAGTTCATTAATAATCTCTCTGTAGATGGATAACATTTTTTTGTCATCATGAGTCCTTTGGAATTATCTTGGTTCATTGCTTTGAAAAGAGTAGCCAATTCTTTCACAGGTGATCATCACTATAACATTGCTGTAACTATGCACAATGATCTTCTGGTTCTTCTCACTTCACTTTGCATGAGTTCATACAGGTCTTGCCATGTTTTTTTCTTTATTAAATCATCCCCCTCATCATTTCTTATAGCACAATAGTACCCCATCACAATCATATACCACAATTTGTTCAGTCATTCCCGAATTGATGAGTATCCCTTCAATTTTTATTTCTTTGCTATCACAAAAGTGGATATCCATATCTTCATAAATTTGAGTCCTTTTCCTTTTTTATTTGATCTTTTTGGGATATAGACAGAGTAATGGTATTGTTGGGTTAAAAAAGTATGTACAGTTTCTATAGCTCTTTGGGACTAGTTCCAAAATATTCTCCAAAATGTTTGGACCAGTTCACTATTCCAATATCAGTTCATTATAACACCATTTTTCCCTCATCCTCACCAGCATTTGCCATTTCTAGGAGGTGTAAGGTAGTACTTATTGGTTATTTTATTTTGAATTTCTCTAATCAAGAGTGATTTTGAGCATTTTGTCATCTGACTATACACAACCTGGATTTCTTTTGAAAATTGCCCTTTCATATCCTTTGATATTTACCAAGTGGGGAATGACATTTTTTTAATAACACACTTGATTTGGTTCTCTATATATTTGAAAAACAAGGCATTTTTCAGAGACACTTACAATAACATTTTTTGATATCACTTTATTTTCTGTGACACATTTTGACACAATATAGTTTCCCTGATTATCTCTTTTGATTGTCAATTTTTGGTTTTGCTTTCCTTGAGATCGTGATTGCTACCCATGCCTTTTTTGCTTTAACTGAAACATATTAAATTCTGCTCTAGCACTTTATTTTAATTCTATGTGTGTCTTTCTGTTTCAAGCTTGTCTCATGAAAATCACAGATTGCTGGATTCTAGTTTGTAATTCATTCTACTATCTGCTTCTATTTAATGGTGAGCTTATACTAACTGCATGTTTTCCTCCATCCAATTCCCAAAGATAAACAATGACTGAGAAGCCAGCGTCATGCTCAAATTTTCCTCCAATCAGAACCAAAGTTGGCATGGATACTCATATGCTTTTTAGCCAACTTACTCCCATCCCTCTCTTCTGATGAAAAGAATTGGAAGTTATTTTGATTAATGTAAATAATCATTCCCCAATTTCATCTTTTTAACCTTAAGCCAACAGTTTTTAGTGTTCCTCAAGTCTGGATCTTTTTGTGGACAGATCTGTTTTTATGACAACATGGACGTATTCACAAACCTAGGAAATAATAATCAACATTTCTCTAATTTTCAGGTTTGCAAAGCTTTGTACAAGGATTAGATCATTGGGGTCTCCTCATCCATGGGAGCTTGGTGCTACAGGGGCATTGAGCATCATCCTCATTATACAAAGGGTAAAATGAAAGTTCAGAGATTAAACAACTTTCCCATGGTCCCATAGTTAACAAGTATCACGATCAGGATTTGTACCAAAGTTTGTAACTTCCACATCCCGGGTTCTGTCCATGACTGCAGACCACAGAAGGACAAAGTGAGTATTCAGAACATTTGTTTTCTGACAATATTCTATGTAGTCCCACGCACCTTCTAGGAAAATTCTAGATGAATTGAATTGAATAATGTTTCAGTCTTCTATATTCAATATTATCAGTGAGCAGCTAGGTAGCATAGGAGAAAGAGTGCAAGACTTAGATTCTGGAAGACTAAATTTCAGAAAGAAGGATAGAGTGTTTTACTTCCATCATTCCTCAAAAACAAAAACACCAAAGACATAATCATGAAGGTGAATTGATACAGACAAGATATTTATCTTTCTTCTGCAAGGAATAAGTAGTTTACCTGCCAAAAATGTAAATATCCATTAAAATGTTATTGACTAAAAGAGAAAATAAGGATAATATAGTGATCTGATTACCAAAATAATTTACACTGTTGGCAAAGCCAGAGACAAGAGAAATAAATATGGTTGATTCAAAGCATAAACAGATCCTTGGTGCTGGGAGTGATGACCCCTCCATTGCTGATACATTCTGCCAAGCACTCCCCTCTGTAACATGTTTTATACCATGCCAAGTACAGTATCAGAGAGAAAGATTTGAAAGTGCTATTAGAGATCAACCATCCCAGCTCCTTCATGCTATAGATGAGGAAACTGAGGTCCAGAAAAGCAAGATAACTTGACCAAGGTAGCACAGGTTGTAAGTGAACCCAAGTCATACTTCCTTTATACATGTCACTGGAGACACAGAGATTTTTTTGTGTGGGACCAAGTAGTAAGGAGAAGAGTAAGTTAGCTGGCATGAGAGAGTCTGCTTTGTTTGGTATAATGCAGTGGCCTGAAAATCCCCAGAAGAAGGAGAAAGTGGTAGAGGCACAAAGGAAAGCCTTCACTGGTCCTACAGTTGGACATGGAAGCCTCAGGGGGAGAAGCATGTCAGGTCAGGGGACAAGCAAATGGTTCAGAAAAGGGGGTGGAACCTTGGGATTATAGTTGGACCAAGTCACCCTCTTGGGGAGGCAGGGGGCAGAGGTGAGATTGGCACAGTGTAAATCCCCATTTTCTTTCACTTGCTTTAAGTATGTTTCCTCAGGGTGACTAAATGTACTTTCTCTGAGCGGAAAAGGTTATGTATGACAGAAAAAAAAAACTGGCGCTTATCAGGCATTGATACCAGATTCTCTGCTCTGCCTGAGAGAGGTAGAGTAGAGAGAAGGGCAATGAAATTTTGTTTGAGGCTTTGGTCATAACCTATTGATCTCAGGCAAATGGAAAGGCTTGAGCTGCTGTGAGTCAGAGCCATGTCTTGGACTGGGCCTATAAAACGGGGATTTTCAATCTCTCCCTCTCTACTGGCTCATTGTCTATTGTTTACAAACATGTCCATGTCTTACCCAGCCTAAAACATTCTCAGTCCTTCTAACCTCACCATCATCCTTCATCTCTTTTGCCCTTTGAAGCTGAAGTCCTCAAAGGCCCGTTGCTTATAGCAGAAGGAGAAGCTTTGAATGCTATGGATAAGTGCATTTACCATGGCAAGATACTTTGCAGGGATGTGAGCATTGATAATGTGGTTGACCCACCTTCCCTATTAGCATAGGGGGGCCGCACCATCCTGCCAGTTCTTCAGGCTCACAACCTAGGAGTCATCTGGGATCCCTCACTCTCCCTCGTCCCCCCTCCATATCCAATCTATTGCCAAGCTCTATCGATTTCACCTTTGCAATATCTCTACAATACATCCCCCCTCTCCCCACCCTAGTAAGGTCTCATCACCTCACACCTGCATTGTTGAAACCTAAATTATTACAACAACCTGTTGATGGGTGTAACAGCAACCAAAGTAGGATCTTTTGACTATTTTTTTTATTGAGTTTTAGCGAATCAGACATGTAAGTATATGAATGTGGGTTCTAACCATGCATGTGAGCTCTAACCAATTAGATGCTGAGTATGACTGTACATAAAGAAAGCTGGTTTTGAGAAAGCAGACATAGAAGACAGCCAACATTGAAAGGGTGAGCCAGCGGTGAGAAGAAGAGAGCAGTGAGGAAACCTCTGATGGCAGAGACTTGCTGAAGTAGCCTCCAAACTAGGGCAGAAACCTGCCCATGGGAAGAAGGCTTAAGGGTCTCTAGGTCTTCATAAAATTTGTCTTTGGCTTCATCAGGGTTCATCATGGTGGGAGTATAGGCACTGATGATGGTGGTATGGCATTTCCCTGCAAGGGGCAATCTCATTGTCATGAGCCTGTCATTCACTTCTTTTGATAGCCATGCCAGCTTGCTGATTAGATTGGTTTTGATTGCAAAACCCACATCAGTTTCACAGCACTCCCCTTCACTGTGCCCACTCCAGAAAAAGGTATATCTAGCTCCAAGTTCAGTAAGCTGGTCTTCATTTGCCAACCTTGTTTCACTCAGAGCTACTATTTGGATGAGATACCTGTTGAGTTCTCTTGCAACAAGAGCAGTTCTTTCAGGTCTACTGGATTTTGTGTTGTCTATTAGTGTGCTCATGTTCCATGTGCCGATGGTGAGTGGAATCATCTTTGTGGATGGTTTGTACATTTTTCTGCGTGTGTATTTCGACCACATAGCAGGATTCCCTGCCTGTCATGGTAATCAGGCCAGGGTTGAGTAAGCAGGCAATGTTTAGGGCACCTTTTCTAGTCCCCTTCCAGGAAGTGAACAGTGTGATCCTTAAAAGGCTGCTCAGACACCCAGGGGGCTGCTGAGACCCACTACTGCTTCCACTGAGAAACGACCCTATGGCCTGGGCCACCTGTGGGGAGGGTCATGACTACAGCTCCCAGTGTATCCACACCTATTGCTTCATCACTTGAATATTGCCACAGGACTTTGAGGCATAATAGTGAAATGGTATGGGTGATGTCTTTTGATTCGTGTGTAAATTGGATTTAAGTGAGGCAGAGTTGCATGCAGTCGTCAGTCTCACTCTCTCCTCCAAGGTCATCATAGTCCAGTGGCAGGACAGAGTCAAGACAGCTGACGATGATTCAAGATGCAGTGGATGACCCTGGCATCTTCAGTGTCTAACCAAGCTCTAAGCACTCCACATCGCCTGCCTCATCTGCCTTCATGGCCATTGGAAGGAATTGTTCTCATCTGCCCATTCCACCAGATGAAGTCTTCACATTTTTGGGGTAGACACTCCCCTAACTTACCAATGGGTTTGAGAACCCTTAGTTACCCTCAGCCTGGTTTAGCTCATCTGCCAGAATGATTTACTGGGGTGTGGCTCCTGTGCATACTGCAGCTTCTTGGAGCCACAGGCGAGGTTTAGGTGGAATAGGTGGACACCAAAGGTGGAAAGAGACCCAAAAAGGGCTCGGCAGCCATCACACCACAGGTACTGGTACTAGTCTTCTCTGAACACATCCTACACCCCTTTTGAGAGTTATTAAAGTGAACTGAGCTATTATCACAGAGCCTCTGAACTGTGGAGGTGAATTGAGATGATGGCGCTGCTGGTGTCATATTGTTGTTGCCGTGTTGCCCTTTATTTTCCCAGAGGCAGAAGCTGTGCACAGGAGCAGTTTTTCCTTGGAGTGTAGCAGTCCCCATGAGCTGAGACATGGAGCAGGAGTGGAGAGCTGCCTACACATGAATCCAGGTGAGAGGCAAGAGTGGTCAGCCGACAGAAGAAGAGCCGTAAGACTAGGAAGTCAGCCTCGAGTTAAGATGAAAACGGACTTTCCTTAGATACTTGGTATTGACTGAGGAGATTGTTCTTACTATAACCTAGGGGTGGATGGTACGGGATTTTCTTCTGCTATTTAAGGATGTGTTGACACTGCTAGGGAAGACCCTAGCCTGGGACCCCTTCTGAGTGTATGTACAAGAATTTGGGGAATGCTACTGAATGAAACGATATATGCTATGTGCCATATGGTGAACTGTTATCATATATGCATGCACATACATATATATTTATATATACATATATAAAGAGAGAGAGAACAATACGTGATCCATTTTGCTTAAGGACGTTGCTTTGAATGTTATGCTTTACTTTATTAAACAATGGAACAATGTTTAGTTTATTGCTGAATAGATACAGAGTTCATTATACTATGGGATTAGATCCTTGAAATCATTCACAGCAGCAGCCCTCAGGTGTGCTGCTGTGATTGGAGATACAATTGGTCTGCCTGTTTAAGGTATCTTTCTACTCAAACCCACCTTCCATTTAGCCATTAAAGTACTTTTTTTTCTAAAACATATTCAACCATGTCATTCCCCTACTCAATAAATTCCAGCGGCTTCCTACTGCTTTCAAGTTCAAATACAAAATTCTGTTTGACATTCAAAGTCCTTCATCATGTGTCCCCCTCCTACCTTTCCAGTCTTCTTACACTGTTTCCCATGACATGTCCTCTTTGATCCAGTGACAATGGTCTCCTGGCTGTTCCATGACCAAGATACTCCATCTTTAAGCTCTGGATATTTCCTCTCTCTCTTCCATGCCAGGAATGCTCTGACTACTGCCTTTCCTGGCCTCCTTTAAGTCTTATTTAATTTTCTACCTTCTACTGGAAGCCTTTCCTGACTCCTCTTAATTCTAGTACCTGTTATGTTAATTTTCTCCTATTTCTCCTATATATAGTTTGCATATAGCTGTTTCTATTTTTCTCCCTGAATTAGATTATAGACTCTTTGAGGTCAGAGACTGTATTGTGCCTTTTTTTGTGTGACTATCACTTTTCATAGTACCTGACACATAGTAGGTACTTAATAAATTTTTATTGATTGGTTGATCAGAATTATGATAAGGATTTATAGTAGAATTTCTTTTGGTTTCATGTAGCCTAGGCATCATTTACCCTCTGTGCATTTCTAACAATAGGGCTGGTGCACCAATCCATGGGAGCGCTTAATGCACCCTGTCTGGAAAGACAAAACACATCCTCAATGGATCCTTAGCAAGAAGGAATATCCCCAAGACTTCCATTAAAAACATAATTAATTTATTTGTTTTCAGTTTTCAACAATCACTTTGCTAAGTTTTAAATTTTCTGCCCCTCCCTCCACAAGATGGCATGCAATCTTATATAGGTTTTACACATACATTCTTATTAAACACATTTTCGCATCAGTCATGTTTCACATAAAAAGTAAAACAAATGGGAGAAACCATGAGAAAAACCAAACCAAAGAATAACAAAAGAGGAAATAGTCTGCTTCATTCTGCATTCTGACTCCATAGTTCTTTCTGTGGATGGGATGGCACATCCTTGGGATTGTTCTAGGTTCCTTGGGTCCTTTGGAGTTCCTTTAGGTTCTTGGATTGCTGTGAAGGGCTAAGTCTATTGCACAATGTGACTCTTACTGTGTATAATATTCTCCTGGTTCTACTCATTTCACTCTGCATCAGCTCATATAAGTTTATCCAGGTTTTTCTGTTCATCATTTCTTATACATAATAGTGTTCCATTACATTTATATACCACAGCTTATTCAGCCATTCCCCAATTGATGGATGTCCCTTCGATTTCCAGTTCTTGGCCACCACAAAAAAAAAAAAAAAAGTTGCTACAAATATTTTTGTACATATGGGTCCTTTTCCCATTTTTATGATCTCTCTGGAATACAGCCATAGAAACGGTATTGCTGCATCAATGGCCATGCACCGTTTTAGAGCCCTTTTGGCATAGTTCCAAATTGCTTTCCAAAATGGTTGGGTCAGCTCGCCGCTCCACCAATAATGAATTAGTATTCCAACTGTCCCACATCTTCTCCAACATATTTAATTTTCCTGTTTTGTCATGTTAGTCAATCTGACAGGTGTGATGTGGTACCTCAGAGGTGTTTTGATTTGTATCTCCCTAATCAATAGTGATTTAGAGGATTTTTCATATGACTATAGATAGCTTTAATTTCTTCCTCCAAAAACTGCCTCTTCATATCCTTTGACCACTTATCTATTGGGGAATGATTTGTATTTTTGTACATTTGACACGGTTCTCTATATATTTCAGAAATGAGGCCTTTATCACAGACACTAGTTGTAAAAATTCTTTACCAGTTTTCTGCTTCCCTCCTAATCTTGGTTGCATTGGGTTTGTTTGTGCAAAAACTGTTCAATTTCATATAATCAGAATTATCCATTTAGCACTTCATAATGTTCTCAATCTCTTATTTGGTCATAATTTCTCCATTCTTTATAAATCTGACAAATAAACTATTCCTTGCTCCCCTAATTTGTCTATAGTATCAGTCTTGGTACCTAGATTATACCTAGATCACGCATCCATTTGGACTTTATTCTGGTATCCAGTGTTAGGCATTGGTCTACGCCCAGTTTCTGCTACACTGTTATCCAGTTTTCCCAGCAATTTTTGTCAAACATTGAGTTCTTATCCCAGTAGCTGGGGTCCTTGGATTTATCCAACAGTAGATGCAGCAATCATTAATTACAGTGTCTTGTGTACCTGAGCTTCTCTGCTGATGTTCCCCTCTATTTCTTAGCCACTACCAAGTGGTTATGACTATTGCTGCTTTATAATACAATTTGAGATCTGGTAGGGCTGGGTCACCTTCCCTAGCATTTCTTTTCATTAATTCCCTTATTATTCTGGACCTTTTTTTCTTCTACATGAGTTTTGATATTATTTCTTCTAGCTCTAGAAAATAATTTTTGGTAGTTGGATTGGTATGGTACTGAAGAAGTAAATTAATTTAGGTAGAAGTGTCATTTTTATTATATTGGCTCAGCCTATCCACGAGCAACTGATGTTTTCCCAATTATTTAGATCTGATTTCATTTGTGAGAAAAAGTGTTTTGTAATTGTGTTCATATAGTTCCTTGTAGGTAGACTCCCAAATATTTTATAATGTTTACAGTAACTTTAAGTGGGATTTCTCTTTCTATCTCTTGCTGTTCGACTTTGTTAGTAATATACAGAAATGCAGATGATTTATATGGGTTTATTTTATAACCTGCAATTTTGCCAAAGTTGTTTATTATTTCAAGTAGTTTTTTACTTGATTCTTTAAGTATATCATCATGTTGCATTCCCTTCCTTTTCTATAAGGTTCCATGTTTAATTTCTTCTCACTACCCATCCCCAGGTGTTTTCATTCCAGGTCCTTCCTCATGCTTGTGTTTGGTTCTACCAATGAAGTCTTGCCCTGGTTCCTCTTTGCAGTATGTAAGTAACCCTGCATTCTCCAAACGTTTGTCAACAGACATATAGCTACTAATGTAAAATCACAGTGATGGATTATAAATTCTTCACCAATGAGTAACCCAGGTGGTGCTACAGAGGTTTCTCACCAGCTAGACTGCAGGGGAAGGGCTTTTTCTGCTGTAAAAAAAACTCATGAAAAACACCTAGTAGTTGTAGTAGAGTTGTAATCTGTGTTGGTGGAGAAAGTCTCCACAAGGACCAAGGCAGAAACCCTGTAATAGTGTACTAAATACTCAGGCTCTACCAATGGAAAATGGAGAGATTGGATCTAACCTGCTATTAACACTTCTGTCTGGTCCACTATATCAGCTGTATCCTGAAAAGTGTTCAGGGTATAACCTCAAATTACTAGTGCACACAAATGATCAGTCCAAATTCACTCTTTTTAGATGAGGAAGATTAACCAGAAAGAGGAAGAACCATAATTTCCAGTGTTGACATTTTCCTATCATGGCTCCATCTATGAACACATATATAGACATATATAGACACACTCAATGTATTGTCTCAGCCTTCAGAACCAATGGGAATTTGCCAATGTAATACATTAGCTGGATGGAGATCCAAGCTTTGCTCACTGTTCCCCAGACTTAAATGTCTTGTTGTAACACATGGTTTTTCCTTTGAAGTAATGAAATACATTTTAAATAGTCATCTTTACCCATTTTCTGGGGTTCTCAGACACACATACGCATCACCCTGTCTTCCATACCAGCTCTGGTCTCTCTTGTTTTTCTTTTTCCTTTATCAGTTGAAAAAGCTCACAATTGGCAGGGGCCCTATTACAGATGAAGATATCTTCTTTACCAACATATGGCCGTGCTCAGAATCACTGCCCTGTACTTCAGCCTGCTCATGGAAGTCTAATGAGGTCCACAGAGGTGACTGCATGACTCATCCAATGAAGTCATTTTTCCAATTAGCATTCTGACATGCATTAGAAGTAGGACTGTTTCAATAGATTTGCACAGCTGCTGGAGAGATCAGGTGGCAGAAGATTTTCAGTTTTGTTCTGGTCAAATAACTTATTTTTACTCAGTCTGTGACTCCTGAAGCTGCTGGTGATTATCATATGTCATCTGAATCTGACCTGCTCACAAAAATGGTCTCAGTAACGGAAGACATTTAAAAAGGTACAAGTTATAAGTTTGAATGGAGGAGATTTCATCATCAGAAAGTTCAGGTCAGACTTTTATGAAATCCTGCTTTTATAAAAGCATACTTAAAATCTTGATCTGTATGAGACAGAGAAAGAGAGAGAGAGAGAGAGAGAAAGAGAGAGAGAGAGAGAGAGAGAGAGAGAGAGAGAGAGAGAGAGAGAGAGAGAGAAGGCAGAGGGAGGAAAGAAAAAAGGAAAGAAAATAATTAAGTTCTATTTAAAAAACTAAGACATCTCACTGCAAGCAAGGGTCCATCTTTTTAATACCAATGTCCCACCATTGTTGCTGTATATCTCTGCATTATGAAATGGTATTGTCCCTAAATGGTCAAAACTGAAGCCCACCTGAAAGGTAATGAAGAGGCACATGGTGGGTGGGAGCAGGTCACAGAAGACATCATTGGATGCTAGACTTAGGGCCAGAGGCCCCTCAGATGCCATCTGGTCCAAGTCCTTCATTTTATAAATAAGGAAACCCAGGTCCAGAGAGGTTAGGCGAATATTCCCAGGTTACACAGGTAGTAAACAACAGAGGCTCAGGTCTTATGATTTTATAGCTGATCCTTTTTCCTCTCTATCATGTAATAAGGAACTAGGGAGGAAAAACTGTGTCAAGGAAGGATCTGAATAACCTATGCAGCTACAAAGGAGGATGCTCTGGTTGCATGGAAAGAGAGGAGGTAATTCTTGGGCTTTCTTTTTCATTGGCATCTTCTTGATATCAAGAGAAAGGAAATATAGCTCTAGTTTATGAGATGCACCCAATTTATGGGAGAACATGTTCCAGAGTCCCCTGGGAAGGAGAGCAGGAAAGGCTTCCATCTGCCTTATTTGAAGAAATATCCAGATCCAAGAAATCACTTTAAAAGTACTGGCAAAATTCAGTTGTTATTATTGGCTCATCTCCAATAAAGAGTAATGAAAAAGGATTGTAAACAGTCAGTCCCATTATCCTGAAGCAGATTTGACTCTGAATCACTCAAAGTTGCCAGGTGACTTTTGGTGAGAAAGGAGAAGAGATCTCCAAGGCGACAGCCCTTCTCAGACTCAATCAATAGCCAGAAGTTCTGGCCAGCACGTCCTCTTTGTACAACATAGGTTCTGGGTTGGGCATCAGAGAGAAGGGAACATTTCTAAGGCTGAGGCCCATCTTTCAATTCTGATGAATGGGAGGCTCAAGAAAGTCCGTGGTCATGATGGGAATAGCTCAGTACAGTGGATCTATGAAAGGAGGGATGGAATTTCATGGCCATTTGTGTCTGAAATACAGGGAGTCTCAAATGTCAAATTAGCAGGTGTGTTGCTCTGATTTAGGTGTGATTCAGTGTGGTGCCAGCTCATGGAAGTGAAGAAAAGGTGGTGTACACAAGAGAATCACTCAAGTTTGTCTTGCTGTCACTCTGTTCTACAAAGTAAAATATCGATTCCTCTTTTAAAATATAAGCTTTTCAGGGGCAGGAACTATCTGTTGGTTCTGTTTTTTCTTTTTGTGGGGTTTTAAAATATTTTTTAGCCCTAATGCATGAATAATGCTTTGCACGTAAAAGATAAATAAAAAATGATCATTGAATGGAATTTAGCTTAATTCAAGGAAAATACTGTCCAGTTTAACTTCGTTATTCAAACAATCCTTGAGGTTGCAATTTGAAGTAGAGGCCCAAAGAAAATAAGGGAACCTCTGTTTCCTGGGTTTTCTTATCTCCAGGTAATTGTATTGCTTCTGCAGAAGTGATGTCCACCTTGAAACTCCTGAGTCCAAAGGAATAAGGCAGTGTGGGACCATGGTTTCAGGGTCAGTGGTATGGAATCACATTCTAGATTTGTGTTTCCCTGTGACACAACCTGGGGTAGCCTTTTCACTTTAACCTTTTGAAACCTCAGATTCCTCATCTGGAGAAAAAAAAAAGGGTCAGAGTAGACAAATTCTGGGATCTCGACCAGTTCTGTATCCTGTGGTCTCCTAAAGCTGAGGATCTTGTTACACCGTCAGAGGTAATGATGACAGTCTGACGCATAAGGACATAAGGGTTGCTTGACTAACCAGGTCACATTATACAAATGATGATGACTCCCCACCCACACCCCTGCTCCCACTCTGTGTCTATAGAGGATAGAACAGGAGTAACTTAATTCACAGTAAAGTGAAAACAGCTTGGATTAACCTAACAAACTATAAATTACTTAAGGGGAGAATCATGATCTACCTACAGTTTTATCCTCTCTAGTCATGAGAGCACAGTCAATCAATATTTGGTGAGTTGTGCTGAATGAAGAATTCTGTCGTTTTTGGTTAATGGATAGGTTTAACTATAATCTCTAGAAAGGTAAGTCTCCCCATATGTCATCTACATGCATACACACACATATACATTTATATAAATAGATATTCTTACGCATTATCCAGGTCTGTCCTACTTTTCAATTGGATTCCAAGCACTTAGTAAAGTGATTTGCCCATAGTAGTATTTAATAAATGTTTCATTCATTCATTCATCTCATTTCCATGTCTGGTGAATATATTTCCATGGGTATGCGTTAAGCATCTCGAATTAAAAATACCCAGAAAGGGGCACACCATCTTTCCATCCAAATCTTCATTCCCTTCCAAATTTCCTTTTTCTGTTGAAGATTCTTCCATCCTTCTAGTCATCCAGAGTTGTTGCCTTCATAGTCTTTCCTACTCCTTGTGTCCCATCATTTGATATGTCCCATCAATTCCATCCGTTGTGTGTGTCCAGGCCTTTCCACTCAGCTGTATACATGTTCAGGCCTCATTTCCACTCATCACCACCGCTGTATTAGTCTTTTGATTGGCCTTCCTCCTTCTAGCCTCTCCCTTCTCCCAGACTCCCTGCCCACACACATCTGCCAAAGTCAGAAATGTCCCTCTCTCATTCCTTCACTTGGAAATGTTCAATGGCTCTTGAATGCTTCTTAGATAAAATACAAAAGTCTTCAACTAGTAATGCTTCAACCAACTAGGTCTTTCTGCTTTTTGACAGAGGCAGCTGGGTGCTGCAGTGGATAGAGCACTGGGCCTGAGTCAGAAAGACCTAAGTTTAAATTTGGCCTCAGATACTTAGAGCTGTGTTACCCTGGGCAAGGCACTTAATCCTTTGTGTTAGTTTCCTCAAATGTATAAAATGAGCGTAATAATAGCACTTACCTCACAGAGTTGATGTGAGGATCCAATGAGATAATATTTATACAAAGCTCTCAGGACAGTGCCTGGCACACAGTTGGTGCTACATTAATGCTTGTTCCCTTTAAAGTCTTAGTTCACATCCCTGCCCTTCATGGATTTTGACCACTGGACTAATCCTTATTTTTTCTTTTGGTGCTTGAACTCTAAGAAGAGAGTTAAAAGTAGGCAGGAGAAAATGGATTTTGTAATTCCAGGCAGGAAGAGTTCATTCAGATTCACATTCAGCATGTAATGCTGTACTTTATTACTCAACCAAAGCATAAAATGGCCTTAGAGTTTGCACTCATCTGTTTAGGACAATAGAAGGGATGTAGCCTTAGTTGGACATTAAAGATGAGAAAGTTTTTAGAACAAACAGTGGAGGGGTGGGGGGAGAAGGCCCAGCCCAATGCCTGAGGGTTTCACAAAAGACTTCCCACCCCCTCCACACACACATATGAGATGGCAGTGATGTTAGTGGAAAATGGATTCGATTTGGAGTCAGAAGGGTTGGACTGAATTTCCCTTTCCTCTTCTTGCTAGCTGTGTGACTTCAGACAAGTCACTGAAAATCTCTGAGTCACTTCCCTCATTTGTCAAGTGGTCATAATAATCATTCTTGCACCAATAACTCCAGGGACTTTATGAGAATATAATAGGGATAATGTGTTCTGAGGTCTTTGTAAGTTATAAAGAACTATGTTTTTGAGAGTCATCAATCACTCCTTTTTATATTAAATGCATACACTGAAATTATTAAACCTTTTTTCCACACATCTACAAAGGTAAATATTTGTGGTCATCTGACTGGCATCCTTCTCAAAAATATGGAATGTGTTTAAGGGTAAAATCAGAGGAAAATGAAGAATCAAGCAATTCAAAGCTTTAAGCAGAGAGAAAACTACTTATTGTGATGTCTGTATTATGTTCATAGCTAGAGCATACTAAAACCAACTTCTATTCTCACGCTTTTAATGTCCTGTGAAATTGGGGCCTTTGTGATAACGTCTTGTTTCCATTTGGATACGCAATTTTAGATTTAAATAAAGATGCTTTTTACGGAGCACACGCCTCCCTTTAATTCATCGTAAAGTACCATAAAGCAAAATCCAAGGAAGATTTTATCTTTCCATTGATTTCCATTGTAAACACGAAAATGTAGTTTCATGGGAAAAGAAGCCCTAATATTTTGAGGTGAGTTTATTTAAAGAAAGGGGGAATTACTTTTTGTTGTTGTTGTTGTTGTTAATTTACTTGTATGGGTCCTGTCTGTCAATGAAGCTAAGACCCTGGTATGTAAAAACCATGTCATAAAACACCATAGAGGAGAGAAAGCAATCATTAAGGAGGAGTATCAATTTCCCTTCAAAGCCTATTGGGAATTGTCTATAATTAAAGGGGCTTTCTAATTCTAAGTCAGAGAGAGGATTGAGACAGAGAGGGTGTTCTTTCTTTCTTTCTTTCTTTCTTTCTTTCTTTCTTTTTTTGGTGTTGTTTTTTTATTTTTAATTTGTTTATTTAACTGTTAATATTCATTTTCACAAATTTTTGGGTTCCAAATTTTCTCCCGATTTGTCCCCTCCCCCCACCCCAAACCACAAAGCATTCTGATTGAACCTATCACCAATCTGCCCTCTCTTCTATCACCCCTCCTTCCCTTGTCTCCATCTTCTCTTTTGTCCTGTAGGGTCAGATAACTTTCTATACCCCATTACCTGTATTTCTTATTTCCTAGTAGCAAGAACAGTACTTAACAGTTGTTCCTAAAACTTTGAGTTCCAACTTCTCTTCATCCCTCCCTCCCCACCCATTCCCTTTGGGAAGGCAATCAATTCAATATAGGCCATATCTGTGTACTTTTGCAAATGACTTCCATAATAGTCATGTTGTGTAAGACTTACTATAATTCCCTCCATCCTATCCTGCCCCCCATTGCTTCTGTTCTCTCTTTTGATGCTGTCCCTCCCCAAGAGTGTTGACTTCAAATTGCTCCCTCCTCCCCATGCCCTCCCTTCCATCCTCCCCCCCACCCTGCTTATCCCCTTCTCCCCCACTTTCTTGTATTGTAAGATAGATTTTCATACCAAAGTGAGTGTGCATTTTATTCCTTCCTTTAGTGGCATGTGATGAGAGTAAACTTCATGTTTTTCTCTCACCTCCCTTCTTTTTCTCTCCACTAAAAATTCTTTTTGCTTGCCTCTTTTATGAGACATAATTTGCCCCATTCCATTTCTCCCTTTCTCCTCCCAATATATTTCTCTCTCACTGCTTAATTTCATTTTTTAAAAATATGATCCCATCCTATTCCATTCACTCTTTGCTCTGTGTGTGTGTGTGTGTGTGTGTGTGTATGTGTAATCCCACCAACTACCCAGATACTGAAAAGTTTCAAGAGTTACAAATATTGTCTTTCCATGTAGGAATGTAAACAGTTCAACTTTAGTAAGTTCCTTATGACTTGTCTTTGGTGTTTACCTTTTCATGCTTCTCTTCATTCTTCTGTTTGAAAGTCAAATTTTCTTTTCAGCTCTGGTCTTTTCATCAAGAATGCTTGAAAGGGCAGAGCCAAGATGGCAGAGTAGAAAGACACACATATGCTATCTCTGAACCCACAACCCATAAAATATCTCTAAAAAAGATTCTGGAGCAACAAATTCTGGAGCAGCAGAAGCCACAGAACAACAGAGCGGATGAGATTTCTGTTCCAGAGAGACCTGACGTGAAAGGTCCATCATGCCCCAGACCAGGAGCCGAGCCCAGCCCTGCCTTGGCCACACAGCACTGAGAAGAGCGGATCCAAGTATGCTTCAGGGACAGAATCTCCAGCAGCCACGCAGGTCCCTCCAGCCACGGGCGGCAAAGGTTGGTAAGAGGGTCGTCTAGGCTTGCTGAGAGGGGAGTGGGGTGCCCCCATAACTCAGGCCCCCTCAGGAGGCAGCAGCGGAGGTGGCAGCAGACCAGGGCTCCCCAAGCAGGCAGGAGCCCAGATCCATTGTTGAAGGTCTCTGCATAAACCCCCTCAGGGAACTGAGCTCTTGAGGTGGCCCTGCCCCCACCTGAGCACCTGAAGTTAATCTCACACTGAATAGCAGCCCTGCCCCGACCCAAAGCCCTGAGGCTGGGAAGCAGCATTTGAATCTCAGACCCCAGGCACTGGCTGGGAGGATCTGGAGGCGAAGTGGGTGTGAAGAGAATATTCAGAAGTCAAGTCACTGGCTGGAAAAATGCTCAGAAAAGGGAAAAAAATAAGACTATAGAAGGTTACTTTCTTGGTGAACAGGCATTTCCTCCCTTCCTTTCTGATGAGGAAGAAATATGCTTACCATCAGGGAAAGACACAGAAGTCAAGGCTTCTGTATCCCAGCCCACCCAATGGGCTCAGGCCATGGAAGAGCTCAAAAAGGATGTTGAAAATCAAGTTAGAGAGGTGGAGGAAAAACTGGGAAGAGAAATGAGAGACATGCAGCTAAAGCATGAACAGCAGGTCAGCACCCTGCTAAAGGAGACCCAAAAAAATGCTGAAGAAAATAACACCTTGAAAAATAGGCTAACTCAATTGGCAAAAGAGGTTCAAAAAGCCAATGAGGAGAAGAATGCTTTCAAAAGCAGAATTAGCCAAATGGAAAAGGAGATTCAAAAGCTCACTGAAGAAAATAGTTCTTTCAAAATTAGAATGGAACAGATGGAGGCCAGTGACTTTATGAGAAACCAAGAAATCACAAAACAAAACCAAAAGAATGAAAAAATGGAAGATCATGTGAAATATCTCATAGGAAAAACAACTGACCTGGAAAATAGATCCAGGAGAGACAATTTAAAAATTATGGGCCTACCTGAAAGCCATGACCAAAAAAAGAGCCTAGACATCATCTTTCATGAAATTATCAAGGAAAACTGCCCTGAGATTCTAGAACCAGAGGGCAAAATAAGTATTCAAGGAATCCACCAATCACCACCTGAAAGAAATCCAAAAAGAGAAACTCCTAGGAACATTTTAGCCAAATTCCAGAGTTCCCAGGTCAAGGAAAAAACATTGCAAGCAGCTAGAAAGAAACACTTCAAGTACTGTGGAAATACAATCAGGATAACACAAGATCTAGCAGCTTCTACATTAAGGCATTGAAGGGCATGGAATATCATATTCCAGAAGTCAAAGGAACTAGGACTAAAACTAAGAATCACCTACCCAGCAAAACTGAGTATAATACTTCAGGGGAAAAACTGGTCTTTCAATGAAATAGAGGACTTTCAAGCATTCTTGATGAAAAGATCAGAGCTGAAGAGAAAATTTGACTTTCAAACACAAGAATGAAGAGAAGCATGAAAAGGTAAACAGCAAAGAGAAGTCTTATGGGACTTGCTGAAGTTGAACTGTTTACATTCCTACATGGAAAGATAATACTTGTAACTCTTGAAACTATTCAGTATCTAGGTACTGGGTGGGATTACAGACACACACATGCACAGGCACATGCACACACACATAGAGACAGAGGGCACAGAGTGAATTGAATAGGATGGGATCATATCTTAAAAAAATGCAATCAAGCAGTGAGAGAGAAATATATTGGGAGGAGAAAGGGAGAAATGGAATGGGGTAAATTATGTCACATAAAAGAGGCAAGTAAAAGTATTTTTAGCGGAGGGAAAAAGAGGGGAGGTGAGAGAAAAACATGAAGTTTACTCTCATCACATGCCACTAAAGGAAGGAATAAAATGCACACTCATTTTGGTATGAAAATCTATCTTACAATACAGGAAAGAGGGGGATAAGGGGATAAGCAGGGTGGGGGGGAGGATGGAAGGGAGGGCATGGGGAGGAGGGAGCAATTTGAGGTCAACACTCATGGGGAGGGACAGGATCAAAAGAGAGAATAGAAGTATTGGGGAAAGGATAGGATGGAGGGAAATATAATTAGTTCTTATACAACACAACTATTATGGAAGTCATTTGCAAAACTACACAGATTTGGCCTATATTGAATTGCCTGCCTTCCAAAGGGAATGGATGGGGAGGGAGGGAGGTAAAGAAGTTGGAACTCAAAGTGTTAGGAACAACTATTGAGTACTGTTCTTGCCACCAGGAAATAAGAAATACAGGTAAAGGGGTATAGAAAGTTATTTGGCCTTATAGGACAAAAGAGAAGATGGAAACAAGGGCAGAGAGGGATGATAGAAGAGAGAGCAGGTTGGTGATAGAGGCAATTAGAATGCTCGGTGTTTTGTGGGGGGGAGGGGAGAAAACGGGAGAAAATTTGGAACCCAAAACTTTGTGAAAATGAATGTTAAAAGTTAAATAAATAAATAAATAAATGAATGAATAAATAAATAAATAAAATTTAAAAAAAAAAAAAAGAATGCTTGGAAAGTCCTCGATTTCGTTGAAAGACCAGTTTTTCCCCTGAAGTATTATACTCAGTTTTGCTGGGTAGGTGATTCTTGGTTTTAGTCCTAGTTCCTTTGACTTCTGGAATATCCTATTCCATGCCCTTTGATCCCTTAATGGAGAAGCTGCTAGATCTTGTGTTATCCTGATTGTATTTCCACAATACTTGAAGTGTTTCTTTCTAGCTGCTTGCAATATTTTCTCCTTGACCTGGAAAATCTGGAATTTGGTCACAATGTTCCTAGGAGTTTCTCTTTTTGGATCTCTTTCATGCGGTGATTGGTGGATTCCTTGAATACTTATTTTGCCCTCTGGTTCTAGAATCTCAGGGCAGTTTTCCTTGATAATTTCATGAAAGATGATGTCTAGGCTCTTTTTTTGATCATGGCTTTCAGGTAGGCCCATATTTTTTAAATTGTCTCTCCTGGATCTATTCTCCAGGTCAGTTGTTTTTCCCATGAGATATTTCACATGATCTTCCATTTTTTCATTCTTTTGGTTTTGTTTTGTGATTTCTTGGTTTCTCATAAAGTCATTGGCCTCCATCTGTTCCATTCTAATTTTGAAAGATGTATTTTCTTCAGTGAGCTTTTGAATCTCCTTTTCCATTTGGCTAATTCTGCTTTTGAAAGCATTCTTCTCCTCATTGGCTTTTTGAACCTCTTTTGCCAATTGAGTTGGCCTATTTTTCAAGGTGTTATTTTCTTCAGCATTTTTTGGGTCTCCTTGAGCAAGGTGTTGACCTGCTGTTCATGCTTTAGCTGCATGTCTCTCATTTCTCTTCCCAGTTTTTCCTCCACCTCTCTAACTTGATTTTCAAAATCCTTTTTGAGTTCTTCCATGGCCCGAGCCCATGGAATGTTTATTCTGGATGTTTGGGATACAGAAGCCTTGACTTCTGTGTCTTTCCCTGATGGTAAGCCTTGTTCTTCCTCATCTGAAAGGATGGGAGGAGATATCTGTGCACCAAGAATGTAACTTTCTATAGTCTTATTTTTTTTCTCTTTTCTGGGCATTTTCCCAGCCAGTGACTTGACTTCTGAGTGCCTTCTCCACACCCACCTTGCCTGCAGATCCACCCAGCCACTCCTTGGGGTCTGATATTCAAATGCTGCTTCCCAGCCTCAGGGCTTTTGGCTGGGGCGAGGCTGCTATTCAGTGTGAGATTAACTTCAGGTGCTCAGGTGGGGGCAGGGCCACCTCACGAGCTCAGTTCCCTCAGGGGGTTTATGCAGAGACCTTTAACAATGGATCTGGGCTCCTGCCTGCGTTGGGAGCCCCTGTCTGCTGCCACCTCTGCTGCTGCCTCCTGAGGGGGCCTGAGTTATGGGGACACCCCACTGCCTCTTGGTGAGCCAAAAAGACTCTCACTGACCTTTAGCACCCGTGGCTGCAGGGACCTTCGTGGCTGCTGGAGATTCTGTCCCTGAAGCGTGCTTGGATCTGCTCTTCTCAGTGCTGTGCGGCCAAGGCAGGGCTGCGCTCTGCTCCAGGTCCAGTGCGCGACATCTTTTGTGTTGGTTTTTGAAGCCTCTCTGGAACAGAAATCTCCTCCCCTCTGTTGTTCTTTGACTTCCGCTGCTCCAGAATTTGTTCGGAGTTCTTCTTTACAGTTATTTTTTGGGCTATGGGTTTCAGAGTTAACATACATGCATCTTTCTACTCCGCCATCTTGGCTCCTCCTCTTCATCTGCTTTTGACTAACTCTAGAGTTTTTAAAGAAGAATGCTGCAACATATAAAATGAAAGGAATTCTACAACACAAGTGATAGTATTTCCTGTGATCCAACAACTACTCATGTGACAGCCAGTCTTTCATACTGAAAAAGACAAAGCATAGAAACTGGGTTGTAAGAAAAAAGGAAAATGCAGTGGTAACTCTTTCTCCCATAAAGAAACAAGTAAAGCCTTAGCTGAAGACTCAAGTTAAAGACTACACAGTGGTAGCAGCAAAAGCAGCCCAGAAGAGAAGGAGGAAGTATAGGGAGCATCAAAGATAGGACACAGAAACAAGACACCCAGTTGGGAATTCCTTATGATGTCACTAGATGTCTGTTGCCCTACAATACAGGAAGTCACTGTCCTGGCCATATATGTTTCTCACATTTATACTGCCAACTGTGAGATCTACTTATATCTAGTCTTCATACTGATATTTGTGCATTTGTGACATAGATAGTATGCCTCAGGTTAATGAGAAAAAAAGCCTTTCACAATTTTTTTTTTTTTGCTATGATATTTCGTTAAGTGTTTTTGCTTTGAACCTATTTAGTCTTCTGGGTGATTAGTAAAAGTGAATACATCAGTGGGGGCTCATACACTATGGCTTTGATTGGACCCACACAGTAACCTGGGAAAACTTTTTGGTGGATGGTGTAACTCACATGACCTGATGTCATAGGGACTACATGTATTTGAAAACATTGTAGAATTGAAGAGCTGAGCATACCACACCACACACACACATACACACAACACAAATGAGGAAAGGGATCCTAGGAAAGGAAGTTCTTCCTATTAAATAAAAATGTGCTTCATGGAATTTAGCGTTATGATAATCTGAAAGGGGTATGGGCTCCAAAAGGAGCATCATCCTTTAAATATAACATTATAAATACAAAAGGAAACTATTGTCATTGCCTGTCCATTTTTGAAGAGGACCAATGATATCACAATATCTTGACTGATGGATGAACTGGATCTGTGAGGCAGAGTTGTACAAAATCATTGGCTTCTATATCTCTTCCAGAGTCATTGGAGTCCAGTAACAAGACAAAAGACAAGACATCTGATGATGGCTCAGGCTGAAATGGATGACCTTGTCATCTTCAATACCTGACCAAGCTCTCATAGCTCCACAGTACCTGCTTCAGCCTCCTCCATGGACATTGGAACAGATGATTCTTGTCTGTCTGTTCTGCCATGGGAAATCTTCACATGTTTGAGGTGGGCATCCCCCTAACTCACCAACAGGTTTGAGGCCTCTTACTTACCCCCAGCATGGTTTTGCTCATCTGCTGAGGCAGTTTACTGGGGTGTAGCTTCTGTGCATGCTTCAGGCTCTTGGAGACACAGGTAAGAGTTGAGAGCCAGGTGGAGAGCAGAGGTGGATGAGCAGCCCTTTTCAGGGTTCAGCAAGTCCTCCCACCAGAGGTACTAATTCTCCTTGTATACCCATATACCCCAAAAAGAAACTCTTTGACATCACAATGAATCTATTCATTTCAGACCACTTATATGTAACAAATTCATTTCTGCTTAATGTGGTAGGAAATGCACTTAATTCCACATTAGATGCTTAGATGTTTAGATTCTTCAGGTCCAGTTCATGAATTTTCATGCTCCTTTAATGCAAAGAAAACTCAGCTATATAGACACCTAAATCCTCTAAAATGAAAGCAGTCTGAGGCCTTCTAATGTCAAAATTTATCCTGACAATAGGTGCTATTTGGAGTTTCATTGTAAGACTAAGGCAGTTCATATTCTATTGGAAGAGGGACAATTTGTTGTATAAACTCCAAGTTGTTCTGGAAGATTGATTTTTCTTTAAATGAGCAGTTGAAATATTGTAAGAGAGGCCCCCATAGAAGATAATTTCCTTGTAGTCAAGAGTAGTTGCCTGTTTGTCCTTATATTTTCCATGCTGGAAAGCACTGCCCTGTATAGAGTGAAAACAAAAGAAAAATAGAGAGGTTGGATCAAAACTCCAATTTAGTTTTATATTTTTCCATTATTGCCTCAAAAGGGAATCTTGTTTTCTTTAATTTTCATAGAGGATAAGTGAACAGTCAGGCTAAAGTTTATAATAAATATTCACACCAAAAGGAAGAATTCAGTTTAGCTCTAGCTCTTTAGTGCATACAACTGGAGAGGAAATTCACCTTCTGCATTTGTAGGAGCTAACAGTATTGACTTACCTGTCTATAGCTAGCTAGACAAATTGGATCTATGAATGCTTAAAGAAACAATTCAAGTTTTAGAAAATTCTACTTTCTAGAAATTCCAAAGTTGACAAAAACTGGAAAATTGCAATTGTTGACGGAGCTGCTGTGGGGAAACAGGCACAATGTGGTTCTGGGAATTGATGCAGACATTCTGAAACAGAATTTGGAAATGTACTCCCAAAGTTACTACACTTGGCATATCCTTTCACCCAGCCTTACCACTGCTAAATCCATAATCCAAAGAATTAAAGGGAAAAAAAGAGAAGATCTTAAATGTACAAAAATATAGCATCTCTTTTTATAGGAACAAAGGACTGGGAATTAAGGTGGAACTGTTCAATTGGAGAATGGGTAGAGAAAAATATGGAATATGAATTTGTTCAGCAAGAAATTTTTAAATGACCTATTTCAGAAAAAAATAACCTAGGAAGCCTTATATTAGATGAAGTTCAATGAGGAGAGTAGAACAAGGAAAATATATTGTTTATACTATATGTTTATAAAAAGCAAATAACTTTGAAAGACTTAAGAATCCTGAACAACATAATGATGGGTCAGAATTCCAGAGAACTGACACTGCTGCCCAAACCCTGACAGAGGTGATGGATTCAAAATGCAACATGACATACAGTTTTAGACATGGCCAACGTGGGAACTTGTTCGACTTGACTATGAATTTTGTTTACAAGGGTTGCCTTCCTTCCTTCCTTCTTCGTTCCTTCCTTCCTCCTCTTTCAAAGAGAGAAGAGATTGGAGAGAGAAAAGATACATGCTTATTAATTAAATTTTTTTTCAAAAGTCTTTTATACTTGGTGCCAATAAGTACCTTACTTACAGTGACAATTTATAAAGTTTTCAGTTCTGAGAACCTCACAAACTGCAACTGGAACCAATAAAGTAAGTTTATTTTCAGAAGAGGATGGCCTGAATGACTTTCTTTGCCTCCTCACTTATTGTTCTTATTCACTTTGTCAACTTCACATTACCTTTATTTCTTAATGTAGATATAAACACACAGATGTTGCTCTGCCTCTGTGTTGGGGGTAGGTGGTGCCAGAGTCAAAGTTCTCTGTGGGAAATGCAGCATGGTACAAAAGACAGCAATGGGCTGGGAGTCAGGAGATGTCTGCTTTCAAATCTAACCTCTGATACAAATTAGCTGTGTGAATGTGGGCTGGTCCCTTAGCCTGTCTTATTTCAGAATTTGTTGAATGGGGATAATTATAGCTCTGGTGTCCATCTTGCTGTGTTGCTGTGGGCCTCCAATGACATGTGCGTGAAATGTCTTATAAACTTCAACGTGCTTTAGAGATCTCAGTTATTGTTCCTATATTCATGCCCATTACTCCACTGCTTCATTTTCCTCTTCTCAGCTTCTAGTCCAGGGATGTATGTGTGTAGGATGCTGGATAAATATTTGTTTAACTGAATTGTACTAAAATCATTGGTTACTAGGTTACAGATATTCTAATAAGGTTAAATCCTAAAATGATCAAAATGTCTTAACAACCTATATTTTAAGTCATCTATTACTTCCACAAAGAATTAGAAATTATTCAATTCAATAAACCTGAATGAGCATTTATTAAACACCTACTATGTGCCAGATATTGTGCTTGGCCCTAGGAAAGGTACCAAATAAGAGAGAAACAAGGAAAAAAGAAACTACTTTTGCCCTCAAGGAGCTTAGATTCTTGTGGTTAGATCATTATTCTGGTGCTCTAGCTGGAAAAGCACTTGTGCAATAGAAGAATCTGTGGTACCTTGACCAGATTTATGGTAGGAGTAGTAGTGTTCAATCGTTCTCAAGAAATCAGGCTCTGTCCTTGCAATCACTAAGTTACAGAAGATATTGAAGGTAAGTTGATTGTTTTGCTTTGCATGGTTTTTGATCTCCACTGATATGACCATTGATTCTATATTTTTTATGTTTGCCAGGTCAACAATTTAAAGGAGAAAAGACTGAGATATACAAGATATGTAGGGTGCCAGCTCTGCACCTCACGGGAGCACCAAGTTTCCCAACAATTCTTGGAGGTGAAAGTGGAAGGGGGTGGAAGATTGACAAGCCCTGTAATTCAGTAAGGCTTTTTACATCGCCCCAGGTCTCACTGATTGTCCAGTATATGACAACCAGAATGGTTATATTTGGTGATGCTCATCCCAGAATCCTCTGATCCAAGAGGTGTCAGAAGGTTTGACCCGGCTCTGAACTCTTATTCCTCTAATTCTGGAAGCAACAATGTATGAAGTACCATTATATAAGGTTTTTGATTTGCCTAAATCAACAATTGAAATAGAGAACAACCACACCACAAACATTTGGAAATATTCCAGTGTACCTGTGATCTGATTAAAGTGAGGATTCCCTTTAAAGATACAGGCACTGACTCATGCATGTCTGTATATCCTGTGCAGTTCTTGTCTATGTCTTCAAATAAGTTCATCACAAGAGGTAGACTCAATGTACTAGGAGCCTTTGCTATGTTCTGTTGATATTTTAAGACAATTATTGGTCATCCAGGTTATTCACCTGTTATTCTTTGTGCTTACCCTATGTTGAACCTATATTCCTTTATTTTGTAAAGAGGCTTGATGAAATCTTTTCTTCAACTTCTTCATAATTTTCTTTTTGGAATATATTATAGCCTTCTTTTGCTCTCCATGCTCCTCTCTATTGTCCTCTGTGTGATGCTCGTTTTCAAAATTATTTCTATGATCATGGTAATTACCACCACTACCACAAAGGAAAAACAAACAAGAAATGTTCTAGAAACACCCTGCTTTGATGAATCGATGTGCTGAGGAAACGGGTTCTAGAAGACTCAGTCAATAGATGGTAAACACTGACAAGTCCATTTAACCTCATAAAGCACTAGCTTGGACTAGTCATGGAATGAGGGACACATAATTTTTGAATCTGAAGAATAGATGCACACTGAATTTTTTATTTCCTTTCCAGCTCTGTACCGATAATCCTGTGATCTTTCCATGTATTTAGGTCAAAAAATTAACAAATTAGCAGAAATACCTACACCAACATTCCTGAAAAATGACCATTTAGATTATTTCTTGACGACTGGCAAGGTAAAGACCACAATATCCCAAAGAAGCCCATTTCACTTTGGGCTGAAATTTGTAGAAAGAGAAAAAAGGGTATAATGAGAAGGGTGCTAATTTTACATTCATGTTTCCTTTCCATTAACTCCAGAACTATAAGAACTTCAGTTGCAGAAAATAAAAACAAAAAGAAACCCACTACAAAGGCTAGCTGCTGTTTCAGGCACAGTTACATCAATTAGAGATAATTTCATAGGTGAGGTTCAGGACACACGAGAAAGGATACACAAAGAGAAAGGCTCACTCATCTGGGAAGAGAGCAAACCTGATGTTCTCAGGAAGCCCGCTAGATAAATGACCCTGGATGGCTCGTTGATTTCCTTTAGTTCAACATGTGGTATGGACACTTCCTTCCCATCATCTCAGAGCACTCCATTGCATTGCATTAGGCCAACCAGTGAGGCTAGAATTATTGAGTGGTTTGGAGCATGGGATTTTGGTTCTTTCACTAAATGCTTTTTAATGAATATCTTAATGTACTTTTAAATCTATAGTTTTTCCTTTTTTTGTCTGGAGATGAATATTTAAGTAAGGGATGTTCTCATTCCTTTAATTGGTAAGGTGGTGAATGTTGTGTATTGTTTTTAATTCCATTAACTTTCTCTTTATTCTTTAAAACAGTTGTAACACCATTAATTTTGCCAAGATTTTTGTATTTGATATTCCTAGGAAAATGTTCTCAGTTATCACAGGAAGTGACTGGGTAAAACCTGACTAAGTACATGAAGGCAGGTATGCATTTTGAATTGTGTTTTCTTTAAGGTGAGATTACAATACAAATGCAAATATTCCCCTGTGGAAAATAACAGCAAATGAAAGGAAATGCGCATAAAGTACTGATTCAACTGATTGCAATCAATGAAAGTAAGGAGGTTGAAATGGATGGCTTAGAATTTTTTTTTCAAGATGGTTAGATGACATTAGTCCAATGGCTTCAGTTATTTAATACGTCCTTTATAGGTTCACAGGCTCTGAGGAGTCCATGCAACTATCCTGGAACTAATGCTCTTGGAAAAACAGATCCTTTCCTCCTCTCACTCTGATCCCCATCACCTTGAGAATGACAAAAACAAACACCACTGAGATTAAAATCAGCAGGGGGCTTTCTCCCCAGAGGATGACTCTTCATTTAATCCTATCTCTCCTGCTTTGGATCTCTAAACCACTTTCAATTTACTATTGAAGTTGGTTCTTACAAATTGGCTGACCAAATTATTGCAGTCCTTAACACATTTCTCTGAATTTACCATTGTACTTCACATTAATTAATAGTTCATTGTGGATTTTAGAAAAATCATTGGAGCTGTAATTTTTATTCCCTTTACCATTACATTCTGAAAAGAAAAGTTAATCAATTCCTGGTTTATTTTATTAATATTGATTTAATTTCAGGTTCCAAAAATATTTGTGTGAGAGCGTAGGGCACTGGTGCTGGTTCTTTATCAGGTTTGGAGTCATCTTTGCAAAGTGATTTTGATCTTAGTCAGGAGTGTTGCAGATTAAGTGGATTGATAATCAATAAAAGGGAAAAACCAGTAAAAATTATGTTCTATCTGTGAATAGTCTTAAGTATATGAAATTAATAGCATGTTTTAAAAGCCATGTTTCACATCTCACAAAAATGTATTTAATAGATAATGGTAGCCTTTATTCTATGCTTATGAAGTGCATAGATATGTTTTTAGTTAGCAACCCCTTGTCTGATCTAACTGGCGTCAACCCAGGGACTCAGAAAATCACAACAAGAGCAAACCAGTTTTTTCTTGAAGGATGAGAACAGAGCCAGAATTAGGTAATGATCTTTTCTCCACATTATTATTATTATTATTATTATTATTATTATTATTATTATTATTATTATTTTACATTTTAACATTTATTTCTTTAGTGATTTAACTCTAGAATTGAATAGAAAGAAGACAGGATTGAGTCTCCTTTGGAAATGTCTATTTTTATTTTCCCTCCAAATTTCTCCCTGAAACAAATGCCTACATTTTTATGATCAACATTCATCCTATAATGTTCTTTAACTGTAATCAATGGCATATCCAATATTCAATAGAGAAGTACATGGTGGATGCCAGCAGGCTGAAACATCACAAACAAGGTATTAGGAAGGAAAAATGGACAATTGGGTGTCATTAAAGGAGTCACTAAATTTGGACTAATCACAAGGGGCAAGTGAAGTATGATTGATGGATAGCCCTGTGCTCCTTTGATGGCCACAAAATGGGAAGAGATGATGAGGAAGATGTTCAGCACACTTGGGTTTTTCTCTCAGAAATCAATCCTATGTCTTGTGCTCTATTTGTAGTCATCCATGAACAAGAAGAACCCAGGATGGGCAAACGTACATGGGCTGCAATCTGTATGGTAGGAAGGAATATGAAGGTTGATGAAATCATCTATCTCATCTGTTGGAGTGTTAGATAATTCCTTCAATAAATTAAAGAATCCTCAACAAAGTGGTTAATGGAGTGAACTCCTTCCTTGAAATATTTCCTTCAGACACAGTGGTAGGTCAGTCATTAAAATACTAATACTTGCAAGGATATCTCACTTTCTGCCAAATGAAGATATGAACTTTTGCATTTATGCTAAGGCAAATTAGGGAGTGATGCACAAACTATGACTGTAATTGCAAAAATCTCATATTTGTTTTCCTCAAAATGTATCACTCAAACCAAGCCATGCCCATATTCTGTTAGACATTCCTTATTTTAAGAAAAAATCTTCACCTTCAGTTTCTTTTTTTGTGAATATAATTAATATAATTTATTTATTTTCAGTTTTCAACATTCACTTTCACAAGATTTTAAATTTCAAATTGCCTTTACATCTATCCCCTTCCCCCACCCCAAGACAGTGTGTACCCCAACCAAACCTTTCCCCAATCTTCCCTTCCTTCTATCACCTCCCCTTCTCCCATCTTCACCTCTATTTTCCTATAGGGCAAGATAGATTTCTATACCCCTTTGCCTGTACAATTTATTTCCAGTCATATGCAAAGGCAATTTTAACATTCATTTTTAAAGCTTTAAGTTCTACATTCTCTCCCTTGCCCCCTCTCAAACCACTCTCATTGAGAAAGCAAGCACTTCAATAATAGGTCATACATGTGTAATCATGTAAAACACTTCCATAACAGTCATGTTGTAAAAGACTAACCACATTTCCCTCTATCCTGTCCTGCTCTCCATTTATTCCATTCTCTCCCTTGACCTGTCCACCCATAATAATGTCTGATTTTGATTACCCCTTCCCCCAATCTACCATTCTTTCTATTATCCTCCTCCTCTCTCCATTCCCACTGCCTTCCTGCAGGGTAAGATAAATTTCCATAACCAATGAAATTTTTGTTATTCCTTCTTTAAGCCAAGTTCAATTAGAGTAAGACTCATTTATTCCCTCTCACCTCCCCCCTCTTCCCCTCCATTGTAAAAGCTCTTTTTTCCCTGTTTTATGTGAGATAATTTACTACATTCTACCTCTCCCTTTCTCTTTCTCCCAATACATTTCTCTCAATATTTAATTTTACATTTTAGGTATCCTCCCTTCATATTCAGCTCACTCTGTATCCTCTGTCTATACATATCCATACATACATGCATACATGCACAAGCACACACATACACATAAATATATATACACACATATACAGTATGTATATATAGCATACACACATACATGCACATACACAAATATACACACCTACACATATACCTACACACTTATAATATACAAATACATATGTATGTATCACACTACCTTAATACTGAGAAAGGTCTCATGAGTTACATATATCATCTTTCCATGTAGGAATGTAAACAGTTCAACTTTAATGAGTCTGTTATGACTTCTCTTTCCTGTTTATTTTTTCTTGTTTGTCCTAATTTTTTTATTTGGAAATCAAAATGAAATTCCATCTTCCATTTTCCATTTTCCCCTGAGTATTATGCTCAGTTTTGCTGGGTAGGTGATTCTTGGTTTTAATCCTAGCTGCTTTGACCTTTGGAATATCATATCCCAAGCTCTCTGATCCCTTAGTGTAGAAGGTCCTAAATCCTGCATTATCCAGATTGTTTTCACAATATTTGGATTGTTTCTTTTTTAATTTATTTATATTTAGTTTTCAACATTCATTTGCAAAAGATTTTGAATTCCAAATTTCCTTCCCATCTCTCCCCTCCCCCACCCAAAAACACCATGCATTCTGATTACCCCTTCCACCAATTAGCCCTCCCTTCTATTATATCCCTCACTTTCCTTATCCCCATCTTCTCTCTTTTCTTGTAGGACAAGATAGATTTCTACACCCCATTACTTGTATTTCTTATTTCCCAGTTGCATGCAAAAACAATTCTCAATATTAATTCCTTAAACTTTGAGTTCTAACTTCTCTCCCTTCCTTTCTATCCACCCATCTTCACTGAGAAGACAAGCAATTCAATATAGGCTACATATGTGTAATTTTGCTAAAGACTTCCATAATAATCATGTTGTGTAAGACTAACTATATTTCCCTCCTTCTTATCCTACCTTTTATTTATTCTATTCTCTCTTTTGTTCTTATCCCTCCTCTAAAGTGATTACTTCTAATTACTACTTCCTCCCATTTGCCCTCCCTTCTATCATTCCCCACACCCCACTTATCCCCTTGTCCCCTACTTTCCTGTAGTGTAAGATAGATTTTCATGCCAAATTGAGTGTGCATGTTATTTCCTACTTAAGCCAAATGTGATGAGACTAAGCTTCAGTTTTTCCCTCTCACCTTCCCCCTTTTCCCCTCCATTGAAGAAGCTTTTTCTTGCCTCTTTTATGAGAGATAACCTGCCCCATTCCATTTCTCCCTTTCTCCTCTCAATATATTCCTCTCTCACCCCTTAATTTTATTTTTAGATATCATCCCCTTCTATTCAACTCACCCTGTAGACTCTATCTGTATATATATATATATGTGTGTGTGTGTGTGTGTGTGTGTGTGTGCGTGTGTGTGTGTGTGTGTATAATCCCTCTAACTACCCAAATACTGAGAAAAGTTTCAAGAGTTACAAATACTATCTTTCCATGTACGGATGTAAACAGTTCAACTTTAGTAAGTCCCTTATGATTTCTCTTTCCTTTTCATGCTTCTCTTGATTCTTGTGTTTGAAAGTCAAACTTTCTACTCAACTCTTGTCTCCTCATCAAGAATGCTTGAAAGTCCTCTATTTCATTAAATGACTATTTTTTCCCCTGAAGTATTATACTCAGTTTTGCTGGGTAGGTGATTCTTGGTTTTAATCCTAGTTCCTTTGACTTCTGGAATATCATATTCCAAGCCTTTCAATCCCTTAATGTAGAAGCTGCTAGATCTTGTGTTATCCTGAATGTCTTTTCACAGTACTCGAATTGTTTCTTTCTAGCTGCTTGTAATATTTTCTCCTTGACCTGGGAACTCTAAAATTTGGTTACAATATTCCTAAGAGTTTTCCTTTTGAGATCTCATTCAGGAGATGATTAGTAGATTCTTTCCATTTCTATTTTACCCTCTGTTTCTAGAATGTCAAGGTAGTTTCCCTTTATAATTTCTTGAAATATGATGTCTAGGCTCTTTTTTTAATCATAGTTTTCAGGTAAACCAATAATTTTAAATTATCTTGCCTGGATCTATTTTCCAGGTCAGTTCTTCTTTTTTCCAATGTGCTTTTTCAAATTGTCTTCTATTTTTCATTCTTTTGGTCCTCTTTTGTAATTTCTTTCTTTCTCATAAAGTCATTAACTTCCATTTTCTCCATTCTAATTTGAAGGAAATATTTTCTTCAGTGAACTTTTGGACTTCCTTTTCTATTTGGCCAATTCTGCTTTTAAAGGCATCTTTTCTCATTGACTTTTTCAATCCCTTTTGTCATTTGAGTTATTTTAGTTTTAAAGATATTATTCAGAATTTTTTTGGAGGGGGGGTCTCCTTTAGCAAACTGTTGACTCATTTTCATGATTTTTCTTGAATTGCTCTCATTTTTCTTCCCAATTTTTCCTCTCCTCTTACTTGATTTTCAAAGTCCTTTTTGAGTTCTTCCATGGCCTGAGGCCATTCCATATTTTTGTTGAATGCTTTGGATATAGGAGCCTTGCCCTTGCTGTCTTCCTCTGGTTGTGTGCTTTCATCTTCCTCATCATATGAAAATCCTTCTCCACCAAGAAATTCACTTTCTGTCGTCTTAATATATTCCCCCTTTGTGCTCATGTTCCCATTCAATTACTTGACTTTTGAGCTCTTTGCCCCAAGTTTCAGAGATTCTGTGCAGGTGTTTTCAGATATATCCCTAGGGACCTGTAAATTCTCAGTTCCTCAAAGTGATATGGTTAAAAGAAAGATGCTTGCTCCTCTCCTGGTCTGTGCTCTCATCTGTGAACAACCATGAGCACTCTTTTCTATCCTGGAACTGCAAGTAGAATTCCCTCTCCAGCGCCCCACCAACTGTGCCAAGCCTGCACTCCTTCTCATCACAAGACTGCCACCCAGGACTGTGACCTAGTTCAGCCACTCAATTCCCCCACCATCTGCAGGCCAAGAGCTCCAGAAGCAACTGATACTGCGCAGCAGCTGCCACTGTCCTAGGGTTGGGACTGGAGCTGGGGCTAGGGCTGGGGCTGAGCCTGAGGCTGGACTATAATCTTCTGTCAGCCAGGTGAGAGAATTTTCCCACTGCCTTTTGAATTTGTCTTTGGTGTTTGTTGGTTGAGAAGTCTGGAAATCACTACAACTGCCAGGGATCCAGCTCCCTGAGGCCTGCTCCATCCCCATCTGTGCTGTGCCCCATGCTGGGCTGCACTATGCTCTAAGTCTGGTGCAGTAGACCCTTCTCATTGGCCTTCCAGATTGTCTTGGCCTGGAAATATGTTTCACTCTGTTATTCGGTGGCTTCTGCTGTTCTAGAATTTGTTTAGAGTAACTTTTTAAGGGTATTTTGAGGGATTTTGGGGGAGAGCTCAGGCAGGTCCCTGTTTCTACTCTGCCATCTTGGCTCCATCCCACACCGTAAGTTTCCTTTGTCATATCACTGAAAAGAACCTAGGTTCTCAGTTGATCACAAGCTCTAGTTGAAAAGCCATGAGCATTTCTTTTCAACTGATATATTTTATTTTGAAAAATCAATGTAATTGTTTTTTTAATTTAAAAGTAATTTTTATTACACTATGTTATGGAAATGTTCATTTTATGTTATAAATTAAAAAGAAAATTAAAAACAAAAAAAAAAATAATCACTTCCCAAAAGAATAACATCAAGTACTTTACCATACTTTCCCACTTAAAAAAAAATAATTAGAACCTTACTGAATATGTTTGACAAAATGGGGAAGTCACCAGGCTTGTAGTGGACCATTTCTCAAACAGAAAGGGGGAAAAGTTTATTTTAACCCTGATCACCTAGAGTCACCACTGAACTTTGCATGTAGCTGGCTTTCATTGCTTTTTAGTTTTGCTTTCATTTATTGTATTCGCTTTGTAGACTCTTACTCCTTCTTCCTTGACTGTTGGAATTCATATAAGTTTTTCCATATTTCACAGAATTCTTTAACTTTTCTGTGTCTTTTGGTGCAATGATATTCCATCACATTCCTATACTACAAAGTATTTAACCTTTTCCCAATCATTTGGTAGATTATTTGCTTACAGAATGCCACTGTCAATATTTTGCAGTCTCTGGAAAATTTCTTTCACTCATCTCCTTGGGGTATAAATAAATCTAGTAGTTGAATCTCAGAATCAAATGGTGGGAACAGTTTTAACAAGTTGTCTTATAATTCTAAATAATTTCACAGATGACTCTGCTTTTCTAAAGTGAAGTATTTTTCAGCCCTAAATCATCTACTAATTGAGATCACATTCTATATTAGTAAAAGAATGAATGGGATTCATGAATATAGTCACAGCTCCTTGAAATATCCACATTTTGTCAAAGTATTTTTGGGGGCACACACATTAATCCAAAATGAATTACATAGGGCCAAAAGCCCAGATCAGAACTTGGAACTTAAAATTTCAATTAAAAATGTATCATAACCCAGTAAAGGTAATTGCGTCCAATGTCAGCAGATAGACAGGGAAGCTCTTTTTGCTTTAAGTAGAGGCTGGGTAAGTGAAAATTCTGTGAGCTCCTAAAAACATGTTTCAATTGTAAGGTTTTTTTTTTTTTAAATCTTGCATTTATGTATTATTTTATATATTGTATTTCATTTGGTCATCATAACAACCTTGGGAGACAGATGCAATTATTATCCTCATTTTAGAGATGAAGAAATAGATTAAGTATTTGTTAAGAGTTACCCAACAATGTGTAACTCAGAATTCAAACTCAGTTCTTTCAGACTCTGATCCTACCACTGTGCCATATAGCTGATTTGAAAATGACATTCTTTGGAATTCTAAACAAAATAAATTACAAAAGAAAATCAAGTGAGTAGAGTATGCTCTATTTTATATTAGAGGAAATACTGTAATTCTCATCTCTGAATGTTCCTATTCAACCTCCTTTGCTGTATCTTCATCTAATTTACACCAACTTAGTGTGGGTAACCCACAAGGATATGTCTGAGATTCTTTTCCCTTCTCCCTCTATATTATCTCATTTGTTGATCTCATCAGATCTTTTGGGCTCAATTTTCCTTTCTATGTACTGATTCCCAGCTCTCCATATACAGAACTAACCTCTCACCTAAGTCCCAGTCCCTCATCACCAGCTACCTATAGGACATATCAAGCATAGTCATTTCATACTCAACATGACCAAAACAGAACTCAGTATCTCCCTTCCACCAAATCCTCTTCCCAACTTTATTTTAATATTTAGTTACTTCCATTCTAGTCATTGTTCTCCTCACTCTCACATCCCACATGTCAAATCTATTGTCAAAATTTGACATCTATACATCTCTTATATGTGTGTGTGTGTGTGTGTGTGTGTGTGTGTGTCTCCATTTCCCTTTACTCCCATAATCTTAGGTCAGGTTTTGTTCACCTCTCACTTGTCTATGGTGATAGGTTTCTAAGCAGCCTCAATGACTCATCAGTCCTTTTTCCAATCCAGTCTTCGCTCAGCTACCAGGCTGATTTTAAGTCCTCGCTCCCTCCTTAGTGAGTTGCAGTGACTCTCCATTACATCCAGTTTAAAATAGAAATACCTTGGTTTGACCTTTAACAATTTTGCTAACTTGTTAGCGCTCTCCCTTTCTGTCCTTCTTCAACTTTAATCTCTTCCACACACTCTGTGATTCAGTTATAGCAAACTTGCAGTTCTGATACATTAACCCATTTCCCATCTCCATTCATTTGCACTAATCATCCCCTCAGGCTTGACTGCCTGAGCCCCTTACTTCTGAGTCTTAGTTGGTCTGGACTTCTTTCAAATCCCACCTACTTTAAGAGGAGACTCTTCACCACCATAGTGGTCAACGATTGCTTCCTGTCAGCTTTTCAAGTATATTAGATCTATCTAGTTGTTCATATGTTGTTTCTTCCTTTAGCATGTAAGCTTCTTGAAGACAGGGGTTATTTTTGTTGCCTTTCTTTGCATCCCTAGAGTTTTAACACAGCGCCATACACATAATCAACACTTAAGAAATTCATTATTCCTTGTATTCTCCCCCTTCCATGAAAACCATACAAACACTCAATCACACTAACCTATCAATCAGTCCTAGCTAATGGAACCAAACAGATTCTGTAGCACTGTCCCAAGTGTGTAAGATCAAACACGTCTTCAGGAATTATCACTGCATAACTTTGACAGATATCTCTCTCCCTCCCCTGGATGTATTTTGGTAGTAAAATTGTTTAATGTTAACGTGTGAATGTGAATCCAAAGGTCTCAGTGAAATCACTGAATTGCTCAAAATTTCACTTAGAGTGATTCTCCTGATAAAAGAGAAGGCATTTTTTTCTCTGCTGGGTGTGAGAAACCGGACTAAAATATTTACGTACTAATATTCCATGGCCAAAGTTCCTTTTAGATCATTGGCCTTAAATTATTCACTATGTTCAATGGTTATTATTTTTGGCTGCTGTAGTCAGAACTTATAAATACATCTCTAAGGTCACCCACTCTGTTGATCTAAATCTCTCTCTTGCCATCTTTTGTTTAAGACTGTGCCTTTCAGGAAAATGACCTGACCTTCAGTCTTGAGGAGTCAAAGATTTGGGGCACAGTAAATTATCTTTTGCCATATCATTATAAATAAAACTTCAGCAATAATCTTTTAAAATTTAAGTCCCAATCCCAAAGTCATCAAACCAGGGGAATTAAATCTTTGATAAATAATGCCCTCTCAAAATAGCAGTAAAACACTCTTTTGTATAGGGATAGAATTTTTCAGGTAAAACAAAACAATTTTCAAACCTCCCTCCCCACCTCCATGGATGTGAGGAAGAGGCAAGGATCTAGACTCCATGCCCTGGAACAAAATTTCTTTTTGGTCTTATCGTGATGATATTGTTTAGTAGATTTTGTAAAGCACAAACTTCCATATTTCTCACCTCAAATAGACTGAGCTTTGTGGGGCAGCTGTCTGAAATTTGGCTACTTCAAATAATGTTAGAATTAGAAATGCCATTCTCTTTGATTTTTCCTACACTGCTAGAGTGTCACTTGGATTCAAACAGAGTAAAATGAAAGTCTTTCTTTTTTTTTTCCTTTTTTTTTTTTATTCTGGCAATTGGACAGGAGGAAAAAGAAGCTACTGAATTTTGCCTGATGCAGATCAAAGTAGTTTTGTAGAAAATTCAGCTCTACATGTGCATGTGCCCTTTTGGCCAAAAAATGTAAGAGCAAAATTCAAGCAAATGAAAATTAACACCCTGACCCACAGATGTCCTTGAGAAAGTAACAGGGCTGAAGGATGCTCTAGTTCAGTCATCTTGGAAGGCAGGATGCTTTTTATTACCATCATAGAAAAGAGTGTTTGGAATATAATCTATACAGACAGTTACCTTTCACCTTGCATTTTGTGAAATACGTTTTCGTGTGTATCTCTGGCCCTCTGCCAGTTTTTCTGCTCTCTTGCATCCCTATTTGCAAGGTTACATGCATTTTTGTGGTCCATGTTTACATTTTAATGTTTGATGTTCTGTATTTTGATTAAAGAGCCAAAATTCAATCCACCCACCAGAGGCGGTGATTGATAACACTTGGTTTTCAGAGGAAGAAAGGCCAGTTTTCCTAAATGGAGTTACCAGTAGTGCTGCATTTGGGGTATAGAAGTCTTTAGGATTGTGGCTTGTTTTAGCAAGGATCCTCTGCTATAAGCCTTACTTCTCATCTCCGAATCTCAATAGAAATGAAAGAATGATCACATTGAGGGTAATGGAAAGACTTGAGCTTTGTATTTTGGGAAGGTACATTACCCATCCATGCCAATGACATTACAGCATGAATATATTTGAAATTCCCTTATATGTTCCTATGTTATTTCCCCTGATAGAATATTAAGCTCTTTGAGGGTAAAGCTTGTTTCATTGTTGTCTCTGTATCCTTAGTAGCAAGAACAGTCCCTGGAACATAGTAAGGGATGAAGAAATGCTTGCTGACTGACTCATTTTTTTAGTTCAATTTTATTTTATTTTCAGTTCTGAATTCTCACTCTCTCACCTTTCATCATCCATTGAGAAAGCAAGAAAAAATCAAGCCTGCTACAGATAAGTATGGTAAATGTAAATAAATTCCTGTGTTAACCAAGTTCAAAAAATTCCATATACACAAACCAAACACATACACAATGCATACATGCATATATATGTATATGTACATACATACATACATACATACATACACACATCTATGCTTTGATCTGCACTCTAAGTCCATCACATTTCTTTCTGGAAATAGGATGGGTAGTATGTTTAATCATGACTCATTCATTTTCCCCAGATTCAAACTGTCAATACTTACACATGGCTTTAGTAGTTTCTACTAACCCAGTCCTTCTTTACAATCTCATCTAATACCTTCTGCCTTCATTCCAAATGTGTCTACTCTTGCTTCTTTTTGCTACCATTCTATGCTCCAGATCTTTTCACCTTTGCTGCTCCTAAAAGGAAAAATGATTAAGATGATGTGGGAGATGCTAATGATAATGGATCACTGAGGATGATGATGAAAATGAGCACAATGAAGATAATAGTGGTGAGGATGAAGATGATAAAGTTGATGGCAATGATGATCACGATAATGGTAGTGTGCCAAGGATAATGATGGCAGTGAGGATAAAAATGACTAATTTGCTATCACTGGTGAGGATGATGATGGCAGTGAGGAAGTTTATAGTAATGATGATGAGAAGGAAGATGCTTCTGAGGATGGGACGCCAATGATAGAATCAAGTTGGGGCAAAAAAAATAATCTTCACTCACTTTCCTTTATGGTGGGGAGTGACAATATGTGGAATATTCCATATGTTATGGGTCCCAAGGACCAGGAAACGTGGACACATAAAATTGATTTTGATCAGACATTGTCAGAAAGAGAGCCTTCATGGTATAGTGAGTAGAGCCACATACTTGGAGTCTGAGAGACATACTTTGTGACCCTAGGCAAACAAGTGAACCTTTCCGTGTCTCTATTGCCTCACTTACAAAATGAGGGGGTGAGACTTGGAGATCTCGAATCCTATGAAAGCCCCTGCAAGGCCATTCAAATGCCTGAGCAGACAAAGCCTAATGCATCAACACTAGTTGCTCAATTCATATTAGATGGAAATAGTTCCTACCCCTTGGAAATGACAGCTTAGTTTATCTCCCTAGCAAATGCAAATGGGGACCAACTTGGCCATGGTCAATTTCTTCTAACTGATTTTGGGACCTTTTTATTCACCTGCAAAGTATAGGCTATCAGCTCCTCTGAATCAGCCCATCCATCAGCAGGCCTTTTGAATCAAGGAACGAGAAAATAGCCTCTAAAACCCATTTTTATATTGTTCAGATAATTTGAATGAGTAAGATTTTCTCCTAAGTACAAAGGTATTATTTCTATAAAGCAAAACTTATTATCTCCTGCTCTGAAAGGTATGATTTCCAGAATATGAATCAAAAATACAATGGGAGAAGTCCGTGACTCAGCTGTTCAACATCTCATTGCCTGAAAAGCCCTGAGTGTCATTTGAAGTGGTAAGTGCACTCCTAAGTCTCCTCCCCCCCCAAGAATAGAGCTGTCACTGGACCCTGTTATCTCACAACCCCAAGGTACAATATGGTAATGAATCTGCTTACTCCCAGTGTGCAGAGCATGGGGAAAAACTGGAAAGGCTGCAAGCATTCTAACTAGAAAGAAAACCAAATTAAAATATTAATTCACTGATTAATATAACATTAGCTGACCTATTTCTCCAGCTTGTTAAACAACAAAGACTTGTGAAGTTGAAGAACTGCCTAAAAGATAAATGTTTGCGGAATTCCCAGGGAGATGTTTAGCTCCTTTTTAGACATCATTAAAGATATGCTTTGCATATTTCGGGCATTTTACTTTTTCTCTACTGACGACGTCCTGTTTACATTGATTAATGCCACAGAAAGAACTGGGGCAGCGTAGGGAGTTCCTGATCTTTGGGGAGACAAAATAATGGTTCCTCAAGTGTTTTTGCGTGATGTCCAAGGCCAACTAGGGGTTTATAAAAATTACAAATATTTCGAGAAACCAACATGGGCCCCATGGAGTATGCTTGCTCATCATGGAAAATATCTGATGGAGGGTGACTACTCAACAGTTAATGGGAGCTTCTTGAGGACAGAGTCCCCCTTCTTTTGTACATTTGTGTCCCCAGTGCCTAGTATAGTACTTGATCCATAATAGGCCCTATATTGGTGTTTGTTGATGTTAACTGATGAAAGCTGTATCATAAAGGAGGCTCTGGATTTTAAGTCAAGGGACATGCATGTTGAATCCCACCCCAGACACCTACCAGCTCTGGGACTTTAGGACACTTATCAAGCTTACAGAGTATCTATTTCCTCATCTATAAAATGAAGATAATAAACCTGCAGCACCTGCCTAATAGGCTTGGTTGGCTCCAATGAGAAAATATATTTAAAATTAACTGCAAACTTTGAAGCACTGTGGAAATGGTATATCAACCAAAGCCCAGAAAAACTGTGCAGGAGATGGAGAGCAGTGCACTCCTTGAGTCCTGGTGCTAGCAGGAGTACTGGTGAAATCACAGGGACATCAAAGTCATTTCATTAAGGACTTTTTTCAATGTCACTATTTCTCTCTCAATATGTAGGTGAAGAAATCCTATTTCCCAGATTACAGCTCATATTTTAATACATCATCCCATCAGCATGAGAAGATCTTCTGGCTGAAGAGATGGTCATTGATTAATAGCTCAGTGTATGAGGTTCCTTTACCTGAGTCTCATAAAGGTTCAAGACCATACATCTCGTAAGTATCAGAGGTGAAAATTCAACAAATAATTGCCATGTCTCCACTATTCTAGGCTCTGTGCTCATGTCTGGAGAAATGCATGAACATGGAAGATAGGGTTTGGCCTTAAGGAGCTCACAGTCTGAGAGAAAGAGGGGGAAGTACCTGGGAGGAATAAATGATTGCAAGGAGGAGTAGATGAGTGAAAAGGAGAGAGGTAAACTGGGCACTGCAAGGAACTCAGAGAAGACCATCCTCTTCAGCTCGGTGACTTAAGGAAGACTTCATGGCAGAAGAAATCAGGCCCTGAAAATGAGAAAGGGTCCCATATGTACAAATATATTAATAGCAGCTCTCTCTGTGGTAGCCAAGAACTGGAAATCGAGGGAATGCCCATCCATTGGGGAATGGCTGAACAAGTTGTGGTATATGAATATAATGGAATACTACTGTGCTATAAGAAATGATGAACAGGAAGACTTCAGAGAGGCCTGGAAAGACTTATAGGAACTGATGCCGAGTGAAAGAGCAGAACCAGGAGAACTTTGTACACAGCAACAACTGCAGTGTGTGATGAATTTTTCTGGTACACTTAGCCCTTCACAGCAATGAAAGGACCTAAAGCATTCCCAAAGAACTTTTGAGGTAAATTGTCTTCCACATTCAGAGAAAGAACTAAGGAACTGAAATGCAGAATGAAGTAAACTCTTTTCTCTTGTGTTGTGTTTTGTTTTGTTTGGATTTTTCTCATGGTTTCTCCCATTCATTTTAATTTTTCTATGCAACATGACTAGTGTCCAAATGTGTTTAATAAGAATGTAAGTGTAGAACGCATATAAAATAAATTATTAAAATAAATTAATAATAATAATGATAAAAGAGAAATCAGACCCTGATCTTGACATGTAGAAAGGAAGGGAATATAACTGGAAGGAATCAGAGGACCATACAGCTAGAAGAACCTCAGAAGTAATTTAGTCTGAGCCCTGCACTTTATACATGGGGAGGGAAGCTAAGAGAGGTTAAATAAAACAGGTACTAAGTGACAGTAATGACTAGGCAGATGGGGGGGATACATTTGCAAGGGGTATACTTAAGTACAGGACAGGAATGGTGCTGAGCAGGGTTGAACACTGAGTATGTTAGCTTAGCTGAAACTTTGAGCACATGAAAGTGAGTATTATGAAATTAAGACACAAAAGTGGGTTGCAACTAGATTTTGAAAAGCCCTTAATGCTGGAACCATTGGGTTGCTATTAAATAACAGTATAGTCAAAGAAAAAATTGAGTCATTTCTTTTAACTTTGAGCTTACACTTAATTTAAAAAAAGGCAAGGAGAGGAGTCCAATTAAATCTCGATATCAAGAAAAACACAACAAAATATCTTCCTAAGAACTTGAGCCCTTCCAAAGTGGCAAGACTCCCCTGGAAATGTTGCATTCTCTTTACTTGAAGGTGATTAGGGAAAAGTGGGCTGACCACTGGTCAGGCAGGTTGTCATGACTAAGAGTTAGACATATTGTGCACATGAGGCCCTTCTCAGTTTGAAGTTCTCTGATTCCATAATGATCTTTGTACATATCACTCTCTACATCTAAGAAAAGAATTCCCCATGACGCTCAATTTCCCTCTGGAGAGGAGCGTGGAATGGAGCTTTTACCCACTGAGTATCTTTTGCAGTCACAATCTGCCACTGTCTAAATTTGTATAATTCTGAATAAACCAAAGTCTAGTTCAGTTAGAATTTAACCTCTTCACGTCCAGATAGAGCTACGGCCAGTAACAAGGTCTTCATTCCAGTCCCTTTGATTCCCGCTTAATGCCTGAGAGACAAAACCCTGCTAGTCGTTAGAAGTTTTTCTTTTCTTAAATTTCCAGGAGTCCAACCCTTCCAAGGCACAGCGTGTGCACTCTAGTTCTGAAGGGATGTTAGGACAGCTACAGGCACCAAGACTTTGGGAACAGATTTGTGGCAGAGAAGTAGCAATGAGCAAGGAGGCTGAGAAAAACCAAATGAGCTATGAGCCATAGTAGCCTTGGGAGAGTCCAGTTCACAGAGATCAAAGGATCATATACCAGGAGCTGTCCAGCTCCTATACCTGTCCAGCTCTGTCATTTTACAAGTGAGAAATTGAGACCCAGAGAATTTATGCCTTACCCAGGGACACATAGCCCTTAAGTAGAAGAGGCAGGATTCTCACTTTAATTCTCTGACTCTAAATCCAGTGTTCTGTCCTATCTGATTCACCATCAAAGTTATTCTGTTACCACCTAAACACTCTCATGGCATTTCATATTTTGCCAAATACTTTACATTTAATAACATTAGAGCCTCACAAAACTTAGGAAGGGGGTACAAATAAGTATTATTATACCCATTCTGCAGGTGAGACAATTAAAGATAAGTGATTGCCTTGCACTACATTGTTGGTGAGTACAAAAGGAAAGCAGGATTTGATTTCAGGTTTTCCTGACTCCTAGACAAGCAATTTTTCTATGATACCATGCTACCTTTTAAATGATTACCAATACCAAATACCAAGGGGTCCTACATTTCATTAAAATTGAGGAAACCTTAATTCAATTATTTATTTATGTATAAATACAATGTGTATTGTAACTGACGTTGCAACTGACGTTGGCTGAGTTACAACCTAGTAGGAAGAAGAGCCACAGTGTCACGTGCCAGACACTTTCTGCATATTTTCTCATTGAGAGCGTGAACTCCTTCATAGAAGTGGGGAGGGGCTTAGAGATTGGAGAATTCAGTAGGGTCCCAGACGTTCGATGGTATGGAGCTTATTGTATCAACTAAGACTCCGTGGAAAGACCCAACCTTGGTAGGTTTCAATAGAATCAAAAAGAGCCCGTTAACAATTAAAAAATAATAACCTATTGCATAAAATACATTAGATGCAGTTATCAATCATTACATTGTGTTTCATGTTTTCTGTATTCATTGACAAAGTGGGTTTTCTTTTTTGCAGGATAAGAATCTGTGATTTCTTTGGTGTGGGAAGATCTGATAACGATACATGAATGGCTGAGAGTCCTAGAATCTCCTAAGTCTGAGGCTGAGAGAAGTAAGGCAATAATCCCCAGCCATAATGCTGGGGGTAGTCAGAGAGAGGATTTGAATTCAGATCTTTTTTTTGGCAAATCTAGATTCTTCTCCCCCTTGCTTCTGTTGTAGAGAAGTTTCTTAATACTGATTAATATGAAATTAGAAAACATGAAATCAAATTAACTCAATTCAACTAATACTAAAGGCAGCTAGGTGATGCAGTGGTTAGAATACTGTCTGCCATCAGGAAGACCTCAGTTCAAATACATCCTCAGACACTTACTAGAGAGATAACCTTGGTGGAGAAATCACTTAAATTTGTCCTGATTTAGTTTCCTTATCTGTAAAATTAGAATAATAACAGTACCTAACTGACGGGACTGTGGTGATCAAAAGAGATAATTTTTGCACTTTGCAAATTTTAAAGTGATATATAAATGTACAAAGACAGAAACAAAACTATCCCTCTACTTAAGGAGTTTCTGTCTTACTGGTGTGGATGGGATGGAGGAAATACACACAGTTGTGTCTACATATACATATATATACACACATATATATTGCATATTTTATTATTATATATGGATATAAATATGTATATATAAAAATATGCATAGATATATGTACACACATATATGCATACACATATGTGTACGTGTATTTGTGCACATATGTGTGTATATATGTATTGTGTATACATACACATATATACACATATACACATGCACACATATATGTATATACATATATACAGGTATACATATACATGTATGTGTGTATACATGTGTATATACTTATATATACATACATAAATACACACATATATGTGTATATATATACACACAGAGACATATACACACACACTATATATATATATATATATATATACACGCTGTGTGTGTGTGTTTACACACACACATATAGGTCAGTATACCACTGGAGGTGATAGATACAGTAGAGTCTCCAGTGGTATAGTGACCCATCCTCACTTGCTGATTCTGTGTGATGCTTTGTATGTATTTGGAAAGCAATGCAAAATAAAATATAAAATAAGTTCAAATAAATACCAAGTCATTTCTGAAGGAGAGAATGCTAATAACTGAGGGAATGCATTGGGCAAAAATATAAGTTAATAAATATTTTAATAAAAGATAGATACCAATCCATTTATAACCCTTTGGAGAATTAACAGAAAATACAACCTTAGGTTGGTTTCTTAGCTGCCAATGCCTTTCTCACCGCCTCTCAGAACCTGCTTACTTTCCATCCTGGGGCTATGAACACATCTTGTGGTATTCTAATAGGTTCATGCCCTCTACCCATTAGAGAGAGTCTATTGAAAAATGATGCCAAAAATGTGCCAGATATAACTCCAATATTTATTTCAACTGCTTGTAATGCATGTGAAGAAAAAAAAAGCCACCTGCCCTCTGTCCTCTTCTTCAGGGCTCTGTTCTCATCCCCCCTCCCCATCCAATCCTTTCACCCTTCTCTGTTTGAATGCCTGTTGGGTAAAGGCAGGAGCCAGGGCTTACATGTCCAAGGCACTCTGTCAACCTGGACTTCATCCTGAAAGAGCTCAGATAGCATTTACAGTACAATTCAAGAGGATTTTTAAAATGCCATTTCTTTTTTTCTCTATCTTCCTATTTCTGGACCTCAGGGATCAATATTTGATTCTTTTTGGGCCTGTCTGAGTCAAACTCTTAAGAGCCTTCTTGGACCCCATTGACAAATGCTGAACAAAATAAATAGCCCGCATTTTTTTCAGTGAACATTCTCTTCTCATACCAGCCCTGTGGGGAAGGCATGATTTTTCCCGCAGAGCAAATGAAGAAATTCAGAGATTTCAAGTTACTTACCTACAGTCACACAGCTACCAAGTGTGGGGTGCCTGACTCAAGCAAAGTGATTTTTATTCTAAGTCTAGAGATCTCTCTCCTCCTTCCCTCTTCTTTGTTGAGAAGACCTTGGGAAACAGCAGACGACTGGATTCTGGAGAATGGCTGACCTCTAGACTTGACTTAGACTTGACTTAGTCAAAAAAGCAACACGACAGAATTAGAGAGGTAAAAGAGACCTCGGAAGTCTTTTACTGTTCCACTGCACAAGAGATCCCCACCTTTACATACTCTGCACATAGAAAACAATTCAGTTCAATAAATATTTATTCAGTACTTACTGCTTGCCAGGCACTGTCCTAAGTGCTGGGGAGTCCACCTTCTTCCAGCAAATAGGCCCCTGTACATTTTCTCTGAGAAGTTCTTTTTCCCGTTTTAGCAGCACACCTCTCTCCTAGGCACCCAGCCTCTACTCGCAGGTGTCCAGCCCAACTCTGGTTCTTGCCCTCCTCCTCCTTTCTGACTGTCAGTAGAGTGTGACCCTACTTCCTAGAGAAAATATGAATTGGAAAAGGGCAGATAGGAAGGTTTTCTAAGGTCCAACAGGATGGAATTAAAACAGTAGAATGTCAGAGGAGGCTGACATTTTGGACCTGGGAACTTGCATCTTTCAAAACACATGTGGACAACAGAAAGAATTTTCTGATGATACAACTGAGGTCATCCATCCCAGTGACAGGACTGTGATCAAAGATGCTCTTAGCCTCTCCATGACCTGTGGAATTTTTCACTGGCATTTTCCATGTATCAGAGTTTCATCAATGTGAGTACTCCTTCCATAGGCAGAGACCAACTCCCATCCATGTCTACATATTCTTTGCCATATCCTCTCTATACATCCTGCAGAGAGATTGTACCCAACATAATGGAAGCCTCTTCTTGCTACTTTAAAAATATGGGCATCAGAATAATTCTCAGTCTTTGCCTCCCTCATCTCACAATGTAAATTATTTCCCTCCTTTTCTAAAAGAAACACAAGCAACAAAACATCTAACATTTGGATGATTCCCAACAGGATTTCTTGCACGTATGACATAGAATCATAGAATCTCAATAATGAAAGAGACGTCGGAGGAATCCTAGCCCAAGTCACACCTGAAGAAAGAGTTCCTACTCTGCCAGATCCAACAAGTGACCAGGCTCAAGCTGCAGCTACATTTACAGAGACGGAGCCGGGCACTTCCCCGTGACTCTCCAGTGACCTTTGGGTCTCCCACAATTTCAATTTTTCAGAGATTGTGGTATGACAAGTTATTAGGGGGCAGAGAAGACTTTAGCCAGATAATTATTTTTAGGTGAAATCCAGGTCCATAGAAACTCAAGTAACTCTCTGGTTTTGTGCTTTTAATGTTGGTTCTTTGATTCTGCCTACAGACCAATCCACAAGCTGTTATCAAGTGCCTACTGTGCTGTCAAAGTCCCTTTCAAGGGACTTCTGGCCTGGCAACATGATTTGCAATTCTACTGCCCCAAATATGAACTGATGGCCTGCATTTGCCTTCTAGTCTCTTTCCAGAAACTGTATTCTTAATTGACTTTCCTATAAGGATCTGATTTGTCCCAGCACACAAAGTTATACCATGGACATAATTTCCCTCTCAGGGGATCAATATATCTCAAAGATAAAGAGAAATCTCTGCTGGATTCAATTGAAAAGGCTCCCTGTGGCAGACAGGAATCTGAAAATAACTCTTCAAATCCCTTTTCATCACAAAAGGAAGAATTAGACTTCCAAACAGAAATCTCTTCCGTCCTAGTGTCTGACGACATAGAAATGGCTGGATTGTGGTAGAGATCAGGGAAATGATGGATCAAATGACATGGCTTTGGTTAGGAGAAGCATGGAAAAAAACCACCATTTCTGAACTACCTTTTGTGCTTGAGGGAGGAGAGATGAAGCAGGGTTAGGCACAGGAGAAGGAATCAAGCACTTTTGAATTTCTCTTTATACTAAAAGCAACATTTCCAGCTTCTGTTCCCCCCTTTTCTACAACTGGACAGATTGGATATACCCCCTCCCCATCCTGTCCTCCCGCAGTGATACTGAGGTATTGAAACTACAAAGTTCCTAGTAACATATGGAAAGATCAAGAGTTATAGAAAGCTTTTTATCTCAGATCCAGGAGGATGGGTTGTGGCTCCCATGCTCTTCAGACATTGACTCAGAGGTCAAGATCCTGTCAAGATACATTTGTGTAAAAGACTATTTTATGTAGAACTTACACAAGGGACACAGGTGAGAAGAAGAGATACAAGGACACTCAAGATCACTCTGAAGACCTGAGGAATCAATTGTGAGACATGGGAGACACTGGCACAGGACTGCCCAGCATGATGTGCCCAAATCAAAGAAGGTCCTGTGCTCTACGAGCAAAGCAGAATTGCAGTAGCGCAAAAGAACTGTGAGATGTGCAAATTCAAAGACATCTCCACTCCAAACATTCATACAGGTTATTTGTGCCCCACCTGTGGTAGAGTTTTCCAAGCTCGCATTGGTCTGATCAGTCACAGACACATTGTACAGTGATCCCCACATAGTGATGCCATTTTGTTCCTTTTCAAACACAAAGGACAATCGCTGACATGCATGAGACATTTCATTTCCATTAAGTATCCAAACCAGCTATGCTTGCCATCATAAACAGGCATCTCCCCATCCTTCCAGAAGTCCCCTCCTGCTCATTTCAACCTACCAAGTCTGAGAAGACAAAGAGATGCAGAGGAAAAAGTGCTGCAACTGTAGCTCAGGGCTCTAGGTTGGAATCCAGGTTCTCTTCCTCATTACTCAGGTAGCTTTGGGCAAGTCCCAGGATCTCAATTTCCTCCTTTCTAAAGAAGAGTTTTGGAGTAGATATGAATCAGATCCTTCCAGTTCTAAATCAAATATCCTAATTTTAGTTTTAATTTAACTGAAACTTGAAGAGGATAATCAACTATATACACAATGTGTGTGTATATTCTAACAACTCCTGGCTCAGTCATACACTTAAATTCTGCCTCTTCTTCTTTATGGCAAAAACTAAGAGCAGGCTGCAAACATTTCCAAGGAAATTCCTTGAAATTCAAAAGAAGGGGATTACTCTGTTGGAAAAGTGTTATTTACAGGGTGGGGTTCATACACCTGAGGGACCTCCAAGTAGGACAAGTGTTGGACCAAAACAGAAGCCACCCAGAAGGCTTTGTTGTTTTCAAAGAACTGATTCAAACTATAGTGAAAACTACCCAAGTCTTGCCCCTAAACAAACTTTTAAAAACCAAACCAAACACATGTGGCTGTGATCTGCAGCTACTTGCCTATGGGCTTTTCTTCAGTGGCTACACATGGGAAGTGGTTGGGGAGTGGGTTCAGGTGAGAGCAGTGGGAATGGCTGCTTCTAAGTATATTTAACCAAGCACAAGACAATGGTCAAACAAGAATTGGAAGGCACTCTTGGGGTCTGTGATACCCTCTTAGGTAGAAAAATGGGGGCTCAGGGAAGGGGGTCAATGAACACGGAAAGCTATATGTTCTGTGACATTCTAGATCTTTTTTTTTTGCTTCCCTATTTCTCTTTATTAAAAGGAAAGATTTGCTGACAAGGGTCAGGAATCTCTATTTAAAAATGTCTGGAAAAATGTCTGGTATAGAATAATAATAAACATATAATACTAATAGTATATATTTATTATAATAATACATATAATAATAACATAAACATTTGGAGAATCAGTAGTATTTTTTAAAATCCATTTAGAAAATTCTTCCATGTCATTTATAACATTTGAAGGAAGGGTTAAGAGAATTCCTTTTCATTGAAATTGATGAACATTTTTTCAGCATTCACATTTCAGTAAAATAGTGTAATATTCATGTTTGCCAAAAGAACTGGGCACTGTTTGTTCAGAGCAGGAGCAGCAGCAAAAGTGATTCATCCAATGGGAGAACTGAGAGTCCAACAGGATAACATTCCCACCCAAAATATAATGTTGGATGTACCTTCTTCCCTCTGGATGCCAAAGGTATCAACACCTTCGATCCAGAATTGTGACTTTCCCCAGGTACATGGGTTTCTCTGCTTATGAATCTCAGTTAGGTTTCTTCATGTTTATGTCCTCTCTCCCCAACGGATGCAGTGTGCTTTGGTGGGGCAGTGTGAACTAGCTTTATGAATGAGCTGTAAGGTTGTGTTATAATTCTTTTTACTTTGCTTTTTGTTAGATATTATTTCAGGATTTAGTCAATGGTTTCATACTGATGGATTTGGTTAAAGGTGTTTAAAGGTGGTGGGTCAGTAGTAACAATTATTAATGGGAGACTGTATGCCTCCCTGAACTTGTAGGTAACCTCAAGGACATTAAGAAGGAGTCAGCAGAATAATCTGTACGTAGTAGCTAGCCCCCCTCTCTTAACTCCCATCCTCCAAATCTGCCAGTGTTAGGGTGGTTTGGAGTGAGTGAGCCCAGAGCAAAGGGATGGGTGATCAGGTTCAACATCATTATCAATAGAATACACATACGCCCATATCTTCCCCACACATACATACACACACATACAAAATGCTTAAAAATAAACAAACGAATAAATGTGTTCCAGTCTCAGATTTATTACTTACTATTTGTGGGACCTTCCAAGTCACTTGACTTCCTCTCTGTGTATTGATGGGTAAGGAGATTCCTCAGGTTCTTTCTAGCTCTAGCTTGTTGATCTTACCTTAGAAAGATCGGGGGCCAGGCGTGCAGAATGTAGCCTATGCATCAGAGTTGGTCTTTCAGTCGATCTTTTGGGCTTAATTGTTTGTCAGAATTCCAGAGTTTGAACCAATTTCACAATTCACCTAGTCCAACCCATAACTCCACAAGGATCATCCATGATGAGTGGTCATCTTTTCCCTCTGACTCCCAAGGCAACCCTTGGGAGCTGTTGTCATTGTCAGAAAAAGATTTCCTTACATCAAGAAGTTAAAAAGCACAAGGTTGCACTTTCTTTCATTGTTCTCATTTTAAATCCTCATCCAGCTCCAAGAGAACCAGCAATAAAATTTGTTCCTGTTTAGAGCGTTATTTTGTGTCCAAGTATTGTAATCTATGACTATAAATGACAATGCTTAATTCTTTTACTTCACATACCCACTGCCAAAGTCAAAGCCTAAAAGAACCTGTGCAGGCATTTCCCTTCACAGAAGACTGTTAATGTATGACGTCTTTGGTTTGTCACCAACATTTTGATCCAAAAATCAAACACACACTTCTTAGAGCATTCTTGTGGTCAGCCTGGAATTTGAAGGGAGGAAGGCAAAGTGATTGTCACAAAAGTTTCATTATGAAACCAAAACAGAACCACAATTCAATTGCACAAGAAATGAGCTGTCCATTAGATTGGGATGTTTAATTAGAAAAGTTCAGAGACCCAAAGAATTTTCAAATAGAACTCAACCGGTTACCAATGGAGACAACATTTTCAAAGCCTTGGCATTTGAGAGAAGATGTGACTACTGCGAAAATTGCCCTATGGCCTTCTGTCTCGTCAACAAAAAAGAGAATGTGAGATTGTGGAAGTGCAAGTTTGTAAATATATGTGTAAGATGTCCAAGGCCACTGCTCTCCTAATCCATCCCCCTTGTCTCTATAGGAAAGACAGAGAAGGAAAGCTATAAACCAGGATCCCTAATTCACATTGATGCAATTATGTAGCATAAAATATTAGCAAAGAGGCTATAGTAACATATCACAAGGATTATGCTCTATGGCCAGGTTGGATTTATACCAGAAAGGCAAGGCACATTACCTCCTCGGGTTTAGTCTCTCTGATGTCATAGTCAATGAGGAGACAGAGGTGAGCAATCCTCTTTCTTTGAGGCGAACTCAAAATGTCCCTTCAGTCTTCACTGTCCTTAGGTAAAGTCACAAGGGTCTGTATCTTTAAAGAGTTTCTAAGACCAAAAGTTTGATTGTTTCCTGACTGGACCAGGTACCTCCAAATTGATTGACTATTCTATATAGGACCAAAGGTGAAACAAATTCATCCAATCACACACTATTTTCTATATGGCATCTTTTGCACTTTTATCCTATAACACAAATTTGCCATCGCTCCTTTCAAATTGATTAATAACTTCCTAGTCCCTCTTTATGTCTTTTATTGGCCCTAAGTTACGACTTTTGTGTTAACATTAATTAGTATACAGATACAACCTCCCTACCTTTACAAACCTCAAACTTTCCTTAGACTGGGTGGTCATAATAATCTAAGTTTTTGATTCAGTTTATATACACACACACACACACACACACACACACACACACACACACACACACATATATGTATACACACAAATATATATATATGTATATATATATATATATATATTTGTGGGCCTATAAATAATGCAAGTGCCATTTTTTAAAGTAGAGAACATTGTCACATAACATGTCGATGTCTCATCAGCATCTGTGATGTGACCACGACTTTAGTTTGACAAGCTTAACAGGATATAGTAGGAGAAGTACTATCTCTTTATCAAGAGTTTAACAGAAAGAGTTTACTCCAGAATTTAAGAATTATCATAGGGCTATAAGGTGCCATCATATGACTGTAAGGTTAGAATGAAGCTCTAAGGCCATCTATTCCTACCCCTCATTTTATGATAAGAACACTAAACCTTGGGGAGTTAGGTGACTTGCCCAAAGTAGCATCAGTACAGAAAACATCCAAGAGTGCATTTCCACTCCAAATTGTATTCAACCCAACCAAATTACTTATTTTTGAGAAAGGCATCAAGAATTTTTAGAAAGAAGAGGGTCATAAATTTAGTTTTGGAAGAAACCTTAGAGCTCATCCAATCCAACTCCTTCATTTTACAAATGAAGAAAATGAACCCCCAACATATAAAGTGATATGCCCAGGGTTACACAGGAAAAGAACAGTTTGTTTTCTGTTTGTTTGTTTATTCATAAGTGAGACTTTAGAGTTCTCTTTCCTGACAGCTTGAAAATTGAGCTCCGAGAACTTGTTTATTAACAATAGCACTGATATCTGGATGATAATATGTGAATCACTGTTATATAATTTTGGGGACAATGTCAAGTTTTGTTCAACGAAGCCCTTCCCAACCCTCATCACCTACATGGTGATGGTGTTTGCTGGCCCACAGAGGGGTAGGCTAACTAGGCTACACAGCCCCATGAGGCTCTTGATTTTCTTTGTAAATATTTGGCCTGGGTTTGAGTTAAGCTGATACCAAAAGCCAATGAGAGAGAATTTGCGAACATTAGAAGTCATGAAGTTTGGGGTATGTTGGTGTTTTACAATGCTCACTTTAGCTTCATTAAAACTACATTTTTGGACCTTCAAACTTTTGGCTGAGACGACATATAGTGCCCACACCAACTCTGAATTGAATGACAGTTCTTTCTTTCAGAATAAATCCTCTTCTTTCACGTGATTATGAATTTATGGTGGAAGAGACCTTAGTGGTCATAGAAACTAACTTCCTTTTACACATGAGAAACTGAGGCATTGAGAGGCAATTTTCCTAGGGTGAGATCATCTGTGATAATGTCAAGATCAGAATTTGAACCCAGTACCTTTTGATTCCTAAGTCATAACTCTATCCATTATGCCATACCACCTACTTTTTCCCCTTCTTTAGACATTCTTATTCTCCCCTCTTGCTCATCTAGAGAGATTTTCCTCCACACAAATCCCATTAAGGTTTTCAAAGGGAAAAGTCCTTACCAGCTGTAGACTGCTCTTCCTAACTGAGACAATAACAAGGAAAGCAAGAAGGGCTAATTTCTTTTGTTTTATTATTATTAATTTCATTTATTTTCAGAATTCTACAATCACTACCATATAGCATAGATTATTTTCCCCTCCCTCCCCCTTAACTTCTTCCTTCTTCCCCGAGACAGCGTACAATTTTATATAGATTCTATACATACATTCTTATTAAATACATTTTCATTATAGTCATGTTGTGTAGAAGAATTAAAATGAATGGGAGAAATCATATAGCAAACCAAAATGTAAAACAAAAGAAAACGATCTGCTACACTCTGCGATTGAATTCCAAAGTTCTTTCTCTGAGTGTGAAAGGCATTTTGTCTTAAAAGACATTAGGAATTTTTTTTTTAAGTCCTTGCATTGCAATGAAGTACCAGATCTACCAGAAAAAAGCTCTCACACACTGTGGTCGTTGCTCCTGGTTCTGCTCCTTTGACTCAGCAGTCTTTCCAGTCCCTCTGAAGTCTTCCTGTTCATCATTTCTTATAGCACAATAGGAGCAGCTAGGTGGTTCAGCGGACAGAGCATCAGTGCAGGAGTCAGGAGGACCTGAGTTCAAATCTCACCTCAGACACTTGACACTCACTAGCTGTGTGACCTTGGGCAAGTCACTTAACCCCAATTGCCTCATCCTGGCTCATCTCCAATCATCCTGATGAATATCTGGTCACTGAATTCAGATGGTTCTGGAGGAGAAGTGAGGCTGGTGACCTTCACAGCCCTGCCTCACTCAAAACAAAGTCAAGTGCAGGTCATGTCATTATTTCTCTGATGGCATAGTCTTCTTCGGCAACGAAGGACAAACGTACACACGTAGCACAATAGTACTACATTACATTCATACACCATAATTTATTCAGCCATTCCCCAATTGATGGCCATCCGTTTGATTTCCAGTTTTTGGCCACCACAAAGAGGGCTATGCTCCATTCTTTATGAAAGAAACCTATCTTTGATAATCAGTGTGAGCCTCCTTCTTTCAACACTGCCTCCAAGCTGAAGAGAGAAACCACAGTGATAGCCCAAGTAAGTAACAACACACTGGGTTCCATATGAGGAAAGAAGTGAGAAGATGATAACTCTGTGCTGCCAGACAAGAAAAAGAGGGCCTAGGAAATGGATGTGGCTTGTCGGAGGTCACTGAAAAGATCCTAATCCTAGTGGATTAGGAACACATCCTCAGAACTGGAAGAACCTGAGAGGCACAGGGTTAAAGAACTTAGCCATGGGCCAACAGGCAGTAAACGAGAGCAATAGGATTTGAACCCAGAGCCTCCAAGACCAGAGCGAGGGCCCTTTCTACTTTGTAGCCCTGCCTTCACGTTCTTCCTAAGTCTTTTCCTCACCTCCCATGAGGTTCAGTCAAATCTGTAACAGGCTTGTCTTTGGGTTAACTGCAAACGGCCTCCATTGAACCCCCACAGGTGGCTGCCCACTTAGACCCAGCTTGTAGAAGTTCTAAAAGGAGTGAGCTAGTACATAATTTATCAGGGCTAAGAGCCCTCAGAGCAGGTCGGAGGGAATTAACCTAAACAGGCAAACTATTCATCACATCCAATACATAAAATGCACTTTTAATTAATAAATGGGCAATCTTGGGCCTGCATGGCTCTAGCTGATCAATCCTTTTGGGCCTCCAGTCGACAGCACGGGCTCCTTTAATGGGGTGTAATGGGCTTGTTTGTGATCTGCTATAGCCACCTTGATGCACGGGCTTCCGGGAACAGATGCTTTACTTTGTGGCATAATCTCGTAGCCTTTGGGGTGACTTTTTACCAAGAGCAAGGGGCCCCTGGAGACCACGTCTAAAAAGGTCTTGGTTTCATCCTCCTACTTTTGAAAGAGAAGGAACAGGAAGCAGAGGGTGTGGTGAGCGCTTATGTTCTCACTTTTTTGTCATTGTCACCTTCTTGAGAGGTGGTGTGACAAGTTAAATAGGGCGTGTGCTAGACTTGAGATTAGGAACACCGGGGTTCAAGGACTGCTTCTGATGACTAGTGGCTTCAGGACCAAAGATCTGAACCTCATTTTCCTCATCTGAAAAATGGGGAATAAAAGGCCTGTGATACCTCCTTCACAAGGGTGTTACGAGGCTCCAACTAAAAAATACTGGAGAAACACTACATGCTCTGAGATTCTCTATGTATCTGTTTCGATAGTGCCACAAAGGTCGGATTTGGAGCTCTTGCCCCAACTCTAGAACTTTGGTCCTATGATCTTAAGCCCAGCATGATCACTCTTCCCCAGGTAACATCCAAAAGATTCTTCTCATCTTCACAATCACTCCCTAACTCTGTGACCTTGACCATCGTACCTTACCATCTGGGCCTATTTCCCCTTCTATAAAATGGGGATAGTAATGTATCTGAGAGTAATATAGGTGACAGAAGATCAGTCTGGGAGTTAGTTATACTTAAGTTCAAATCCTGCCTCTAATACCTGCTGTCTATGTAACAACTGAGCAAGTCATGTGATCTCTATGAAACTCAGTTTCCATAACTGTAAGATGGGGAAAATACTACCAATAGCTACAACAGTAAGATTAGACGATGTTCTAAAACTTCTGTGCAATTGTAAGCTAAGACTTTTCAAACCACCTACATAGTACTTCAATTTGCCAAGTGTTTTACAAATGCCATTGCATTTCATCCTCATAAAAACCCTTGGAGGTAAGCATTATTACTAGCCTTTTTACAAATAAGGAAACTGAGCTAAGTGGCAGTTAAGTAACTTACCCAGTGTTACACAACTAATGTGTCTGAGGTCAGATTTGAGTTCAGGCCTTCCTGACTTTGAGTCCAATGTTCTATCCTGCTGCCCCCTAGCAAACTCCATGTATACATATCTCCATAAATCTACACACACACACACACACACACACACACACACACACACACACACACACCTCTCTATCCCTATGTGGATTTCTATATCTATATATGTAACAAGAATCCTCATTTTTCCCATTGGTAGCCCTTTCCTCACATTAACAAAAAAGCAAAGACTTGATGAGAACATAGGGAGCGTTTCTCTGCCCACCATTCTCCAAATGATCCAGTCACTCGTCCTGGGGGAAGCAATTTCCTCTCAGGGCAGCCTGGTGTCTCCACGTGCTTTGATGCTTCATCTAATTTTAAAATGCAAATACCAAGAGATGCAGAGCCTCTAACAATTTTCTCCATTTTCCAGATTAATGCACCTGAGTAACATTCTTCCCTTATTTAATATCCCTTATTCATTTCCTCTCCTGTTCTAGGGACAGCACAGATGTTTATCTGGCAATTATCTTTGAATCTATTAATGAAAATGTCTAAATTAATCATAAGAAGATGTGTGTAGCCGGGACTGAAAGCATTGTGGAGACAAGGCCATCATCGCCCCCTTTCCATGAATCTTACCTGTTCCATATGCTGTCACTCATGATCCGAGTCATGCCATATCTTGGGAGTTGGTCTGAGGCCAGGGAACTTGACAGATTTTTTTTGACGAGATTAACAGGGGATAATGGCCTTAGGACCATATTTTGGTGCTAACATTTCAACTTCTTAATTTCTCTGACTGGTCACTTCATCATCCATCCAGTCATCAATGAATCAATAAGTATTTAAGAACCTACTACGTGCTTAGTGCTATGTTCATGAAGTACAAGCTTCAGTGAATGTTGAGAGCAGTTAACTGTCTATATTTTCTCATGATCATAGAGAGTGAAGATGGTCAGACATGAAACTTTGTATTCATTGTTGAAGAGACCATTGGATCTTTGTGGTACAATTCATTAACGTTCATGATTATGTGTTTGACTCAGATTTCCATTCTTAACATGCCATTGCATGGAGCAGCTCCTCTCAGCTCAATTCTCCAAACCCTCTACCACTGGCAGATTGTATCCCCAGAAGGCAGCTAACTACGCCTTCTCAGTGTTCTAAGAGAAGCACTGATAGGTTGGGATTTTTCTAATACTGTCACTCATGAATCTTACATCTGGTAAGCTCTTCATTGATTGTCAAGAAGCCACCCTGAGTTAGTGAGCTTTTAGAAATAGGTATTTATTAAGGTGGTATAGTATGAGAAGTTAGGACATGGAATAATCTCCCAAAAGTCTGGGGCATATTCCCCCACAAATGCCCACTTATTGGGTAATTTGGAGTTTCTTGGTCTTCCTATGCCCTGATCACAATATCTTACACACAGTGGAAGCTCTTTAAATCCAGTTTTTCATAGGATCTCTGAAAACCAGATTTATAGGACTAAATGAGCCTTACAGTCCTTCCCAATCATCTGACTGGAATCCCGAGCACTAGGGAAGAGACATGCTGTGATGATCTGGGTACCAGAACACAGTGTAGCATTTAACTCTTTCCACCTCTTGGGATCTGTCTAATCCCAATGCTGGGTCTCACTTTCCTCATCTGTAAAATAAAGGTGTTTGATTAGAGGTCTCTTTCCATTCTAATATTTATGAAGCTAGGGGATACTCAATTACAATCCTCCATACTTGCTCCCCACCCACAATTGTTTAATAGTGCCTCCAATTGCCACTGGAGGTCAGATTCTGATTCCAAAGTGTGGCCCAGACCTCCTCAGTTTATGGTGAATTCCCCTCCCAAGCCATAGAGCCATTTCTTAACTATTACAATGCAGGTGTTGATGGTGATGTTGGAGTCCCTGTTCATTAATCAGCACCCCCTAAATCCCACGAAGAATAGAATGGAGCTCTCAGAATTGGTTCACTATTGTTGTTAAAGGAATAAATTGGGTTATTATAGAAGAAAAGCAGCTACATAGTCAGGTCAAATTATTCCGGTGTGTTTTTAAATAATATAAAGACTGCCATTATTACCTCATATGTGTGGATTAAAGCCACTTGACAAGCCCCCACTTCGAAATCAATATTAATTAAAAATAATTGTGATCAGGCCACGAAACAAAGAGCCTGCCCCAGTGACAGATCCTGGCTACAGTCCCTCTCTCCATTGGCTGATGTTTACCATATGTCCTATGATTGATAGGAAGATTTAATGAGTTCTTACAAGCAATTAAATAATCAAGGGTCCCTGCTGTTACATGGCAGGGCTTGATAGAACAGTGACAAATGAGAAGAGAGCTGCAACCTAATCAAAGGGACATATTTCCTTGGGAACAAAATAATATTAGCCACCAGTGCAATCAAAGGACAAAAGAACACGGAGAGGACAGTACCAAAATGAGATAAATCACGGGATCTTTTCATTATTCCGACTGTACAGTTTCCATTTATTGGACCCTATTAAATCAGCAGGAAAATTAGGATTGTTAAATATGTTTCATTTGTCATATGTTGCTCACTGGGTCTATTTCTCTTAGTTCAAAAAAGTGTAGAATGTGAAAAGCACCAAGACTTTCCTGTTCTTCTCCTACTTCAGAGTCATCAGATGGTGGCTTCCAACAACTGGGCCCAGCTGGGGAAGTATGGATTGTCTTCAGCTTAGATTGGCACCATGCAATCCCGGCACAGTGGGCATGGGAGTTCTTGGAATGGGGCAATGAGATGACAATATGATAACCCTTTGGATGACAAATCTCTGATTAGAAAGATTCTGGATCAAAAGACCTATTGACCTTGTCCCTGGCTTGTTTCCACAGACTCTTCAGAGGATAGGGAGAGCAATTAACTGAAATTTCATTCATAGGTGGTCTCTCTATGCTCCCCAATCTCTACTTAGTAGATCCTATACATGAATGAAATTGCAGTGATCTTCACACCTCCGGACACTCACACTGAAAGTCCTAAGAGGCAAACATCTGACTCTACATCTTCTCTCTTGTTCCCAACACAAAGGGTATATAAAACAAACAACAACCTACAAAACAGCAGTCCTGGGATGACTTCAGTTCCAATGTTCATAGGCAGAGTGAAGATATATTGGCAGGGGGAGAATGTCAGAACTACTATATTCCGGAGAATCCAAGCTCTTAAAGTATCAAGAAATCTGGCCCAGGGGATGCTGCACACTGGTAGGAGCAACTTTCTAACTCATGGTGAAAATAAATCAAACTCCTCACTGAAAAAAAAATATTCGAAAAAATGCATCTGTAGGTGGCTGGGGAAAGTTCTGAACAGGGTGAGTTCAAGCCTTGCTAAGTTGTCACAAAAGAGAGAAAATGAGAAGCGTTCTCGTGTTTGGGAACATCAGTGGCACTGAGGCCCAAATGCTCTGCAGCAATTCTGATGTCTGGTCACATGCAGGAAGATTGCAGACAGCTTGGGTATCTTCTCTGCAGAGTACCTGGGACTTTGAAACTTGGATGAAGATCCACACTGAGAGAGGATTCAAATCGAAAAGTGCACTGAAGAAGATATATGCCATTCAGAATTAGAGGAAGGTCTGGATTCCAATCCTGAGTCTGACATTTCCTTTTGATTTGACATCCAGCTAATATCTCTCTTCCTACATACACATATACCTCGGTTTCATCAATACAGTGAGGAGGTTGAACCCTCTGACAAATGACCACCAAGTCCCTTTCCAGCTCTAAGTCCATGATCCCTTTTTGTTTATTCCTTACCTCCTTCCCTCCCTTCGACCTACCCTTCTTCCCTCCCTTCCTCTCTTCCAATGAGTTATAAAGTTGCCATCTCTTATTCTTGAAAACAGAGCCTACATCTTATCTTACTCTGATTTCTTCCAATTCCAAAGTCCAAGACTTCATGCACAATGAATGCCTGAAACCAAATGTAACTTTGGGAAACCTTGTAACTAAAATGCCATAACCAAAGAAAAGCTGATTTCTTAGCCATCGCTTTTTTGGAAATCTCTGAAGCACTCTATTAAAGAGATGAATTTAAATGGAATGTTCATAGAAATTATTAACATATCTTGGAGTGAAAAGGTGTGCATAAGGGTTTGGACGTATGTTTGTGGACATGTGTGTGTGTGTGTCTGTGAGTATATTTTCCTTTGTGAAAACCATGATTTTCTACTATACCCGAATTTAAGACCTGAACTTAAGAAGCAGTCACGTTCTGGCACCATGGGACAGCTAGGTTACTTAGGGGATAGAGTATTGGGTCTGGAATCAGGAAGAACTAAATTCAAATCCAACTTCAGGTGTTTACTGTCTGTGTGACCCTGGGCAAGCCACTTAACCTTTATTCACCTCAGTTTTCTTATCTCTAAAACAGGGATACTAATAGCCCCCACCTCCCAGGGTTACTTGAGAACCAAATGAGTCAATAATTGTAAAGCATTTAGCTTAGTGTCAGACACATAGTAGGTACTATTTGTGTTGGCTAGCTAGCTATAGTAGTAGAGGTGGTGGTCATGGTAGTAGTAAGTCTATCCCAGGAGGTAGAAATGCCCAGTCTACCATGCCATGACTGTCATAGAAAGACATGGTCCCAAAGGCTCTGAGCATGTCCTGAAATTAAACAAATACCTCACTGAATTCTGTCAGTGAATATTAAGATAATTGTGTTTCTTGCAGTAAAACCTCTCATTCCATGTGACAGATTTGAATGTTGCATGTATCATGTGGGAGGAAAGGAGGGTCACAAGCATACCCATTGAACATAAATGCAGACAGAGACATATTGGGGGGCTACCCTAAACAATTCACTGAAACCCTCTGAACCTCAGTTTCCTCATCGATAAAATGGGAAATAACTACACTCACTAGGTTGTTGCCAGATTCTAATGAAATACTATTTGCAAGAAGTTCCCAAATGCAGCAGAGTGTGAGCCATTTCTCCTGATTATGAGCCAAATCACTACCAGGAAAACTGAACAGCAGGGAGAAAATAATTTATGATCAAGTCAGAAATTCCAGAATGTCCTTTCTGATCGACTTCTCATTGGAATCAATTATTAGCTCAAATCTTTTTTCTGATAATAAGGTAGTATTTGGAAGTAACCAAGATCTCATCCAGGTGGGCAGAGATCTCTAGCCTTAATCACCTTCTCATCTCTAATCTTCCATTATTACTTCGGGTTGGGGGGGTTCCTACAATGCACTGAGGCTTCCCTCTGTTTCTTCTAACATCTTGAAGATGCCAACATAGCCCTCAGGCAATCCATCTGTTGTCTCTCACTCCATGACCAGTCAGCTTCCCTCCCTCCTCCAAGTTCCATGTGTCTTTAATATTGTCCTGTGGCATTCCTCATGCCCAAGTCATCCTTGGCAATATCTAGGAGCCTGGAAAACAAGAAAGTAACATGTGGACTTCAGAATGGTAGGGAATCATGCTCCATTCCTTTTCCCCCACTACTTTTAAGTCAGAATGTCTTGTATCCTTACATCTGAAGAATCCAGACCCATCTGGGAAATATTCTGGAGGATATAATCTGCAACAGATGCAAAGGAAGAGTCTTAAGATTCTGGGAACTTTACAGAACTGGACAAGACCAAGGCTCTTAGAGTCATAGATTGATTATAGATTTTTGGAAAGAACCTCAGAGGTCATTAAGTTCCCTTTCTTTGTATCCCCTGCATTTAAAACATTGCATGACATATAGTAAGCACGTAATAAGGGCTTGTTGGCTGACTTACAGACTGTCAAAAACTGTGGGACAGAGAGTAAAATTAATTTCCCAAAGTCATATTGCTGCTAGGTGTCTAAGGCAACATTTGAACCCAGGTTCTCTGACTCCAAGCCAGTGCCCTCTGCCAATGAGGCATTGACTTCCTCATCCACGCTTTGTGCTCCACCACAACCATAGCTCTGGATACCAGAAGTCCTAATTGTTCTAGTAAAGAGAAAGAAAATAACAAAAACTCTTTTCACTCATCTGTAGTTTGGGGAATATTTTAAGAGTGTTTCAACAGAAGGCACATTGTGATCTCATCAAAGATGAGAATTTATCTCACTCATTCTTGTATTTCCCACAGTATCTAGTAGAGTATCCTGTACCTGGGAGGAAAACAAAATTTTCATTTGAAAATGAAAAAAAATTATCAATATATCTACTTTATCTCACTTAGTATCTTCCCAAACTACCAGCCACCATTAAATGTCACTTTATTCTTCACCTCTCAGAAATCTTGACCAATTATTATGGTGACTTTGTGGTTAGGTTGTGGTTTACACCAGGGGCTCATTCAGGGGCATCCTGAGGGGAAAGACAGGAAGCAACATATGCCAGGTAAACCAAACCCTCATCACCATCTCCCCTCAGACCTGGCTGGAGACACTTCAGGGTCCTAAACCCAAGAAAGCCTGAGAAACAGAAGTGTCTCCCAAATCACCAGATAGGTTTCCAGTATAGTAGCCCACTGCCATAATTGAGAGAAAAATCATCGTGGAGAAGGGGCCCTTCTTCCTCATCACACCAACAAAACTGCTGACCAACTAGTAGGCAGATAACTCTAGGAACTCTTGGAGTGGTAATACTCCTCAAAACACTGATCCTGCTTGGAGCCTAGCCCTCATAGCCATCAACTAAGGAATCAACTACTGTAGAGAAGGAACCGACCATCCCCAATAACTGGCAACCAATGGCTACCCACAGGGCAAGCAAGGCACCCTTCGTGAAGCAGTATGGCACCCTGAGGGAGCCAATCAAATAAAACTACTGCTAGTACCTTGACTGCTATCTCTTCTCTGACCCTAATAGGGACATTCTAAGACCAAAGTCTTAGAATCCTAGAGCCTCAGGAATAGCAATGCTTCCAGTCCAGTGCCCTTATCCATCATCCTGGGAAGCAGCCCTTGTGGGGATGCAGCCTGGGTATTGATGGCTCCCTCTGGGTCTGCAGCCACAGTTGCTGAAACCTAGAAAAGAAAGTTATTGTCATCAAAGTCCTGGGAACTATCAAATTGTTCTATGCAAGAAACTGATAGGATTACAACAATGGAAATTATCATCTACTTTGGAGGCAGTTATATATCTCAGTGAATATAGCACAGGGTCACAAAGTGTTGGACATGACTGAATGATTGAACAATAACAACCATCTACCTTGTCTCTGTACCCTAAGGACCATGGGACTTTTCCACCTGACTTGGAACTGAAAGCTTCCCTTATGCATTAACTCCCAATCAGAATGTGAGCTGACTTTTCTGTTTGTATCCCCAATATTATCAGTGCTTTAAACGTAGTAAGTACTTTATAAATCCTTCATGTATACATTCATTCACTGGCTACATAATCAACACCATAGATCTATTGTAATACGGATTTTGGATTCTCTACAGAAACTGATGCAGGACAGTCTCCCTCCGTTTGCCCAATGGATACTGAGATAAGAACACACGTATTTGACTAAATGAAATAACACGGAATCAAACATAAAGTGTCATAGATTATCTGTGCTCTGAACTAGTCCCCTCTTCTATGGGTACGTATTTATATGCTAGGACACATGTCGTTGTTGGGTTTAAGCCTAACAATAACAGAAAGCCATCACAGATGTGTCAGAAATGTTCATTCTTGGTCCACCAGAAAAAGTTTCCAGAAACATTACATATTATTTACTACAAAATGAGCAGGCTTTATTGAAGAAAGGATTGAGTCACCCTCTTCCTGGCATTCCTGGCAATGCAGTATGTCTTGGGGACCACTTCATAGAATCACAGAATTTCAGGGCTGTAATGATATCAGCAAATATCTCATCCAATCCATCACCTCCCTTCCAATGATCTTCACTAAAACAAACTCCCGAAGTGGCCAGCCAGTCATTACCACCTTCACAATGAAAAAAAAAACCAGTTCAAACCATCCATTCTACTTTTTGGATGGCTCTGATTATTGGGGAATTTTCCTGCTATTTGATCTCAACTTGGTTCTTTGTAAATTCTATCCATTTGTCCTTGCTTTTCCAAGCAGAACAAGTTGAATCCCTCTTCCACATGACAGCCATCACATTGCTTGAACACAATTCTTCTTCCCACCCCACCTCCACAACACCAAGTTTTCACTTCCCTTTTGTCACTAACCCAAGTACCTTCAACTCCTCTTCCTGTGGCTTGACTCCAAGAGACCTTAGCCTACTATTTGCCTTCCTTTCCTTAGACTCCATTTCATTCATGCACTTCTTGGAATGTCGGACCTGACATTGCCCCCATACAGTCCATGTATAGACTGGAGTCCAGCTAGATTCATCATGGGTGGCACACAACTTCATGAAGCCCAGAATAGTGATACTTGTCCAAAAGACACATCATGCTATTGGCATCTGTCCTGTTCTTGGAAGTCCTCCCTGATCGCTCATAGGTGTTCAGGAATCATCCTTGCATTTTCCATCACATGTGTGAAATACAGGCTGTCTATAATCACTGATGTGTATTAAGGAAAGCTAGGAGTTCTGCTGCTTTCTGCTCAACTATAAGGACTCGATTATCTTTTGGGTAGAGAAAATAGGAACAAAATAAAAACTGAGCAGTTCTAGATTTTTTCAGCCACGTTCCCTATGTATCAGTACTCCCCTTTTTGGCATCTTCCTCTTTCTCTGAATGTTTAAGACCCATTTTGTCATTGACTTTCGTCCTCCTCTAGGGGTGACTCTGCCCCTCAGGCCTCTTGAGATGCTTCTCAAAGAAAGGCTCTATTTCTTTCGGAAAGATCTAAAATTATCTACCTTTGCTGCTTAAACCTGTAAGTCTTTTATCATCTTGTGAAAGTGCTCTATGCATTCACACCTTTCTGCAGCTACCTCAGTGTCTTTAGCCAGAACTTCATTGGAGTCACTGGCTTTGTGCCATAAGAATTTTCTTCTTGAGAATCTCCCATTGCTCTTCAACCAGTTTCTTCTAGATAATTTTAGGCTTAAAATGAAATCTTCTCTTTCTTTTTTTTCAAATACTTCAAAAGCACTTTTTTCCTGTCTATGACATGTGTTAAATGACACTTGACATAAGTCAGACTTATCTACAATGAAGATAGAGTGCTTTCTTTCCCCCTAGATCATCAATGCTTCAGCACCTGATTTGTACTCAGAAGCAGCTCCACATTCATTCAAATGGCCTTTGGTTTTTCCTCTGCCTTTTGAAGAAGGAAATGAACAAGAAAGTGACTTTTTCAAGCTCTTTCATTTAAGCAGGGATGTAGGCTTAGCAGATGTCAGATGGTAGTGTCAGGGGAATCCAAACATCTCAGGGATTGTGCTAGGTTTATGACCTGTTTGTGCAATCATCATTTTTTTAACATTTCTATCCCAATTTTATGTAATAAAATCCTGAAACACCACTTCTGTTTCTACACTCTTTGATTCTGAATCGAATATTTTCTAGTTTATTTCCTGCATGTCACTTTTAGGTTTTCACATGTGGACATACCACTATACTATACCCCACCACTCCTTTTGTCTTATCACAAAAGGATTTGGTCTGTGAAGGTTCAATTCAGTCAAAAGACTGCACTTACAGACCTAGAGGGCTACATGTGGCCTCGAGGCCACAGGTTCCTCACCCCTGGATCTGCTCCTCTTGAATTAGTTATATCGTGTCACATTCTTATTCTATTGAGAAGGAGCATCTAGAGCTCCTTGTGAAGGTGAATTTGCCTCCTTTTCTTAAGATTCCTAGTTTATCTTTGCTATGATCCATACTCTATACATTTTTGAGGCTGCCAGCTGCATTATTTCTCTTCTTGGTTATTTCCTCATCTTCATATGTAGCCTGGTCCCTCTATCCCTCCCTTTATGTTTGTATTTTCTACTTGCACACTTCATTTAAGAGAGATAGTATATAAGAAAAACTGTTCCCAACCTCTCTCATTTATTCCCTTGATTGACCCTTAGAGACATTAATGTTTAAGGGAACACTTTTTTTTCTTCCATCATTCTCAAAAATGCATATTTCACACATGCACAGTCTCATCAAATTGCTCCAATATATTTGCCATTACATGTTCCTTTTGTCTACTGGGTTTAGACAAACCCATGTTTGCATGTTAAAGTTCCTATTCAGTTCTTGTCTTTTTATGAGGACTGCTTGAAACTCTTCTATTTCATTAATGGTCTATTTGTCTTCCTACTCCCATAAGATTATATTCAGTTGTGCCAAGTGAGTTATTCTTGGATGTTGACCATTTTCTCCTGCTTTTTGAAATGAAATATTCTAAGCTCCATTCTCCTTTAAAGTGGTAGCTGTCAGGTCATGTATGGCTCCTTGGTACTAGTACTTTCTTTCTGGCTCCTTGCCTTTTTTTTCTTTTTCTTTTGGTTAGGCTATTCCTGGGAATTTTCCATTGAGAATCTATTTGATTAGATCTGTTAGCCTTCAGGAAAAAATATGCTAACATCATCAATCATCAATATTTATTAACTCGTGTGTATATCCATATATATAGAGAGATATACGCACATACATTCTTTTATAGGTATGTAATATATAAAAACATATTCTTGTATATACATCATATATACAACAGTATATAATGTATTCTTAAGTTATTTGTATTCTTGTATTATATGTAGAGATATATACTTAAAGAATATGTGGTTAAATAATATTTATGTATTCATATATTTTATATGTAGATATATTTATGATATTTGACCTACAGTTAATTTTCTGATTCCTGCCAAAGAATCACCTTCAGAAACTGCTTCTAGGACTGTCTGTAGATATCCAAGTTTATCATTAGGTACAGAACGAATGGTGACTTAAGATATATAAAAATGAACTTGACTGTACAGAAAAGTAATATTAGAAAACTACCAATACATATTCTATCAATATAGAATAGGGTGTGAAAATAATGACCAGGGAACATGAAAACTGGTTTTAAGTTATCACTTATTCATCATAACTTAAGTCATTTTCTTCCCTCCAAATTTATACCCATGAAGCATCAAGTTTAAGCCAAGATTGCCCCATTTCGCTTACCAATCCTGTGAGAGAGCCTATTTTACAGATGAAGCCAAGGCTCACAAAAATGAACTGACTTTCTCAGGGTCACAAAGCCATATGGGTCAGTAGTGAGAGTCAACCCCAGGGTCTTCCACTCTATATCCGAGATTTTCTCTACTACACCATACTGTTCCTTGCAAGTAGTAAATACCTACTACATATAAGATGAATTCAACAAAAATGCCTGAAATTAAAAAAAAAAGATTAAAATGCTAAAGTGGAATAGTATTTAATTCTCACTGAGTTCACCAAAATTACACACCTCATTAAGTTCCATGTGGATTGCAAAGTTAGCTATAATGTAGAAACAGGCAGACAGTCTGTCTCAATATTATTGCAGGAAGGGTTGGTTAAATTAATAGCTTCTCATTGATTAAAAAATCTTGCATTTTACATGTTCTTCAGTTGGTTCCCACCATTACCTTTCAATAACAGAATATGACTCTTTTGAGAAATGTGGTTTTATCGAACTATTGAAACTCAGAGGTCGGCAAAACAAGTTGTTTACAATATCCTATCTTTGTTTCCTGTCATAAAGTGCTGTCTACCTGAAAAGAAAAGACAGCCACTTCAGTTTCTTCTAAGCAATTTTTCTTTATGCTTAAAATCCACTTCTGCTAAAAATGTAATTAGGTGGGAATGATAACTAAGCATAAAGATGAAAGCTCTGCCATAATTCTCTGCAACAAGAAATCATTGTGTCCACATACTAGGGCCTCAGTTCTTGCATGAACATGTGCCCTGGAGATGCTGGTGACTTGCAATTAGGAAATGTTTCCTTCTCAGACTGCATTCTAGTCACACTTTGCACACGTGTCCAACACAATTTGACTTTCCAAATATTTAATAAATGGTGGCAGTGATTTGACTTACTTAAGTGGGATCTCTTGTTAGGAAAATATGACTTCATTTTCAGCTGTCATCCAGAATATGTGGCAGTTCAGTCAATTTATGGAAGCATGGGATATATATATATATATATATATATATATGTATATATATATATATATATATATGTGTGTGTGTGTGTGTGTGTGTGTGTGTGTGTGTGTGTGTGCATATATACACATGTATGCCTCTTACCCAATATGCATATATGTATGTATTTTTTGCATGCACATATACATAAATGCATATACCTACACTCATATCTGTCCTTTAAGTAAAAAATTTGCAAACCACTTGACTGTTGGTGGAGCTGAGACTTGATCCAATCATTCTGGAAGACAATTGGGAATTATGGTTAAAACATCACTGAATCATTTTGATAAGGGACATGTAGCCCAATACGATTAAGAACAGAAAAGAAGGTCGTATATATGTCAAAGAATTCATAGCATGACACATTGTGGTACCAATGTTGGTGCCCTTTGCCTTTGGAATTGTTGAACAATATGTGACAAACGAATGTATGAGAATATTGTTGCTATTTTCTCAGAAAAGGCAAATTTGAAGACTACAGAGAAGCATTGGAAAACTTGTATCTATTGATGCAGAGTGAAATGAGTAGAAGCCCCAAATTTGTTAACTCTAGTAATACAGATAAAATGACACTGAAAGGCATCTAATATGATATTAATAACAGTTCTCAATCTCAGTTTCAAATTATAAATATTACACCATACCTCTCTCCTCTTGGGATTAGGGGTTTGAGATAAAAGGTACACAATCTTGAATATATTTTTTGCCTTTCTCTCTATCTCTAGACCTTAGCACAGTGTCTCACATAGTAAGTGCCTAATAAATGACAGTTGACTGACTGACTAATATTATCCAACATGGTCGTTTTGCCAGTTGGTTTTGTTGGATTTTGCAGGAGTCGTTGGGGGTGGTAATATATCATAAAATGATTGTGGTATAAAAGGCAAAATGAATTAATAAAACAGAATCATAAAAGGAGATATATTCTTTCTTCTTTCCCCTTCAAGTGTCTTTATTTGAATATAAGCTCTTTGAGTTTAATGGCTTTCATTCATTTTATTTGTTTCCCTAATATCTACCAGATAGTAAGTGCTTTGTAAACTTGTGTGGTAGATTTAAAATATTTATATGCATTTTCACCTATCTTAGTATCATGCATATGTACATGAATGCATGGTGTGTGTGATACAACCAAGGTTCAAAATCGTTCAAATAATTCAAAGTATCCACCAATGATCAACAAATGGATGCCTCGTTCTATTTTTTCCTCAACCAAATGGGACATTGAATTGCTAACTTCTGCCTTCTCTTAAGCTATGCTATCCTAGCAAGCTAATACTTATTTACTTAGAATAATTAAACTATTCACTGCTTAGTCTTATCTTCACAGATGATTTAGGATTTATGAAGAGAAAGGTGCCTTGGGCTATTTTTTTTTTGCATTTATTGTCTATATAAATTTGTATTTGTACATGTTTTCTCCACGATAGAATGCAAGCTTACAGAGGACGAGGACTATTTACTTATTTGTCTTTTCATTTTCAACACCTAACAAGACCTAAGCATTTGGCAGGTGTTAAATAAATCTTTGTTGACTGATTGATTGAATAACTGGCAACAGAACTATCTGCCACAATTAAAAACAGAAGTCCTCGTTGAAATTATAATTGGTAGCAGTGGCTTCATGCATTCTGGATCTGATCGCTAATAGAAATTATCTGTGCCGTATATCAATGGCCTATGTCCTGTAGCATGATATAGGAGGATTTAAACCTTCTGCTCCTGTGATTTTTCCTCCTTTTGTCTTGTTCCAACCATTTTAAAGAGGACCATATGGCTAGTCATGGACTCATTCCTTTACAGGCTGTTCTGGTTTTCCCAGACTTTTTTGACAATGCTTCTGAGACTTCGTGTGGTTTTCTATCCCACTCTCACCTCCCTTTGATGGGTTGTGTTTCCCCCATCAGAATATAAGCTCTCCAAGGGAAGCAACTGATTTTCTCTCCATTTCTCTTTGTATTTTCAGTGCTCAGCACAGGGACTGAAACATAGACAATGCTCAACAAATGTTGTTGACTTGACTTGACTTTGACCTATGGTTCCATTGGTGTAAAGAATTCCAGTATTAGGAAACTTGCTCTGCCAATGCAGGTGGCTGCCTTCTCCATAAGGTTTTGTTTAAGAGGGTAGTTCAGAACCCTGTCTATGTGAATGATTTGCCCAGGATCATGCAACATCTATTAGAGGCAGACCTTGAACGCAGCTCTTCCTCCGAGACCATCTTTCGACCCACTATTCTACCATGTTTCTCATCCTATAACATAGAAAGCTTTAACATTTTAAGAATCTGCACCATGACTTTTATGGGTGTTCCTTCCACTGAGGCAGAGCATAGACCCTTCCTTAATTTGGAAGGTCTTTGAGAGTAGCAGTGGATGAATCAGCAATTCATGGGTGCCCAGCCTAATGTGGAAGTGATCTGAATTTAGCTGGCCTGGTCCTCAGATGACAAACTCATATCCTACCACTAGAAATATGTTTCATGCCTTTTCATCTCTGTCAAAGCATACGGTCCCCCTTTCCCTCTTCTGTGAGTACTGAGGTCACCACTCAGCCATAAGGAATAATAAGCAAAGGCTTGTGATCCAGGGAATACAGCACATTGTAAGATACATAAATGCTGTAGAAACAATAAATCAAAAGACTGAAGATTTTAGACTTTATTCTAAATGGAAAATTATATAGACATAACAAGAAAAGTAGAACACTAATTAGATCCCCAGGTATGCCTTTATGAAGGTATCCTTGATTTTTAATTCCCACTGGATGCAATGGCCAAACTTGTTTCTAATGGGAAAATGCTAAAGCACAGTTAATTCTTCTCAGTATAATAGTGGAGGACTATGGGTACTGAATGTTACATACACTGTCAGAGATGATCACTTTGTCAGTTTTGCTAAATTGTTTCTCATTTTTATGTCAGGATTCTACAGGAGTAATATTGGAAAGTAACTATGGTTAAATACACGAACACTCAAGCATCAATAAAACATTTTTACATCTTTCTTTAATGTCTAGCGTTTAGTTTGGCAAAATTCAAATGATGCAGTAACCATTCACATTTGTGTAATTAAAGTGATTTTAAAAATCTAAAATGATTTAAAACTAAAAAATTAAAAATCATTTAAAAACAGTCATATCTGATGCAAATCATTCCAAATAGTGCTATGCTAAAGCTCAGAATGAAAGCTTATAGGGAGAGGCCATCCCATGGTTGCTATACCTGGGAGTCAAGTGGACAGATAAAACGTTGAATACTAATAAAGATGGAATGTCAGTCATAGGTTTGGTAGTAACTCCATCCTGGAACTGGACAGCATTGATAAAGAGGGCCACTAGATAAGATATAACTAAAGATCAAATATCGAGGAATGTCTGGTATAGTATAGAGTAGTGTAATATTTAACAACCTGACAAAATCTAAACACCATTATCAATAGTTCCCCCTTTTCACACTTGTGCAGTCTTATAGGCTGCAGTCTATGCATTGTCCCATGCCCCTAGCCTGGGGAGCAAAGGACTGCTTTGGAGCACTATGAGTAAATATTCCAATCATTCAATTATCACCCTATTTATTTCTTGTTATTGGGAAGAGCCTGTAGAATGAGACTCCTGCCTGTCAAAAAGGCCAGGGGGAGGAATTGTCCCCTGAGTTTCACATGCTTTCTTATCCCATAATAATGATGCCAAATGTGATATAATGGCATTCAATAAAATATACATAGGAAGAGCTTTACAAAATAAATTAATTTGGTAAATTAATTGACAGAGGGAGGCTATAATGAGATAGTGGTGAGTTAATTGTCACCGTTGGGAGTGAAGCTCTGTTTCCAAGATCTCGTTAGGAAGTTCTTAGCTCTTTGTAGTTAGTAAATCCTCTTCTCATGCTCTGAGGCCCTTAAAGAAGTGGAGAGGAGGTTTATTTAGGTCAGCAAAACAAGAGGGAAAAGGCAGTGTGATTGTGTTTGCTGAGGAACAACATCTCCTGATTGTTGGTGACTAGGGAGGAGCTTATACGTTCTCTAATGTTACATTAATTAATAGAGGAAAGCATCATGATTTATGAGAAAATGTTTAGATGTCATTCTCTGATTGGGTCAAAGTAGCCATTTTGATGATCCAGTGGATCATGTGCTGGTCTGCAGGGAGATTCCCTGAGCAAGATGTAGCCCTGCTACTTACTCAGTCCAAGGAATACTGGCCAAGTCATGTAGGGATTTTCTCATTCATAAAATGAGGGAGTTGGCCTAAATGATCTCCTATTCCCTTCCAGCTCTAATACTGTGATTTCTGAGTCATCTTTTTTTTAATTGACTACTAAAAACAAATTTTGCCTGATGACACTGTAAGATGTGTGATTTCCAAACTGTAATGGGCAGTCAATGTGTTCATCAATTGCAATGTTAACATGGACTCTCTGAGAGCAGTGGGAGATACGATGAGTATACTAGAAGCCATAGATAGCACTAAAATTTGGAGTTCTAGTTTCTCTTTTTCATAATATTTATGATTAATTATGCAAATGAAATATTTCAAAGTAGCTTTGTCAGATGAATAGCTGACCTTGCAATGGAAACAATATGTAATCTGTTGACTACATTGACTATATATTGACTATATGTCAATCATTTATGAGGTACTCACTATGCTCCAGACACTGGGCAAAGTTTGCAAATGCCAGGGTAATCTTATTCTTCAAAGAACTCACCTTCTAATATTCTTGTACATTTCATGTGATGTAAAACCTTAAGGACTCCTCTGTCTTATATGAATCTACTTGTACCAGACTGTAACTGAATTTGTGGTTGTCAAGCTCTCATGCTCTATATGTTGAGGGGGAGGGATTCTTTATGTTGTGCATGCCCACAATGTATAACTCCAGGGCAATCATAGAGATTTTCTGACTCAGGATAATATCAGAATGTGGCATTGAAACATTTTCACAGAAATTATCAAGATCTTTTTTATTCACTAATTTTTTATTGGACAAAAGTGTCACCTTCTCTTCAGGATATAAACTTTTAGATTATGATCCCATATAATGAATTATTTATTTTTTTTATTTTTAATAGTTTTATTTGTTTATTTTTAGATTTCAGCATTCATTTCCACAAAATTTTGAGTTCCAACTTTTCTCCCCATCTCTCACCTCCCCCAACCCTATAACACTTTGCATTCTGATTACCCCTTCCCTCAATGTCCCCTCCCTTCTATCATAGCCCACCCTTCCCTTACCCCCATCTTCTCTCTTTTCTTGTAGGGCAAGATAAATATCTGTACCCCATTACCTGTATTTCTTATTTCCCAGTTATATGCAATAACAATTCTCAGCATTTAGTATTAGGGTTAGCCCTAAAAGTACTCCAACTCCATATCTAGAGCTTTTTTTTTTAATACAGCCTCCACTATTTGCCATGTGGGTGAGCACAGGTCAGTTTTTTTCATATCTTGGGGTACATGTTCCTTGCTTGTGAAATGGAGGGAATGATCCCCATAATTCCCCTGGGGATCAAAAAAGATGATGTATACACAGTTCTTTATCAACCTTGAAGTCCCTTAAGGGAGAGGGAGTGTGGTTTAGTGGTTAGAGGACTGGTCTTGGGAATCGTGAGTATCTGAGGTCCAGTCCTGCCACTGATTCATATTGGATATATGACCCTGGGAAACTGGTTTAACCTCTCTATGCCTGAGGGAATTATTTCTAAGGTTTCCTCACTGAGAACCTCTATATCCATGAAATCACAGGAGCAGTTTAAAATTTTATAAAAAGGTATATGTAAATGTCCACACTTATTCAAACATTCTTCGTTCTTGTCCATTTAGTAGTTCTACCCAATAAGAACGACCACAACTCCCTACCCATATAGTGAGCAGTATCTGTGTCCTTCAACACATGACCCCAGAGGGTCCACCCAGAGTGCTTCCTCAATTTTTCCTAACATCTTGAGAGAATCAAGAGAACATTCTGACTGTTGATCTGCTATCCTTGGTTCTCTTACATGACCAGCACACCTTCCCTTTCTCTCATCAGATTCTTTGATGACATCCTTTATCCATGTTTTTCTTCAGAGATCCTCAAAGACACTGTGTAGAAACTGGTCTCATCATGACATGCAGATGATGCTAGGTTCTCAAAAGCTATGCCAGTGGAGAATAGTTCTGGCCAGTTCTACCCATGCTGGAAAGACTTCAAGTAGGCCCTAGAAGCAGGCCAAGTCTTTGAGGTCTAACTGACCCAGCAAATCACAGAGAGGGTCACCATCAGTGGGCTGGACATCTAGCAATGACATTTTTCTGGTTAATCCTACAGGTAAAAGAATCATTTAAATCACTCTCAGAACTATGTGGTCACTGACAAAGTAGCAGGGAAAGTGACATAATGTGCTAAGAATCTCACCTAGAGAATGAATGAATTGGATTTGTAAAGTCCTGGCTCAGCTCTAAATTTATGGCTCCTATGATATGAATGAAACATTGGGGAGTAATGTTGTGACTGTGAAAGATTTTCAATCTCTTCTCTTCCCAAGTGCCTTTTAGAAGGGACAAGAATGGACCTCACACAATGTGAGACCTAACCTCCATCATAGCAGTTTCCACTGAGCCTTCCTTTCTCACATCAGAAGCCAGAGATTTTAATTTGTCTGACAACCTGTTACAACAGCTAACTCACTCTCAGCCTATGGAAAATCTAATGGCCCATGGCCCCGTATGAGTTCTTCTGCTACTATTTTATGTCATTTATAATATTCTGAAAATTAATTTTAAAGTAATAACAGCGAATATTTTAGTGTGACATTCACAATAGCTCAGAGCCCCCAGATAGAAAAATGGTTGATGTCTAGATAGAAGTTAGTCTCTTTGTTCTACCTTAAAGTTTTGCATATTTCTGATGCCTGGCCTCTTTCTTTTTGAGACAAAATCAGCATGCCAGACATACTTGGGTGAAATAAATGAGCAGAATATATTATAGTCTAGTGGCCTTCAAGTCCATGTGGCCTTTTGCTACTGCTTTATGGCATTTATAGCATTCAGAAAATTAATTAGAAATAATAATAGCTAGTATTTAAATAGCATTAATGGTACATTCATAATGTCTCAGAGCCCCCTAGATAGGAAAATTATTAATGTCTAGAAGTGAGATTTTTTTGTCCTGACAAAGTTTTGGATATTTCTAGCTAATCCTTGACCCCTTTCTTTTTGAGGCAAAATCAAGATACAGGAAATTTTTAGGTAAAAGAAGTGTGTTCTCATTTAAAAACCTCCTGAGGGTGACTCAAGTCCATGTCTCATCTAAAAGGTCTCAAATCACTCTCGAACCCAAGGGGAATTTTATTTCTCTGAGCTTCAAATATCAAGCTACCAGTCACTTCTCAACCTCCAGCTTCCAAACAAATAAATTACTCATGGATGTCTAATGTAACAAAAAGTTGTCATTCATCATTCCTTCGATATTAGGAAGATATGAGGTATGATGAGACATGATACATATTTAAATGGGAAAAATGAATATCATAGGAAGTAGGGGGAATGTTAGATTGGCATTAAAATTAGGAAGTATTTATTAAGCACTAATTATGTGAAAGGTATTGCATGTTAGGAGTAAGGACCCTAAGTAAAACTCTCCCTCTCCTTCTCCCTTTCCTTCTTCCTTTTTCTCTGCTTTCCTCTCCTGCCATCCATATTTGTTACTTTTTCCAGGATTGCTTTGGTTTTGCCAGGAGACAAAACCTTAAGCCAAAGGAATTCATCTCTAATACAATGAGACTTCACCTAAAGGACTGACCCCCTGACCCTTGAGGTCCAGCCCTGAAGCTTTGGTCATTTGGGGGAAAAAGAACATTAAAAACTCACATCAAGTTCAGTAGCAACATGGGAAAGAGAAGTGACAGAATTGACTTGTGAAAACCTGTAATTGCCACTTGGAAAGCAAACTCTTGAAACAAATTGGTGTTTCTTGATCACTGCTGTCTTTCCCTAAGAGCTGAGCTCAGGGCTTGAGTAATTGGAGGAATTGATTTGTGTGTCAAACTGAATTCACTGAGTAAGGACTGCAGCCTCCTGGATGGCCCTCATTTTAAGCCAAGAAACTATCCATTTCAATGGTACTTGAAAAGACCTTTTCTTTTGAATGTTCTTCTTTGCTTTTAGTTTCTCAGTAGTTATCAGACTGATTAATCATCCCTCATTCATGGGTCTACTGGAGCTTCTCCTATGTACAGAATTCTGTAATGGCTCCCTATTGTTTAACAAAAATGTTCATTTTTCACTCCTTGGCATTCCAAGGACTGTGGTTTCTTAAAATGGGCATCCTTAGCTCTCTAAGTATCCAAGAACTTAATAAGTATTGCTGAAATTGAAATAATAAAAGTTAGCATGTGCCATGGGGACTATTGGGGAAGGACCCTGAAATGTTGTGAGCTACTAGGCAGTAGGGATTACTTTTATTCTTTATAATAGACATTGAATAAATGCTTGTTGATTATCTGATTATAGTCACATTGTGGAGGGCCTTGAAGGCCAGAAGGATTTTGATTAATCGAATCAACAAAAATGGAACTCTGGGAGGGGCAAGAGTCTGGCTGTTCAGACTTCCTCCTGAACCCACTCTTCAGCAGCCCATAGTCACTCTCTAGTGTCAAAAAGAATCACGCCTGGAGGCTTGTTAACATTCAGTCATTTCAGTCACTTCTGACTCTTCTTGACCCCATTTGAGATTTTCTTGACAAAGGTTCTGGAGTGCTTTGGCATTCCCTTTTCTAGTTCAATTTACAGATGAGAAAACTGAGACAAATAGGGGTAAGTGACTCTCCAGGGCCATACAGGTATAGTAAGTATCTGAGGTCAGATTTGAACTCATGAAGATGGATCTTCATGACCCCAGGCCTGGTGCTTCCTTCACTTCACTTTCTGACTTCCTCATAACTTCCCTTTAAGCTGCCCTTGCTAACATGGCACTGGAGATCAATGATCCTCTGGGCTTATCTTAGTGCATTTCAGCTAGATCTGCACATCATGGGTGAAGGCAGGAAAAGCTATCACACTCCTTCCATTCCACAATGGGAGCAGCGAGGAGCAGAGAAAGTTGTCTTGCCAACCTTTCTTTCCCGATGGATTTCCTTGTTCTGTCTCCCAGTCACCAATGAACTCCCTCCCTGCTCTACAGATGTTCTCAGGAAATTCTCTGTCCTTCAGGAAGCACTCTCTAAACCTTAAAAAGCTCTGGAGTGAGGCTGGGCATACAGCAAGCACTTACTATGTGCTACTGGATGGAATTAGATGAGAGCTTGCCCTAAAAACAGTATTCTGATTTTAATAGACACATTAAGAATCTGTTAACAATGGAAATAACACAAAGAAGACATTCAATAAAACCAGAGCCATCTAAGAAGAGCTTTGGGCTTTTAGCCACTGGTAGACTGAAGCAGTCAGTCCACATATTAGTCAATATTTTCACAGGGAGCATTCAAGTTCAACCAGCCAATCTTTGGGCCGTCATGTCCCTGCTGGCCCTTCTACTGGGAATAAAGGTTGGTTCCCATCCACTTAATCTACACTTCTCTAAATGCACATGTTTTATTAACCTCAGGGTTGGACACAATGCCAACAGCCTGACCGCTAATGATATTTGCAAACTTGTTCTGTCTGGGGTCTCTGCCACCATCCAGGGGCTAAAGAGGTTAGAGAAATCAAATTCAATATTCCAGGCCAGAGGGAGCATGCTAGTTTACAGTAGTACGAACCTATCTGCTCCCCAGGACTGAATAACAAACTGAACTTGCTTTCTGACCTTTAATGAACTTTAGGACCACAGGATTTAGAGTTGGAAGGATTCATGGAGACTCTATATTCTTGGCCCCTTAGCTTTATAAATGAGGAAAATGTGGTCCACAAGGGAGAAGAGAATGTCCCAAGATCCCATGGGTAGTAAGTAGCATCTCTGGGATGCTCAGAGATCAGAGACATGCTCCTTCCATGACATGAATTACTTTGAACATCACAGAAATATTGGGCATGTTAGACATCATCTACTTTAACCCCTTATTTTACAAAACAGGAAACTGAGGTCTAGGAAAGAGAAAGGATTCTCTAACTTTCCATTCTCTTCTCCCTCTGTGCTACGTCACTGGGCTATCTCATCAGCTCGTGTGGATTAGATTACTACCTCTACACTGATGATTCTCAAATCTACCTTTTTTGTCCCAATCTCTCCTTCACATCTTCAAACTTGCATCTCCAGGTGTCTTGCAGGCATCTCAAACTGGATGTCCAGTAGACATCTTAAACTCAAAACAGAACTCATTTTATGTCCCCCTAAACCATCACCTCTCCTGCTTTCTATATTACTGTAGAGGGCAACACCATCCTCTCATCCCTCAGGCTCTGAGTCATTCTGGATTCCTCACTATCTCTCTTCCCCCAATTCCAAGCTTTTGTCAAGGCCCATAGATTTCACCTTTGCCATATCTCCTGAATACACCCCCTTTTTCCTTTGACACTTCTCCCACCCTGGTACAGGCCCTCATCATCTCATGTCTTGATTGTTGCAATAGCCAGTTGGTGACGATTCTGTCTGCCTCCAATCCCTCTCCCCTCCAATCTTTCCCCTTTCAACCACTAAAGCATTCTCCCCTAAAATTCACATCTGATCTAACAATTCATGAAGCCTTCAATATAAGTAGAAGGTGTTGAGTTAGGCTATGTCATAGTTGGAAGAAAGATCTTTGGAAGACTACAAGGGTTGGATGAACAATAGATTCAGAAGACGAAAGACACCTGACTCGCTTTTCCTTTCTAAAATCTGGTCACTCCTCCTATTTAATAAATTTCAGTGGCTCCCTACTGCCTGTAGGACCAAATACAAAACCTGGCCTCCTACTACCTTTCCAATATTCTTACATCTTACTGTCCTCCATGTACTCTTCAATCCAATGTCACTGGCCTCTTGGTGGTACCATGAACATGACCCTCTACCTTGGTTCTGGGCATTTTCTGTCTTCCATGCCTGTAATGCTCCCCTTCATCTGCTTTGACTATTACCTCTCTGGCTTCCTTTAACATCCAACTAAAATCCCACCTTCTACAGGAAACTTTCCCCAGTCCTTCTTCCTTCTAGTGTCTTCCCTCTTTTGAATATTTATTTTTGTTATTATTCTTTTTCTGTATCCCCCACACTTAGCACAGTCTCTGCCACATAGAAGGTGTTTAGTAAATGTTTATTGAATTAAATTGAATTGAGGTCATATAGCAAGTGCCTAACTTCAATGTGTTCAAGGATAGGGCCAGTGATGCCAGGTAAATGCTAAGGGGTCACAAAGGTTCACCATCTAAATGTGATTTTGTTATGTTTTATAAAAAATCATGAAACCTTCAATATAAGCAAGTGTTGAGTTAGGCTAGATCATAGTACAAAGAAGATGACAAGGGCTGAATGAACGTTAGATTCAGAAGCCAAAAGACACTGGCTTTGCTTTTCCTTTCTCCTCTTTGATAGACATCATGATTACAGCAAGAGAATCATAAGTGATGAATATTAAACCCCAAAATCTGAGGTTCGCTAAGGATAGTACAAAACTAAAAGGTTAGTTCAATGCAAATTGACCTTTCTACGTACAAAGCAGCCAAAAAACAAAAATACAAAAAGATGATGAACAGAGAAGTTTATTCAACTAAGTCAACAATGCTTGGTGCATAGTAGGCATTTAACATTTTTTTTTTCTGCTGAATTGAATTGAACTCATTTTGTAGAAAACAATGCACTAGTTTCTGTCTTTCCGTATTTTTATATCTTCCAAATCTCAAATACATTGATTTGTCAAGCACGAGTTTGCATATTTGCCATTTATGTGTGTTTATTAATATAAGGCTTGTTTGGTTTGTACCTTTGCTAAGCATATGCATTGTTATAGTTCACTGTTAGTATTTTGTCACTTGATCCCATTAACGTTGCTTCTGGATATCTTAAGTACTAACATTTCCCTTTCCTGGTCATTAGGACTCATATTCCCTCTCCCTTCTCCCTATCCACCCTGTACCATATCCTTCTCATTCACATGAAGTTCAGTTTCAGCGTTCTGTCCAGCCATCCTGATGTTCTTTAGCCCCGTCTTGACTCTATATATAACTGAACAATCCAATTATATGTGAGAGGTCAGCTGTGATCTGCACCTTATTCTCCAGGTGCAGCAATGAAACAGAGAAAAACACTGACAGCCTCCCTGGGGGCGCCATTTTGTCACGTAGCAGGAGGTTCAGACCTTGAGTGCAGTTCTTTGCTTATACTCCATAACTATTTCCTGACCAAGGCACAGTAGTATCAGTTACAAGTGTGAACTTTCTCATGTAATACCTCAAGATTAGAGTAACAGGGAAGCCTTGTCCTGTGGCTTAAGTTTCTGGGAATCTCTGAGCACCTCAACATGAGACCAGAGACCACATTACATAGGAAGACAGAGAAAGAGCTAGATTTAGCTGCAATGCTCAATGGATGATATTGCCATCTATACAAATAATGGAGAGAGAGAAGGGGAATCAAGTCAAATCAATGTGTGAGATACTGTGCTTGACTGAGTGGAAAAAAAGAGAGACAAAAACATTCCGTGCCCTCAAGGAGTTCACATCTGAGTGGGAGAGACAAAATGTAAATAATTAAGTGATGTAAATATGCAGGATAAATCTGGTAAAAATGGAAGACAGTGTCAAGATGAAGGCCCTGGTGGGAGGGGGAAGATTTCTATCAGAAGGTGGGGTTTGAACTGAAAGTGCAAGGAAGCCAAGAGGAGGAATTGAAGAAGGACAATATTTCATGTAATCAAAGGACGTGGAATTGGGCATGAGTGTCATGGGGGAGGAATAGAAATTAGCATTCTCATGGTATTTCAATGATTTTGGTGAATGCCTAACGAGCTTTGAAGAGATTAAATTCATGGCATGGCATGGGCTGTCACCAGAGCCACACATACACACACACACACATACATACACACACACACATACACCACAATTTCGGCTTCTTTTCATGTGTTATCTTCCTCCAGTGGATTGTAAGGGCAGCTAAATGGTGCAGTGGATAGAGCACCAGGCCTGGAGTCAGGAAAGCTCATCTTTCTACATCCAAATCTGTCTTCAGACACAAGCTGCGTGACCCTGAACAAAGCATTTAAACCTCCAGTTTGCCTCAGTTTCCTCATCTATAAAATGTGATGGAGAAGGAAGTGGCAAACTATTCTAGCATGTTGGCCAAGAAAACTCCAAATGGAATTAGGAAGAGTCATATGTGACTAAAATGATTGAACATCACATCATCATTAGATTCTAAGTTCCTCGAGGTCAAGGATTGTCTTTCATTGATCTTATTTGTTTCCCCAGCCCTTAGAATAGTGCCAAGTATATAATAGGTACTTAAAAAATCTTTATTGACTTGAACTGGCATGCATACTTAGGCACATGCCTGGATACAAATATTTATATTAATATATATTTATTTACTTTACTACCATATGTCAGGCATAGTGATTAGGCACTGGAAAAATAGACAGAAGCCTAAAAGGCGCCATCTTCCAGCATCTTCAATACAACCTGGAGCATCTTTGTATCTTCAGAGTCTGGCACGCAGTGGACACTAACTCACTTATTGTTTAGTGGTTGACTGACTAATGCACAACCATAGAAATAATTTAATGCTACATGATTTTTATATATGATTATTTCAATATATATATATGTGATTATTTCAATAACTTCATCAAAGCCATATCTCAAGCAATCAAGAAATAACTATTTGTTAAGTGCTCTCTATGTGTCTTGGGCTATGCTGGGTTTGGAGGAAAAAAGACCAAAATGAAAGAGACCTTATCCTCTGAGAGCATATTTTTATGGAAAATACCTCAACTATTGATAAATGTCACATATAGTGCTTGAATTTATATTCATATATATTCAATTTATATTCATGATTGCTATAAAACTTATCCAATACTATATGTATGTGTGTATAGGTATACACATGCATATCCATATATGTATCATATATATACATACATACATAAATGTCTATATGTATGCTTTTAGATAGATATAGACTCACATACATGCATACATAAATATATATGCCTATATTATACACAAGGGAAATGAACAATAAACTGAAAACAAAGTGAAAAAACAACGGAGGAGGAGAGTGGACTAGATGGCTCTTGGGAAATTGTACAAAGCTCTTTTTATTTACTCCAAGTTTCCCATAACAGCAAAACCTTGTTAATTTGATACAAATCTTTTATGGGTATTATGGTATCACAGAGACCACCAACTGTATGATTTCTAAAGAGCTAAGTAGGGGAATAACAAGAGAAGCAGACATTGGGTGGGAGGATGTTGTAATATGGGTCAGATGAGGACCTCTGAAAAAGAACAAGATGAAAGATTATAATCAAGGGATTTTAGGATGAAAAGGGAGGATGGGCTGGCAAGGTTATCAGGAGGGATGATATGCTGAGAGCTACATTCTTCCTTATGATGTCTAGAGAAAGCAGAGAAAGCTGCTTTACAACTGGGTAGACTGTCTGGGTCAAAATTTTGGGAGAACATAAACAAGAGTTGTACAGAATTGACAGACATGGATGGACATCAATCTGTATCTGGAATCAAGATCAGAGATTGATCTGAGTACTTGAATATGTGACAACAGCTTTTAAGATAGTTACTATTGGTATGATTATCCCCATTTCATAGAAGAGGAAAGGAACCATCAAATGTTTGGTCACACAGTTAACAAGTATCACTGGTAAGATCTGCACCCAGATTGTCCTGACTCCAAATCCAGAGTTCTGTTCACTAATCCATGATGACTCTTACCTAAATGGCAGGATGAGGATGCTATGGGAGGCCATAGGAGGAAATATAGAAGAGGGATGGTGAAATAGTGGGAGAGGGATGGGACAAGAGTCCAAAGACCTGGGTTTGAAGTTTGAATCCTACCTGAAATCCTAGCTATATTACCACAGAAAAGTGTCATCTCTCTGGATCTTAGCTTCCTCTTCTGGGAAATGAGTCTAAGATTTATCCCAGATGTAAAGGTTTCTGAGAAGAACCCCTGAAAATGATGATCACTTTAAGGAAGTAAAGTTAATAGCAAACATCTATGAAGCATCCACTTTGTTACAGGTACTGTGATACCAAAGTCCTGGAGACAGAGGGAAAGGCAAAGAATTGTCCCTGAACTCAAGGAGCTCTGAGTGGAAATGCCTACATGAAAACAACTACACACCAACAATATACATAGAAGATGACTGGGACTGGACAGCAATGGGACTAACATTAAGGATGGGGATGGCTTACTAAAGAAGTTCAGATTTTACCCGGGATGGCAAGGAAATCACAAGACAGAAACAGGAAGGGAGAAAGCTGAGGCCGGGTAATAGCCAATAAAAATGCTTATTCAGAAGAAGGAGTGTCTTGTAGGAATAACATCAACAAGGCCAGCATCGCTGGATTGCATGATATGTGAAGGGGAGCCCTTCAGCAGACTCTTCCAAAGGTAGAAAGGGATTGGGTTATGGAAGGCTTTCAAAGTCAAACAAAAGAAAGAGAAAAGACAGGATAAAAAGATGAGATTCAACAGTAAGGGGAATTTGCCCCAGGATTTAGATGTGGCTGGGTGAGAGTTCCATGGAAAAGCAGAAATTTGAATGTTTAGAGAAATAGTTTCCATCCTATACTTATTAAAGTTGAAGTGGTAGGACAGAATGAAGAGGGGTTCTGAGCCCTTATGTAGTTGTGGAAAGAGCCAAAAGAGCAAAGTGTCCTGCTCTAAGTCACCTCCTCTCATCCCCTGCCGGTTATCTCAGGTGATTTGCAGCAATGGGCTTTGGAGGGACAATGGAGGGCCTCAGGATGATGAAAATGGATCTGGCTTACAAAACCACCTCTTCCATCATGTGTGAGGAAGCAAAAGAGGGGTGTGTTAGGAAAGTTAGGGACAGACCATTGAGGGCATCAAATGACATGATTAGAATTTGGGAATGGTAACAATTGGCATTGGGGAGCCAAGGACCCTTTAAAGCAGGAAATTACTATGAATAGGATTCTACATTAGAAAGGTCGTACTTGCAACATTGTGAAAGCTGGATTAGAGAAGGGGCACCTGGAGCAGGCGGATGAGAAGGAGTACAATAAAATTTCTTGGGTAAGTGGTCATAAGGTGAAAAATAATGACAATAAAGGAAATGGAAATGAGGATGGCTGGGGAGAGAAAAAGAAGAAATGGGACTGAAAGGATTTAGTAACTTTGTCACATACAGAAGGTGAGGGAAAGGGAGGCACTGAAGATGAGAAGTTGTCATGCCTAGACGACATGATTTGTGTATTTGTTCTCTGTATCCACACTGCTATCCTCCCACTCTCCCTAAGAATGTTAGTCCCTTACAAACAGCTACTAGTCTGTTTTTAAACTTGTATCCATAGCACCTTGGACAGAGCCTTGTGCCTAGTTGGCCAGCAAAAATACTCGTTGAGTTTTGAAAATTGAATTAATTTAATATTTCATACTCATCCACAAAGTATAAAGTCACTGAAAGAGATCACAGAAAATAAAATCCAGTTCCTGCTCTCTATGAAATGTCAATCTAAAAGCAATGGCAAAGTCTGTACTCAGACAAACCTGGCAAAAAATCAAGCATTTAAGTACATCAGAATTGTACAAAGGGAAGGCAGTGCTTCTTAATGGGAGAAACTCTCTGAGTTTTACAGATAGCCTTGGAAACTTCCATGTAAGGGGATAAAGAGATGCCACTAGGTAAATTTTATTTTCTCTCTGGAAGTTGGAAAATATAAGAAACAAAATGCACATAGCCTTGTAGCATTCCACTAGAGGGGAATAAAACAAATGAAATATCCTTTTTGATGGTATTTAAGATAAATTAAAGAAATATTGAAAATCTTTTATCTGACAGTACTTCCCAGGGCTCAAGGTGCTGTCTCCAGAGGGGTGAATGTCTTCTTCCTGCTGCTAAATTGTTTAATATTTCAGGATATCTATGTAATCCGCTTTCACAGGGCACCATTAATACTGTTCCCATCCAGAGGCTGACGTGGGCTGTGTGTCTCCACTTGATGGACTTTTTCACATCACTTCACCATTCTCCAGGACTTCAGGTCACATTACATCAGGCTACTGGAGAGGAATGCCAATGACTTTCACCTTCTCACTTTTTTCAAGGAGTCTGTCTGCAATCTTTGAGTTCTATTTAATTAATAAGCAAATAGGAATTGGCAAGTGAGCACCTACCCCACAGTGAAAAGGAAGCACATGGCATCTGTCTGACTACCTCTGGTTGAGGACTCAGAGGCTCTTCCCCTCTCTTGGACATTTTCTGAGCTATACTCATTTCCCCCACTGTCCTTTTGCTTCTTCCTCACATTACTTACTTACACACATTACCTAACCTGATACCCAAATGTCCATATATATGACATCCCCAGAGATATGAGAAGCATTTTTTTTTCTGGTTAACATAAAATCTCAATTTTCCAGTAGTTAGGTGTCTTGCAGAGTTAATACATGATCAGTTATAAAATAGACTACATAGCCAGTGAGGTCCCACTCAACTCTCATTTTTTTTAAAGTTCTGTAATTAAGAGCAATGGATGGTAATGACATAGAATCAGGTTTTGATTCAACATGGGGAAAAGGATTCCTAATGTAGCAAATTGGAGCACCATTCTCCTTGCACAATACCTGCTCCAATTAGAAAGTGTCTTGTAGATTCTTATTTCTTAAAACCATAACTTACGTTTCAACAAATATGATCATCTTTAATAATCAGAATACATAATTAGATCAAAGCAAAGGCATCTGATGAAACAAGGTAAAAAAAGTAATAATCAAACTGTAAATCTGGGGCACATTTTCCACAAACATACCTGTGATCAGCAGAAAGAGATGACAAACATAGAAAGGGACACAATATGAACACATGTGAAGAGGAACACTATATTGGCTATAGCCAAGCAATATGGGGAAACTCAGTTATCCAGTACTGACAAGTCATGGATGCCTTGTAATAATGCCATGTTACTGACTCTCCCAGGACCATTGGTCACTGCCACAGACTGCTTATCCTGATCTCTTAATGTCCCCCTGGATGCTGATATGCTGGACTAGTTGTCTTCTCCAATGGACTCTGCTGTTTTGGCAATGTTTCTGTTCTTCATTAGCATCTCCATCAGATGATGTAGTCTGGGCTGCCATCAGCTTCTGCCTTAGCTAAAATCCAGGGCTTTTTCTTCCTCAGGCAATAGTGGGGACTGCCATGTTTTCTAGCTTAAACTAATGCAAAGGGCCTTCTCTAGCTCTTTCTTAAAAAGGCAAGATTTTTGCAGTACTATAAGCAAAAGGTCTCCATTGAAAAGCCATGGCTACTGAGACCTCCCATTTCCCCAACAAGAGCTTCTCAACCTCTAACCTCAAACTCTTTAGAACAAAGAGCAGTATCATCTCAGCTAATTCTTCTGTTACATGTAGACTACTTTGGCCCCATCCTCCTGATTCAGGGGTTTTTGTCTCTTTGTCACAAACCTTACAAAAGCTTATACAGATCATTTTTTAAAAATTTTTAAACATATCTGTTATTTCTCTGGTCTAGGGCAATTAATGATAGAGTGAATATATTGCTGGACCTGGAATCAGGAAAACCTTAGTTTAAATCTGGTCTCAGGTACTTACTAGCTGTGCAACCCTGAGCAAGTTATTTAAGCTCTGTCTTTCTCAGTTTCCTTATCTGTAAAATTGTGATGATAATAGCACCAATCTCCTAGGGTTGTTTTGAGGATTAAATGAGTTAATTTTTTAAGTACTTTATAAACTTTAAAGTGCTGTATAAATGCTAGCTAGTATTATTATAGGCAAATGCTAGTGGGGATGGAAACAAAACATGGGCAAATCACTTCAACTTTTGCCTCAGTTTCCTTATACGTAAAATAACAATAATACCTCACTTCACAAAATTCTTCTGAGGATCTAGTGAGGTAACATCCAGAAAGCACTGTCTAAACCTTTAAATGCTAGATAAATGTTTATAAAAATAACTATTGCTTTATGCCCAAAGGGCTACAAAAATGTGCATACCCTTTGACCCAGCAATAGAACTTCTAGGACTGTATTCCCAAGAGATCATAAGAATGGGAAAGGGTCCCACAAAAATATTTATAGCAGTACTCTTTGTGGCGGCCAAAAACTGGAAATCAAGAGGATGCCCATCAACTGGGGAATGGCTGAATAAATTATGATATATGAATGTAATGGAATACTATTGTGCTATAAGAAATGATGAATGATGAAGACTTCAGAGAGGTCTAGAAGGACTTATATGATCTGATGTTGAGCAAAAGGAGCAGACAGGAGAACTTTGTGCTCAGCAACAACCAGATGTGAGAGGGTTTTTTCTGGTAGACTTGGAACTTCATTGCAGTGTAAGGACTTAAAAAAAATTACCAATGGTCTTCTAAGGTAAATGGAATTCAATCACAGAATATAGAAGATCATTTTGTGTGTGTGTGTGTGTGTGTGTGTGTGTGTGTGTATTGTGTTTTGGTTTGTTAGATGATTTCTCCCACTCATTTTAATTCTCCAACACAGCATGACTATGGTGAAAATGTATTTAATAGGAATGTATATGTAGAACCTATACAAAATTGTATGCCATCTTGGGGAGGGAGGGAAAAATAATAATCTAAGTTATATGGTAGTGATTGTAGAACACTGAAAATAAATAAAAATAATTAATTAAAAAAATAACCGTTGCTATTATTATCATCATCATCATGGTAGTCATCTTTGTCTTAGATTTGCCTGGGAGCACTAAAAAGTTAAGTGCTTTTTAGAGTGTTACAAAATCAATATGTCTCAAAGGCCAGGCTTGTACCCATGTTTTCCCTTCAAGTACTTCATATACTTCCTAATTGTCAATCTCTTAAGGCTATATAGCTAATGAGCATTTGCTAATAATTTCCTAACTGCTCTAGGATTTAAGGTTCCATGGTTGTCTTCTGAGTGGGGCAAAATCTAGAGAGATTAAGGCCAGATTCTCTGTTTTCTATTCTGTGTATATGGCCAGGTAAAGCCCAAAATCATTCAGTCAACAGACATTTATTCAGCTCTATGTGTGAGGCACTGTGCAAAGCTCTAATTATGCAGGACAAAGGCAAGACTATTGTCCCTGTTTGAAGGAACTCACCCTCTGATGTTCTGATTGGAGGTGTGTGATGGAGGGTATTCAAATAACTATTCAATACAAGATACAAAGTGGGAATGGAAGAGATTTAGAAGGCGTTACAGAGGGAAGGCACTACATGAGGTTTCCAAATTTTCTTTGTTCTCTCCTGTTTTTTTTCCTGTCCACATAGCTGCTTTCCTAGGTCTCCTTTGCTTAACCTTCATCCATGACAAAACCACAAACCTTATGTGTTCCCTAAGGCTCTAACCTGGAAGTGGTTGTATTTTTCATCTATATCTTTGGTGATCTCATTGCCTTTGAGAGATTCAGTTATCATTTCTCTGCAGATGATTCCCAAGTCCTAACTTCTATCCTGAGTTCCAGAACAAAACTCATCATCTCTCCCCCGCCAAAGCATTCCCCCCTTTTCTCAATTCTGCTATTACACAATATGGAAAGGAGGATAATTTGTGGGGAAAGAGAATGAGCTAAATTTTGGACGTTGACCCTGAGATGCCTGTAGGATATTCAATTCAACATGTACAAAAGATTGTTGGAGATATCAAGACTAGTGTGAGAGAGAGAGAGAGAGAGAGAGAGAGAGAGAGAGAGAGAGAGAGAGAGAGAGAGAGAGAGAGAAAGATAGAGAGAGAGAGGGAAGGAGGGAGAGAAAGATAGAGAGAGAGAGGGAAGGAGGGAGAGAGATTAGGATTAGATATAAAGATCTGGAAGTCATATGAGTAAAGATGAAGTTGATAGTGGGAGCCAGTTCACCAAATGGGATAGTGCAGGGGAAAAGATAAACATTTACATAGTATCTACTATCTACCAATCACTGTGTTAAGCACTTTAAACTATTATCTCATTTAAATCCTTACAACAATCTTGTGAAGTAGGTGCTATTGCCATCCCCATTTTATAATTCAGGAAACTGAGGCAAACGGAGGTTGTGACTTGCCCAGGGTCACATAGTAAGTGTCTGAGATTGGATTTGAATTCAGGTCTTTCTGACTTCAGGCTCAGAGATTCACTGTTCCTCCGAACTCCTCCCAAGGAACAAAAGAAGGCATAATGGAGGGAGAAAAGGGCCCAGGACAGACCCTTGAAGGATACCCATGTTTATACCGTACATGTGACTTGGAAGTGCAGCAAAGGAGAGTGAGAAAATAAACAGAAAGGTAGGAGAATGAGGAGAATGCATGTAATGAAAACATGGAAGGTAGTTACTATGCTGGAAAAGAGTTCTTGAGGGTGTCCAAAGCTGCAAAGAGGTCTGCCCAAAGCAGAGGATGCTGCCATCCACAGGGATGTTAAAAGCATAGCTGGATGGCCACTTGGATGGAAGGGATTGGAAGATAGCTTTGTTCATATTCATATTTGCTGGGAAAATCTGAATTCCCCTGCTTACTACTTCATGAAGGGCATGGGATGAGACTTTTGAGGATGGGGGTGGAAATCTTAGTAGAGAAAGAGCCAGGGACAGATTCAGATGATGTTAGAAAGCTAGTAGCCATCAGGGTAAAGGAAGAGTGTAGAGGAGCCAAGGCATTTCAAAAACAGGAACCTAGGGAAGGAATATCCATATTGAAAACGCTTGCATTTTTCCTCCCTTTGTGTCTCATTTTTTAACCCAGTAGACTACAATACACTGGCAGCTGGGCCACTCTTAACAATTTTGTCAATATGTGGCCAGTATTTTCTGCTAAGCTTTGGCTCTAGCTCTCTCCATTGGACAGCTCCCCCACTGAATTGGGCTGCAAGGAGAGAAAGAAATGTTCAGAAGAGCCCTACTTCCTTTCTTTTTTTCCTGCTCAGAAGGAGGTGCTTCTACGAGCCAAAAAAGAAAACATTTTTCTTTTCCTTTACACCATATAAGGTGCTTTAAAATCAATGATCCTTACATAATTTGTATTAAAAAAAATAAACATACTTTTTCAATAGGTAATTATGAGAGGTGGCTATTTTATTTATTGTAGTGCAATACTCGTAAACACACATATGTATATGCATATATACATATGTATGTATATTTTATGTACATATATACATGTATACACTCCACCCTCCACACATATTTCATTATTTTTTTGCAAAAATCTCATGAAGGAGAACCCTGGGATGGGGCACTGCAGGTGGCAAGGGAGAAGTAGTCAGAATTTGTAATTTTATAAGTGTAGGGAACTTACACTGAGCCAATGCAAGTCAGTATTTTCTCTGCCACTGGGTCTTAGACAGCTGACTGAAGGATGGAGGGGTTATTCAATGATTTCTCAAGGGTCATGAAGCCATCATGTGTCAGATGCCAAACTTGAATCTAGATCTTCCTGACTCTGATGATGGCTCTCTCTGCCACTCCACTCTATGTCTTGAAATGGGAATTACAGGCTTTAATGTCTCCATTTTATGGATGAGGAAACTGAGGTGTAGAGAGTCAACATGACTTGCTCATGGTCACACAGCTAGTGTTCGATGTGGGATTCACATCCTAGCAATGCCATTTTTTTTTTATCCAGTGCTCTGTCAGTCAAAATCTTTGAACTTTTTCACATGAATTGATGTCTGTGCCTAATAACAATGAAGATATATTTTGATTTTTTTCTTACGGGTTTTTCTTGCTTTTCCCTTATTATTTTTCCTCATATTCATTCAATGGCTCCCAGCTATAAACCAAATATTTTTGATTTTTGTTTTTCTGGGAAAATAGACTGAAAAGAGTACAGAACATTTCTCCATGTCGATGCACACATCTCCCTGGTTTGTACATAACCATTGATGCTTCTCATAATTGCCTATTTAAAAAGTATTTTTACTTTTTTTACTGCAGATAAAAGTAGTTCATTCAATTAAATCAATGGAAAAATGGGAAAAAAAGAATCTTTAGCCTAGAAATTTTGGAAATTTAAAATTTTCTATTTCTTTCCAAAAGTAAGGGGCATTTCTTCTACTAAAAAAACACCTTCTTTCCATGCTTATGAATTTACAGAAAAAAAATCAAAATTTGAATGTTGAGAGGTTTTTATTAGAAAACTACTCAAACTATTCATCTTCCAATGACTTTGGAAACTTCTCTTTAAACATACCTCAAAATTCCACTATTTACTTGTGAACATTACTTTCTTTTGCAGATTGGAAATTCCAATATCTACCATTGTTTCTATGTCAAATTATGTGTGCATAATATCCACAAATATAAGAATTCATCATATTTTCTCTTCTAGAGTTTTTCTTTTTTCCCCTCATTTTTGTAGTACCTATCCAAAAACATCTAACTATAAACTCACCATTCTAGGATTCTGGAATGGAAACATTGGGGCACATTTCTCCATGCTAACAGTCACATTTCTCCTTGGTTTGTACATAATCACTACTTAGTATTTCAATCCAGTGGAGCTGAAAAAGCTATGACCTATTCAGGACCAGAGAATTATAAAACTTCCATGGTAAATACAGCTGCTTACTCAGATTTCCAAGGATAGTAAGCTCTATTTACAGTTTAAAGGAGAAATGCACCAATCTCCCTATTTCATTAGTACAGGAACATCGAAAAGAGAATATTTAGTGTCTGATTTCCACGGAAATACATCAGACCATTTATGAGTATTCAAACACTCTTATGGGTGTGTGTGTGTGTGTGTGTGTGTGTGTGTGTGTGTGTGTGTGTGTGTGTGTGTATGTGAGGGAGACAGAGAGAGAGAGAGAGAGGAGAGAGAGAGAGAGAGAGAGAGAGAGAGAGAGAGAGAGAGAGAGAGAGAGAGAGAGAGAGAGAGAGAGAGAGAGAGCCAGAGCCAGAGCCAGGGACACAGAGAGAGAGACAGAGATACACACAGAGAGAAACAGAGACAGAGACAGAAACAGAGACAGAGACAGAATTTGTTAGCATCACAGAATTTGAGAGCTAGAAGAGATGTTAGCATCTCTATAGACAAAACACACATAGAAGGAATCCCTACCACAGCATACTGGAGAGATGAAGATCCAGAGATATTCCATTTATGACCAATCAATAAGCATTCACTGTGGATTTTCTTTGTGTCTTCACAGTGTTACTCTGTTGATTTTATTTGACTCACTTTATTTCCAATGTGTTTTTTCTCTGTTATTTTTGCTCAACTGTGCCTAAACATGCAGGGCATATTTTAGTTCACCTCTCTCTGGCAAGTATCCCCATGACTTCCTTTTAAGCACCTTTCTCAAAACCCCATGTTCTATGTCACATGTCACTTTTGTTTACTTTTTGGTATTTTGAGGCGTTCACTGAAGGCACCATTCAACTTCTCACACTTGCACAATGTCTTTCCTGACCTTCCAGTTCTTAACACTTCTATTAACCCACAAAATTACAGTGTCTATATTTTGTACTTGCTTTACTGTATACATGTTTTGCCCTCTCCCACAAGAGAATGCAAGGCATATGAAGGGAGAGATGAGCAAAAACCACGAGGATGACCCATATTAATAAGGATTGTGTACTTGGATTCCATTGAATTCGTGTTTTGGAGAGAAGCAGTAACATGGGTGAGTGTGATTGTCATGGATGAGTATATCCATAAATGCCTAAAAGACATATCAAATCACGACCACTTGGGGATCTGTGGACAGGTCACCTATCTATTGGGTAGCCAAGGTACCGAGGTATGTCAAGTGCTGATACACACAGATAGAAGGTGTTTTGGTACCAGGAACTCCCAACACTAAGGAGCTCCCAGATCTAGAGAAGGAAAGAATGAAAGAAAGAAAAAGGAAGAAAGAAAGAAAAAGAAAGAAAGAAAGGAAGGAAGGAAGGAAGGAAGGAAGGAAGGAAGGAAGGAAGGAAGGAAGGAAGGAAGGAGGGAGGGAGGGAGCGAGGGAGGGAAGGAGGGAGGGAAGGAAGGAAGGAAGAAAGAAAGAAAGGAAAAGAAGGAAGGAAAAATAAAAAAGAAAAGAAAAGAAAGGAAGGGAGGAAGAAAGAAAAAAGGAAAGAAATGAAAAATATAGAAAAGTAATGGAAGGAAGAAAAGCAAAGAAAGGAAGAAAAGAAGGAAAGAAGAAAATAAATGAAAAAAATAAAAGGAAAGGAAGGAAGGAAAAAGATAGATAAATAGATAGATAGACAGACAGACAGATAGAGACAGATAACAGGGTTAAATCCAAATCCCTTCAAGAAAACATTTTTGGGATTTATCCTGCCAATTGTACCCCTTATGTCTCCTTTGTCCTGTCACCCCAAACATGGCCCCATCCGAATTCAGGCTCTTCTTGTAATACAAGTGCCTCCATATTCATCTCCCTGCTTCCAGTCTCTTTCCTCTTGACACCATCATCCACAGAGCTGCCAAACAGAGCCTCCTAAAGCACTTGTAGACTATGCCACTCCCCTCCTCAAAATCTTTCATTAGTTCCTTAATGTGTCTATAATAAAATTTATGATCTCACCTTGAAGGCTGTCTACAACCCTGCTACAAAATAATTTTACACACTTCTTTCAATTTGCACCTCTTTATCTACTCTCTGGTTTAGCCTAACTTGTCTGCTGGATAGTCATCTGCCAGGCCTAGAGGCCTGAGGGCTACCCGAGTCTTACCTTACCTCTATCGCAGGTCTTCGGTTGGCCAAACCGGATAAACGTATGAGAGAAGAGACTTTCCGGAGTCGAACAAGGGTTAAGCTTTTATTCAGGGTCCTGGTTACAAGTGCAGGGGGAATTCTTCCTTAGGAGGGAGCGAGGAATCTCCCAAGGAGGCAAAGATCTTATAATAAGAGATTGGAAGTAGAAGTGTAAGTGGGGAGAGAGGGAGAGGGGAGAGCGAAGAGAGGAAAAACGGAGCCTTCTGTCCTGTAACGACCCCTCCCGAGCTAAGAGCGCCTTCAGGCTTTCCTGATCCTAATTAAGCTCTCCGGCCACATAGTTTGCACCTGAATACCGTGCCTGTTAGATAACAATAGGTGTGCCCAGATCCGGGACAGTCTCGAGGGGGATGCTCCTCCCATCACGTTTCTCACGGGAAGAGGCGGAAATACACGAGATTGCTCGGTCTCACTCCTCGATTCCCTGGTGTTTATGGGGGGCCTCATGAGAACTCTAAGATTTAGAAGTTCCCACCTTTACCCACCCGAGACTGTCCACATGGAATTGAGCTTCCATCCCCAGCAGTCATCAACACTGATATGCATGAGTGACAAACTATTGATGATCAGAGAATTTTACATTCAGTAAATACCAATTACATGTCCTGGGCCAAATCACATCTCCCACTTGGAACCAAGAGCTTGCTTTTAGTGAGCTTTGAGGTTAAATAAGATATTTATTTTAAAAAATGCTTATCACAGTTCCTAGTTCCTAGTAGGTTCTATATAAGTTCTTATTCCTTCCTAATCCCATTTATTTTAATTAATCCTGAGCACTGACATATATGATAACCAAAACATTTTTCTCTGTCATACCTTGAGTGGGATAACTCTCTATTGTTTGCATAATGAAAAAAATGTTTAGTTGAGCAAAATTGATATGAGGCATTATCTAAGAAATTCTGAGATGCTTCCTGTAGCACTCTTCTGTTTTTTCAATTCAATTCAATTCAACCTGCATTTCCAAGCACCAACTTCATTCCAGTCTCTATGCTCTAGGTTGATGGGGACATAAAGACAATACTGAAAGTGTCTCCATCCCTCAAGAAGTTTGCATTCTTCTGTGTTCCTATCATAAATGTGGTCTCCTGTAATCACATGACAGTATTTGGTGGTGTTTGAGCAGAAGCTCAAACTACAATCAGGAAGGTTTTGACCTCCACTGGCAGATGTAAAATCCTTCATTTCCAGAAAGGCGGAGTTCATTCAAAGGAGGATAAGGGAGGGGACCATGCAAGAAGAATCTTCTGTGCTTTGTCTATATGTCTCCATGCTTCTGGGATGAAGACAAGGGCAGCAAGTTGTTTGAACCTTGACCAAGTCAGATTTTGAGATCCTCTGATTGATCCCAATTTCCTAGTTGGGAAATTCATGCTTCTCATTTAACAAAGTCAAATTGGAGAGCAGATCATTCAATCAAGTTGGTGGATGTTGGCTAGAGGGAATACTTATCTCTCTTTTAACAGGGTTAAATCACAGAGCAGACGAAAAATGAACTTCCCCAAAGAATGAATGTATAAACTTAATTTCATAGAACTGAAACAATTTAAATGGACAGCCATATAAAAAGAACCTCTTCAGTTTACAAATCTGATGTTGTGTCCCAGGAGCTCAGATATCTTGGGATATTTTTAAAGACATTTTTGAAGCATTGGTGTTGGTGACAATCCAATATTTTATGTTATTTGGAGCAATAATCATTCCATTTGTCCTAAATATCGACTTTCTATGTTTATCTTCTTCTATTTTAGAAACAAAATATAAGACTTAATGGTGGAAAATACTTAAAATATTGAAATTATGTAAAGAAGGGTCCACAGAGTGCATTTAATGGAAAAAATATAGTCTGATTTGTCAGTGTCATTTGTGTCCCGTGTACCAAGTCATCAGAGCCCTGGAGCTCTGAGCAGCAACAGCACACTATGCTATTTAAGGCTTGAAGCCCAGCAGGGAATTTTTTTTTAATTTAGTATAATTTTAAACATTACAAAAATAGCTCTCTTACAGATCCCCTGCTGAGCCTGAGATTGTTGCCAAGGCTTTCTGTAATACTCTATCAGTCGAGTAACATCCGTCTATAAATATTACATACTTAGTTCTGGTGTCACCTAAAATAGTACTGTGGTGGGAGGGGCAAGAAGAGGGAATAGAGAAGCCAACCAAACTTGTGTGTTGAGAATATCATTCTCTTCATCATTACACTTTCTTTAGAGTTTCGTCCTTCCCAAATATCCACACCTTGGCCTTAGGTGGTTGTCTCCAATCACTTGAGGGATCAATTTATGTCATTGGCATCTGGATTCATAAAGAAGGGAGTTCTGGGGATCCCTGGGGTGGCTTGGGAAAGATGTTGGTGAGCTTTGAGCTTTGTCAGGTTCTAAGACCTTAGAGCTAGAAGACCCTTTTTTAGCCACCCGTGAATCAAAACCTTACAGAATCACAGTTTGTCATCACCTGGTTAAATGAATATGAACTGGTGTGTAAATTTTATGCTTTGTCTTAACATCAGGAGACATTTTCAAACAACTAGAATAATACAAAATGGGACCAGTTGGTTCGCAGGGAAGCCAACAGAACCCCTCATTTCTGGAAAGATTCAAAGTCAAATGGTCACTCAGCTGGAAATACTTGATCTCTCATAGGAGAGATGCTTTCTCAAAACTGAGCGAGAGCTGTGCCCACTGGCGTTCTTTATGGCTCCAAAACTCTGGGATTTTGAGCTTCTATGAATTGTTATGTCAACACTTGCTAACGACACTTTCTATGATTGAGGGTATCTTATCTTTTTCCTGAAATGAGGAAGACATGACCTCCAAAATACTGGGAGTTTTAGCCAGCTCTGAAACTCATTCTCACTCTCTCTCTCTCTCTCTCTCTCTCTCTCTCTCTCTCTCTCTCTCTCTCTCTCTCTCTCCTTCATTTTCTTTCTCTTTTCCTTTATTCCTTTCTTTCTTTCCCCTTCCCTTCTTTTCTTCCCTCTCTTTATTACTACTTCCTTTTTGTCTCTTTCATTTTTCTTCCTTTCTTCTCTCCTTTCCTTTCTCTCTTTTCTTTCTTCCTTCTTTCCTTCCTTTACCTTCCTCCTGCCTTCCTTTCTCTCTCCCTTGCTTATTTGCTCCCTTCCCTCCTTCTTTTCTTCCTCTGTTGCCCAGAATATTTACTCTTTGGTTTGTACCATGAGGACAATTCGATCTTCATGTGGTAAGTTTGCATTTAGCCTTTCCTCATCAAGTTGCTGGTTATTAGTGCAACAGTAGGTTCTGATCGCATTTCAAAACTTGCTTTAAATAGTTCATTCAAAATTCCTTCTGAACAAGTGGAAGTCATTATTCTGAGAGCAGGCAGCTCTTAATCCCCAAACTTCCAGAGAAGTTTAAAACATCAAGCCCACAAATCTCCATCAAGGCTCATGACGAATAAAGCCCATTCATTCCCTTTCCCAGTCAAATCCACACATGCACACATCTGAGTCTTCAGTACAGCCCCGAGCAGATGTGGCCAAAATAGCTGCCAACATCTGGTCAGTCAGAAATGTATCTTCTTCATAGCCAGAGGCCTGTTTGTAATATCTGGTACAAGGCTTGCTATTTGCAGCTACTCCATCAGGGAGCCAGAAACATTGCAAAGGGTCAGAACAGTATAGATTTAAAGCTACAAGGAACCTAGGAGGCCATCTAATGCAGCCTCTTCATTTAGCAAAGAAAGAAGCCAGCAGCTGAATAAGGACCCCTTCCTAGGGCCATGAGGCCATCCATCTCTTCTAGGTCACTGAGAGGTCCATTCTTGCCTCTGGCAAGGCAGAAACACAATAACCAACTGCAGACTCCAATATGGAATTTCCAGATGATGCTGCCATCCATAAACCCCACTGATGCTAGCACCAGGACACATCTTTAAATCTCATTGGCCCAGAGAAGAACATTTTCTTCCATAGTTAAAGAGGAGAGTGCATGCAGCACTAGAGTTAGCAAGAAGATCACAGGAAACAAAGGGAGACCATGAAAATGGCAGGGGTGGGAAGTTTTAGGAAAAACTACAAAGTTAGGAGGATAAAAGAAAAATAAAATTAAAAAAAATAAAATAAAAGATAAGGAAAAGGTAATTGGGGTGGGGCAAAAAAAGGGTTTGGGCTGGCAAACTGCCATTTATTTTGGGCCCTCCTGGCTCAAAGCAAATGTCCATTGTAACTGTTCATCTTTCTGCCAACAACTCTGAGGGCCTTCCCTTCCCAGTTTGATTTTCTTTCTTTTTTTTCTGTTTTTTTTTTTTAATTAAAGGGGCCATCCCTTGACTTGCTTCTGAAAGAGATCTATTCACTGAGTGGGTGTTACATCACTCAAAATGAGAACCTGAAAAGGCCTTAGTCTAAAAAGATCCAGGGTCTCCCTTAGCATCCTGGGCCATCTGCAGTCATCCTGATAAATATCTGACCACTGGAGACAGATGACTCTGGAGGAGAAAGTAAGGCTGGTAACCTTGTGCAGCCCTCCCTCACTCAAATCAAAGTCAATGGCAAGTCATGTCATCATTTCCCTGATGTCTCTCCTCTTCAAAAAATGAAGGACAAACACAAAACATCCAACTCCCAAGGCCAAAGAATCCTTTCCTGGGCTGCTTTCTATATCCTAACCCTTTGAGGAAGGGGGTTCAACAATATGACCACTGAGGTCTATTGCAGCTCTCCAAAACTTTGATTCCCCGACACCAATATATAAATAGTATGTGTATCCACCTGAAATTTTCCCATTTGTAGCTATGAGAACCCTCATAAAATAAGTAGTATGTTTCAGTGGGAAGACTGTAATGCCTGATATCATAAAGATCTCTGGTCAGATCTTCTATCTGACCCTTTCTACCTGGGTAACCCTAGGCATCACTTTGCTTTTCTGAGACTCAGTTGTAAAATGAAGATAATAATTCCTCTTCAAGATTTTTGTGAAGTTTTTAAAGGAGAAGATGTGGGTAAGAGACATGGCAAACTTTAACATCTTATTTTAACACTGAGTCTTGTTAAAATCTGATGTTTCTTGTGATATTACTTATTTTTTTTCTTGGGAATGGGATTTTTTCTAGAAATTTCCATTTCTTAAGATATTTTTACAGCTTTTATTTTTTTATTCCACTACATTTGCTTGAAATGATCCTCCCCCTATTTTGTTGTCCCTAGTAATGAGGAAAATTGCTTAAATCATACTGACCAATAACCAACTCTAACTGGTGGTGTGCAACACACTCCACACCCATATTCTCCCACTTTTCTATAAAGAGGGAGTAAACATGTTTCATCACCTGCAGTCTGGAATAAAGATACAGTGACAGCATCATTTACAGTTATAGCCATTTTATATGTTATTCTCATTTTGCTTACTTTACTCTTTATTACTTCAGATGTGCATGTTTCTCTGAATTCTCATATTCTTAGTTTCTTTATTTTTAAAGTGGGCTTTTGGTTTTACTGGAATAGTAAACTTCTGTAAGAAGAAGTTCCCTCTAAAAAGAGAGGCTGGCACCTTCCCTATAATTCAAAGTCTTAGAAATTTGCCTGGAATACTGTGTGTTTAAGTGATTTGCCCTGGGTGGCACAGCCAGGATGAGTCAGAGGTAAGAAATGAACCCAGATGTTGGTGAAGTCGAGGCTGTTTTATATTAATAGAGGTTAGTGGATGGAGCCAAGATGGTGGAGAGAAAACAGGAAGTTTCCTGAGCTCTCCCCAGTTTCCCTTGGAAACAATGTTAAATCAAGGCTCTAAAAGAATTCTGGAGTGATAGAATCCACAAAAAGATGGAATGAAACAATTTTCCAGCCCATAGTAACTTAAAAAGACTTCAGGAAAGGTCTGTCTCACTTGGGTAAAAGGAGAGCACATCCCAGAACAGATGGTGTCTGAGCCAACCAGAGGGAGTCTCTGAGCCACAGCTCAGATCAGCAACTGAAGACACCTGGTCCTGACTCAGCAGACCAGTAACCCAGCAGGCCAGCACTGAGACCTTCAGCCCCAGTATAGAAGGTAAATTGCAAGCCCAGGAACCCAGGGTACAATAAATGGTACTAAGTTGGGCCACCCCAGGACAGTAGGCAGACTGTCAACCCCAGAGGCCCTGGCACAGAAAACCAGTGACCAGGCCTCTAGCCCCTACTGCAAGAAGCTTGAAACTGTATGCCTTGTATTCCAGAAGTGGAGCTTAACTTTCAAAAATTAGCAAAAACACAAAGAAACAAACAAAAGATCTGACAATAGAAAGCTAGCATTGCAACAGGGAAGATCAAAACGCAAATTCAGAAGAAGACAGCAATGTCAAAATGCCTACAAAATGTCTTCCTCAAAGGAGAATGTGAATTGGTCACAAGCCCAAAAGGTCCTCTTGGAAGAATTCAAAAAGGATCTTAAAAATCAAGAGAGGTAGAAGAAAAAAATAGGAAAAGAAATGAGCGTTATGCAAGAAAACTGTGCGAAATAAGAGTCAACAGCTTGGAAAAGGAAGCACAAAAGTTGACTGAAGAAAATAACTCCTTTAAAAGTAGAATTGGTCAAATGGAAAAAGGAGGTACAAAATCTAACTGAAGAAAATGATTCCTTAAAAATTAGAATTGGACAAATGGAATTTAAGGACTATGAGACACCAAAAATCAGACAAACAAAATTAAAAAAAATGAAAAAAAAATAGAAGAAAATGTAAAATGCTTCATTGGAAAAGCAACTAACCTGGAAAACTGATCCAGGAAAGATCATTTAAGAATTATTTTACTACCTGAAAGCTATGATCACAAAAAAGAGCCTAAACAGCATCTTTCAAGAAATTATCAATGCTATGACATCCTAGAACCAGAGGGTAAAATACTCATTGAAAGAATCCACTGACCACCTCCTGAAAAAGACCCCAAAATGAAAGCTTCAAGGAATATTGCAGCCAAATTCCTGAACTATCAGATCAAGGAGAAAATACTACAAACAACCAGAAAGAAACAATTCAAATATCAAGAAGCCGCAGTCACGATTACACAGGACTTAGTGGTTTCTATATTAAAGAATGAGAGAGTTTGAAATATGATATTCCAGAAGACAAAGGAGCTTGAATACAACCAAGAATCAACAACCCATCAAATTGAGCATAATCTTTTGGGACAAAATATGGACCTAAGTTCAAATGTGGCCTTAGACATTCACCACCTGTGTTACTCTAGACAAGTTACTTAACCTCTGTTTGTTCCTGTTTCCTCAACTCTAAATGGAGGATATAGTGGAACCTACCTCCCAGCTTTGGTATGAGGATCAAATGATTCATGCTGGTACAGCACTTAGATGTACCTGACACATGACGATCACTGTATAAATGTTAGCTATTATTATTTCTACGCATCATCATTCAGCCAACAGATTACTTGAATTCTTTTTCAACTATAAGATTTTTACTTACCCAACTTGGGGCCAGGATATAAAGGTCACTTCTTTCATGAAGAATATTGTAACTGGTTAGAGCACAACCAGCCTCCTTTTACAGCTGTGCCAATCAGCCTTAATTAAAATCTTAATTGTGGGTGTCTTGAGAATACCGGAGGCATTTATGATATTTCCTTTCTTTTTTTTTTTTTTAACTTCTATAGAAAAGATACCAACTCAGTCGAACAAGCCATTTTAGAATGGTGCTAAAAGTGTCAGAATAATAAGAAAAGCCAGAGTTTCAGGATCCCTTGCCAGATGAGGGGTCAAAAACGCTAGGCTTCTTGGTGACCTTGTAAACAAGAAGGGTGGGTAATGCCCCCCAGCCGATGGGGAGTGTTACTGTGGAACACTGGGAATGCAGCTGTTATCTGCCTCATTTCTAATGAATTTAAATGTTTTTTGGTCCTGAAAGTAACAAAATTTGAGATTTTTTTTCTCCTCCATGAACTGGTGGATTTTGTTCCTTTGTTGAGAAAAGGAGAGGAATAATGCACATTTGAAATAAAATAAAATGGGCTAAATCTAGAGTCCGTGTAGCATAATGTAAAGCATTCTCAATTTGGCGATTTAGAGTCCGTGTAGCATAATGTAAAGGATTCTCAAACATGAGGAAGAATGATGAGCCACTCATGTGGTCAATCACTGCTAGAGGCTACAACTTCACAGAGTGGCTGGCTAGCCCAGTGGGTAGAGGGCTGGACTATAAGACAGGAGGACCTGAATTCAAATGTGACCTCAGACACTTATCATCTATGTGATCCTGGATGAATCATTTGTCTCCTTCAGTTTCCTCATCTGTAAAATGAAAATAAAGAGCATTTACCTCCTAGGATTATTGTGAGGATCAAATGTGATAATATTTTTAAAGTGCTTTGGAGACATTAAAGTGCTATGAACATGCTAGCTAATATCGCTATGATTCCAGTTTTAGGTCCTATGATGTATGTCTTAGAAAGATGTGGTAGGAAGGACCTTGGGCAAGGAATCCCAGCCTTGTCACTTACAAGCTGTGTGACAGCAAGCAGGTTATTCAACTGCTCTGAAGTTTCATTTTCTTACTTGTAAAATGCTGCTATAAATGCTTATCGCTTTGCAACATTAAAATAAAAAAGAAATATCATTTATGTTCATCCTAGGAGTCTTCCCAGCTTCTGTCTTCATGACTTTAGACCCATATGATGGCAATTTGAATCAGAGGGAAAGGGAAAGGAAGGGAATGGTATGGTACCCACTATGTGCCAGGCACTGGGTAAAACTCACTACAACTATGATCTCATTTGATCTTCAAAACAACACCGTGAAATAGGCACTACTGTGGTCATGATTTTACAGTTGAGGAAAATGAAATCAACACGTTAACTGACTTTCTCAGGGTCATAGACAAAGACGAAATTGCTACCCATACAGGTGCATACGTATAAACAGAGAAATAATTATAATTCTTTTTGTTGCTGTGCGGAAATATTTGATATTTTATTGTGCATTAATAATAATAATAATTCTATTCTATGAAAATTAGCTTGAATTGTACTCAGATCGTGTTGGTACAAAATATTTTAATGTAAAAATGCTAGTGAAGCTATTTTTTTTGTGCTGTCAGTAGCATGGCAGATATGGTGATATTCAAAGGAAAGTCTGTGGAGCTTGGAGGGAGGAGAGGTGTGCATTTTGACACGTATAAGTTATATGATTGGGGAGAAAATCTCTTCTATTCTTTAAAGCCTCAGCTTCTCTATCTGTAAACTGGGGATATCTGTGGATCCTATGTCATCAAATTTGTTGGAAGACTCTGCTGAGCCTTATCTTATTGGAGACAATTTGAGACAAATCAGAGGGTGAAGTTTAAAGTGACTTCAACATCTCCCTGAGGATCACCAGTCTGTTAAACTCTTAGCCTCCTAGATGAGAGGTAGAGAATGGCCCTGAGTCATGTCTCCTTAGGACCCATGTCCCAGTCTTCATTTGAGTATTCAACTTGACTCTTCTAATGTAAGATACAACATTCTTAAACACAGCACCTGGAAGACCTGAGCTCCAATCCACTTCAGATGATGATCAGCTATGAAAGGTCACTTTGGGAGTCCCAAACCTGAGTTTCAGGCCTGGCTCAACCATTAATTCATTGTGTAAGGTCAATAAGTTTTTATTCCTGTCTCAGCTTCAGTTTCCTGCTCTGTACAAGGAAAAGTATACAGAAGATGTTTTTAAAGCTCCTTCTAGTTCTTACTTTCTTAAATGGATGCTCTCCAAGGGAAAGGGCTTTGTTCTGTTTGTCCATGCAGTGCTCCTCCCAGGAAGCCATGGGGAGAGCACTCCATTCAGTCAATATCAATCAATTATGTGGGATGACTTCTTGTTCTAACCACTGTGCTCTAGGCACCTCTCCTCTAATTCATTCTACTACTGTCCAACAAACATGTATTAAGCACTTCTTGTTTTCAGAGGAGTAGTTAGGTAGCACAGTAGAGTATTGGACATGGAGTCAAGAAGACTCATTGTCCTGAGGTCAAATTGGGCCTCAGACACTAGCTTGTGACCCTGGCAATTCATTTATCTTTGTTTATCTCAGTTTCCTTTTTAATAAAACAAGCGGGAGCAGGGAATGGCAAACCACTTAAAAATCTGTGCCAAGAAAACCCCAAATGGGGTCACAAAGAGTCAGATATGATTGAAAGGTCAGAAAAACAGAAAGAACTATTATGTACAAAGCTCTGGACTGGACTGATACAAATGAAAAACAGACCTTCTCTTCAAGGTGCTTTTTATCTACTGAGGGAGGTGAGGAGGAAAGAGAGAGAGAGAGAGAGAAAGAGAGAGAGAGAGAGAGAGATACATAGATAGATATATAGATACATAGATGAATAGATGGATGCATAGATAGGTAGGTAGGTAGATAGATAGATAGATAGATAGATAGATAGATAGATAGATAGATAGATAGATGATAGATAGAGATAGATACACACATACATACATAGACACATACATACATACATACATAGACAGATACATAAATAGATATATGATAGATACATAGATTCATGGATGGATGCATAGATAGGTATATAGATACATACATAGATAGATACACAGATGCATAGATAGATACATAGATTCATGGATGGATGCATAGATAGATAGATGCGTAGGTAGATAGATACATAGATAGATAGATGATAGATAGACACATAGATACATAGATAGATAGATACATAGGTGGATAGATAGATACATACATACATACATACACAGATACACAGATAGATACATAGATAGATAGACACAAAGATAGATATAAAGATAGATAGATAGATAGATAGATAGATAGATAGATAGATAGATAGGTAGATAGGTAGATAGATACATAGATATATAGATAGATGATAGATACATAGATAGATACATAGATGCATGGATGGATGCATAGATAGATAGATGCATGGAAAAGTAGGTAGGTAGGTAGATAGATACATACATACATATATACGTATATAGATACATACATGCATAGATGCATAGATAGATATATGCATAGATATATGATAGATACATAGATAGATACATAAATTCATGGATGGTTGCATAGATACATAGATGCATAGATAGGTATCTAGATAGATAGATATATACATGCATGCATGCATGCATACATACATCCATGCATAGGTGCATAGATAAATATAAACATAGGTATATGATAGATACATAAAGAGATACATAGATTCATGGATGGATGCATAGATAGATGCATAGATAGATAGATAGATTGATTGATTGATTGATAGATACATAGATAGATACATAGATGCATGGATGGATACATATATAGGTAGGTAGATAGATAGATAGACAAATGAATGGATGAATGAATGGATGGATGGATGGATAGATTCATAGATGCATAGATAGTAGATAGATAGATACATAGTTAGATACATAGATAGATGGATGCATAGGTAGAATCATTTAAGGAGGAGAGTGACAGCAATAATAAACTAGAGAATCCAGAAAATACTTCTTAGAGGTGGCCATACTTGAGCAAATCCTTGAAGGAACCTAGAGATTCCATATGATGGAAATGATGGCTGAGGGCATTCCAGGCAGGGAAGACAGCTTGTGCAAAGACCTGGAGGTAAGAGGATTTAGGAAATAGCAAATTGAGCAGTTGGGCTGAAAGGCAAAGTATATTAAGAACTTTTCAATAATTATGAACTCCAAGGCTGCCCATAAATGCTGACGACAACCAGTTTAGAATGAAGAATGTTAAAGAGAGGTGGGTGAAGAGCAGAAGGTTCATGTTCTCCCTCTCAGCTCCAGTGCAGAATAAGAGTCGTGGCGTTGCCCAGCTCAGTCAACCACAGTGTCTGATATTGGTATAGAAAGGAAAATTACAAGGAGAAAGACGGTCATGGAAAAGGAGAGAATTAAGTTTTGCCTGGACATGAAAATCTTTCTCCATGAATGTGCGGCAGACATGGATGCATTGCTTCCCTCCTCCCATGGAGCGAACTTAAATGTTTTTTTCACGCAGGAGATTTCTGATGTGGGCTGCCTGTGAGCAAGGAATCAGTGTCACTGGGGAACTGATTGATGCTCCTCAAAACCAGAAGCCCACTATTACTTATTTTGTTTGTGATCCTTTGGTTTCCCTGTGCCTGCAACTTCCTTGAAACAGGGTGAAGTTTGAGGGGTTTTTGTAGAGTGAATTAATGTTAATTATATCATGAATTCCTTGAAGGGATCTGTTGAGTGATGGGCTTTGTGAAGGAGATCGATACCATTCAATGTCCATGCATGGATAATGCTGGTCTTGGACACCATTTGATGATCATTAGGGCCATGAAGGAGCCTGTCAGGAAAAGCTTTGAAGATCAGTTCCTTATGGCAATTAAACTGATTGGAAATGAGTTGGTGTTACATTATACATGATGCTCAACGGCTCCCAGTATGAACAAACTTTCAGGGCCATTAGTGAATCTCCATTTTATCCTGGACTCTGCAATTTATTTTCTTACTTACCTTACTCTGGCTGGCTGTACACTTTGAACAGGATATTATTAATATGTATTCTATTAGCTCATAGAATGCTTCATCTTTAAAGTACTTTGCAATCTTAACTAATTAATCTTTATATCCTACCTAAGAGGTTAGTAAATACCATTTTAGAGTTAGAAAACCAAGTGGGGGATGGGGAGACAGTAGGCCAGGGAGAGAGGGACAGGGGTTTGAGAAGATGGAGAAAAAAACTGGTTTCCAGTTCACTGAAGTTGAAGCATTTCTTACAGACCTCAACATCTCTGAAATACGTTTCACCTTCAAAGTTTAGACAATGAAATTAACCTACTTTGCTCTCCTCATTCACCATATGTTCTTCATTGATTCAATGAGTATTTATCTAATGCCTACTGGGCAACTGGGATTGAAGATACAAAGATAAAAAGTGAAATAGTCCTTGCCCTCATGATGTGTTACTGGGGAACCGATGTGTAAGCAAATAAGATAACAGGTATTCCCAGTAAATCGCAGAGGTATTAGCAACTGGGAGAATTCAGGACAGGCCTCATGTAGGGGATAACAAAAGACCATATTGTGAGTATAGGAGATAGATGGGCACATTATGTAGGGGTTTGGACTCAGGGGTAGGGAACCTGTGGCCCTCTGAGTCCTCATGTGAGCCCCTTTGATTGAATCTGAACAAATTCAAAGGGGATTTGTTTTGCGAAATTTGGATTCAATCAAAGGGCCACCACACTTGAGGACCTAGAAGGCTACATGTGGACTTCATGCTGCAGGTTCCTCACCCCTGGAGGCAATCTCTGACTGATTGCCCCCACTCTCCACATAGTTGCTGTGGTCACATGCAGCACTGGACAGAGAATCAAGTGTCAAAATAACCATAAAGTAAATCAGCCATATATCTGGGGGGAGAGTCTGACCAGACTTTGGAGGTGTAGAATCCAGTGGGAGAAGGACTTTGACAGATTCGGAGCCCAGGCTGGACTGGAAGGTCCACGGGAGGGATCTGTTCCGCGGGGGTAAGACCCCGGCGCACAGCGCAGCGCGGTCGGCACGGCAGGGCGGAGGGGACCAGAGGAGCCCGAGAGTGGCGGGCAAGACCAGCGGAGCAGGAGATAAGCCAGGCCGAGCCGGTGAGAGCCGCTGAGTGCCAGACATCAGCGCAGCAGTCCTTGAAATCTTCAGCCTGAAGACGGACTTCGGTGGGTCACTACTTGAACTTCCAGGAACTGGGATGGCAGAGTGATCAGTAAGTGCTCTCTCCTCCCCCCTGATGACCCTGAGGGAACCATAAAATTCTTCCCCAGATTAATCCTGGATCAGCAGGAACAGCAGAAGGGGGCAGGTGGTCTCATAACACCAGAGGCTGGAGAGGTGGCAAAGGGGGATTCTTCCTACCGTGGTGGAGGCTATCTGGAGGGACAGACGACCCAGGGCAGAGAAAAATTCGCACTGAGACCCAAGCAAGCCTCAGCCCGGGAAACGAGCCCCAGGAGGGGCGGGAACACGCATTAGCCTCTAGGCGTGCCCCAGCCCTCCAGGGGAAAGGGAAGACAATAGGGAAGCTGGGATCAGCATCCCCGGACCTTGCCTTTGCCTCAGGCCAGCTGAGGAGATATCCTGAGACCAGACCACACCTCCCACACACCTATCAAGCTAAACCCAGGGTTGATCTGGGAAACAAACAAAAAAAAAAAAAAGCCTGCTTTTAGCCTAGACAAACATCAACTCAACTTAAAAGATCTGTATCTTCTGACTGAAAGAACCAAAAGCTACAACACTCAGCCAACATCATGAATCGGAAAAAGCAGACGAAAAGTGAAAAAACCATAGAATCTTTCTATGGGGATAAGGACCAAAACACAAACACCAAAGAGGTCAGAGCTGAGACTGTACTTCCATCTGAAACCTCAGATGGGACTATGAATTTCTCGCAAGCACAACTAGATTACCTGGAACGTCTGAAGAAGGATATAAAAGAAAAACTGGCCAATGATTTTAAAACCATAAAAAAAGAATTCACTGATGAGAACATCAATCTGAAAAAGAAAATTGAAGAAATGGAAAAGGAAGTTCAAAAATTAACTGGAGAGAATAATTCCCTAAAAGGAAGAGTTAATCAAACGGAAAAGGAAACTCAAAACCTAATAGGGAAAATTGATCAGATGGAAAAGGAAACCCAAAACCTAACTGGGAAAATTGGTCGAATGGAAAAAGAAGTACAAAAATTAAATGGAGAAAATAGCTCCTTAAAGGGAAAAATTGGCCAGATGGAAAAGGAGATGCGAAAGCTAACTGAAGAAAACAATACGATCAAGATTAGAATTGGGCAAGTAGAAACTAATGACTCAATGAGGCAACAAGAATCAGTCAAACAAAATTTAAAGAACGAGAAGATAGAAGAAAATCTAAAATATTTAATTGGAAAAACAACTGACCTGGAAAATAGATCTAGGAGAGAAAATCTAAGAATTACTGGCCTGCCAGAAACCCATGATGAAGAAAAGAGTCTGGACAATATCTTCCAGGAAATCATCAAGGAAAACTGCCCAGAAGTACTAGACTCAGAGGGCAAAATAGTCATCGAAAGAATCCACCGTTCCCCACCGGAAAGGGATCCCAAACTCAAAACCCCAAGAAATATAGTTGCCAAATTCCAGAGCTATCAAGTGAAGGAGAAAATACTACAAGCAGCCAGAAAGAAACAATTTAAATATCAAGGTCACACAGTCAGGATCACACAGGACCTTGCAGCTTCTACATTAAAAGATCGAAAGAATTGGAACCCAATATTCCGTAAGGCAAAGGAGTTGGGACTCCAACCGAGGATCAACTACCCAGCAAAGTTGAGCATAACATTTCAGGCAAGGAGAAAGTCATTCAACGAAATAAAGGATTTCCAGAGCTTCCTGACCAAAACACCAGAACTCAATAGACAATTTGATCTTCAAATGCAGGTCTCCAGAGAATCATAAAAAGGTAAACAGAGGGGAAAAAACAAAAACAAAAACTTGCAACTCAATTAGGGCAATCTGTTTACCTCCCTGTAAGGGAAGATGATACCTGTTAATCTTGAGAACTGTGCAGCTATTATGATAAAAGGGATATATGTAGAGGGAACGGGCATAAAGTAAATGATGTCATGTCAAAAATATGATTTAAGTATGAGAAGGGAATGTAATAGGAGGTGTGGAAAGGGGGAAGCAGAAAATGGCAAATTATATCACAGGAAGAAGTACAAAACTATAGTAGAGGGAAGGAGGGGAGGGAGATGAGCATTGTTTGAGAGGTACTCTCATCTGATTTGTTCAAAGGAGGGAACAATAATCTTAAGTAGATAATCCTAACTAGCTCTATAGGTAGTAGGAGGGGAAGGGGGAAGAAAGGGGAGGGTGGCTAAAAGGGAGGAAAGAAGCAATAAGAGTAAAGGGGACTAAAAGGGAGGGGGGCTAAAAGAAGGAGGGGAAGGCTGCAGGAGGAGGGGGAGAAAAGTGAATACTATTGAGGAGGGGAAGGGAGACGGGAGAGTTAAAAGCACAAATGGTGGGAAAGAGGGTGGAGGGAAATACACAGATTGTAATCATAACTGTGAATGTGAATGGAATGAACTCTCCCATAAAACGGAGACGGATAGCAGAATGGATTAAAAGCCATAATCCAACAATATGCTGCTTACAAGAAACACATTTGAAACGGGGGGATACACATAGGATAAAGGTCAAAGGATGGAGCAGAATATATTGTGCTTCAGCTCATGTAAGAAAGGCAGGAGTAGCAATCCTAATCTCAGACAAAGCGAAAGCAGAAATAGATCTAATCGAAAGGGATAAGGATGGAAACTATATCCTGCTAAAAGGCACCATAGACAATGAAGCAATATCATTACTAAACATGTATGCTCCAAGTGGTATAGCATCCAGATTCTTAGAGGAGAGGTTAGGGGAGTTGAAGGAAGAAATTGATAGCAAAACTATACTAGTGGGGGACCTCAACCTCCCCCTCTCTGAACTAGATAAATCCAACCTTAAAATAAACAAGAAAGAGGTTAAGGAGGTAAATAAAACTCTGGATAAGGTAGATATGATAGATCTTTGGAGAAAATTAAATGGGAATAGAAAGGAATATACCTTTTTCTCAGCGGTACATGGAACATTTACAAAAATTGACCATGTACTAGGACATAAAAATCTCACAATCCAGTGCAGAAAGGTAGAGATAATCAATGCATCCTTTTCAGATCATAATGCATTAAAAATTACATGTAATAAAAGGCCATGGAAAGAGAAACCAAAAATCAATTGGAAACTAAATAATCTAATTCTAAAGAAGGATTGGGTTAAAGAAGAAATCATAGAAACAATCAACAACTTCATTCAAGAGAATGACAATAGTGAGACAACGTACCAAAACTTATGGGACACTGCAAAAGCAGTTATTAGGGGAAGTTTTATATCTCTGAATGCTTACATAAATAAAATAGAGAAAGAGGAGATCAATGACTTAGGCTTGCAGTTGAAAAAGCTAGAAAAAGAACAAATTGAAAATCCCCAAGTAAATACCAAATTAGAAATACTGAAAACCAAAGGAGAGATTAATAAAATTGAAATAAAGAAAACTATTGAATTAATAAATAAAACCAATAGTTGGTTTTATGAAAAAACTAATAAAATTGATAAACCTTTGGTTAATCTGATCAAAAAAAAGAAAGAAGAAAACCAAATTACTAACATTAAAAATGAAAGGGGTGAACTCACCTCCAATGAGGAGGAAATTAAAACAATAATTAGAAACTACTTTGCCCAACTTTATGCCCACAAATTCGACAATCTAAACGAGATGGATGAATATTTTAAAAAATACAAATTGCCCAGATTAACAGAAGAGGAAGTTGAATACTTAAACAACCCCATCTCAGAAAAAGAAATTGAACAAGCCATCAATGAACTCCCTAGGAAAAAACCTCCAGGGCCAGATGGATTCACAAGTGAATTCTATCAAACATTTAAAGAACAGTTAATTCCAATACTACATACACTATTCTTGAAAATTGGGGAAGAAGGAGTCCTCCCAAATTCTTTCTATGATACAAATATGGTTTTGATACCCAAACCAGGAAGAGACAAAACAGAGAAAGAAAATTATAGACCAATTTCCCTAATGAATATAGATGCAAAAATCTTAAATAAGATTTTAGCAAAACGAATACAGCATCTTATCACGAGATTAATACATTATGATCAGGTAGGATTCATACCAGGACTACAGGGCTGGTTCAATATTAGGAAAACTATTAGCATTATCGATCACATCAACAACAAAGCTAACAAAAACCACATGATTATCTCAATAGATGCAGAAAAAGCTTTTGACAAAATACAACATCCATTCCTACTAAAAACATTGGAGAACGTAGGAATAAAGGGAACTTTCCATAAAATAATAAGCAGTATCTATCTAAAACCTTCAGCAAGCATTATATGCAATGGGGATAAGCTAGATGCATTCCCAATAAGATCAGGGGTGAAACAAGGTTGTCCATTATCACCACTATTATTCAATATGGTACTAGAAATGTTAGCTGTAGCAATTAGACAAGATAAAGATATTCAAGGAATTAGAATAGCCAAAGAAGAAACTAAGTTATCACTCTTTGCAGATGATATGATGATTTACCTAGAGAATCCCAGAGATTCAAGTAAAAAATTACTTGAATTAATAAACAACTTTGGCAAAGTTGCAGGGTACAAAATAAACCCACACAAATCCTCTGCATTCCTATATATTAGCAACAAAGTTCAACAGCAAGAGATAGAAAGAGAAATCCCATTTAAAGTTAGGGTAGACAGTATAAAATACTTAGGAGTCTACCTGCCAAAACAAACCCAGGGACTATATGAACACAATTACAAGACACTTTTTGCACAAATAAAGTCAGATTTAAGTAAGTGGAAAAACATTAGTTGCTCATGGGTAGGCCGTGCTAATATAATAAAAATGACAATTCTACCCAAATTAATATACTTATTTAGTGCCATACCAATTAAACTATCAGACAATTACTTTCTAGAGCTGGATAAAATAATATCAAAATTCATTTGGAAAAACAAAAGGTCCAGAATATCAAAGGGACTAATGAAAAGAAATGCTTGGGAAGGTGGCCTAGCGCTACCAGACCTTAAACTGTACTATAAAGCAGCAATTATCAAAACCACTTGGTAATGGCTAAGAAACAGAGAGGTAGACAAGTGGAATAGACTTGGCACTCAAGATGCAGTAGGCAAGGAATATAGCAACCTTCTGTTTGATAAACCCAAGGACCCCAGCTTCTGGGATAAGAACTCATTGTTTGACAAAAATTGCTGGGAAAACTGGATAACAGTGTGGCGGAAATTAGGCATAGACCCATACCTGACACCGTACACAAGAATAAAGTCCAAATGGGTACATGATTTAGGTATAAAGATTGATACCATGAATAAACTGGAGAAGCAAGGAATAGTGTATTTATCAGATCTATGGAGAAGGGAAGAATTCTTTACTAAAGGAGAGATAGAATGCATTATGAAATGCAAAATGGATAACTTTGAGTACATTAAACTGAGAAGTTTTTGCACAACCAAACCCAATGCAACCAAAATCCGGAGGGATGTAGTAAATTGGAAAAAATTTTTACAGTAAATCAGCCCCCAAATTCTTATTACAGCCTAGAACGTTAGATATAGATCCTGCTCTCCAGAAGATTATATTCAAATGAGAGATGCAGCATGAAATAAATGGGTACATAAAAGATATATGCAGAGAAGGTGGAAGGAAATCTCAGAGGGAAAGGCACTATCAGCTTAGGTAGGAGAAAAACTTGTTGCAGAAGATAAAACTTAATGGGTCTCAGATAAATCCAGGAGATAGAAGTAAGGAGAGATAGCATTCCAAACGTGTGTGGAGCTAGCCCACAGTGTATGCAAATGCACAGATGCAGGAGATGGAATCATGTTTGAGGAGGAAATGAAGGTGTTCACTACTACTACTACTATGGTGTTGGCCTTGACAGGGGAAAAAGGGCAGGAGAGGAGAGGATGATAGAGGACTGTTCAAAACACACTGAGTTGGAGATTGCTAAGGGTAAACTACTTCTTCAAATTATAATGTTAGAATCCTCAACTTCATATCTGAATCTCAGATTTTTGTGCTTTGTTTTAAGTGAGCTTGAGGGGAAAGTCATGGGAAGCTTCCCAATGTATCCACTGGCTGTGAGCCAGAAGAAATGTTCTTCAGACTGAATAGCTCAATTTAAATCCCATAACTTTGAATATCTTTTCTCCCATTTCTCCTACTCCATTTCATCTCTCCCTCATATTATGAGGAAAGCTTGGCTCACTTGAGCACTGGTATCCTGAGGGCATGCTGACCTGTTCTCAGCAGCTTACAAAAGACACATCCATGCCCCATACAGATCGATTTTCATCTAAAGACTGATGGCAGTTGAGCTTGCTGGCTTCATCAAAAGCTAGACCAGGAATAGGGAAAGATCAATTCCTGAGCAAGGACATAAGGCCATGGCCTCAAAGCTGTCTGTCATATTCCTGCTTGTATCTTTGTCCCTGTTTCCATATCTCTTGTATTATAGCTGATGTCCAAAAATACTGACATTGGAAATTCTGGAAAGAGTGCTTGAAATCAGCAATAGGCTCTTAGTTTGATGTAATGAGACTGCTGTAATTATTGGGAAAGTTCCTCATCCTTTGGGGCAGGAGTGAACCCCTTTTATAGCCAGGATTGTGGATCATCAAGGCCAGATCATCAGTGAAACTTGTGTTCTGGACAAAATCGGAACCAGAGAGTTGTTCCTTGAGCAATATCAAGTAAGGCACATGCGGTTCTCTATTAGATTATCCCCCAATGTTATTTTGTCAAGAAAGTTAATAGAATTTAGTACTCTGCAATCCATTGAGCACTTCCTAACTGGATTTCCATATTCTGCATTTCCTGGGATTTACAATTAAAATCGTGATGAGCCAGACAGACACACAAGTGTTCATGCAAGAGGGCTGAGTGGGTGGGTGTAACTTAAAACCCAAAGGTACTAATGTTTGCTTCTTTAAAAGGGAAATTCTACTAAGAATGGAACTTAGTAATAGAAGATGGACTTTCTGAAGTTTTTTTTCCAAGTTTTAATCTCTTAACCCTACCCAAACACACACACACACACACACACACACACACACACACACACGTAATTAATTTTATAGTCTATGTCAAAGCCAGATACTGTTAATAGAAAATAATGGTTCTGACATTTTGTATTTTCTGAGGATGATCAAATAAGAAAAAAAAATTCTACAGGATGACACAAGCATGGCTATGTGAATGATCTCAGCCATGTTTGTCCTCTGCATAGGGGGAACCTGGTACTGTTTACCAAATCTTTCCAGTGATATTAGTGAAATAACCACTTAGTGTCTAACGAGTTCAAGACCCTTGCTTGTGAAAGGCTGACATTTGCTGGTGGAAATTGCTATTGATTGCCTGCCGATCTGTGTGCTCATATTACTAACATAGTCTTGGTACTTCCTTAGAGCATTAATTACGTGTTTGGAAAAAGGAAATAGTTAGAGACTGAGGATAAGGTTACCCTTTATTTCATTCTTACTGGACACACTTTTCTTCGTGTTCTTATACATTAAAGTGCCCTTTGGATGTCCAAAGGTCATAAATTCTGTCAAGACAAGATCCCAGATATATCTACAATAGCAGTCAAGAAATAGACGTTTTTGTCAGTGGGATACAAAGCTTCTCTCTAGGCCCTTCCTGGCATGAATGGCACCTTGCGGTCCCAGAGGCCAACCTAAGGGAGTACAAATTAGGCATCCATGTGAGTTAGAAAGACTTTGATGTGAAAGTGTGTGTAATATGAATGTATATGTATAGCCTATATCAGATAGCATGCCATCTTGGGAAGGGAGAAAGGGAAGGAGGGGGAGAACATATAACATTCAAAAGCTTGTGGAACTGAATATTGTAAACTAACAGTAAATAAATCCTTTTTTCTTTTAAAGACTGTGGGTAGTTCATGGGCTATACTCAAGGCAATTCCATTAAACAACCAAGTACCTATTACTCACAAGGAAAGCTTCAGGATTACAAAGCTGAGAAATGAAAGAACCTTTGGCTGTCCTCTGGGCCATGTCTCTTTCCTCCCTGTCCTGCCCAGTCACCCTCTGTCCAGAATCATTTCACAAGTTGCTTGATAATCTAGCACTGGGAGTTGGTAGCACATATTATACACACATTATTCAGCTAAAAAGAAACTTCTGTTAAATGCTTGTTAAATGCAAGGTGCTAGGGATCCACTTTTAAAAATACAACAATGCATTAAAAACTTTTACTGGGAATTTCCAATAGTCTATTTGGTTGATCCAGTGTGTACATAATGATTACATACAAAGTGCATTTCTAATGAGTATTTCAGGAGGAAAGGGGGATGAAGAGGGAAGGGCAAAGACGGACAGAGACAGAGACAGAGAGAGAGGAGGAAAAGAAGAAGAACAAGAAGAGGAAGAAGAAGGAGGAGGAGGAGGCTGGGGGAGAAGAAGGAACAGGAAAGAGACAGAGAGGAGAGATAGAGAGAGAAAGAGAGAAGGAAGGGAAAGAAAGAAGAAAGAAAAGAAGGAGAGAAAGGAAGGAAGAAAAGGAGGGAGGTATTCTAAGAGAGAATAGCCTGTGAAAAGCCATAGGAAGTCAGATATGAAGTGCCATACATAAGAAATGCACTCTGAGGCAGGTATTATTTACCTATTTCATGGATGGAGAAACTGAGGCACAGAGAGGTTATCACTTGCTCAAGGTTACATAGCAAGTAAGTGTATGAGGTAACCTAGATCTTGCCTCCAATTTCAATGACATTATCCATTATATCCCTTTCCTAACCTTACAAAGAATACTGTTATTTGCATGCAAGTTTGTATTTTATCTACATCAGCTTATTAGACCCTCACATTGACTCTATGAGGTAAGTATCATGGGTTTAATTATCCATTTAACAGATGTGAAAACTGAGGCAGAGAGGGGAAATGACTTGCCACAAGATGACTACATGTCAATTAGAAAGTATAGTGTGTGCGTGCTTGCATGCACACATACACAAGTGTACATGCATATGCATCTGTGTGTACAATATGTGTGCATGCGAGAAAATCATGAATCCAAGTTCATCTGAAGATTTGCGCTACTTTCTGACAACGATTTATTTGATGATTGTTTATTGCCTGAATTTTTATGTAGAAGAGACTATATAATATAATGGACAATGTGCCCACCTGTGGTTTAGCTAAAAGCACAGAAACCTTGCTCAAATGATCCTTTGTTATACAAAGCACCCGTAAAACTGAGTCATAGTACTAAATCTAATCATAGCAAAGCCAAGATGATCTATTGCAGATACCACCCACTCTGACGCTTGGTTAGTTGTTGTCCTTCATTCTTGAAGAGGACTGAAATGACATCACTATGTTGGAGTCAAGACACTGTGTGTCTGACTATAGTTGATCAGACCAATAGGAGCTCAGAAGACTCTACCACAGCTTAGGCACAAATAGGCCACATGAATATTTGGAATGGAGATATCTCTAAATTTGCACATCTAATGTTTCTTTTGTGCTACTGAAATCCTGCTTCACTCATAGAACACAATTCCTTCTTTGATGTGGGCACGCCATTGCAGGCAGTTGTTTGCCAGTATCTCCCATGTCATGCAATCAATCACAGTGTCCTTCAAGGAGACTTTGAGAGTGTTCTTGTAAAGCTCCTTCTGACCTGCATGTGAGCACCTACCTTGAGTGAATTCTCCGTAAAATAAACTTTTAGGCAAACAGATATTTGGGATTTGAATGACAAGACTAGCCCTGGAGTTTGAATGTTTGGCAGTTTAGCTCAAGAAAGGCCCTCAGTGTCCAGTACTTTATCATGTCAGGTGATCTTCCTGAAACAATTCAAATGGAAATAATTCAGTTTCCTGGCATGGCACTGGTATACATGCAGGATTCACAGGCATACAACAATGAGGTCAGCACAATGGTTCTGTAGGCCTTCAGCCTGGTAGGCAACCTGATACCTCTTGTCCCTCACACTTTCCTTTGGAGTCTCCAAGTGTGTATGTCAACCTCATCATCTATGTGGATGTTCATGGAAAATAAGTGACGATTACTGTTGCTATTTTCTACTCCATTCCTACCAAGGATGCCCTGTCATGTCTGGTGGTCTCTGCCTTCTCTTGCACTAAATTCATCCAGAATCATTTTAGCCAGTCTGGTAGGTATAAAATGATGTCTCAAAGTTGTTTATTTGCATTTCTTTAATCAATAACTATCTAGAGAATTTTTTCATATAACTACAGATTGGTTTGATTTCTTCATTGGAAAACTGCTTATTCATATCCTTTGGACATTTATTGGTTGGGAAATGACACATATTCTTAATAATTTAATAAAGTTCTTTATGTATTTTAGATATTAGACCTGTATCTGAAGAACATCCCAAATATATAAAGAACTTTGTAATATACATATACATACATCCATATTCACCCATCTATCCATACACACACACATGTGTATGTGTGTGGGTATGAATACAACCAAGTTATAAACATTCCACAGCACCTACTTCATCTACCTTCATGGCCATTGGATGATATGAATTAATACAAAGCTGGACCTGAGAGGTCTCAACGAATGGAAAAGTCACTTGCTCCTAACAGTCTTTCTCCAAGATAGGATAACTCAATGATGTCTTTGACAGGTCCTCTTACCCATTCAATTCATGGCTTATTTTTCTGCTGCAAACCTGAAATATCAACATATGCTCATATGTGTGGAAGAGGGCTCCCTTCCTTTTGCCTTGGGGAAGGTAGAGAAAATACTTTTTTCAAATATAAGTTTGATAACTTGATTCTCATTCAAATGGAATGTTAACTCTTTGACACAAAGTGGATTTTAGGGGCACTATGGCTATAACCTTTTTTTTCTTAAAAAGGTATCTTGGGAAGTAGAGCCAAGATAATGGAGTTAAGTGAGCATTTTTTTCTGAGCTTTCCCAATACACCTTCCTAAACAACTTTAAAAAGCACCTCAAGCTGAAGTATGAGTGGGAAAAACCAAAAACAAGTCACAGTGAGTCATTTTTCCAGTCCAGGATAGCTTAGGAAAACATTTGGGGAAGGGGCTGGCTCCAGCTTGCCTCATCAGGGTCTGAGAAGGGATGGTGATCAAGATGGAGGTGATAATTTGACTTGCCTAGCATTTCCTGCCTCCTGTTTCTCCCACAGGATTCCTTGTTGTTTCAACCAAGTTGGCTTGCCTACCTTGTGGAGCATATTGGGCTGGTAGTCAGTGGAGATGGCTGATTCCTTTGCCCCAAGAGTTGCTTTCCTTTATGGTGGCTATGACAACTGAGCTCAGAGAAAGTTCAGTGGTAAGAGCAGGAGAGAAGATACAGGGTTGCTGTCTGTCCCAAGGAGGGATCATGTGATTATCTTACAGTTGGTGGCTCTTTAGCAAATGCTGCAGAAGATTATGAGAAAGACGTAACCCCTATCATTTTTTTATTTATTAATTTATTTGTTTTTAGTTTTCAACAGACACTTCCACATGATTTTGAGTTTCAAATTTTCTCCCCATCTCTAGCCTCAGCTCACCTTAAGACAACATGCATTCTGATTACTCCTTCCCCCAATCTGCCCTCCTTTCTGTCACATCCCTCCCTTCCCTTGTCCCCATCCCCTCTATTTTCTTTTTTTTTTTTACTAACTGTATTTTTTTTTATTTTTTTTAATGTTTAACAATCACTGCCATACAATTGCGATTTTATCCCTCCCCACCCACCCCCCACTACCTCCCTCCCTCCCCACGACTGCATACAATTCTGTATAGATTCTACATATACTTTCCTATTGAGTATATTTTCACTATGGTGATGCTATGTAGTCAGACTAAGATAAATGAAAGAATCCGTATTACAAATCAGAACATGATACACAAACAGATACACATACACAAACATGATCTGCTACATTATGTGAGTGACTTCCATATTTCTCTCTCTGAGTGTGGAAGGTATTTTGCCTTGAGGTCCACCATTGGGATTTTTTTTTTTTCAGAAGTTCTTGTGTTATTACAAAAATCTAAGTCTACCAGAACAAACTCTCACACACTGTGGTTGTTGCTGTGCATAAAGTTCTCCTGGTTCTGCTCCTTTCACTCAGCATCAGGTCATATAAGTCCTTCCAGGCCTCTCTGAAGTCTTCTTGTTCATCATTTCTTATGGCACAATAGTACTCCATTACATTCATATACCATAATTTATTCAGCCATTCCCCAATTGATGGACATCCCCCTGACTTCCAGTTTTTGGCAACTACATAGAGTGCTGCTATAAATATTTTTGTACATGTGGGACCCTTTCCCATTTTTATGATCTCTTGGGGATATAGTCCTAGTAGCGATATTGCTGGGTCAAAGGGTATGCACATTTTTGTAGCCCTTTGGGCATAGTTCCAAATTGCTCTCCAGAATGGTTGGATGCGCTCACAGCTCCATCAACAATGAATTAGTGTTCCAACTCTCCCACACCCTCTCCAGCATTTATCATTTTCTTGTTCTGTCATGTTTGCCAATCTTATAGGTGTGATGTGGTACCTCAGAGTTGTTTTGATTTGCATCTCTCTAACCAATAGTGATTTAGAGCATTTTTTCATATGATTATAGATAGCTTTAATTTCTTCCTCTGAAAATTGCCTGTTCATATCCTTTGACCATTTATCAATTGGGGAATGACTTGTATGATTATACATTTGGGTCAGTTCTCTATATATTCTAGACATGAGGCCTTTATCCCCGAGCTTAGCTGTAAAAATTTTTTCCCAATTTACTACATCCCTCCGGATTTTGGTTGCATTGGGTTTGGTTGTGCAAAAACTTCTCAGTTTAATGTAATCAAAGTTATCCATTTTGCATTTCATAATGCATTCTATCTCTCCTTTAGTAAAGAATTCTTCCCTTCTCCATAGATCTGATAAATACACTATTCCTTGCTTCTCCAGTTTATTCATGGTATCAATCTTTATACCTAAATCATGTACCCATTTGGACTTTATTCTTGTGTACGGTGTCAGGTATGGGTCTATGCCTAATTTCCGCCACACTGTTATCCAGTTTTCCCAGCAATTTTTATCAAACAATGAGTTCTTATCCCAGAAGCTGGGGTCCTTGGGTTTATCAAACAGAAGGTTGCTATATTCCTTGCCTACTGCATCTTGAGTGCCAAGTCTATTCCACTTGTCTACCTCTCTGTTTCTTAGCCAATACCAAGTGGTTTTGATAATTGCTGCTTTATAGTACAGTTTAAGGTCTGGTAGCGCTAGGCCACCTTCCCAGGCATTTCTTTTTATTAGTCCCTTTGATATTCTGGACCTTTTGTTTTTCCAAATGAATTTTGATATTATTTTGTCCAGCTCTAGAAAGTAATTGTGTGATAGTTTAATTGGTATGGCACTAAATAAGCATATTAATTTGGGTAGAATTGTCATTTTTATTATATTAGCACGGCCTACCCATGAGCAACTAATGTTTTTCCACTTACTTAAATCTGACTTTATTTGTGCAAAAAGTGTCTTGTAATTGTGTTCATATAGTCCCTGGGTTTGTTTTGGCAGGTAGACTCCTAAGTATTTTATACTGTCTACCCTAACTTTAAATGGGATTTCTCTTTCTATCTCTTGCTGTTGAACTTTGTTGCTAATATATAGGAATGCAGAAGATTTGTGTGGGTTTATTTTGTACCCTGCAACTTTGCCAAAGTTGTTTATTAATTCAAGTAATTTTTTACTTGAATCTCTGGGATTCTCTAGGTAAATCATCATATCATCTGCAAAGAGTGATAACTTAGTTTCTTCTTTGGCTATTCTAATTCCTTGAATATCTTTATCTTGTCTAATTGCTACAGCTAACATTTCTAGTACCATATTGAATAATAGTGGTGATAATGGACAACCTTGTTTCACCCCTGATCTTATTGGGAATGCTTCTAGCTTATCCCCATTGCATATAATGCTTGCTGAAGGTTTTAGATAGATACTGCTTATTATTTTATGGAAAGTTCCCTTTATTCCTACGTTCTCCAATGTTTTTAGTAGGAATGGATGTTGTATTTTGTCAAAAGCTTTTTCTGCATCTATTGAGATAATCATGTGGTTTTTGTTAGCTTTGTTGTTGATGTGATCGATAATGCTAATAGTTTTCCTAATATTGAACCAGCCCTGTAGTCCTGGTATGAATCCTACCTGATCATAACGTATTAATCTCGTGATAAGATGCTGTATTCGTTTTGCTAAAATCTTATTTAAAATTTTTGCATCTATATTCATTAGGGAAATTGGTCTATAATTTTCTTTCTCTGTTTTGTCTCTTCCTGGTTTGGGTATCAAAACCATATTTGTATCATAGAAAGAATTTGGGAGGACTCCTTCTTCCCCAATTTTCAAGAATAGTGTATGTAGTATTGGAATTAACTGTTCTTTAAATGTTTGATAGAATTCACTTGTGAATTCATCTGGCCCTGGAGATTTTTTCCTAGGGAGTTCATTGATGGCTTGTTCAATTTCTTTTTCTGAGATGGGGTTGTTTAAGTATTCAACTTCCTCTTCTGTTAATCTGGGCAATTTGTATTTTTTAAAATATTCATCCATCTCATTTAGATTGTCGAATTTGTGGGCATAAAGTTGGGCAAAGTAGTTTCTAATTATTGTTTTAATTTCCTCCTCATTGGAGGTGAGTTCACCCCTTTCATTTTTAATGTTAGTAATTTGGTTTTCTTCTTTCTTTTTTTTGATCAGATTAACCAAAGGTTTATCAATTTTATTAGTTTTTTCATAAAACCAACTATTGGTTTTATTTATTAATTCAATAGTTTTCTTTATTTCAATTTTATTAATCTCTCCTTTGGTTTTCAGTATTTCTAATTTGGTATTTACTTGGGGATTTTCAATTTGTTCTTTTTCTAGCTTTTTCAACTGCAAGCCTAAGTCATTGATCTCCTCTTTCTCTATTTTATTTATGTAAGCATTCAGAGATATAAAACTTCCCCTAATAACTGCTTTTGCAATGTCCCATAAGTTTTGGTATGTTGTCTCACTATTGTCATTCTCTTGAATGAAGTTGTTGATTGTTTCTATGATTTCTTCTTTAACCCAATCCTTCTTTAGAATTAGATTATTTAGTTTCCAATTGATTTTTGGTTTCTCTTTCCATGGCCTTTTATTACATGTAATTTTTAATGCATTATGATCTGAAAAGGATGCATTGATTATCTCTACCTTTCTGCACTGGACTGTGAGATTTTTATGTCCTAGTACATGGTCAATTTTTGTAAATGTTCCATGTACCGCTGAGAAAAAGGTATATTCCTTTCTATTCCCATTTAATTTTCTCCAAAGATCTATCATATCTACTTTATCCAGAGTTTTATTTACCTCCTTCACCTCTTTCTTGTTTATTTTGAGGTTGGATTTATCTAGTTCAGAGAGGGGGAGGTTGAGGTCCCCCACTAGTATAGTTTTGCTATCAATTTCTTCCTTCAACTCCCCCAACCTCTCCTCTAAGAATCTGGATGCTATACCACTTGGAGCATACATGTTTAGTAATGATATTGCTTCATTGTCTATGGTGCCTTTTAGTAGGATATAGTTTCCATCCTTATCCCTTTTGATTAGATCTATTTCTGCTTTCGCTTTGTCTGAGATTAGGATTGCTACTCCTGCCTTTCTTACATGAGCTGAGGCACAATATATTCTGCTCCATCCTTTGACCTTTATCCTATGTGTATCCCCCCGTTTCAAATGTGTTTCTTGTAAGCAGCATATTGTTGGATTATGGCTTTTAATCCATTCTGCTATCCGTCTCCGTTTTATGGGAGAGTTCATCCCATTCACATTCACAGTTATGATTACAATCTGTGTATTTCCCTCCACCCTCTTTCCCACCATTTGTGCTTTTAACTCTCCCGTCTCCCTTCCCCTCCTCAATAGTATTCACTTTTCTCCCCCTCCTCCTGCAGCCTTCCCCTCCTTCTTTTAGCCCCCCTCCCTTTTAGTCCCCTTTACTCTTATTGCTTCTTTCCTCCCTTTTAGCCACCCTCCCCTTTCTTCCCCCTTCCCCTCCTACTACCTATAGAGCTAGTTAGGATTATCTACTTAAGATTATTGTTCCCTCCTTTGAACAAATCAGATGAGAGTACCTCTCAAACAATGCTCATCTCCCTCCCCTCCTTCCCTCTACTATAGTTTTGTACTTCTTCCTGTGATATAATTTGCCATTTTCTGCTTCCCCCTTTCCACACCTCCTATTACATTCCCTTCTCATACTTAAATCATATTTTTGACATGACATCATTTACTTTATGCCCGTTCCCTCTACATATATCCCTTTTATCATAATAGCTGCACAGTTCTCAAGATTAACAGGTATCATCTTCCCTTATAGGGAGGTAAACAGTTTGCCCTAATTGAGTAGCAAGTTTTTGTTTTTGTTTTTTCCCCTCTGTTTACCTTTTTGTGATTCTCTGGAGACCTGCATTTGAAGATCAAATTGTCTATTGAGTTCTGGTGTTTTGGTCAGGAAGCTCTGGAAATCCCTTATTTCGTTGAATGACTTTCTCCTTGCCTGAAATGTTATGCTGAACTTTGCTGGGTAGTTGATCCTTGGTTGGAGTCCCAACTCCTTTGCCTTACGGAATATTGGGTTCCAATTCTTTCGATCTTTTAATGTAGAAGCTGCAAGGTCCTGTGTGATCCTGACTGTGTGACCTTGATATTTAAATTGTTTCTTTCTGGCTGCTTGTAGTATTTTCTCCTTCACTTGATAGCTCTGGAATTTGGCAACTATATTTCTTGGGGTTTTGAGTTTGGGATCCCTTTCCGGTGGGGAACGGTGGATTCTTTCGATGACTATTTTGCCCTCTGAGTCTAGTACTTCTGGGCAGTTTTCCTTGATGATTTCCTGGAAGATATTGTCCAGACTCTTTTCTTCATCATGGGTTTCTGGCAGGCCAATAATTCTTAGATTTTCTCTCCTGGATCTATTTTCCAGGTCAGTTGTTTTTCCAATTAAATATTTTAGATTTTCTTCTATCTTTTCATTCTTTAGATTTTGTTTGACTGATTCTTGTTGCCTCATTGAGTCATTAGTTTCTACTTGCCCAATTCTAATCTTGATCGTATTGTTTTCTTCAGTTAGCTTTCGCATCTCCTTTTCCATCTGGCCAATTTTTCCCTTTAAGGAGCTATTTTCTCCATTTAATTTTTGTACTTCTTTTTCCATTCGGCCAATTTTCCCAGTTAGGTTTTTGGTTTCCTTTTCCATCTGATCAATTTTCCCTATTAGGTTTTGAGTTTCCTTTTCCGTTTGATTAACTCTTCCTTTTAGGGAATTATTCTCTCCAGTTAATTTTTGAACTTCCTTTTCCATTTCTTCAGTTTTCTTTTTCAGATTGATGTTCTCATCAGTGAATTCTTTTTTTATAGTTTTAAAATCATTGGCCAGTTTTTCTTTTATATCCTTCTTCAGACATTCCAGGTAATCTAGTTGTGCTTGCGAGAAATTCATAGTCCCATCTGAGGTTTCAGATGGAAGTACAGTCTCAGCTCTGACCTCTTTGGTGTTTGTGTTTTGGTCCTTATCCCCATAGAAAGATTCTATGGTTTTTTCACTTTTCGTCTGCTTTTTCCGATTCATGATGTTGGCTGAGTGTTGTAGCTTTTGGTTCTTTCAGTCAGAAGATACAGATCTTTTAAGTTGAGTTGATGTTTGTCTAGGCTAAAAGCAGGCTTTTTTTTTTTTTTTGTTTGTTTCCCAGATCAACCCTGGGTTTAGCTTGATAGGTGTGTGGGAGGTGTGGTCTGGTCTCAGGCTATCTCCTCAGCTGGCCTGAGGCAAAGGCAAGGTCCAGGGATGGTGATCCCAGCTTCCCTATTGTCTTCCCTTTCCCCTGGAGGGCTGGGGCATGCCTAGAGGCTAATGCGTGTTCCCGCCCCTCCTGGGGCTCGTCTCCCGGGGTGCGGCTTGCTTGGGTCTCAGTGCGAATTTTCTCTGCCCTGGGTCGTCTGTCCCTCCAGATAGCCTCCACCACGGTGGGAAGAATCCCCCTTTGCCACTTTTCCAGCCTGTGGTGTTATGAGACCACCCGCCCCCTTCTGCTGTTCCCACTGATCCAGGATTAATCTGGGGAAGAATTTTATGGTTCCCTCACGGTCATCGGGGGGGAGGGGAGAGCACTTACTGATCACTCCGGCATCCCAGCTCCTGGATGTTCAAGTAGTGACCCACTGAAGTCCCGTCTTTAGGCTGAAGATTTCAAAGGCTGTTGCGCTGATATCGTTGGCTCGGCCTGGCTTATCTCCTGCTCCGCTGGTCTCGCCCGCCACTCTCGGGCCCCTCGGGTCGCCTCCGCCCTGCCGCGCCGACCACGCTGCGCTGTGCGCCGGGGTCTTACCCCCGCGGAACAGATCCCTCCCGTGGACCTTCCAGTCCAGCCTGGGCTCCGAATCTGTCAAAGTCCGTCTCCCACTGGATTCTACACCTCCAAAGTCTGGTCAGACTCTCCCCCCAGAGATATCCAAAGGAGTTTTTCCAGGAGCTTAGGTGAGTCGTTGCTTTCACTCCGCCATCTTGGCTCCGCCTCCCCCCTCTATTTTCTTGTAAGACAAGATAGATTTCTATTTCCCATATATCTTATTATTCAGTTGCATGTAAAATAAATTTTTAACATTCATTTTTTAAACCTTGAGTTCCAACTATTCTCCCTCCCCCTTCCCCACCCATCCCCACTTCTCAATGAGCAAGCAATTCCATATAGGTTATATATGCATAGTTATGCAAAAGACTTCCATAAAAGTCATATTGCAAAAGACTAACCATATTTTCCTCCATCCTATCCTGACCCCCATTTATTCTATCCTCTCTTTTGACCTTATCCTTCCTGAAAAGTATTTACTTCTAATTACCCCTTCCTCCCATTTGTCCCACCCCTACTTATCTTCTTCCACCTACTTTTCTGTAGTGTAAGATAGCTTTTCATATCAAATTGAGTGTGCATATTATTCCCTCCTTAAGTCAAATACTGTGAGAGTAAGGTTTACTCTTTCCCTCTCACCTCCCCCTTCTTCTCCGTTGGAAAAGCTTTTTCTTTCCCATTTTATGTATTTTGTATGTATTATGTATGTAATTTGCCCCCATTCGATTTCTTCCTTCTCCCAATATATTTCTCTCTCACCCCTTCATTGTATTTTTTAGATCGCATCTCTATTTATTCAACTCACCCTGTGCCCTCTGTCTATATGTATATAATCTCTCCAACTACCCTATTACTTAGAAGTCTCAGGAGTTACAAATATGATCTTTCCATGTAGGAATGTAAACAGTTCAACTTTAGTAAGTCCCTTATGATTTCTCTTTCCTGTTTACCTTCTTATGTTTCCCTTTATTCTTGTCTTTGAAAGTCAAATTTTCTATTCAACTCTTGTCGTTTCAACAAGAATGTTTGAAAGTCCTCTGACCATTTTTTCCCCTGAAGTATTGTACTCAGTTTTGCAGGGTAGATGATTCTCTGGAACATCATATTCCAAGCCCTTTGATCCCGTAAGGTAGAAGCTGCTAGATCTTGTGTTGTCCTGATTGTATTTCCACAATACTCTAATTGTTTCTTTCTGGCTGCTTGCAATATTTTCTCTTTGACCTGGGAGCTCTAGTACTTGGCTACAATATTCCTAGGAGCATGTGTTTTGGGGTCTCTCTCAGGAGGCAATCAATGAATTCTTTCAGTATCTATTTTACCCTCTGGTTCTAGAATATCAGGGCAGGTTTCCATGATAATTTCTTGAAAGATGATGTCTTGGCTCTTTTTTTGATCATAGATTTCAGGTATTCCCATAATTTTTAAATTGTCTCTCCTGGGTCAATTTTCTAGGTCAGTTTTTTTTCCATTGAGATATTTCACATTGTCTGCTATTTTCTCATTCCTTTGGCATTGTTTTGTAATTTTTTGATTTTTCATAGTCATGAGCTTCAATCTGCTTCATTCTAATCTTTAAGAAATTATTTTCTTCAGTGAGCTCCTTTTCCATCTGACCAATTCTGCTTTTTAGAGCATTTTTCTCCTCATTGACTTTTTGGATCTCTTTTGCCATTTGGGTTAGTCTATTTTTTTAAAGTGTTATTTTCTTCAGCAATTTTTTGCATCTCCTTTAGCAACCAGTTGACTTGTTTTTCATGATTTTCTTGCATCACTTCACAATTTTTGCTCTACTTCTCTTATTTGATTTTCAAAGTCCTTTTCAATCTCTTCCATGGCCTGAGGCCAATTAATATTTTTCATGGAGGCTTTGGAAGTAGGAACTTTGACTTTGTTGTCTTCTTCTGTTCCTATACTTTGATCTTCCTTGTCACCAAAGTAAGATTCTATAGTGTGATTCTGTTTCCAGTTTTTTCTCATTTTCCCTGCTATTTACTTGACTTTTGAGCTCTTTGTCAAGGTATTTGTCTGTTTCCAGTGGGGGTGGGGGTTGTACTGTCAGTCGCTTGACACACAATCTGTCAGTCTAGTACTCCAGAAAGAGTAGCTGTCGCTGCCCCTGCCCCTGCCCCTGCTGCTGCTGCCATGGGTTCTTCCTCTAAAGGCTTCTCCACCCCCTCTGCTGCCCTGAGACTAGGGCCTGACAACTCCACTCTCTCATAAAGGTCCCACAAGTTTTTTTCACTGACTTCCAATTTGTCCTCGGCATTTTGGGGTAGTGAAGTCTGGAAACTTCCACAGGTGCCTGAGATTCAGTCTCCTCCCCCCAGCTCCGCTCAGGTCCCTTCTGTGCCTGTGAGGCCCACATTGTGTTCCACTCCAAGACTGGCACCATAGACACTTCCTGGTGATCTTCCAGGCTGTCTTGGGCTGAAGGTTTTCTTCACTCCATCATTCCATGGGTCCTTTACCTCCAGAATTTGTTCAGAGTCATTTAGACAGGTATTTCTCTGGATTTGGTGGGAGAGCACTAGCAAATCTATGCTGTTACTCCATAATCTTAGCTCTACCCTAAATATGCCCCCTTTTCATAGTGATGTCTCCCCTCATCAATGACTGTGAGGACTGGGCTAGAAACAGTTCTGGTGATTTGGGGGACAATGTGATACCAGTGGTTTTGGGTTCATGGTTATGACCTGTCATCTGTTAGGTTATGAGAGGAGTTGAGGTCGAGGTCAAAGTGTTGTTGGTTTAACTTACCTGGTACAATCTACCTCCTGCCTCTCCCTCAGGGAGCTTTGCTGCTTCAGCTCAGCTAGCTTGATTATATAACTAATATAATGTGTGTGTGTGTATGTGGGGGGGAATCAATAAAGCTTCAAAGTCCTCCAGGACTACAAAAATAACTTCTGACTGAGAAAAAAGGTGGTGGGGAGATCAAGGAAAGCTGCACCTTCAGATGAATGGAATTAGACAAGGTTTAGATGAGTGTTGAGGGTACTTCACCATCTGGGACAATAATAAATAAATGTAGAGAATTAGAAAGGCACAAGATATATCCTAGCATAACACTCAATACATGTGGTGTCTTTGTTCACTTGGTAGTGTCTTACACCTTTCACCTGAACCTATGAGCTGACTCACTCATTCCAGACACCTTTTCACACTGTTAGCTTTCCAGAGAAAGAGCACCAACATGAAATTACACTCAGATTCTCTCAAAATCCCAGAGAATGGATTCTTCCTACACACTATTTTAGTTCTTGAACCGCTACTGATGAGTTTTCATTCATATAAACTAGCTATTCATAGTCATGTCACTTTTAGACCCTAAGCATAACCATTTACTTAGCAAAGGCAAAACAAATAGTACTAAAACCATAGGTATTCATATATTAAAGCAATATACTTATAATTCACCCATGAAGATCTTTTACATTATCCCACTAAAGTACTCAGTAATAATGCAAGAGAGAGTGAGGAACCTGCTAAGGAAGCACATGAGGCAGGAAAACTCCTGTACCCTGAATAATTCACAATTCTATACTATAGGCTTTGATGACACTAGTTCATTAAGAAACATCTGTACTATAAGAAACTTCTCTACTGGTCCTTACCATTCTCCAGCTGCTAAAATCTTCTCTTCTCTTATACATATAGCATTTATAAGCTCTTTCAACATAAAATCATCTGGGAAAAGTCAGTCCCCATTTATGGAGTGACCACTTTGTGCCAGGCATTGAGATTCCAAAAAAGCCAAAAAGCAATCCCTCCCCTTCAAGCAGCTAGCAGTCTAAAGGAGAGATGACAGGTAAACAATGATGTAGAAGCAAGATATATACAGGATCCATTGAAAATAATCTCAGAGGGAAGGCACAAATATTAAGAAGGGTCCAGTTTCAGAAGATGAAACTTAAGCTGGGACTAAGGAAATCAAGAGGTAAAGATGAGTAGGGAGAGAATTCTGTGTACAAGTAGGAGATAGAATGTGCAGTTTAAGGAAGAGCAAAGATAGCAGTGTCCCTGGATCATAGCAAGAAGTAACATATAAGTATGAAAAGGTAAGAAAGGGGCACAGAGGATTTTAAAAGTCAGACAAAAGTGTGGATTGACTTTATGACACTGCTTAGAGGCAGCTAGACAATTAATGCAGTGGACAGAGTTCCAGGCCTGGAGTCAGGAAGACTCATCTTTCCAAGTTCAAATCTGGCCTCAGACACTTACTAGCTGTGTGATCTTGGGCAAGTCAGTTCACGCTGTTTGTCTTACCTTCCTCAATTATAAAATGGAGACAATAATAATAAATAACTTGGAACATTGTTGTGAGGCCTAGCACATAGTAGGTGCTTAATAAATGCTCATTCCCTTCCCTTGTTCCCCATTAGTGCATATGCCTTAAAAAGAACTTGGCCATTTGAATGTTAAAATAAGTTTTTCCATTCACAGGGGGCACATCACTTCTACTCACACTAATGTTAATTGGGATAGAAATTTGACCTCTGCTATCACTGGACTAAGGAACACCCAGGGACCCATAGAGGAGAGGAAAGATTCCACATTCTGGAGTGTCAGAGACAGGACTTGAAATCAAATCTTATTAATTTTGAAGCCAGATCTCAATCCACTATACCATGCTTCCTTCACTAGTAACAATAGTAGTTGGAATTTATTAAAAAGCTTAGGTCTATAAAGAGTGGCACTTACATTATCTCCTTTAGGTCTCACAATAAACATCTTAGAGAGAGGATATCATTCCCTTCTTACAGATGAGAAAACTGAGGCTCAGATATAAAGTGGATTATTGTTGTTACATTGGTCAGTCATTTTTAATCATATACCACTCTTTTAAAAATATTTTAGTATTTTATTTTCCTCCAAACACACAAAAATTTATAAAAATTCTGAGTTCCAAATTCTCTCCCACTCTCCTCTATGTTTCACATATTTACCTGATGATTCTCCTCGAATTTCACTGTAAAACAGGAAGAGAAGGAATTGCATAGGTGAAGATCTGGGACCTACTCCGCAACCTCTAGGAGTCCTTTGGATCCTCGGCCCATTTAGTAAAAAACAAAACAAGAATATGTGTAAACTTACCCAGCAGTCTAAAGGAAAGTAAGCTATGGTGTAACTCTCTCCATATTGAGTTCTTTTCTTTGCCCCACTCCATTAGGAAAAGTGCCCATTAAGAGTAGAAAACCTTGAAGAGAAGAATTACTAGAAAAGAGTCTATGTGTAAAGGTACAAGGTGAAGTTTGGGGGAAACAATGAGAAAGACAGGAACAAAGAAAGGGGAAAGGAAGAAGAATTTCCATATAATCATGGAATGTTCAAGTCTTAGACTTCATACACCATCTGGTCTTGCTCCCCAATTTTACAGAGGATAAAAATGAAATCTAAGGAGGTGAAATGACTTCAATCAATCAATTAATAGACATTTATTAACTGCCTAGTGTCCTACGCTAGAAATATTGCAGCTAGTAAAGCAACGGTGGTTGGACTCATGCTCAGATCTCCTTACCCAAATTCCTGGCCCCTCAATCTCCCATACACACTCTCAATGACTCAGTAATGAGATACATAGTTAGATTTTACTTTTCTCTTCCATAGTTATAATTTCAGTACTTTTGATTCTGTGGAATGGAGACAAGACAGTGGTTCAAGCTCCACCTAACTGCCCTCTTATGTTTCCTGAGAGATTTGCCTATGAGCATGGTCAGAAGGCCACCAAATGCCCATGCTTCCTTCCTGGTTATCCAGGGCACAAAGCAGATAGGAAAAGACCTAAGAAAACAGAGAGACAGGGATAGAGAGAAGAGTCAGAGAAACAAAGAAAGAGAAACAGAGACAAAAACAAAGCTCTATGGGATAAGGAGGCAGGAGACTATCATTCAGGAAAGTAGTGAAAGGGAGACATAAAAAAATAAAACATATTTACATAAATGTCATACAAACTTTTAGTATACATGAAAGGTTTTGACAAAGAACTACTGATCACATCATTTAGAAAAGTTAATAAGGGTTAATATTTTCCTCCAGAAAACCAATAATTAATGTCACCTAATAAGATCCTTAGTCACTAATGACATAAACTGATTTAAGCTGATTTGGCTTTCACTAGAGTGAGAAATCTAAAAGTCATGTATCTCATAGCTTTCTTACTGTCTTAATTAGCTGCTGAACATCTCATGTCAGTTTCTTGTTACATCATCTACAAATGATTAATTTTATCCTTTATGGCAAGAATCAACTGTGAGATAAATTTTTCTGCCACTATACTTACCAATTAAACCAAAAAGTGTGGTTTCTCTAGCATTTCAGGGCTCCTGAGGTTTAAAATCAATTTCATCTTGCAACATTGTGATTTGTCAAGTCACAGTTAAAGGGAACAGTCCCCCCCCCCCATCTGAAAAAGGGATTTCCACAGTTGGCATTGATCATTGACCATGAGGTGCTTGGACCTGGTGCCCCTCATGTTTTATGAAAAAGTGATCCTATTTTTCACCACAAGGCACATGTTTCCTGCTCCTCTAAAAACACTTTTACAGCTTGTTAGGCAACTAACAAACCGTTTAAAAATGATTGAGTTCGGTGTTTACACAATGCACCCTATTGGTTTGTAATGGCCTCTGCATATTGGTTAAAAAAAGAAGTGAGCATTACAAGTAGTCTCACTAAATATTTACAGGACCAGCTCTAATGGCTCTGACAGTCACCTCCACAAAAATATGGGTTTCTATTCTGATTCTTTCCGTTAGGTGAGGAAAAGCTGAGAAAATAACCGAAATGAACACAACAGTGACCTTCCTTTGTTGGATTTCTGTTGGCAGGTTGAACATACCCAATCCCATTAACTTGACAGCTATTATGTCGCCAAGTGGACTACTAAAAAAATTAAACTGCCTTAAGAAAATATTAGATTATTATAAACAGAGAAATATCAGGAAATTAAATGCTAAAACTATAATAACATGCATTGATCCTATTTACTGAAATATGAACACAGCACTGACAGTTTGGAGATTTTTTTTTATAGTACATTGAGACAAAAAGAAAAAGTGTTTCTTCCATCCTTCTAGAAACTGGAAAAAAGAGATGTTTTCTAAAAAAAGAAAAAATCAACTTAATTTTCAAATATGGGAATTGTTTCCATTTCTTCACTTCAAACAGGCACAGAATTTCACAGCTACTTAATTCAGCAGAGACTCCAGCTGTCCTCTGAGTATGGAAGCAAGCAAAAACACTCAAGCACCCCAAGGTGCTTTGAATATATTGTGAAGAGCTGCTGCAGAGACCGAAAGTCTCCTGGTAAAGAAAGGATGGCAGCAGCACTACTTTCATAGTGGTCCACTGAGATCCCAAGTGGAAACCTAGAGAGGTAGAGAGATTGTCATGAAGATAGAGAATTTAGAGACATAGGGAGCAACACACACACACACACACACACACACACACGCACACATGCACACACACACACGCTCAGCCTGGCACAAAGGACGTCCTTAATAAAGGTTAGGTGGCATGCTATACCCAATCGCATAGGTGGGCAGAGACATGGATACATGCATAAACGTGTGTACACATACAGGCAGATATATACTTGGGCTCACATACACATGCACGTCGACACCTTTATCTCTGTTCTCTGCAAGCTTGCAACACTGTGCCACGTGCTTGGCCAAGTCCTACTAAGCTGGGAAGAAACTGAGGACTAGTCAGACATATAAACCCTACCTGCCTGCCCAGGTCCAGGCCAGGGAAGTTCTAGGACTCGTTCATACATCAACCACAAGGGGGCACTTTTTCAATCACGGCATCATAGAAATTGTCTACAAAGTTGTAGGAGGGATGGATGGAGTTCGGTTCTGGCTTGGTGAAGGGAATGATTACACCGATTTATATAGGTATAAATGCTGAAGAGTATGTGTACACATGGAAGTGTAGATTAAAGAGAAGTATGTGGACTCTGTCTTCTGTCTCTGTCCCCCTCCGCCTGTCTCTCTTTGAAGTCTGTCTTTGTTTCTCTTTCTGTCGCTTTCTCTGTCTGTCTGTCTCTCTCTCTGTCACTGTGTCTGTGTCTCTTACCTCTTTCTCTCTGTCTCTGTCTCTCCTTCTCTCTGTCTGTGTCTGTGTCTCTGTATCTCTTCCAGAGCCCAAGTGTAGAGTCACAGAGTTAGTACAAGCCAGGTAGGACTCAAACCCAGCTTCAGCTGCCCATGAGCTATCTAGACACAACACTGACCTTCTTCTTGTTGAACATTTCAGGAAACACATATGTGCTGGCATGCATGTATACATCTACACACGCTAATGTTTGTGTACATGTGTATGCACATCCTTTGTGGGAATATATCATATACATGATACATTCTCTGAAATCTTCCACATTTGAAAAGCACACTATATTTTGAGGGTTAACTTGAATAAAGTGATTGCTTTCCCTGGCTGGGATGAATTAAGAAAGCAGATTCTTGCAAGATTTATGAAATCATTTTCTCTAACTTGCTCAATCTTCAGTTCGGGAGTAGGGCAATTCTCCTGCAGTCTGCACTTTCTTCAGATTTGTGAGCCATTAGTGAGTGTCCAATTCAGCTTTCCTGCTTCTCAAATGGCATTTCTTCCTCCAACATTATAGTGTGGGGAGGGCAGCTGCAAGAAAAACTTGTAAAACACAATGACAAATCCTCTCTTCTAACAAGGAAAAGTCAGCGTTCAATATGTGCAAAGTGATTCTCTAACTCCTGGCTGAGTCCTAGCCCCTGTTTCCATATGAAATAGCAAATAGCAATTTTTGAAGTGCTCAGACTCTTGAGAGGAATATTAAGAATCCCAGATCTTACTTCAGTCTTTCCAAATGTTTTCTGGCGATCAAACAGATCAAGAGTCAAATGTGCCACTTATGTAGGTATTACTCATTGTTATTATTGATAATGTGATATCATATTTTAAAAATGTTATGGAACAAGATGAGAAGTAAGATAATAAGGAGAAACATCATAATTGCTGGCATCCTTCTTAAGGCATGATGTTTGCAAAGTTGTGCTCAGGCATGAGCTCATGTGAGTCGTGAAATGACCCAGTGAGACAAGTATTAAAGGGGTTACCATCTCCATTTTACAGATAAGGGAATCTAAGATCAAAGACACAAGGTGATTTGACAAGGTTCACATAGCTCCTAAGTGTCCAAGGAGGGATTAGTCATTTAGTCAATCAATAAGATTTTCTTAAGCATCTCCTGTGTGCCAGGAACTGGGTTAGGTCTTGAGGATAAAAATATAAAGAATGAAAAAGTCCCTCCTCTCAATGAGTTGAAATATTGAGAGAGATGAGTGCATGAAAAATTTCTTCACTATAAGTGCGAGGCAATGAAATACACATATGCATATATGTGCATATATGCACATGTGTGGGTTGTATGGAAACACAAGGTAGTTTGGAGAGAAGGTAATGACAAGTGGGATGACACAGGACAGGCTTCATGCTTCTGCATGGTACGGCCTCTGCTCCATTTTAAAAGAGAGGGAGGTGGGGCTAAGACATGGGGGACCACCAATGCCAAGGTATGGAAATGGAAGTAAAAGGCTGTCTGTGCGAAGTAGAAACAAAGGCAGTTTGACTAGATTGCAGAGTGTGGGGGAGGAAATAGTGCCCAAACAGACTGTTAGGGCTAAATTGGGAGGACCTTGAAAACTCAACAGAGGAGTTGAGATTTTGTCCTGGGGGAAGTCTGAAGACATTGGGGTTACTGAGTAGGGGAGTCTTGTGGTAACATCTTGGTTTAGAGAAAATGACTTTGTCAACTTGGTTTCAATCTGGCTACAGTAGGGAGAGACTTGAGGAGTTAGGGCTAGTGGAACATTGTAGGATATCCCCTAAGTTGGTAACTATAGGGCTAAAGAGAAGGGGTTAGGCAAGAAAAGTCAAGGACATAGAATATAGCAATTCTCTACAGATGTGGGTTGAAGGAGAGTCCAGTACAACATGAAGTTATAGATGGGAGACGCTGGAAGGATTGTGCTGTCTTCAATAAAAAGAGTGATATCTGGAAGAGGGGACAGTTTAGGACAGAGATTCTTTACCTTTTTAAGTGTGTCCTGGATCCCTCTGTCTAATGCAGCCTTATGACCCCTTCTCAGAAGAAAAAAATAGTGTCTCTAAACACATAAAATAAAAATAAAGTGCATAAGATTACAAATGAAATCAGTGATATTAGAATGCAGTCCATAGAAAGGAAGACTGTGATCATGTGTAATCTCATAGTAAGGTTAATGACTAGAGTCATTTCAAAGTGATAATGAGTGTAAATGGCATTTTTGAGATATCTGCAGCATGTGTAATGTTATATAATGACAAAGTCACAGGTTCCGGTAGGTTATTGCCTTTTTTCATAATGGAAGGAAATGCTGATTTTTGTTTAGATGTTAATGAAAATAAAGATTCCACCCCAGCCTTACCCCCATCCAAGTTCATGAATCCTCTGATGTCTGTGGCTACCAGTTTAAAAAGTCCAAGGGGAAAGACGAGTTTAGTTTTAGAGAAATTGAGTTTACTATTCCTTGGGGACATCTAGTTGGAAATATCTAATAGACATTTGTGACAAGGATAGGGATCTGAAACTCCCAGGACAGCCTGATTTTGAATATGTAGATCTGAGAATCTGACTAGATGCTAGTTTAGCCCTTAGGAGCTAATTGGATCCTGTGTTTTCTTAACTTTCAGGCCAGAACTTTCCCACTATAAACCTTTGCTTAAGGAACTAAATCCACCGCAACAAAAATGGAAACTTTATTTTATTCATACAATCGTACAATTCTAAAAAAATAAAATAAAACAAAATCTTCGCTGGAATCATTTACTAAAAGCTGACATTGATTTTTATTAAATTCAGTGCTGAGGAGGTTCACATTAGTGTAGAAGTTAAGTAAAACAACAGAAAGAAGACTTAGCAACATAAAAATTACACACATACACACACACAAATAGACATTAATCCTGTAGTCAGAAGGAAACATTTAGATGCAAGCCAGGAATAGACAGAGACACTTTAAAAATCAATCTTTAGCACTTGGCAAATATAATAAATGTTTGTTGAAGACAATAGACCCACTCTGGGACTGTGGAGACAACAACCAAATCTTGAGAGATAGAACCAGAGTTGCTGTTATGGAAAAAAGTGATATAACTAAACATGTTCATGAACAAATGAGAGAATCAAGAGATCAATATATAGAGAATATAATGCCAAAAATAGTAACAAGAAGTCAAACAACAGATGAAACAGCCACAAATAAACAGAGAAATAGAAAATGAGAAAAAATGGGGAAAATATAACAGAAAACTATTATATTAATATATGGAATAAGGAGTTTCTAAAGACTAATAAAATGGACAATAACTCATTTGATGAAGAAAAAAGAAAACCAAATCATTAATATAAAAATGAAAAAGAGAAATTTTACAGATGAAGAAATAATGAATGAAAGTGATAGGAACTATTTGGTCCAATGACACAAGACAATTGATCATTGAAAAAGATAGATAAAATACCTAGACTTATAGACGAAATACAGAATTTCTTCCACTTTTATAGGACTTTTATTGAGAACCTCTTGCATGCAAAGGTGCTCAATTATGAATACAAAAAAGTATGAGACACAGTTCTTGTTCCCTAGAGACTTGTAATCTATGTGGGAAAACAGGATACATTTTTTTAATTTTTTTTTCCACCATTCACTGCCATAAGATTTTGAACTCCAAATTTTCTTCCTATTTCTCCCCTTCCCTCACCCCAAAAGGGTATGAAATTTCATATAGGCATTACATGAGCATTCATATTGAACCTATTTTCGCATTAGTCGTGTTGTAAAGAAGAATTAGAACCAATGGGAGAAATGAAGAGAAAGAAGAAATAAACAAACAAACAAAAAAATAAAACAGAGAGAGAGAGAGCAAATAATGTATTCTAATCGTCATCAGACTCCATAGTCCTTTCATGTGGAAGTGGACAGCATTTTCCATTATGAGTCCTTTGGAGTTAACTTAGATTCTTGCATTGCTAAGAAGACATAAGTCTATCAAAGTTAGTCATCACATATTGTGGCTGTTACTGTGTACAATGTTCTGGTTCTGTTCCCTTCACTCAGCATTAGTTCATTCAAGTCTTTCCAGGTTTTTCTGAAGTCTGACTGTTCATCATATCTTAGAGCACAATACTATTCCATTACATTCATATACCACAACATGTTCAGTCATTCCCCAACTGATGGGCATCCCCTCAATTCCCAATTCTTTGTCACCACAAAAAAAGCTGCAATGAATATTTTTGTCCATATGGGTCTTTTTCCCATTTGTAGGATCTCTTTGGGATATAGACCTAAAAGCAGCATTGCTGAGTCAAAAGGCATGTACATTTTTATAGACCTATGGGCACAATTCCAAATTATCAGCAGAATGGTTGGATCAGTTCATAATTTTACAAAAAATTAATTTTCTCACATCTTCTCCAGCATTTATCATTTTCCTGTTTTGTCACATTAATCATATTAGCCAATCTGATATGTGTGATGTGATACCTCAGAGTTGTCTTGATTTGCTTTTCTCTAATCAATAGTGATTCAGATAATTTTTATATGACTATAGATTTAATTTCTTCATCTGAAAATTTCCTATTCATATTCTTTCACCATTTATCAATTGGAAAATTATTTGCATGTATATGAATTTGATTCAGCTCTCTATATATTTTAGAAACAAGGACTTTATTAGAGACACTGCTTGTAAAAATTCTTTCCCAGTTTTTTGTTTCTCTCCTAATCTTGATTGCATTGGTTTTGTTTGTACAAAAACAAAAGAAAACAAAAACCTTTTCAACCTAATGTAATCACAATAATCGATTTTACATTCGGTAATGTGCTCTATCTCATTTGGTCATAAATTCTTCCATTCTCCAGAAATATAATCTCTCAGTTTGCTTACGGCAGTTTTTATTTCTAAACATTGTATCCATTTTGACTTTATTATGGTATAAGGTGTAAGATGTTGGTCTATGCCTAGTTTTGGCATAATATTTTCCAGTTTTCCCAGCAGTTCTTGTCAAATAGTGAGTTTTATCCCAGAAGCTGGACTTTTTCAGTTTATCAAACAATAGATTACTATACTCATTGACTACTGTGTCATTTTTACCTAACCTTTTCCACTGATCCAGCACTCTATTTTTTAGCCAATACCAAGTAGTTTTGATGATTGTGACTTTACAATAAAATTTAAGAACTGATATGACTAGGCTACCTTCCCTAGCATTTCTTTTCAATATATATATATGCATGTATATATGTATATATACATGCATGTATTTATGTATCTATATCTTTCTATCTATCTATCTATCTATCTATCTATCTATCTATCTATCTATCTATCTATCTATCTATCTGTTTGCCCTGTAAAATATTGGTAGAATTTTCATTTTTATTATATTAGCTCTGCCTATCCATGAACAATTGCTTTTTGCAGTTATTTAGATATGACTTTATTCATCTGAAAAAAGCTTTGTAATTGTGTTTATACAGTTCCTGGGTTTGTTTTGGTAGGTAGACTCCCAAATATTTTATAATGTCTACAATCCCTTTAAGTGGAATTTCTTTTTCTCTATCTTGCTGTTGGAATTTGTTAGTAATATAGAAATGCCAATGATTTCTATGGATTTATTTTATATCCCGAAACTTTGCTAAAATTATTATTTCAAGCAGTATTTTTTACTTGATTTTCGAGGATTCTCAAAGTATGTCATCATATCATTTGCAAAGTGTCATAACTTAGTTTCTTCTTTGCTTATTCTAATTCTTTCAGTTTCTTTTTCTTCTCATATTGCTAAAGCTAACATTTTCGTACTATATTGAATAAAAGCAGTGATAATGGACATCCATACTTCACCAGAATCTTATTCGAAATGCATGTAGCTTATCCTAATTATTATAATGCTTGCTGATGGTTTTAGGTAGCTGCTACTCCTCATTTTAAGGAAGCTTCCTTTGTTTCCTATTCTCTCATGTTTTTTAACAGGAATGGATGTTGTCTTTTGCCAAAATCTTTTTTCTGCATCTACTGAGATAATCATATGGTTTCTGTTAGTTTTTTTGTTGATATGGTCAATTATGCTGATAGCTTTCCTAACACTGAACCAGCCCAGCAATTCTGGTAGAAATTCCATCTGGTTATAGGGCATTATTCTCATGATAACTTGCTGTAATCATTTTGCTAATATTTTATTTTAAAATGTTGCATCTATATTCATTAGGGAAATTGGTCTGTAATTTTCTTTCTCTGTTTTGACTTTTCTCAACTTAGGTATCAGTACATGTTTGTATTATAAAAAAAAGTTAGCGGGATGCCTTTTTGCTTATTTGCAAAATATTATACATAATATTTGGATTAATTATTCTTTAAATGTTTGATAGAATTTGCTTGTAAGCCCATCTAGCCCTGGATACTTTTTTCTAGAGGTCATTGATGGCTTGTTCATTTGTGTGTGTGTGTTTGTGTGTGTATGTGTGTGTGTGTGTGTGTGAAATAGGATTATTTAAGTATTTTGTTTCCTCTTCTGTTAATCTGGGCAGCATATATTTTCATAAATATTCATCCATTTCGCCAAGATTGTCAAATTTATTGGCATACAGTTGGGGAAAATAGTTCCTAATTACTGTTTTAATTTCCTCTTCCTTGGTGGTGAAATCACCCTTTTCATTTTTGATACTGGTAATTTGGTTTTCTTCTTTCTTCTTTTAATCAAATTAGCAAAATGTTTATCTATGTTATTGTTTGTTTTTGTTTTTGTTTTCTTTCTGCATAAACCAGCTCTTAGTTTTATTTATTAGTTCAATGGTTTTCTTAATTTCAATTTTGTTAATCTCTCCTTTGGTTTTCAGTATTTCCAATTTGGCATTTAATTGGAGATTTTAATTTATTCTTTTCTAGATTTTTAGTTGCATTTTTACTTCATTGATCTTTATTTTATTCACATAAGCATTTAGAGATATAAAACTTCTCTTAAGAACCACTTTCGCAGCATCCCATAAGCTTTACTATGTTGCCTCATTATCGTCATTCTCTTTGATAAAGCTATTGTTTCAATGATTTGTTGCTTGACCCACTCACTCTTTAGCATTAGATTATTTAGTTTCCAATTAATTTTTAGTCTATCTTTCCATAACCCTTTACTACATACGGTTTTTAAAGCTATTCCCTTCTGTTTAATGGGAGAGTTTATCCCATTCACATTCACAGTTATGATTACTATCTGTGTCTTTCTCCCCATCCTATTGTCGCCCTATTTTTGCTTTCTTTCTCCCTTCTCCCTTTCTCTCCTTACCAGAGTTTTGCTTTCTACCATTGCCTCCCTCAATCTATCCTCTCTTTTATTCCCCTTCCCTTTTCTTTCTCCTTTTCCCTCCTACTACCTACAGATCAAGTTAGCTACGTACACCTGAGTGTGTTATTTCCTCCATGAGCCAAATCAGATGAGAGTAAAGTTCAAAGAACATTCATTTCCCTCCATTTTCCCGCTCCACTGTAATGCCTTTGTGCCTCTCCATGTGATATAATTTACCCTTTTCTTCCTCCTCCTTTCCCCTTTTCCCATTACAAATCATTTTCACATTTATTTAGGCTTTTTATAATCACATCAAAATCACCTTAAATCCTCCCCCTTTGTATATCCATTTAGAAGAGATAATAATAAAGATAGTTGTCATGAGTTGTAATTATCATCTTCCCATATAGGGATATAAGCAGTTCATCAGTATTGAATAATGTGCTTGTTTCTTTGTTTTTTTTTTTTTCATTTCCTGTTCACATTTTTTTTTATGCTTCTCTTGAGTCTTCTACTTGAAGATCTAATTTTCCATTGAGCTCTGATCTTTCCATTAGGAAAGTCTGGAAGGCTTTTATTTCATCAAATGTCCATCTCCTTCAATGAAAGATTATGCTCAATTTCACTAGTTGATCCTTGGTTGTAATCCAAGCTCCTTCATCTTATGGGATATCATATTCTAAGCCGTCTGATATTTTATTGTAGAAGTTGTAAGGTTCTGCATAATTCTGACTGTGGTTCCATGATATTTGAATTGTTTCTTTCTGACTCCTTGCAGTATTTTCTCTTTGATCTAATAATTCTGGAATTTGGCTACAATTTTCCTTGGTATTTTCAATTTAGGATCTCTCTCAGGAGGTAATCAGTGGATTCTTATTTTTACCCTCTGGTTCAAAGACCTCAGGACAGCTTTCCTTGATGATTTCTTGAAAGATGCTATCTTTTTTTTTTTATCAAGACTTTCAGGTAGACAGATAGTTATTAAATTACCTCTCTTGGATTTATTTTCCAAGTTAGTTGTTTTCCCATTGTTTTCACATTTTCTTCTATTTTTTTTCCATTCTTTAGAATTTGTTTGGCTGATTCTTGATGTCTCACATTCATTAGCTCTGACTTACCCAATTCTAATTTTAACAAATTGTTTTTAATTAATTGTTTTCTTCATTTAGCTTTTCTATTTCCTTTTCCATTTGGCCAACTCTACGTTTTAATGAGTTGTTTATTTTTCCTTTTTTTCCATTTTGTCAATTGTGTTTTTAAAGGAATTGCCCAATTTTTCTTCTTATTTGAGTTTTAAATTAATTTCTCTTTTATTTGACTTTTAAAATCCTTCCTGAGTTCTTCCAAGAAGCCTTCTTGGATGTGAGACCAGTTCCTATTCCCCTATCATGTTGTAGATGTGGGTATATTGAAATTGTAATTCTCCCCTGTATTTGTGTTTTGATCTTCCCTGTCACCAAGATACTCATCTATGGCCATTGCTTGGGTTTGTTGATTTTTACTTATGTTGTTTCCCTTTTTTCTTACTTTTAAAGTTGATATCTGCTTCTGGGGCACAGGAGGCACTTTCCCAGGCTTCTTGTTTTGAGGACCAGGTGTCTGGTTGCTGGTCTTGTGTGCTAAGGCCCCAAGTATTGGCAGCTGGAGGCTGGTAGCTTACCTGATTCTGAGCTGGAGCTGGTGATTGTGAATGCTGTGTGTCTGGTATTGGTACTTGTCTGCTTCACTGCCCTAGGGCTCAGGATCTCCCATTGGTTTTCTGAGATGGGGCTTGCTCCTAGGTTTCTGGGATTCCTCCTCTCCTATATTTGTCCCCTTCAGTCACAGCAAGAGGAACTCTTCCCTTGATTCCCCTGGCCTCTCAAGCTAAATCTTGTCTTTCTTCTGGCTCCATTATTTCAGAATTTTTCCTGGAACAATATTCTCTGGGTTTTTCAAGGTCAATAAGAGAGGGCAAGAGTGATTTACTGCTTACTGTGCCATCTTGGATCCTGAAACAGTAGAGAATTTAAATAGCTACATTACAGAACAAGACATACAATTAAAGTATAAATGAACTCCCAAGAATCAAAACTCAGATCCAATTGGACTTACAATTCAATTCTATCAAGCTTCTGTTGAACAAGTAACTCTAATATAACAAAATTCGTTCAATAAAAATGGAGAAATAAGAGAACTCTGCTAAATACTTTATATGAAACAAATATGAACCTGGCATCCAAACTTGTGAAAGATAAAATTGTAGAGCAATCACTCATAAATACTTATGCAAAAATATTAAATAAGATATTAGAATATAATATATGATGACATATTTTAAAAACTATTAACTATGATCTAGATGGAGAGAGGCAGAGGTAGGGGGTGGGGCAATGGGGGAATTGATTAATATCAAGAAAACTATAAACATGTCATTAATAATAACAAAATCCGTGATTCTTTTCAACAGCTAAAGAAAAAGCTTTTGACAAAACACAATAATCATTCATGTTACAACACAAACAGTGATAGAAAGCATATGAATAAATTTGCCTTTCTAAAAAAGTGGTAATCAATATCTGATTAAAACCTTACACTACCTTCATCTCTGATGGAGAAATACTAAAGGCCTTTTGTAATGTTAAGGGAATTTTAAGATCTTGCCTGCCCCTTAATAGGCCCATGTGACCTTCTTTGTGCTTTGGAGCAGCCCACTGTTTGAGTTCCATGAAGCCCATGGTTGGAGGAGCTTGTTGAATAGGTGGAACAAGAAGAGTGCAGCATGAAGAGAGAGTGAGGTGGATCTGAGAGAGACCTAACAGGCAAAGCAGAGGCAGAACAGCTAGCTTTGATGGGAGGGGGGAATTTTGCCTAAGAGAGCTTGTTTTTATGGGGAGGCCTGACAGAGGAAAGGCTTAGTGATGGCAGTGCTATCTTTATTGGTAATGTGAATGAACTTCATTGTTACCATGGTGGAATTGACTTTCTGCTATCTGAACAAATATTTTGGTTTCATCTTTGAGGAACAGAGTTTATATCTTGTGAATTTACGTTGGAAATGTGTCTCCATATTCAGAGCAGCTACTGTGGGTATCACATTGGCACTACACCTTTCCAAGAAGATTGGGAAAAAGCAAGGGTGTTCATGAACTTCAGTATTACTTCATATAAGCAAATATTAACCTTAACTCCAATTCCCTTAGCATAATTTGAGGATTGTTGGCTATAACAAGAAAAAAGGGAGGGAGGGAGGGAAGGAGGAAGGCAGGGAAGAAGGAAGGAAGGAAGGAAGGAAGGAAGGAAGGAAGGAAGGAAGGAAGGAAGGAAGGAAGGAAGGAAGGAAGGAATGGAAAGGGGGCAGAACCAAGATGGCAGAGTAGAAGGACTGACCTGCTCTAGCTGTCCCCCCACAGCCCATAAAATATCTGTGAAAAGTGATCCGAAAAAAATTCTAGAGCAGCAGAAGTCACAAAATGACAAAGTGAAACAGTTTTTCAGCCCAAGATAGCTTGGAAAGCTGACAAGAAAGGTGTATCACACCACACTCAGAGCAGAGTACAGCTCAGCCTTGGCCATGTGGCATGGCACAGACAGTACTGGTGCAGGCTTCAGAGTGAAGAATCACAGGTAGCAGCTTCAGTTTCCAAGTGTTCTCAACCTACAAAAACCAAAGACAGCTTCAAAAGTCAGTAAGAAAGCTCTTTCACCTGAATGAAAGGGGAGTGTTGTCTGACTCCAGGGTGGCAGCAGCCACTGTTACAGCACATCCATTTTTGGAGTCTTTGGTCTAAAGACCCTGAGGGAATCGAGCAGCTTATTTGGATCTCAACCCTGAGTGGCAACCCTGGGGTGAGGAAGAGCATTGGTGCTGGTGTGGTGGAGCTGGTGGTGACTGTGGAGAGGGAACTCTACTTGCAGTTTCAGGGCAGGGCAGTTGAGGGTTTCTCACAGATCAGAGTGCAGGCCAGGAGAGGAGTAAACTCCTCTCCCTTGATTGTGCCACCTTAGATGAACTAAGAACTTACAGGTTCTTAGAGATATCTCAGAGAACAGCTGCAAAAAACCTCTGAAGCCTAGGGTAGTATACCCTACACATGACAAAGGACTCAAAAGTCAAGTAACTGGCTAGGAAAATGCCCCCCAAAATGGAAAAAATAAGACAATAGAAGGTTACTTTCTTGGTGAAAAGGTATTCTCTTCCATCCTTTCAAATGAGGAAGAACAAAGCATACCATCAGAGGAAGACATCAAAGTCAAGGCTTTTACTTCTAAAATCTGCAAAAAAAAAAATATGCCATGTTCTCAGGCTGTGGAAGAGCTCAAAAAGGATTTTGAAAATCAAATAAGAAAAGTGGAGGAAAAACTGGTAAGAGAAAAGAGAGCCAGGCAAGAAAATCATGAACAGTGAGTCAGCAGCTTGCTAAAGGAAACCCCAAAATAAAATGCTGAAGAAAATAACACCTTTAAAAATAGACTAGCTCAAATGCCAAAAGAGGTCCAAAAATCAATGTGGAGAAGAATGCTTTAAAAAGCAGACTTGGCCAAATGGAAAAGGAGGTTCAAAAGCTCACTGAAGAAAATAGTTTTTTTAAAAATCAGAATGGAGCATATAGAAGCTAATGACTTTATGAGAAACCAAGAAATTATAAAACAAAACCAAAAGAATGAAAAAATAGAAGACAATGTGAAATATCTCATTGGAAAAACAACTGACATGGAAAATAGATCCAGGAGAGATAATTTAAAAATTATTGTCTGCAAGAAAACCATGTTCAAAAAAAGAGCCTAGATATCATCTTTCAAGAAATTATCAAGAAAAATTGCCCTGATATTCTAGAACCAGAGGATAAAGTAGAAATGGAAATAATTGACCAATGAATTCCTGAAAGAGATCTCAAAAGAAAAACTCTTAAGAATATTGTAACCCAATTCCAGAGTTCCCAGGTTAAGGAGAAAATATTAAAAGCAGCCAGAAAGAAACAATTCAAGTATTGTGGAAATACAATCAGGATAACACAGGATTTAGTAGCTTCTACAATAAGGGATCGAAAGGCTTGGAATATGATATTCCAGAGGTCAAAGGAGCTAGAATTACAACCCAGAATCACCTACCCAGCAAAATTGAGTATAATGCTTCAGAGGAAAAAATGGAATTTCAATGAAATAGAGGATGTCCAAGCATTCTTGTTGAAAAGACCAGAACTGAATAGAAAATCTGAATTTCAAATGCAAGAATCAAGAGAAGCATGAAAAGGTAAACAGGAAAGAGAAACCTTAAGGAACTCATTAAAGTTGAGATGTTTACATTCCTACATGTAACAATGTTATTTTTAACTCATGAGATCTTTTTCAGTATTAAGGTAGTTAGAGGGAATATATGTGTAGATGTGTATGGGTATGTATATATGTGTATATTATATATGTGTAGATATATGTATATATATGTACATGGGTATATGTGTGTATGTATATATGTACATGTATGTATCTGTGCATATACACACACACACATTGATAGAGGGCATGGGGTGAGCTGAATATGATGAGAAAATAACTAAAAAAATAAAATTTTCTGTTGAATTGAGTGTAATAGGACTAAGAGAAAGGAGGAGGTAGAATGTAGTATATCATCTCACATAAAAGAGGAAAGAAAGAGATTTTACAGTGGAGGGGAAGAGGGGGACAATGACAAGAAATAAGTGAGCTTTGCTCTACGGGATTTGGCTTAAGGACAGAATAACACACACTCAATTGGATATGGAAATCTATTTTACCCTGCAGGAAGGCAAGGGGTAAGAGGATAGGAGAGGGAAGATAATAGAAGGAACAGCAAATTGGGGAAAGGGATGATCAGAAGCAAACACTATTGTGGGAGAATAGGTCAAGGGAGAGAAAGGAATAAATGGAGGGCAGGACGGGATAGAGGGAAATGGAATTAGACTTTGACAACATAACTATTATGGGAGTACTTCGCATTTTTACACATGTATGACCTATATTGAATAGCTTGTTTCTCAATTAGGATGGGTGGGGAGGGAGGGAGGGTATATGGAACTCAAAGCTTTGATAATGAATGGAAAAAATTGTTTTAGTATGCAACTGGAAATTAAGCTATACAGGCAATGGAGTATAGAAATCTATTTTGCCCTAAAGGAAAATAGAGGAGAAGGGGGATGGAAGAAGGGTGGGTAATAGAAGAGAGGACAGACTGGAGGAAGGAGTGGATGGGGTCCGTGCTGTCCTGGGGTAGGAAGATAAGGAGAGATGGGAAGAAAATTTTGAATTCAAATTCTTGTGGAAGTGAATGTTGAGAACTGAAAAATAAATAAATTATATTTTAAAAAAGAAGGAAGGGAGAGAATTTAACATAATAAATATAGACAAAGAGAAAATAAAGCCATCTCTATTTATAGATGAAATTATTATATATACAAAGAATCCTAGAGATTCAGGGATAATGAATCCAGTGAGTTATGTTACAAAAAAATCCCACAAAATTAATAGCCTTTCTATATATTATTAACCAAAACCAGAAAGAGGATATAGGAATATGAGTCTTGTTCAAAATAAATACAATATATGCATACAGTATAGAATATTGGGAGTTTAGCTGCCAAGACAAACAGTGATTATGTGAACACAATTACAAAATACTTTTCACACAAATAAAGACAGATTTAACAATTGGAGAAATATTAATCGGTTATGCATAGACTAAGCCAATACAATAAAAATGACAATTCTACCAAAATGAATTTACTTTTTCAGTGCCATACTAACAAAACTACCAAAAATCAATGCATAGAGCTTGAAAGAATAATAAAATTAGTCTAAAAGATTAAAAAAATCAAGAATAACAAGTGAATCAATGAGAAAATGTGAAAGAAGGTGAACTAGCAGTACTGTATTTCAAAATTTATTGCTTGGAAGTAATCATCAAAACAGAGGTAGCTACATGGCACAGTGGATAGACTGCTGTCCCTGAAATCAAGAAGACTCATCTGCATTAGTTCAAATCTGGTCACAGACACTTATTCGTTGTGTGACCATAGGCAAGTCACTTAATCCTGTTTGCCTCAGTTCTTCATCTTAAAATGAGCTGCAGAAGAAAATCATAAACCACTCCAGTAGCTCTGCCAAGAAAACCCCAAATGGGGTCTTGGAGAGTTGGGTATGACTGCAAAACAACTTAACAACAACCACTATCATCTTCACAATCTGGTACTGGTTAAGAAATAAAATAGTAAATCAGTGGAATAGATTAGTTAGGCAATGTAGAGGTGAATCACCATAGTTTTCTTGCATACGATAAACTCAAAGATCTAAACTTTTGGGGCAACAACTCACTTTTGACAAAAATTGCTGAGGAAAATTGAAAAGTAGTTTGGCAGAAACTAGGTATTGTCCAACATCTCATACTCTATACCAAAAGAAAAATCAAAATGGGTACATGATTTAGAAATAAAGGGTAACAGCATAAGCAAATTAGGAGACCATGGAAAATTTTATCAGATCCATGGATAATGGAATTATTAACCAAATAAGTAAGAGAAATGATCATGAAAAGTAAAATGAATAATTTTGATTACAAGAAATTATTTTTTCTTTTTTTCCTTAGTAGTGTTTTTCCAATTAGATGTAAAAGTTTTGAAAACTCATTTTTTTTTTAAAATTTTGAGTTCCACATTTCTCCCTCCCTCCCTCCCTCCCTCCCTTTCTCCCTCTCTCCCTCTCTCTCTCTCTCTCTCTCTCTCTCTCTCTCTCTCTCTCACCCCCCTTGCTCCACCCTCTGCAAGACAGCAAACAATCTCATATAGGCTATATGTGTACAATCGAGTTAAAGGTATTTCCATATTAGTCATATTACAAAAGAAGAATCAGAACAAAAATGAGCAACCATGAGGAAGAACAAAACAAATAAGAAATGAAAATAGTATGCTTTGATCTGCACTCAGACTCCATAGTTCTTTCTCTGGATGTGATTAGAAGTTTCTATCACGAGTCTTTTGGAAGTATCATGGATTATTGTATTGCTGAGAAGTGCTAATTCTATCATAGTTAATCATCTGCACAATATTGTTGTTGCTGTGTATGATAGTCTCCTGATTCTGCTCACTTCACTCAGGATCAGATTACACAAAATTAAGAAAGATTTTTCACAAACAAAACCAATGCAACCAAGGTTAGAAGGAAACCAGGAAAAGGGAAAAATTCCAACCAGTTTCTCTGATAAGGGCCTCATTGCTCAAACATATAAAGGACAATGGCGTCAAATTAAAAGAAAAACAAATACAATTCATTCTTCAATTGATAAATGGTCAGATGATATGAAATGGCAGTTTTTAGAGAAAAATCAAGACTATCTGTAGTCAGATAAAAATGCTCTAAATCCCCACTGTTTTGAGAAATGCAAATTAAAACAACTCTGAGGTACCATTTCATAGCTTTCCGATTAGCTAATAAGAGAGAAAACGAAAATGACAGATACATGAGGGGATCTGGGAAAAATAGGACACCAACGCATTGTTGGTAGAGTTGTAAACTGATCCAATCATTCTGGAGAACAAGCTGGAACTACACCCAAAGGACTATTTAACTGGACTATCTCTTTGACCCAACAATAGCACTAACACATCAGTACTCAGACAAAAAAGGTAAAAAATCTATAGGTACAAGAATATTTATAGCAGTTGTGTGTGTATGTATGTGTGTGTGTGTGTGTGTGTGTGTGTGTGTGTATGAAGGAGCAAAGAATTGGAAACTGAATGGATGCCCATCAATTGAGGAACGACTGAAAAATTTGTGGTATATGATTGTGATGGTATATGGTATATGATATTGTACTATAAGAATTGATAATCAGATTGATTTCAGAAAAAAATGGGAAGATTTGTATGAATTGATGCCAAGTGAAATGAGAAAGACTGAGAGACATTGGGCACAGTAACAATAATGTTGTAAAGTTGAAAAACTGTTAATGGCATCTATTTTGATCAATACAATCATCTAGAACAATTCTAAAGGACTCATGGAAATGCTATCACTGCTGGAGTCTGAGGACAGATTGAAGCATAATTTTTTTTCACTTTGTCTCTTTTTTGGCAATATGGCTAATATAGACATATGTTTTGCATTACTTCACATGTATAATTTATGTCATACTGTTTGCTTCTCAATAAGTGTGAGAGGGATAGGAGTAAGAGATAGAATATGGATCTCGTGTTTTTTAATGAATGTTAAAATAAACAAATACTAAATTTTCAAAAACTAAATAAAACATGCAGTATTCAGGTGTTTAATCTATCAAAATATAATCAGCTCTGATATGAATGTAAATATAAAACATTTTAACAGAAATAAAGACAAATAACTGAAGAAATATTACTTGCATGTGGTTGGGTTGTGCTAATATAATAAAATTAAAGCAAAAACTTAATTAATTTAAAGATTTATTGCCATACCAGATTTGTAAATCTAGACAAAATAAAAGAAAAACAATTAAAGGACAAGAGTTCAAGAATATAAAAGGAAGAAATAGTAAGCATTTGGGATTAGAGGGAGGTACTGATTGAATTGTGTCAATCAAGTTGCCTGCATCCACCTAAAGTAATAGGATACTAATTCGTCTTCACAATTCAATGAGAGATGTCATGGAGATTCAAGGTTCTACCAAGAAGAGTTGCTGTAGGATACCTAAAAGCAGAGTTCTGAACACTCCATTGAAAGGACTTCTAAGAATTGTGAAGTACTTCTCTGCCACATGTGCCCTCTATGCTTGAGCCCATCCAGCCAAGGACTTTGTATGTCCTTGTGAGAGAGGGTATTACAGGATTTTGGAGGGATGTTTTGCATTAATTGTTCTTGTTCTGCCACCTTATTAAATACCCCTTTCTAAAAACTACCTAAGGCTAGCTTACTAAATGATTTCAAACAATAATAGAGAAAAACAGATGGTGGAGGATCATGAACTATAAAATTAAAAAGAAATTCCCTGCTCCCTTCCCCCAAATAAGGAATATCTCTAGGATTCTGAGGGGACAAGTAGCAGTCATTTCCCATGTATTTAAAATGGCAATGTAATTGGAGTTCTTTTAGTAGTCCCAGAGTATGTGCTACATAATGAACAATAGAAAAAAATGGAAGGAATTCTAGCAACCACACATCTTGATTTACACTACAAAGATCGTCATCAAAGATTCAGTTGGAGGACAGAAAGGAGGAGTTGAGGATGATGGCTGCGATGCAGCAGACATGGTTTGGAGAGCTTCTAGAAACCAGGTCCACATTGCTTCCTAGCCACCATTTCCAAGTACTGCTTGTTTGAGATTCACCCTTTCCCTCTGACTATCTAGCTTCCCTGTCTGTGTTATCCTGTAAGCTCACTCTAGGAAGGGTCTATCTTTTGCCTTTCTTGGTATGCCAAGTACTTACCATAGTGCCTAGTATACACTAGGCCCTTAATAAATGCTTATAGACCAAGTAACTGTATAACTTTCTTACATGTATTTGTATCCTTGATGATTAATACTATGCCTCACCCATACTAAATGCTTAATAAGTGTTCTGTCTATGTATCTATACCTATATATCTAACTATCTCTCTACCTATGTATCTATGCATACATATGTATATATTTACATCTATATTAATATCTATCTAAATCCATCCATCTATCTATCTCTATATCCATCTATCATCTATCTGCTTACCTACCCATCTTTTTCCTCTCCCACCAGTATGTACATGTAATGGGAGTAGAGGTGAGGAGGGGAGAAGAAAAGAAAGGTTGGAGTAGGGAGGTTGAGAGGTGCATCGACTTTACTCATCTCAGTGAATTTAGAGTCTCGAAGGGGATGAAATATCAGCCCAAATAAGTCAAGTACACAATAACACCTGAGAAGTGTCTCTAAGATGGATGTGACAATGTGCTGAGTGAGGTGAGAGGACATCATTAGGAAAAAGGTCAGTGGTGGAAGGGAAGATTTAGGATGTCTTGAATGAAAAAAACAGCATTTGAATCAAGTATTAAAAATAAGAGTTAAACAGATGAAAAAAGTTGACACAGCTGAGGCATGTAGTTTGCTGTAATGTGCTGCATTTGGAGTTGGAGGATCCCTGATCAAATGTTAACTCTGATATGACTTTCAAGTACATATGCATTATTCCTTTCTACATTAAACAACCAGGACTTTAGAGGCTTTCATCTTCACATTCCTAGTACCAAGCATGGTGCCAAAGTACAAAAAATATATCGTAGCCAACAAGACATGTTTATCTAGTGAATTGATTGGTGAAGATCATATTATAATCTTGAAAGGGACATTCAATGACATCTATAGAACTACTCTTTCTAAGTAGAGTTTTATAGAAGAAAAGACCTTGCAGGGAGACCTAAGATTGCAGATTGGCAGTTGAAATAGACTTGTATACATCTTATGCTACCTCTTTATTTTACAGATGAATAAACTGAGCCCCAGAAAGGGAAGTGACATACCTAGTATGTAGTCATGGCAGAGTCAAGAATCAAAGCCAGCTCAGCTGACTCTGAATTTAGGGCTCTTTTTATAGTATCAAATCTCATCTTTGGAATGTTTCTTAGATTCTCTAGATTATAAAACAGGACAACTTGCATACTGACAAACCATGCTAATGCTATTGTTTTGAAGAAAAATTCATCATGGAAGGCAGATCTGTACAATTCAGAGACAGGAAATCAACAAATAACAATAAAAAAGTCAAAAATTATGTTGATCTAAATCTATTTATGACTAAGCCTCGCTTACAAAGCAGAAAATATAGTCATAAAATCAACAGATGACATTTAAGTCATTCTTTGTTTTCCAAGGGGCCTTATGTCATTTGTTCTTCAGGGTGACCAATTCAGATATCATCACCCTCTTTTATAAAATGGAGGCTCCATTAGAGAGGTCTAAGGACTTTTCTAAAATCACACAGCTACTCCAAAGTAGTGACAGTTCTGGGAATAAATCCAATGCCTTCTTACAGTGCTACAGTGACCTCTAATATGACACTGGTTCCCAGTTTAGAAGCTGAATAGAGAGCTTTGAAAACACAGATCATGTGGGCAATAGAAGTGGATGAGGGGTTGAAATGCAGACGGCTCAGACAATTCGTGGCAAGGGATTTCATAGGAACCTAGGATCCTACATCTAGAGCTAGTAGGGACATTAGAGGTCATCTAACTCAACCACCTTATTTTACAGATGAGAAATCTGAAAGCAAGATCCAGTGGGGATGGTGAGAGAGGGATGATATGATCCCACACTCTCTGACTCTAAAGTCAGTATGCTTTCTAAAAGCTTTGGATGTATAGTACATGCACTATTTCATGTGCATGAACATACATGCTTTCTATCTTGACTGTCACTAATTAAAGGGTAAAATAACCATGTGCCCTTGCAAAGTTTTTAATAGTGATGAATCCAGTCCTAATCATTCACTTGGATAAAAAGAGGTAAGTTGCAGTAGCATCATCACCTGTGTTTCCAAAGGCAACTTAGTAAACCTCTTGCTGTGCTAGGGGAAATCTTGTGCTTTATACAACATTGGCACTTCCTTGAGACACACAGAGATTCTGATGTCAGTTTGAAGGAGCAAGAACATGAAAAACTCTCACAGTTTTAATACCCAAATTCAAATGTTTGAGATAGTCCTCCAGTCCAATGTGGAGTTGTTGTAAAGACAATACCTCTGAGCATATGTGACCTTCAAAACTCTTTACAAGTCACCTTTGTCTTGTGCATTGGCTCTTTCAGATCAATTGGCCTGAAATTCTGATGGCCTTAGTAAAGCATCATAACTATTTGGTGGGAAAATAACATTTGGACTCTCCGAACTCTGTGAAAAATGACAATTAAGGAAGAGTATCTTAAGGTTGTTCTGTAAATATTTTGCACATATGATTATTTTATTAGCCGGTATGCAAAAATACACACTCCAAAGTTTTAGCTTTTTTAAAAAAAATAATTGATCCAACAAATGGATGAATAAAAAAATAATTCCATTTAATTACATCCTTTGAAGACAATTGATATGAAAAAATGAAAAAAAAAATGATGCTTCGTTTTCAGGAAGTTAGAAGAAGTCTTAAATTCCTTGATCCAGATTGATTATTTGGAGGACTGCTTATTGAAAGCCCTCTAAATAGAAGCAGGTTTTTTTTTCTCCCCCTTAGAAGCAGGTGATATCATTTCAATCTTTTATTTATGAAGAACCTAGCAGTGATCATCTTTTGCTTGGCAGCGAATGGGTCTAGGACCACAATTGTTTGTCTGAATGAAACTTTGACACTCAACTGAGCACTCTTCATATTTTTTCCAGATAATGGTAGAAGAAAGGCTCAGTGGTCCAGGTAAATAATCTTCAATGTGATCACAGATGAGATAAAAATTATCCCATCTGTGTCACTTCTCCTTTTTTAACTTCATTGAATGGCTCAGGATAAAACATTACAAGATGATTATATTATGAGGTGGGTTAGGATGCTTGCATTTTTAAATCAGATATTTGAAAATTAACTATTTTTCAAAGTATTGGTATTATTTGACTAAATAAGTGGTATATCAACTATGAAATCAATATCACTCGGATCTGTTCAATATTTTAAATATGCGGGTTATTATTTCTTAGGAAAACTTATACAAGTGATGGATTTATATTCAATTAATATTCACTGAGGAACTGAAAATAGTAATTCAATTACAGAATTTAAAATTACTTTTAACTTCAATATCCAAAATGCCACTGTCAGAATCATAGATTATCTGTGTAACGTTTGCCGGCATAGGAAGAGGATTGAATTAACCAAGCACACAGTTGAGTTAGTTTCTCCAGGGACCATGTCAGTCATTATTGATATACCAGGATTTGAACCTAGGTTCTCTCACTGCAGAGTCATTGCTCTTTCTCCTTAGCTCAGAATTAGGGTTGCATATGTTTAAATCATTTAGTTTATTACCCATATTCTATGCATTGGTAAATTACTGTCATAGGCCATGCGGTATTACTGTTGCCCCTCCCTCTGGATATCCTTTCTATGAATTATTGATCATCTCCACTGCCATTAAAAGGTAGTAGAGAATATGGGAGTAAAAATTGTTGAACTTGAAGTCATCTGAAATACGAATCTGACTTTTTTCTCTAATATTGACTAGTATGATAATCAGCAAATTATTAAAGTTCTCTGAGAATTAATTTGCAAGTTACTACTACTAATAATACCTTTATTGTCTACCTGGATTATTGTGAGAATAAAATAAGATAATAGACATAAAGGATTTTGTATACCAGAACATTCCATATGACAGTAAGGCATTTTCCTTCAGCTATGATTTCTGCTTTCTATGTTATCTAGTTTAAGGGTTGGGTATGGAAAACTTTCTCCCTTCTCTTTCACTTATTTAAAGCCCTTTTAATCAGATTTTCATTTATCTGGAAAATATATTTCTCAGGCTCTTGTTAAATGTACTCCATCTCTGTTCAAGAACCTGTTCATCTTTTATTAAATGACTATGATTCAGAGCCTGAATCTCATTCTTTAACATCACCTTCTTCCCTAACCAGTTGTCAATTTCTCACATTCTAATTTCTTTTCTAATGTCTCCATCTTCACCTGGCATCATTGATGAAATCATCTGTGTCTCTGCTGTCTTCATTTTCCTAATCATAGTTTCATAATTCCTACAGATACTTTCTTGCTTCTATCTACTGGTATCTTTTGTCCTCACATGAATTAAAAGTTCAAATTTGACCAGCCTGTCTATAAGATGTACTGGATCCAAAATCAAGGAAGGTAGTATGCCCCTAATTCCTCATACCAGCTTGACCTGCAGTAATTTCCCTTCCCCAGAAACAAGAGACCCCCAACTACTGGGACTTATCTTTTCTTTTAGTGGTTAATGATAAATAGCCTCTGTCCTGGCTGAACCTGCCAGTTCTTGCCTTGAATTTTGTTATAATAGTTTTTACCAGATTTTGGAAGAGGCACAAACATATTTCAAATTCTGTACATGACTGGAGAATTCTCTGTGTCTTACCTACTGCTACTGAGATGGCAACCCTCAGTTCTCCATGGTTCATTGTTAATTACAAAGATAAACTTCCTATTTCATGTCTGCTCACTGCACCTAGGACCTCTTCTGAGGGACTTCCTAAGTGTGGTTTTGTTTTATTGTGATTTTTAAGACCATTATTCAGTTTATCTGGTACTCTTTGCTGATATATACATATGTGTGTGTGTGTGTGTGTGTGTGTGTGTGTGTAAGTTGCAGTCAACAAAGTCAATATCATCATATGCAAGATAGTCTTCCCTTTTCTCTTATATTTTGTAAGAGAGAGGACTTTATTTTTTACTGTTTCTTTGTTTGGTCTTTGTATTAAAAGGATATCTGGGTGTTGCAGACAATAGAATATGGTACTTGGAGTCAGAGAGATCTGACTTCAAATCTGACCTCAGACATTTACTACCTGTGGAACCCTGGACAGGTTATTTAAGATCAGAGGTGAAACAAGGACGTCCATTATCACCACTGCTATTCAATGTGGTATTAGAAATGTTAGCTTTAGCAATAAGAGAAGAAAAAGAAATTGAAGGAATTAGAATAGGCAAAGAAGAAACTAAGCCATAATTCTTTGCAGATGATATGATGATATACTTAGAGAATTCTAGAGAATCAAGTAAAAAATTACTTGAAATAATAAACAACTTTGACAACGTTGCAGTATGCAAAATAAACCCACATAAATCATCTGCATTTCTGTATATTACTAACAAAGTCCAAAAGCAAGATATAGAAGGAGAAATGCCAGTTAAAGTTATGGTAAACACTATAAAATATCTGGGAGTCTACATGCCAAAACAAATTCAGAGACTATATAAACACAATTACAAGACACTTTTCACACAAATAAAGTCAGATCTAAGTAACTGGAAAAAATCGTGAAATGCTTATGGGTAGGTCGAGCTATTATAATAAAAATGACAATTTTGTCTAAATTAATTTATTTGTTCAGTGCCATACCAATCAAAGTACCAGAAATTATTTTTAGTCTTAATTTTTTCCCCATTTTTTGGACATTTTCCCAACCAGTTACTTGACTTTTGGGTCCTTTGTCAAGAGTAGGGTATACTCTAGGGACTGGTAAGATCTCAGTTTCTCCAAGGTGGAGCAATCAAACCTGCACACTAGTTTGGGAGCAACCAGAAACTTTTCTGTCCAGAATTTGCGAGTTGTGGAATTCCCTCTCCACAACCACTTCCAGTTCCACCTTGCCAGCACTCAGGACTGACATTTAGATCAGCTGCTCAAATCCCCCAGGGGCTTTAAGCTGAGGGCTCCAGCTCTCTATGTCAGGTGTGACAGACCTTTCCCTTTGGCCTTCCTGGTCACCCTGGGCTGGAACTCTTCACTCCATCTTCTGTGGCTTCTGCTGCTCTAGAATTTATTTAGAGTCATTCTTTACAGGTATTTTATGGGCTGTGGGGGAAGAGCTAGAGTATGTGCTTCTTTCTACTCCATCATCTTGACTCCACCCCGCAGAAATTATTTTTTAGAGCTAAAAAAAATAATATCAAAATTCATCTGGAAGAACAAAAGGTCAAGAATATGAAGGAAATTAGTGAAAAGAAATGCTAGGGAAGGTGACCTACCAGATCTCAAATTGTACTATAAAGTAGCAATCATCAAAACCATTTGGTACTGGATAAAAAATAAAGGGGTAGATCAGTGGAATAGGTTAGGTACTCAAGACATAGTGGTCAATGAATATAGCCATCTGCTATTTGATAAACCCAAGAACCCTAGCTTCTGGGATAAGAACTCATTCTTTGATAAAAACTGCTGGGAAAACTGGGTAACAGTGTGGTGGAAACTAGGCACAGACCAATCAATGGCTGACACCATACACAAGAATGAAGTCTAAATGGATATGTAACTTAGGTCTGAAGACTGATACTATAAACAAATTAGGGGAGCAAGGGATGGTGTATTAGTCAGATTTATAGAGAATGGAGAAATTTATGACCAAACAACATGACTAATGTGTATTAATAGGAATATTTGTGTAGAACCCATATAAGATTGCATCCCATCTTGGGGAGGGGAAGAAAATTTAAGACTTATGGAAGTGATTATTGAATACTGAAAACAAATAAATTAATTTATAAAAAAGAGTGCTAGGCACATAGGAATTAAGTGGTAGCTATTATTCTTTTTAAATTTGTATCCCACATCCTTAGCATAGTATCTTGATGATGATAGGGACATGATAAATCCTGGTTGGATTAGGTTGAGTTGCCTGTAGGAAGACTTTATTTAAGAAATACATTTTTATGTATTTGTTAAATATTTTCCAATTACGTGTAAAAATATTTAATATTCTCTTTTTTACTTTTGAGTTCCAAGTGTTTTTTTTAGTTCCCCAGTTGTTTAGATCTGTCACTAATTCTGTGAAGAGTGCTTTGTAATTATGTTCATTTAGACCCAGGGTTTGTCTTAACGAGGTCCACTCCCATATATCTTATATTTTATGCAGTTATTTTCAATAGATCTCTCTTTCTATCTCTTCCCATTCGGTTTTTTTGGTAATAGATAAAGGTACTGATGATTTACGCATCTTTATATCCTACAACTCTGCTAAAGTTATTCATTGATTGAACTAGCTTTTCAGTTGATTCTCTAGGGTTCCCTGACTTCATATCATCTGCAAAGTGACAGTTTTGTTTCTTCATTGCCTATTTTCATTCCTTTGATATCTTCTTCTTGTCTTACTGTTATAGCTACTATGATATTTAACAATATTTCAATTCAACGATAATTTCTATTATGATATTGCATAGTGATAAGGGACATCCTTGCTTCACCCTTGATCATTTTGGAAGGCTTCCAGTTCATCCTCATTACAGATAATGCTTGCTCTTGGCATCAGATGCTACTCATCATTGTAAGAAAGTCTCCATTTATTCCTGTATTTTCTAATGTTTTAAATAGTAATCGGTGTTGTAATTTGTCAATGGATTTTTCTGCATCTTTTGAGATTGTCATATGATTTCTGTTGGTTTTGTTATTGATATGGTCAAAAATTATGCTGATAGTTTTCCTAACAGTGAACCAGCCCTGCATTCCTGGTATAAATCCCATCTGGTTGTAGGTATGTTCTCTGATATGCTACTTTAATCTACTTGCTAGTATTTGATTTAATGTAGGAAGATTTGATAAAGAAACACAGTTTACAGCTTTCTTACCTTTTCTCTTCTTTCGCATCCCACCCATCTTTCCTCTTCCCTGGGCTACCACAACTCTCTTTGCTCTGCAGCTGACCACAGATGGGCACAAATGGGCCCTCCTTCTTCCTCTCATGTGCAAAAGAACCTATTCTGTCTCTGACCTAGGTCTGAGACTCTAGGCTTCTACCTTCTGCTTGCTCCCACTCCCCCTTCCTCTTAAGGAGTAGTAGAGCTCACTGATTGACATTTTATTGTCTTCTTTACAAACTTCTCTGCCTCTACCAAGGACCCCTGACAGTCTTCAATTTCACACTTTATCCAGAGGCAAGCTGCTTCTCAGAGGGACTTTACCTTATTTTTTTTTCTTTTTATGATCATAAACATAACTTGAACAAAACATATGAAGAATCTGAAGAGTAATTTCCTCCCAATCTGGAAGAAGCCTAGCCTGCTCGCCTGATGCTGACTACATATGAAATTGATTCCCACAGAATTACTTGTATAATTCCCTAAGTGATTGTTATGATGTCATGTTGACAAAATTATCTCAATCGGGTAATTTCTCCAGCGGTGTGCACTAACATGCGCTGCTGCTCAGAGATGTGGGTCTGAAACGAGGGCATGGTGGCTAAGTACCAGAGCAGGTTTTAATGCCCTCAGTAGATGAGTTATTCCTCTACATTTGCTTCCTGTTTCAAAGGGTGAGCTCATTCCTGCCATTTGGAATTTGTAGTTTCCTTCTGGTTCAACTTGATTTTCCCCTTTGTGGTAAAAAAAAAAAAAAAAGATTCAATTCCCATCTACTGAGAATTCACTAATTCTCTTTGCCTCCTGACCTGCTTTTCTTTCAAAGACTTTATGATCCCCCAAAGGTGCCAAGCCAATGGGGAGCCCACAGGGACACAGTCCTTGCTGCCTCCATGCTGGAAACCACAGTATTAGAAGCTGAAGCTCTTATGTGAGAGAAGAGGAAGGGGAAGCTTCCCTCAATGTGCTCAGGGAATCAGTAGGCAGCTGATACCTAGGGGCATTCCCTGGTGACAACAGTACCCAGGTCTCTGGTCTCCCCTCTGCTACTCCCATGACCCACTCAGCCTGGTCTGCTCCTGGATTGATTGCAGTGCTAGGGAGCTGACCTGCAGGGGTGGAAGGTGAGTTTGGTCTAACTCACACAGTAGGCTTCTATCTTGGCATACTGAGTCTGAATACAACAATCAATGCACACTGTGACTCAGAAGAATGGGGCCATCTGTGACAGCCTCAGCACACAAGGCAGATCTGCCTATCTATGGTCTCAGCATAGGTGGCTGTGCTGTACATTTCTAGGAGAACAAAGAAGAGTGTCAAGAGCACTGGCATCAGAGGACCTGAGTTCACATCCTAAAGCTGCCCCTTGGTGGGATTTTGGGAAAGTCACAGGTTCTCTGGGGGAGAGTCCCCTTCTCTATAAAATGGGGGAGGTCAGACTGACTGGTCTCTAAGGCCCCTCCTAGCTCTAAACCCTTGGCCAGGAAGTCTTTGCAGCCAATCTCATGCATCTCAAGGCCCTTCATGACCCTAAAACCAAAATGGCAATCCAGAGTTGGCACAGAGCTTACTGGGCATTATTTTGTTTGATGCTCCCAATAGCCTTGTCAGGATTCCCAGATGAGAAAGTTGAGTATGGAAGTGTGTGTGTGTTTCCCATGGTCACAAAGCTTGCAAATGTTGGAGGTGGAATTCACACCTGGCTGTTCCTAAGACCAAGTCCTATTTGCACCACACCATACCACTTCTATGCTTGTTCTTTAGCTAAGGAGAGCTAGAATTTAGTATGACCAGAAATTAAATAAAGTAAAGCTCACATATGTAATCTAACCACAAGTAGCCAATGGCACTTGCTTGCATAACCTCTAGCTTCTAAGTTCTAGGTCCAAAAAAAATAGATAAAAAAACCAAAGAAACCATTTCTGACCTTCCTTACTCCCTGTCCTGAGCTATAGAGCCAATATTCCTTTTTTAACGTGCTTAAAATAGCTCTAAACAGCTAACTAGATTTCCAAGACAGCAACACTTGTCTTATAAGGATCAATAACCATGTCAGGCAGCCTGTCTTTGTCTTCTGTTTCTGGCTGGGTCAGAGGCAATGGAGAGCCATCTCTACCAGGCACCATTCCCATCATAACCTCAGACAGCAGCTGCCCATCCATCGTGGGCAGACATCAGGAAGGCCAGGAGATGGCAAGCAGAGTCATTCAGTCCTACTCCCCAGAGGGGCTTCACATAGCACAATCCAACAGAGATTCTCCTTTGCCGTGGCAAGAAGACACTCCCTAGCATTGCCAGAGCTTCTGACAACTTCCTACTATCCCTGAAGATTCACTCCTAATTGTTCTGCACCTGAGAAGGCCCTGTGGGTGATATTAGACTCAGACAAGCACTTTCTGCAGTGCCCCTTTCCCACTCCTCTCCAAAATGAATCAGGCAAATAATAAACAATTCTTAGTATCCAAGGTGGGATTTGATCTCAGAGGAGTCTGTCCTCTGGCTAGGAATCTGGCTATCTCACAAACACAAAATCCTTTAAGATGGGAACTTCTTAGTGGTGTAGCATAAAATATCTGCAATCCTTCTGTCTTGTCCACTTAGAAATATGACCACTGGTTTCATTCCCTTGGATAAATTGCTGTTATACAAATTTCAGCTTCCTTTGTAAATGATTTTATTCAGGTGAATTAAATTAAAATTCTGGGTCATAACTTACTTTGGCTGATTAAAGGATGGATCATAGCTCAAGCTGCTGGTAAATTTGGTTTCTTCCCTTTTTTTAACAGAGAAATTGTTCTGAATTGCAGTGAGTTTTGTTACATCTCTCCAGAGTCAGACCTTAACAGTTTACCCCAAAGTTCATTTTGTGGAAAGGACTTTTTCTGAGAGACCAAGGCCCTTCTCCAGGTATGAGTCATCTTTCTACCTTCAGAAGAAGAGGTGGGTAAACATGACATCGGGCTCCATTTGCTCCTTCCAACAAGCTCTTACCTAACACCTTTCAGACAAGAAACTCTGTGTTTCTTAAAACCAGTTTTCTCTAGGGAAGAAATATCTTTTTGTTACTTAGAGGAATATGTATCTTTATCTTTTCCAGGGGCTGCAGAATCATTTTATTAGTGAAATCAAAAGTCTCACAAGGAAGGTCATCTTCCCTGTCTCTGTCTTGTTAATTATGAGCCCAAGGAAAATGACTTGCTTAAGGTCACACAGGGTAGGTCTCAAAACCCCAGACTTTCTCGTAGCCTACCAGAGACCCTCCATGGTGAGCTCCTCTCTGCTCTTCTGGGCTAGAGGGAGGAGGGTGTCAGGCAGGATCCAAAGGTCAGGAAAGGAACCCAGGGATACACAGAGGTGTAGGTCAACAGGCACTTATGTTCACTACATGCCAGACAGTGAGCCCACCTTCAAGGCAGAAAGGTCTGGGTTCAAGTCTTTCCTCAGACAATGCTAACTGTTGGCACTCTTAACTAATCTCTTGATTTTGTGGTGCCCACACACACACACACACACACACACAATCCACTCCCACCTCAGGCAATTCTCTAAGACTATAAATTATAGAACTTGGACCAAATCTGCATTAGTGAAGGGAGCTTCCTCATCTCACAGGAGAAGAAGGAGGAAGGATCCCAGAAGTTCTTAACAGGAACAAATATTGAGCTAGACTGAATTAGGTGAAATTGAATAAAGGTAAGTATGGAATTCTCTACTTCAGGCCAAAGGTCAACCTCATAAGGAGAGAATAGCTAGAAATTGTTATTCTCACTATTATTGTCACCATTTTTATTATTGTTTTATTGACGATTGAGTTTGCATCTCAACATTTTCATTGAATTACAAAAATCGCTACTCTCATCTACTTGCTCCATATTCAACTGGCATGAAGCATTGAAGTACACAACTAGGAATGGCAGCCCAGAGATCATTTCTGTCTAAACTTGATTTGAAAATAAAAATCATAAAAAAACAATAATAACAGGAAAAAGGGATAAGTATAAAGTCCTCTCTTTGGCCCCTCCCAACATGGGGTCTTCTTACCTTTCTAGTTTTCTCATATCCTGAGATAACAAAGTAGCACATTGGACAGAGCACTGGGCCAGGAGTCAGGACAACAGGAGCTCAAACGAAGCTGGAGCAAAGTCATTTAATCTCTGTCTGCCACCTCCATTTCCTTACCTGTAAAACAGGGAGAATAATGTTACCTACTTCCTAAGTCTGTTGTAAGGATCGAATGAAACAATATTTGCAAAATGCTCTGCTCAGTACCTGCCACATGATAAGCACTTAATAAATGTTTTCCTTTCCTAAATTATTCAGACCAAGTCAATAAGCCTTTATTAAGTGCCTATGGTGTGCCACAAACTATTCTAAATTCTAGAAATAAAAATTAGAACAAATACTAGCCACTCTGGCCGGCTCCATTTACTGTCCTCATGCCTTTGGCCTGACTCTCCCCTCTGCCTGGAATGCTCACCTGCCCCGAGTTTTCTTAGTTTCCTTGGATTCCTTCAGGTTTCACCTTCCACCTTTACTTTTCACCTTCCACCTTCCGCAGCAGACCCTGTGCAGCACTCAGTTGCTCAGCCCTCTGCTCCAAGACCACTGCCCATTTACTCTGGATGGATCTTCTAGAGTACTATGTTCATATTATCTCCCTCTTTTGACTGTGAGCTCCCTGAGGCTGAGTGCTTCCTTTTGTGTCCCCTGGGAATACTGTAACATTGGCCCATAGGAAGCACCTAGTAAATACTTGTTGGCTGGCTGGTAGATGACCCCTAAGTCACTGTTGAGTGCTAAAATTAAATGTTATGTGTCTAGCCAAGGTGACTTTCTCCTTGAAATCACTTCCAACTTTTAGAACCACTCAATAAATATTGAAATAAATAATTAATGGCAATTCTAATTGACAGCATCTAGAGAGAATGCCGTAATCTTCAGTACAGACTGAGAAATGGTTTGGGTTCATCCCTAGAAAAGGGCCAAAACACTGAGGTGTGCAAGAGGGATAGGGGAAGTAGGCATTCTGGTAACACAGTTAATTTACCCAGATTCCCAGATAATCTTCTTTGGATTAGCTCTCTGAACTAAGCATCATTGCTGATATTTATACAGGCCTTTAATGTCTACAGAACACTTTCCAAATATCATCTCCCAACCACCTTGTGAATTAATACAGCATTATTACCCCCATTCCACAGGTGCATTTACTGAGTCAGAGAGATGAAGGCACTTTCCCTGCATTATATAGATAATAAATATTGAAGATGTGATTTAAACATAGGTCTCCATTCATTGAGATTAAATCTTTCTTTCCAATAAAGGTAACTTCAAAGTTATTCCCAAGTTCTTAGAGAACAACGGACAACATTTTTCAAATTAATTAATTGACATTTAGTTTTTAGTATTCACTTCTGTAATATTTTGAGTTTCTCTCCCTCTTCCTTTTCTCCCTCCCCAAGATGGTGTGAAATCTGATAGAGGCTCTACTTATGCATTCACACTAAACATATTTTCATATTTGTCATGATGTAAAGAAGAATTAGAACTGATGGGAGGAACCATGAGAGAAAGAAACAAAACAACAAAAGACAAGCAGAGCATAGTCTGCTTCCATCTGCATTCAGACTCTACAGTTCATTCTCTGGATGTGGACAGCATTTTCCATCATGGATCTCTTGGAGTTGTCTTAGATCCTCACATTACTGAGAAGAGATAAGTTTATCAAAGTCAGTCAATGTACAACGTGGTTGCTACTGCGTACAATGTTCTCCTGGTTCTGCTCATTTAACTCAGCATCAGTTCATATTAGTCTTTCCAGGTTTTCCTGATGTCTGTTAGCTCACCACTTCTTATAGCAAAATAACTTACCGTTGTATTAATATACCACAATGTGTTCAGCCATTCCCCAAATGATGAACATCCCCTTAATTTCCAATTTTTTGCCAACACAAAAAGAGCTGCTATAATTATTTTTTTGCCTGTCCCTTTCCCATTCTTATGATCAGTTTGGGGTGCAGACCTAGCCATGGTGTTGCTGGGTCAAAGAGTATGCACAGTTTTATAGCAGTTTGGGCATAATTTACAATTGCTCTCCAGAATGGCTGGATCAATTCACAACTCCACCAACAATGCATCAATGTTGCCATTTTCCCACATCTTCTCCAGTCACTGACAACATATTTTAATGCTCTAAAGTTTTATATCACATGATGTTCAAATCAATGTAGGATTCATGATTCCTTTAGTCAGAACTCCCAGAATGGAGATTCTCTCTAACAAAGCATATCATCACCTGCGAATGATTCTGTTGATAAATAAATGTTAAAGAGGTGATTGAGACTCAGAAAAGTTTGGAAATGTTCCCAGGGCCACACAACTTGCAAGAGCCAGGGGTGAGATCTAAGCCCAGCTGAGGATTTTTTGTGTCATGGCCCAGCCCTCCATCCACTGTGTTAAGTTGCCACTATTTCCATAAAGAAACCCAGTAATGTCAGTACTATCATTGAATTCCTTCATTGTGAAACGTATCCTGCTGTTTCTTCCATAAGAACATCATACCCTATTAGAGTGTCTGTAATACCATATGATTTCCTCTCATAATATAGTTACAAAAGACCTTCCCTGATGTCCTCGATACTTAGCACCCCCTTCCCACCACCATGAAACCATTTCCTATTAATTATACCTGTAGTTACTTGGGTGTCCCCAGGAGAATGTAATCTCCTTGAAGACAGGCCCAGTGTGTTGTTTTCTTTGTAGCCCAGCACTTATCACAATACCTGCCATGTAGTAGGTGCTTAAATATAGAACCAATGCTGCACCAATGGACCTGACCTATCCAAGGATCAGTGTCACTTCTGACAGTTCTTTCCTGGACTCCTAGAAGCTCCTGAAAGGGTAACCTAGGTTTTCACTGAGCCCAAGGAGCAGCGTATAATTCATTAGGTACTATGAGGGAATCAAAAAATCAAAGTATCTGACCATGGAGTACTTGAAAATTATGCTTCTCCTGGAATATGACTTACACATAATTTATTATCATCTAAGATCTTGACAAAACATGACCAGGCATGAAAACATCCTGAAGTTTTGTGAAATCTACCTGGAAATTGGGAGACTGCCTTGTATTTTTCTGTATGGGGTAAGAAAAAAAAGAATGAGAAGACCAGTAATTAGCAAAAACTATCCTCAGATTTCCATCAATGACCTGGAGGCTGAAAAAAGGTTCTTTTGATGAGTATACCTTAAACAATAAGTTCAGAAGAATGAAGTAGGGTAAGCATCATGGCTTAGTACATGGGATACCACCAGCCCTAAAACTGTGACTAGTCAACTAGGAGTTGAGATAGAGTTTAATTCTCCTCAGCAAACTCTTCCATGATGTGACCAAGTCATTCATTCATTTTATCAAGCTCCAGAGCATTCAAAGACAAAACAAACAATACAGTTCCTGCTCTGAAACAGTGTGCAGTTTTATGGAGAATACAACTCATTAATAAATAAGAATGATAAGGATAACAATGAGGGAGATTTCCCACAGAAGGTAGTTGCTTCAGAGATGCTACCCATCAATACTGGAGATAAGATCATGGATGAAGACACATTTCAAATATGTAAGAAAAATAATTATTTTCAAATGTCCTCAAACATTTTACGGACACACATTTAAGTCTTAATAAGCATTAAAACTTAGAACTTCAGCCAGACTTTTGGCATACCCCTTATATTATTCTCATCTTAAATCATTATTATCTATCTGTTGAAGAAAGCTCCTCAAGGACTACTGTGAGACCACCCTGTATTAGTCTCTTTGTAGTTCATACAATGAGTAAAAATGCACTACTTTAAAATAATCAATAATTTGGACTTTTCATAAACTCAGTAAGTCCTGCTGAAAACTCATGTTAAGTGAACCAACTCTCCCTGTAGGCTGTCATTAATCTGTCCTTAAAGAACAACAGTAGGGTTGTGAGCACAGGTGCCTAGAGTTTGGGATGTTACCTCCAGTCAGACGGACTGGTGAGTAGTTGACCAGTTTAGCCAATGGTTGACCTAAACCCATGATTATACCATGATTAATGGTAGTGTTACTACCATTTATTGTAGTAATTGTAGTGTTACTCTCTGGAGCACGAGAAAATGAGCCTTCTGATTTAACACACTTGCAACAAAATCTAGCTTTAAAGGGATTTAAGGAAGTCATCGTGTATGATAAATCATCCTGGAACTTTACTAAGCTTTCCAAAAGTCCAAAAATTCCAAGTCTGAGGTCCAAGGTATCTGGTAATACACAGAGAAGTTCAAATCCTGCCTGAGATAATAATAACTATGCATCCTTGGGCAAACTGTGTCACCTATCAGCCTGTTTCCTCACCTGTAGAGTGGGGGCAATGGCATCTGCCTCCCAGCATTGTTGTACAGATTAATTCTGTACAACAGGAGAACACCTAGGGGCAGCTAAGTGGTACAGTGGATAGAGCACCAGTGCAGGAGTTAGGAGGACCTGAGTTCAAATCTCACCTCAGACACTTGACACTCACTAGCTGTATGACTTTGGGCAAGTCGCTTAACCCCAATTGCCTCATCCTGGGTCTTTTCCAGTCATCCTGATGAATATCTGGTCACTGGATTCAGATGGCTCTGGAGGAGAAGTGAGGCTGGTGGCCTGCACCACCCTCCCTCACTCAAAACAAGTCAAGTGCAAGTCATGTCATTATTTCTCTGATGGCATGGTCTTCTTCAGCAATGAAGGACAAACACATATCAATTCAAATTAAATAGCAGGTGTACAATACTTTGAAAACCTTAAAGCACCAGATTAGTTATTATAAGTTATCTAAATAGCATTGTTAGTAATCTAATTTCCTAGAAATAGCCCTGGGTTCTCAAAGACTCCAAAAGCACTGATTAGAGTCTACTAAATTGGGTGGGCTTTAAGTAAAGCCCCTAGCCAGCATCTCCCAAGTCTTTGTCCTGGGCCCAGATCGTCCCTCCAATCCCTTCCCCTTCTTTCCCCTCCTCTTCTTTTTTCTTTTTTGGTAATCTCATCATCCCTCAACAATTCATTTTTTTCTGTGAAGAAGACTGGATCCACATAAACAACTGGCTGCTGGACAACTCTTCTTGGAGGACACTGGGTTAGCAGCCTCGTGAGTAGAAAAAAAGTGTAGGTGTCCACAATATGTGTATTTACTTACTCATAAACTAAATTATATACATGTGCTGCTGTGTGAATACATATATATGGTGACTGTTGTTCTCATTCTCGAAACGGACCAAAATGACATCGCTAAGCTACAGCTAAGTTTCAGTGTGTCCAGCTGTGGCTGATCAGACATACAAGTTCAGAATGTTCTGTCACAGATCAGGCAAACATAGTCTATATGAATATATATGTATGTATGTGTATATATGCAGACATATGTGTGCACATATACATATATACTTACATGTATATATACATTTATATACTGCATACAAAAAATAGAAATTTAAAAGTGTGAGAGTTTATTAAGTAGGCAAAGTGACATGGTGAAAATTTGACTTTGACAGAAGAGAAGATGACAAAGATAACAGATGGGGAAGGAGGGAGATCCATGAGAAGACTATTACAAGAGTACATCAGTGATATGATGAGTGCCTAGACTAGTAGCAAGTGTGTGCAAGTAGAGAGATGGAGCAGACAGGAGACAGGTGATGTGAAGGTAGCAAGTACAGGATTTGGTAGCTGATTTGGAAATGTGGGCAACTGCTTTGAACAGGCCAGGACCATACCAATATTGAGAACCTAGGAGACTTGGAAGATGCTGGTCCACTGCAACAGAAATAGGGAAACTTAGAAGAACATTGGTTTTGGGGGGAAAATAATGATGTATCATAGACCCATTGTATTGGAGATGTGTATGGAACATTCCATTTTAAATGTTCCAGCTAATTGGTGAAACATGACTGGAGCTTAGGGTTAGATATCTAGATCTGGGGGTCTTCTGGGAAGAGATGATAATTAAATCCATGGTCACTAATGAAGTTACTCATTGGAGAGTCTACTCATTAGAGAGACAGCTCTGGCCAGAATCTTTCTACCACTTGCAGTTAGGGGGCTGATCATGCATACATACCCACAAAGGAGACTGAGAAGGAACTGTTAGGTGGTCAAGTTAGGGGTAGAACTAGCAAATGGCAGCATCAGAAAAACCCAAAAATCAAAGAGTCTCCAAAAGGAGGTGATGAGCAGTACCAAGGCCACAAAGAAGTCCAGAGAAAGGAAGTCTGAGAAGCAGCCATCACATTGTGTCATGAAGCACATAGCTGGGAATGCTGATGAGAGCAATTTCAATTCAGTGAACAGTACTGAGAACTGGAGAGAATGAAGCTTATTGAGCCCCCCACAGACAAAAGGAAGGTCAGAAGAGGGAGCAGTTTGGGGGAAAGCTGAAGCAAGAGGGATGTTTCCAGACTTGCTCACTTATCTTGTGCTGATTACTACTTTTCCCCACACCAAAAATCAAGTGTGCACTGTGGGGCAGGGGGCGGAGTATAGGGTACAGGAAAGACTTCCTCCCCAGGACACTATCCCAGAGCACAGCATCTGCAGCTTTGTGTATTGGGGGGTGGGGGGATGGAAAGGGATTGGAAATGTACTCATTCTGGCCTGAGTCAGGAAGACTCAGATCCAAATCTTGCCTCAATCCTTATGAAAGTCACTTAACCCTTTTGATCCTAAGTTCCCTGCTCTGCAAGTAAGATGCTCCATCTCTCAGCTCTGGGTATTTTCTCTGGCTATCCCCCATGTCTGGAACTCTCTCCTTCTTCTGCTCTGTCTACCAACCTCCCTGGCTTCCTGTAATTCTCAACTAAAACCTTTCCTTCTATAAGAAATCTTCCCTAATCCCTCTTAGTTCTAGCTCCTTCTCACTGTTATTTCTTTTATTTATCCTATATATAGCTTGTTTTGTTATATTTATTTGCATGTTATCTCTCTCATTAGATTATAAACTCCTTGAGGGCAGAGACTGTAGTGTCTTTCACCTCTTTTGAATCCTTATACCTTACTCAAGGAATAGAGTGTAAGTAGACTGTAAATGATAGTATATGAGAGACTTTGAATGCCAGAGCATTTATATTTGATAGGGAGTCCCTGGAATTTATTGAGTGTGGGTGGGTGGTGGGTGACATGATTGGATCTATGCTTTAGAAAATATCCTCACCCTTAAATCTGTCTCTCACCAGTCTGCCATGGATCCCCAAATCCTCAAAATATCCCTATAAAACAGTCCCCAAAGGATAACCCATCAAAGTCCTAATGAATATCACCATGGTCATCTGAATAAGTCTCTTAGATTAACTGCAGGCACTCAGTAGGGCCAGGAGTGGATTCGCGCAGAGTGACGCCTGTCTATGTTGTGCCTGAATCCTAGGGGACTGCCTGGGAGTCACCCTAGGAGGCTGCAGTGGGGGTGGCACAGAGTGCTGTGGGGCAGAGCAGGAGCATGGTATGAAAGAAGAGAAGGTATGGAGAGGAGTAAACAGACAGGAAGAAGTGAAATTGGGCCCCAAATTTTCCTGTGTCCCATGGCCTCACTCAGGGCAAAAAGTAATGCTAAAGTGTCCGTGACTATGTGAGGGATGATCTCCTGCCATGCTCTCCAGAGAGATCAGTCAGACATTGAATCGCCTGGCAAGCATTCACAAAGTATCTGCTCTATTCTATGCACTGGGTTGAGTCCTAGAGAAACAAAGGAAAAGGGAAAACCCAGCCCCTGCCCTCAAGGAGCTCATATTCTCATGAGAGAGACACCATAAACATAACTGGATAGATATAAGATAGGTACAAGGTAGGTAAAAATCATTGGAAAAGGAAGGCTAAGGAAGTAAAAGATTGACACAAGGTCATCCCTACCTCCCAAATAAGAAAATATGTTTATGTTGAAGGAAGATGATAAAATTCCAAGCTGGACTTGTCCACCAAATGTGAAGCCTACTTAGGCATACCCAGGTCCTCTCATTTTCCCCAAATACCCAGAACTTGCTCAATCTCAACCTGTTAAAAAAGGCCACAAGAAGACTGAACTGTAATGAAAGGTCAACCAACTTTCATTTTTTTTTTATTTAAGAAGCAGGAAAACAGTGGCAATGGCCTCAGGAAAACTCTTTGAGAAGCTATATTCAGTGACTTTTGGGCTCTAGTGATTGAGAGTTTGATTTGATGAACTGCTTGACGTGCCTAGCAAGCAGAGGAGACTTCTCAGTGACACTAATGACTTGCCTTTGTTTTTACAGAATGAGTACATCTTTACCATCACTTGTTCAATTCTTAGATGATATTGAAGCAGAAAAAGAAATGGAAGGCAGGCATGACAAATAGAGTGACATTTGTAGCACTTTTTTTAATGAACAAATGTTTTGAAGCATGTCAAATATGTCCACCACATCCTCAAGTTGGAAACCAGAAAGTCCCCAGGTCTCCTCCCATCTTGGTTATATTTTTAGGGGCATGCAATGCATGCAGAAAAGGGGTGGGCAGAACAAGGCATCCCTGTATTTACAACAATGGTTTTAGTCTATTGATTTCAACATGATTTCAACAGGAAGTCTGAGGTCATTGATGAAGTGTTGGCGTTCATGCTCAGATAGAGAAATCTCTTTGTAGCTCTTTCTCCTGACTTATTTCATGGCTTAAATTATTAATATGCTGAGGAGAAAATGAGCAAGGTGACTTAAGTGGGAATTGTAAGACTCTAGCCCACAAAGCCAGCTGCACTGAAGACAATGGAGGCTTATTTCTAATATTGACAGGTGAAGTGTAGGATAGGGTGAAGTGATGAGTTTCTCAGTAAAACCACGGCAAAGGGAAATAAGAGTTTCTTTCAGAATATAAAAGCCTGAGAGGCAGATCCCAAATCCCCTAGGACTAAGTCATCCATCAGATAGAAAAATCTAATTCTCTAAGCAGACCAATTCTCAGTTTGAAGAAGTATGTTGGTTCTGTGAGACAGGCACTTAATTCTAACTTATGCCCTCTTGTCTACAGACCTGCTCAAACTGCCCAGTGAAATAGGATTATCCAAAGGTCCACAAGATTTAGTGTAAAGACCTAAGATGGTAGATCAAGTCCCTTCATGGCTCCTACTGTAGATTCATGATGTCTCAATTCTTTATCTTCTGCTCTTTTTATGTATTGGGGAGAAAAGTGGCCAATAGGATGCCATCCCAGCCCTGCACGGTTCATTCTTTTCTGGGTTACTTTCAACCTATTGCACTCAGGGTAGGGCTGAATCAATCTTTCATGAATATCTCCCCTCATAGATTGCACCTCCAGCCAGTTCAGGTCTCCAGAGAATTTTAAAAAAGAGATTTATCAAGTAACAAGTAACACCTCAGGAAAAAGAAACAGGGTTTTTAATTGCTTTGTGTGCTCTGTAATTGGAGTCAGGCACCTTCTTGAGGCACTCACTGCCAGGAGGAGTGAGACCCCACTTGGCCCTGCCTAATTAATCCTGTGATACAAACCTTCTGGCTTCAATTTTCACATTTCTGTCTCTTTTTAGAGGTGATAATAAAACTAAAAATTTATGTTGGTTACTGTACGACTATAATCGTGCCAGGGGAACACAAATAAAGCCATCTGGACGAAGGAGACCTTGTCTTCACATTTTGGGATGTTTCATGGTGGGAGGGGTAGGGCCATGCTTTGGGATAACAAGAAAAGGGAAGAGTGAAGGAGAGGAGATCAATTCTTTCTCACAAGTTGGGGGACTCAGTGAAGCATATGTCTCATTTCTTTATTGGTCAAAAATAATCTCAAATAATTTCAAAATAGCATTGGGCCCACTAGAAGCTTGATGAATGGCAAAACTGTACTAGAGCTTTTAATGAGGAACAAATTGGGTAGCTTGGCCTTAAGAAAATGTCAAGGGAACTCAGTGCCTCACAGCCGAGTAGCTAGATGGCTTTGTAATAGCTTTGCAACTGGACAAGGCAAAGTGGACAAGGCCATTTTCCACATCCCTAGCAACAATCTTTTGACAACTGGAGGAGGTCTTAAGATCCAACTTTCTCTGAGGTTCTATTAGCACATAATTAAATCTCCCTGTTAAGGTCCTAGGAGTTATCAAAGTCTCCAGATTTATGCTAATTGAGTATCTGAATGAAATGTATTTTGTCTTGGAAAGTCTTGCAAGTATGGAACCATGAAAAGGGTGTTGGAATTAGAGCCAAATTTGGGTTCAAATCTTTCCACTAGTGAAAACATTTTTCATGATTTGGGGCAAGTTATGTAACCTTCCTGGTGCCAGATTTCTCCATTCAAAAAATGAGGGCATTGGACAGCTTTGATTTAGATCTCTGATCTTAGGATTAAAAAACATTATAGAATTGCACAAGATCCACCTAGTCCTATATTGATGATCTAATTCTGATATAGTGTCAATATGAGCTACACTATCCAAGTACCATCTTTCCCACCATTATAGTAAAAGGTAACTTTTATCAAATTGGTTTTTTTACCCTGTATGATATAGATTGAATTGTGCACCTCAAATGGTTAAGCATGCCAACGTGACCCTCCAATTTTCTTTTCAATTTATTTATTTATTTTTAGTTTTCAACATTCATTTCCACAAGATTTTTAGTTTCAAATTTTCTCCCCATCTCTCCTCTCCCCCACCCCAAAGCACAATGCATTTTGTTTACCCCTTCCCCCAATTTACTCTCCTTTCTAACACACCCCTCCCTTCCTTTATTCCCATCTTCTTTCTTTTCTTGTAGGGCAAGATAGATTTCTATACCCAATTATCTGTATTTCGTATTTCCCATTTACATGCAAAAACAATTCTCAACATTCCTTCCAAAATCTTTGAGTTCCATCTTCTCTCCCTTCCACCCTCCCCATCCATCCCCACTGAGAAGGCATATCATATTCAAAGCCCTCTGATCCTTTAATGTAGAAGCTGCCAGATCCTGTGTTATCCTGATTGCATTTCCACAATACTCGAATTGTTTCTTTCTGTCTGCTTGCCATATTTTCTCCTTGACCTGGAAACTCTGGAATTTGACTACAATATTTCTAGGAGTTTCTAGTTTCGGGTCTCTTTCAGGAGGTAATTGGTGGATTTTTTCAATATTTATTTTACCCTCTGGATCCAGAATATCAGGGCAGGTTTTTTTTTTTTTTTGATAATTTCATGAAAGATGATGTCTAGGCTCTTTTTTAAAAAAGGATTTCAAGTAGTCCCATAATTTTTAAATTGTTTCTCCTGGATCTATTTTCCAGATCAGTTGTTCTTCCAATGAGATATTCCACCTTGTCTTCTATTTTTTCATTCTTTTGGTTTTGTTTTGTAATTTCTTGGTTTCTCATAAGTCATTATCTTCCATCTGCTCCATTCTAATTTTTTAAGAACTATTTTCTTCAGTGAGTTTTTGAATCTCCTTTTCCCATTTGGCTAATTCTGCTTTTTAAAGCATTTGTCTCCTCATTGGTTTTTTGGGCCTTGTTGGGGGTGTAAGCTCAGTTCCATGTGGACAGTCTCCGGCAGGTAAAAGTGAGGACTTCTAAACCTTAGAGTTCTCATGAGGCCCCCCAGGGAACAGCTGGGAATTGATGTGTGAGACCCGGGCTATCTCGTGTATCTCCGCCTCTTCTCCGTGGGATACGTGCTGGGGAGAGCATCCCACCCTCGAGATTGGCCCGGGGTCTGAGCACACCTGTTGTTGACTAACAAAAGGCTGAGAGCCCGCCCAGTATTCACGTGCAAACTATGTGGCGGGAGAGCTTAAATAGGGTCAGGAAAGCCTGAAGACGCTCTTAGCGCTGAGGGGCCCTTAGAGGACAGAAGGCCCCTCTTCCCTCTCTCCTCTCTTCTCTTTTCCCTCTCCCTCTCCCTCTCCTGCTTCCATTCTCTTACTGTAAGATCTTTGCCTCCTTGGGAGATTCCTCTCTCCTCAGGAAGAATTCTCCCTGCACATGTAACCAAGACCCTGAATAAAGCCTAACCCTTGTTCGACTCTGGAAAGTCTCTTCTCTCATACGTTTATCCAGTTTGGCCAGCCAAAGACTTGCGATAGGTAAGGTAAGACTTGGGTAGCCCTTAGGCCTCTAGGCCTGACAGGGCCTCTTTTGCCATTTGAGTTAGTCTATTTTTAATGGTGTCGATTTCTTTAGCATTTTTGGAGTTTCTTTTAGCAAGCTGTTGACTCATTTTTCATGATTTTCTTGCATTGATCTCATTTCTCTTCCCAATTTTTCCTCCACCTTTCTTACTTCATTTTTAAATGAACTCTTCCATGACCTGAGACCACTACATATTGATTGTGGAGGTTTGGGATGCAGAAGCCTTGATTTTTAGGTCTTTCTCTGATAGCATTCGTTGTTCTTCCTCACCTGAAAGTATGGAAGAAAATACCTGCTCACCAAGAAAGTAACCTTCTATTGTCTTTTTCTTTTTCCCTTTTTGGGGCATTCTCCCAGTCAGTTGCTTTTCTTTTGAGTTCTTTGTCAAGAGGATGGTATACTCTTGGAACTTGTAAGTTCTCACTTCCTCCAAGGTGGTACAATCATGGGAGAGGAGTTTACTTCTTTCCTGGCCGTGCTCTTGTCTGGGAGCAAATTCAAGCACTCTTTCCTGTGAGCAGAATTCCCTCTCCAAAGCCTCCACCAGCTCCACTGTCAGTGCTCCACCTTATCCCAGGGCTGCTACTCAGGGCTGAGATTCAGATCAGTCACTCAATTCCCCCAGGGTCTTTAGGCCAGGGCTCCAACAATTAAAGCTGCCACCACCTGGGGCAAGGCTAGACCTCTAAGTTCCCTTGTCACACTGGTGAAAGTGCTTTGTCACCGACCTTTGAAGCTGCCTTTGGTGTTTGTGAGTTGAGGAATCCAGGACTCACAACCACTGCTGTTGGCACCTTGAAGCCATCTCCAGTTTTGTCCTTGCTGTGGAATGGCCAAGACTGGTCTGTGCTCTGCTCTATGCCTGGTGGAATAGATCTTTCCTGTCAGCCTTCCAGGCTGCCTTAGGTTGGGAATCTCTTTCACTCTGTCATTTTGTGGCTTCTGCTGCTCTAGAATTTGTTTAGAGTCATTTTTTACAAATATTTTGTGGGCTTTGGGAGGAGAGCTTCTAGAGGTGCGTCCTTCTACTCCACCATCTTGGCTCTGCCTGACCATCCAATTTTTAAGGGGAACCAGTGATTTGGGGAATTTCATGTGAAAATAAAATACCATTTTTAAACAATAATTTGTAACTTCAAATAATACCCTTTTTCCTTATATTACTGAAAAATTTCAAATCTGTTCTCTTTGAATTGTCTCATTATCTTTAGGTTTCAGTTTGATTATAATGCCAACTATTCTTAGTTCAGAAAAGCATAATCATTCTACATAACTTATTTGCACAGGTGCATTTTCTATATAAAGACAATGTGGAAAATTGGGCAGAAGTTTGGTTTGGGAATCAACAAAATGTGATTTCACTTTTTCCTTTTAACTCCAGCTCCTAGCCCAGACTCTTACACATAGAAGGCTCTTAATGTTATTCTGAATGTATAAATGACCTTAGCTGGACATTGTATCTCTATGCCCCTCAAGCAACTCCCTTAGAGGGGCCACCTGTGTTAAGAGATAGAGTTCCCACATTGGGCATTCCCACCACCAAAATCTCTGGATTCCCAGGTTTTTGTCAGATGTTCCCTGGAAGATTTAAAGAAAAACAGATGCATTTAAAATCCCACAGACTGAGAGGGTCATGATCTGTTTCAAGGTAGGTTCCATGACAATGAGCTCAATAGATTCTATATCCACATCATGTTTTTATGACAAATGAACTCAATTTAATTGTCTAATTTTATTTCCTTTTATTCCTCAGATTATTTTTTCCCCTTGGATGGCCCATACAAATGGTTAAAACTCATGGAGGCCACATGGTGCCCACCAAGTGCATCTTTAGTTTTCTCCTAATTCTAAAAAAAAGATCTTTGGAGATGGATATGTCAAGAGTTTAGAATAGATTTAAGAAGGGGACAATGGGTAAGTCCATTATCTTCTTCAATAGATGTGTTTTCAAACAGCTACATTCATTATTAGTTCCTATATGTGCTGTCAAGAATTGAAGTAAACCCTTTCCCTAAAATTTCCAAGTTCTTAGTGGTTAAAAAAGAAAACAGATAAGACTTCCACTTTTCAAGACTTTTCTGTACCTTAGGAGACATATTTGGACTCAAAGGTTATTACTACTGCACCCCAGAAATTGTCAAAAATGCTGTCTTCATAAAAGCATTTTGCCAGATGTATTTTTAACATTGCTAATATAATACAACTTAGTCTTGCATAGTATTCTTCAGATGGCAGAAATTGGTAGGAATGGATGTGGTAACTCCTAATGATGCCCAGAAATGGGAAAGAATAAAAGGAACTGAGGGTGAAATGTAACAGCTGTAAAGAACCAAGCACTTGCCAGGGTTGTGGAAAACAGAGGAACAGACCTGACTTTAACTGCTCTTGTTGTGATTCAACATGTCTCATTCTGGCTGAATCCTAATGAGTTGCTCACCCCTCCCTTCAGCAATTCATCTAAAGAGGAAAATGGGATGTCATGGAGCAACAACTGTAGTATACAAGCTTCTGTTCATCAAAGGCAATTCCATTTCATTCTCTTCTCATGTTATGTGAGCATGTGGTGTGTGTGAGGGGGTGGGAGGTGGATTGAGTAAATTAATCAAATTAACACTCCTACCTAAAATAAGTGATAAAAGGCTATGCTCTTATACCTTGAATCAAATCAATCAAAGGCATTGAGGGGGAGCTGGAAATTACACTTCTCAGGGAAAGCATTTGGATCGGCAGAAGGAACCTGCTCACATCCTAGGCATCGTGTATAAACCACCAAGACTGTTTGGTCCAACATATGTTGGAAGTTAGGTGAACATCTGGCAGTAGAGAGAACCATCTCTGAAAAGGTGTCATATAGGACTAAAGGGAGAAAATCTCCAAGAATGTTACCTTGTCTCCCTTCCTCTCACCTCATCCTGCCTGGTCAGAGGAAGAGTTTTCCAACTTAGAGAATGTCTGATGGCCTGGCCCATGCATTTTAGCAGCATCCCTGAAAGGAGGAAGGGGTAGTGGCTGCACTGGGAGCCAAGGACAAACTATAATGAAGATCACTTTAGGACTGCACAAAATGTCCTGCAGAAGAAGGAAGGGCAAATGGGAGAAAGGGATAATTAGAAGTAAACACTTTTGAGGAGGGACAGGGTCAAAAGAGAGAATAGAATAAATTGAGGGCAAGATAGGATAGAGGGAAATATAGCTAGTCTTTCACAACATGACTGTTATGGAAGTGTTTTTCATGACTACACATGTGTAACCTGTATCCAAAAGCATGCCTTCCCATATTCTTCTTAGAGACTTTGGATGCAGGAGCTTTGCCTTTGCTGTCTTCTTCTGGCTGTATGTTTTGATCTTCCTTGTTATTAGTGATGGAAGAAAATACCTCTTCACCTAAAAAGTAAGAAGCTATAAAAAAAAAAGTAAGAAGCTTTTTCCCTCGTTTGCTCATTTTCCTGGCCAATGGTTGACTTTTGAGCTCTGTTAAGTAGAGGGCTCCAGAATCAGCCTCTGCTTCAGCAGTGGTTGCAGCCACTTTGGGGCTGGGACTGGGACTGGGCTGGGGACTGGACAATGCTCCCCTCTCAGCCAGGTAAGAGGCCCTTCCCACTGACCTTTGAAGCTGTCAAAGAGAAGTCAAGAATCCACAGCAGCCAACAGACATTCAGTCCCCTGAGGCCTGCTCCTGCTCAGTTCCAGCTGAAGAACAGAACTCCTCTCTAAATCTGGGGCAATAGACCTTTCCCATTGACTTTCTAGATTGTCTTGGGATGGAAATTTGCTTCAGTTTGTCATTTTGTGGCTTCTACTGGTCTAGAAGTCTATTTCTCCAGCTTTTCTGCATGCCTGCTCAATGGGGGTGGATGGGGAGGGAGGAAAAGAGAGAAGCTGGAACTTAAAGTTTTAAAAACGAATGTTAAAAAATGTTTTTACATACAACTTGGAAAAAAAACATGCAGGCAATGGGGTATAGAAATCTATCTTGCCCTACAGGAATATAGAGAAACAGGGCATAAGAAAAGGGAGGGTGTGATAGAAGGGAGGGGAGATTGGGGGATGGGGTAATCAGAATGCATACTGTCTTGGAGTGAGTGAAGGAGAGAGATAGGGAGAAAATGTTCAACTCAAAATATGGTGGAAGTGAATGTTGAAAACTAAAAATTAAAAAAAAATTGATTTTAAAATAGAAAAAAAATGTCCTGCAGAAAACTCTACAATTCCCAAGGGGAACATCTGGAAGAGTCCAGCAGAGACCACAGGGAGCATGAAGGCACCTCTTTGCTACATGTGCCCCCTAAGCTTGAGCCCATTTTCCCCTGTATGAAATGATTGGAGAGTGTGATAAACTTTAGAGGCATTTTTTTTATGCCAGATGTTTTAATCCTAATGACTAACTAATATACTACGTTAGTATTACCTTAGTAATCACCCCTTCCTAAAAGCTACTTTGGTCTGACTGAATGATGTTATCCCCACCATCACACATAGATGGGGGGATGATGAGGGTTGTTACTATAGTATTAGAAACCCCAAACTCCTGAAAATTAGTTTTAAAATCCTGGGGACTTTGAGTGGTAAAACACTGGGTTTCTTGCCTGTTCTGGGAGGAATTAGAACAACAGCTCCGCAGTGTGCTATAAATACACTTCCACAGAAGGCTTTTTTCTTACCTTATACATAAGCACACTTTGTCTGAGGCCTTAGTTCCCTGTCATTTTGTGAAGGGAAGATAATTCTGCAGTCCAAAGGGCACAAGCTATGGCATGGCCTCCCCAACTAGAAAGGTTTGGCTTCTAGATACAGAACAGGCTATGCTACCCTGTCTCAGGATCAGTTCCACTATCTGTCAAAGACCTTTGCCAAGAAATTGGCCACATGGCAATGAATTCAGGCTTGAGTAATATATAAAGATGATGTCCTTACACTCTAAGGAGTCATGATCTGGATCAGCAAAGAATAAAGCATCTACTGTGGCAAAATATTGGATTCTGGAAGTATGAAGATAGTGAAGTAGTGAAAGGAAGAGAGAACATTCTGAGGACTAGTAGTTGTATCAATATTTGAAAAAATGGTCAAGAGGTTTCTGACCGACAAGGATCCAGATGTGAATCAGACAACTTCCATTCAGAAGCTGGAATCAACCTTTGATTTGTAGTTGGGAAATCTGAATTGGCATTCTGCTCTCCTGCCTGGCACTTGTCTAGTTTAGGGCAAGTTCTTTCATTTTTCTAGGTCCCAGAGTCCTCATTTAAGGAGTTGCATGAGAGAGCCTCCAAAGTCCCTCCCAGGTCTAAATCTAGGAGCCAATTATGCCTCTACCACAAATGTCCTGGCACCTGTTGGATGTGAGAACAAATGGAAATTCCCTGGCAGATAGGACACTCATGTGACAGGTTAAAACAGTGCCAACCATAATGGAAACACTATTGTCTACCAGCTGAATATGCAAATAAATAGTTTCCCCAGGAACAAAGTAAGCCTTGCCTACTTACACAAGGAATCTGGAGTTCTGGGTCTTAGGGTGCCATGCTGGCGATGGGAGAACTTGATGCCATGGAGGAGCCAAGTTCTAGAATGTCAGAAGTTGTAGTTGGTGCTAACATCTCTAGCCTCTTTTTTCTTATCTTATTCTTTCAGTCCTCCAATCTGTCAGTATGATCATCCATGTGTATATTCCTTCCAGCAACAAAGATCTCAACCTATACATACCTGTCCATGTGGGGTAGACTTTGCACATGGCCTGCTATCAGTCTTCCATGGGCAGAAGGTGGTGCCCAAAGGAGAGGTCTATCCAGTGTTCTAGGGGTCAACCTCTAATTCTCTTGGACTGTAAAATTGGTCTGTAATTTAGAATTTAGCTTCTTATGGGGGGGACAAGGAAACAGCAATCAAATAAAAAATCTCTTATCCTGGTTATGACTTGGCCCATGGCAAACAATGCAAGTAGTGGATCATAGATAGTACTATGGATGGAGGGCCTTGTTTCCACATCCTGCTGATCTGAGAAGCAGGAAGGGAAATGGGACACCCCTCATTCAGTTATATGTTCATAACAGTTCAAGCACCCTCAAAGCTGGCCCAAGGAGAGATCTCTGGGAACAGAACCAGGTTTGCATTGGGAAAATCAGGTGCACTCCCTGTCTGGTGCCAGAGGTGTTGAGGCAGCCAACAAAATGCCAGGCAGCAGCAAGAATTTCAACAACTGCAACATATCGCAAGAGTGTTGACAGCAATGACAATGGTAGCACCAAAAAAGACAACAATGGGAGAAACATGAAGTGCAATAGAGACAACCATGGGACCATCCACCCCAGCCCAGCAACAGCAACAGCAGCCACCAGAACAGCAATCCCAGAAGCAACAGCAGCGGCTGAAAGAGCCAAAGCTCCCATCACAGCAGAACAAAGCCACTGAAGCAATTGTCTCCAAATGGTACTGAAGGAAACTTGTCGAGAATATAGAGGTCTGATATATGCGACCCTGTGGGAACACAAAGAGGTCCACCACCTCTCTGTCATTCTGCCCACTACTACTGTCCTAGCAAGGATGCTTTCAGTGAGCCTACGGAGGTTAAACATTCACCATAATCATCACCATCATCAGGATATATTATGCTCTAAGTTTCACAAAGCTCTTTACAAGTATCTCATTTGATCCTCATGATAACACTAGAAAGCAGACATTGTTATTATTGTCATTTTATAGATGAGGAAACTGAGGCAGCCAGAGATTAAATGACTTGTCCAGGGTCACACAGATATTCCATGTCTGAGAGAAGATTGGAAAACAGGTGGTCTTCCTTCCAGATCCAGTGCTCTAGCCATAGGGCCACCTAGCTAACTCAATCAACAAATATTTATTAAATATCTCCCACCTAGTCGTCTTATCTATTTGTAAAAAGTGGCTATTTCCTCCATCTGTGCAATAATCCCTAGGATATTAAATATAAAGGAAAAGTAGGTGAGAGACTTGTCCTGGGGCCATGTCTATCTGAACTCCATCAAGGCAAAGAAAATTGGGTGAGATGATAATAAAAATAATAATGCAGAAAATACTTCCTAAGCACCTATTCTGGGTATTACTGTGGGATATTAAAAAAATGTTCCTGATTTCTTAGAACTTAGAGCCTACATGGCCCATGTGGCCCAATATCATGCCATATTCTGTGAGCTTCACTCTCAGTGTTGTTCTGATTTTCTCTCCCAAGAGTCACTTATTTTTCAGTGACTCAGTCCGCAGTCTCAAGAAGATAACCTCCCCGAGAGCAGAACCATTCCACTTGGGATTCAGTTTCCCCATCAATGAAAGGGAGCCATGGCCTCTGAGTTCCTTCCTGTTGTCTAGTTCCATGATCTAATGAGCTTAAAAACTGAATCAGTCTTGAAAACTTAAAAGGAAATCACCTGTACTGAAGCTGACACCACCTGCTCTCTCCTGCCTGGAAGTAATGGTCCCCACTGGAGTTCCCTCATCCCAAAGAGACTGGACTTGAGGACTGGTGCCTCCTGCTTCTGCTTGAGGGAGGCAGGTGAGCAAAGGAGCAGGAAACAGAGATGAAGAGTTAGGCTTGCCCTTGGCTTCCCCGGTCGTCATTATAGCTTGGCTCTTCCCAGCAAAACTGGAAGAAAACAAAGTCACAGACCATCTGAACTCCATCCAAACTTCAGTTATGTTTCTGAATTTCTGGTTAGAGACATAATATATTAATGCTCTACCACTTTTATTGTGTTCCCTTTAAAATTTATATGAAGTAGATTGCTACATTATGGTAATGTACTAAATTACCTAAAGCAAAGTAATACGATGATTAACTAGCCATAAACATTGGTTTATGGTCAGTTTGTAAAGTATTTCAATGATTAACATTATACATTTCCATATCAGTTGGAAACTGCAGGATGAAATATCTGTGGATTGACTCAGGGCTATTAAGAATAATGAAACAGCGGTATAACTTAGGATCTAGCTACATTTCTGCAAGTAAACTTGGTTTCATATCTGCTTGCCAAGTGCCTGCAAAAGTCATTATTTTAAAAAAGAAATTCCCTGGGTTCTCTACATTTGTCCAGAAAAAGGAATGCCATTCATGTTGCCATGTGTGGGAGCATCATGGCAAAGGAAATTGACCCCATGCTTGCTGTGTTTCTTTCTGGAGTTCTGTGCAGTGTGTCCCTCAAGGGCTAGCTTGGATACACATTCATTCATTTGCCATTTCTGTAGACTGTTAGCTCCCTGAGGGCAGGAATGGATTTAGTCTTGTTTTTGTCAGTGCCTAGCACAGTGCCTGACATTTGGTTATTGTTCAATTGTTTGAGTTTGACTCTTTGTGACCTCATTTGGAGTTTTCTTAGCACAGACACAGTAGTGGTTTATCATTTTCTTCTCCAGCTCATGGTACAGATAAGGAAACTGAAGCAAACAGGGTGAAGTGACTTGCCCAGGGTCACACAGCTAGCAAGTGTCTGAAGCCAGATTTGAACTCATATCCTCTTTACTCTAGGCCTGTTCATCTATCCACTGTATCACTCAACTGTCCCTGCCAATCACATATTAGGCACTAAATAAATATGCAATTATTGATTGGTTGGTTTTGGTAAAGTGTGGTACAGTGAAGTAAGCACTGAATTTAGAAGCAAAAAACTAGGCTTCAAATCTCAGGCTTACCACTTCACACTTGCCTAACTCAACAGAAGATTAACCAGTCTAACTCTCAGTTTCCTTCCCTGTAAAAATCATGGAGTTAGCTTAAATGACCTCTAATATCTTTCCAGCTCTAAGCATGCAATGCCATGAGACCATGGCATCAGTCAATGTAAGCAAGGAGTTGGATTCTTGGCCAGGCACCCATGCTGGTCTCCTCATTCTTCACAGAGGGCCCTGGCTCCACCATGCTATCACTTACAAAATCAGATTCCTTAGTCTGTGTTTGGAGGAGATTTTTGGGATTGTGAACATTGTAGGATGTTAAAAAAAACCTTTAGTTTAGTTCTTTCCTGATCTAAAAACTGCCACAGGTATAGAAAGAATAAATGTGGACACATTGCCTCACACTACCTGGGCTGGTATGGTCCATACCAATTGAGAAACTCATGGAACTGGTCTAAGAAGGGGCCTGGAATGTCCTGGGCAGGTCTCCACCAAAGCCATCTGCCATAGTTGGCTGCCCTGACCTAAAGAACAAGAATTTTGTGTATTTTTGGACAGTGCAGCCGCTGTCTCACCACCACCACTCTGATTTCCAGAGACAGTCTTTCTCAAGAAGTTAGAGAGTTTATACAGTATGTTTAATGTTATTGTACATGTATATTTGAAATCAGATTGCACACCATCTTGAGAAGGGGGAGCAGAGGGAGGGGGAGAAAATTTAAAACCCAAAAGTGAATGTTGAAAACTGAAGGCAAATAATCTCCTGGCTTCCTGGGTCATCAGTCACCTTGGCAGGAAGTATGAAGGCTAAAGGAAAAGTCCATGCTCTTCATCAACAATTCATAGAAACCACAGGGAATGGGGGAAGGGGGTCAGAGTCAGCCACATTCTCAAAGCTCCCGGATTTTCAAGATACCAACAACAATAATTGATGATGATGACGATGATGATGATGATGATGGTGATGATGATGATGATGATGATGATGATGATGATGATGATGATGATGATGATGATGATGGAGGAAAGTCTTTTATGGTATTTTGAGCTTGGCAACGTGCTTTACATGTCAAAGTTAATCTTCACAATTACATTGTGATATAGATGCTATCATGGTCATTTTATAGTGGCGGTAACAGACTGAAGAAAGGTAAGCAACTTGTCCAGGGTCACAAAGCTAGTAAGAGTCTAAGGCTGGATTTGAACTAAGATCTTTCTGACTCCAGGTTTTGTGCTCCATCCACTGATCCACCCAGTTGCCCCCAAGTAACTTTCAAAGCAACTTTCAAGGCTTATAAATTCCTTAATCCTCCTTCCAAAGTAGATAAGAATCTGGAATAAAGCTGTTTGCCATGACATTCCGTTGGTTGGTCTACATTCTTCACCATGGCACCTTGAGATTCATGTTCAGGCTAGAGTCATTAGTGCCATTAAGTCTTTCACATGAGCAACACCCATTTAAATGACAGCTTCCCTTTGTCTGCCTTTGTCTGCAGGGGGTGCAGGGGGTGGGCTGTTCGGATGTAGAGGAGGTGATGCCACCAAGGCAAGAGGCAGAGTAGGCAAGTTGTGAGAGAAGAGGAAGGCAGCCTTGAGGGCCAGCCTCTTTCCTGATCTGAAACTACCTAGAGGACTTATATAAAGCAGATGCAGAGCAGATTCCAGGGCTGGTTCCCTGGCCTGGCCCTTGTGAACATAACCCTAAGTGTGTGGTTTAAGGAAAGCAAGAGTGTCAAGGGTGGTATCTGTGGGCATGACTCTCATGAGTCTCTTTTCCTACTGAAAGGGGGTGCATTTGAACCATTCTTTATTCCTCTGTGTTATGTGTGGCCCTAGGACAATCTAACACACTGGGCTGTGTTATAAACTGTTTGAGGTATTAAGCAGAGAAACCACAAAGGGTGTGGGCAGTGATTTCTCCATGTCACAAAGTGACTGATACAGCAATCTGAAATGAACCTTCCAAGTCCATCCCTTTTTCTCTCAGGATTGCTTATGTTTGAAAGCTCTGGTCATGAGACCCTGGAAGTGGGGGCCATTTGGAAAAGTGGAGAAGAAACGCAACCACAGCGGGGCAGAGACAAGATGGCAGAGTAGAAAGACATACATATGCAGGCTCTCCCCACACAGTCCATAAAATACCTGTAGAGAGGGACTCTCAACAAATTTTGGAGCAGCAGAAGTGGAGAACAACAGAGTGGAGGAGATTTCCAGCCCAGGGTAACCTGAAAGGCCCATGGGAAACATTGGTTGCATAGGACGCGGAGTGGAGCATAGGCAGCCTTGGCAGCTTGCAAGCCCGTGGCTCTGGGAGGAGGACACATTGGGGGCAGAATCCCTAGTGGCAGCAGCAGCAGTCTGCAGATCCCTCAACTCACAGGTGCCAAAGATCAGTGACAGGGTTTTTTCAGCTGGCTGGGAAGGGAGAAAGACCTTCCCATAGCTCCAGCCTCAGGCAACGGCCCACAGAGGCCACATAGGGCAGGCAGCAGCAGTTCCCACAGCAGCCCCCCGCATCCACTGTTGGATCATAAAACCCCTGGGGGCACTGAGCAGCCCATTCTTACCTCAGCCCTGTGTAGAGGCTCTGAGGGAACTGATCTTTATCTCACACTGAATGGTGGCCCTGCCCATCCAGCGTATCTGAAAAATCAGCCTCCAGTGCTGACTTGGTGGAACTGGAGGCCAGGTTGCTGTGGAGAGGTAACTGCTAAGATTCTGGGCACAAAAATCTCTCTCTGCTCCCAGACCAGTGTACATGCTTGATTGTGCCACCTAGAAGGAACTAAGATCTTACAGATTCCCCGAGTATACCCTACTCTTGACAAAAGACCCAAAAGTCAAGTAACTGGTTGGGAAAATGCCCCAAAAAGGGGAAAAAAATAAGACTAGAGAAGGTTACTTTCTTGGGGAACAGATATCTTCTCCCATCCTTTTGGATGAGGAAGAACAATGCTTACCATCAGGGAAAGACATAAAAGTCAAGGTTTCTGTATTCTGTATTCCAAACATCCAAAATAAACATTCAATGGTCTCAGGCCATGGAAGAGAATTTTTAAAATCAAGTAAGAGATGTGGAAGAAAAATTGGGAAGAGAAATGAGAGAGATGCAAGAAAAGCATGAAAAGCAGGTCAACACCTTGCTAAAGGAGACCCAAAAAAATGCTGAAGAGAATAACACCTTGAAAAATAGGATAGCTCAATTGGCAAAAGAGGTTCAAAAAGCCAATGGGGAGAAGAATGCTTTTAAAAGCAGAATTAGCCAAATGGAAAAGGAGGTTCAAAATCTCACTGAAGAAAATAGTTCTTTCAAAATTAGAATGGAACAGATGGAGGCTAATGACTTTATGAGAAACCAAGAAATCACAAAGCAAAACCAAAAGAATGAAAAAATGGAAGACAATGTGAAATATTTCATTGGAAAAACAACTCACCTGGAAAATAGAACCAGGAGAGACAATTTAAAAATTATGGGACTACCTGAAAGCCATGATCAAAAAGAGAGCCTAGACATCATCTTTCATGAAATTATCAAGGAAAACTGCCCTGATATTCTAGAACCAGGGGGTAAAATAAATATTGAAAGAATCCACCAATCACCTCCTGAAAGAGATCCAAAAAGAGAAACTCTTAGGAACATTGTGGCCAAATTCCAGAGTTCCCAGGAATCGAAGGCCATGGAATATTATATTCCAGAAATCAAAGGAACTAGGACTAAAGCCAGGAATTACCTACCCAGCAAAACTGAGTGTAATACTTCAGGGGAAAAAATAGTCTTTCAGTGAAATAGAGGACTTTCAAGCATTTTTGATGAAAAGACCAGAGCTAAAAAGAAAATTTGACCTTCAAACACAAGAATCAAGAGAAGCATGAAAAGGTAAACAGCAAAGAGAAATCATAAGGGACTTACTGAAGCTGAACTATTTACATTCCTACATGGAAAGACAATATTTGTAACTCTTGAAACTTTTCTCAGTATCTGCGTGCTTGGTGGGATTACACATACACACACACACGCACACACACAAATACACTCACACACACACATACACACATAGAGGGAGAGACATAGAGAACAGGGTGAATTGAATAGGATGGGATCATATCCTAAAAAAATGAAATTAAGTGATGAGAGAGAAATATATTGGGAGAAGAAATGGAATGGGACAAATTATCTCTCATAAAAGAGGCAATTAAATGACTTTTCAGTGGAGGGAAATAGTGGGGGGTGAAAGAAAAAACATGAAGCTTGATCTCATCACATTCGACTAAAGGAAGGAATAAAATGCACACTCATTTTGGTATGAAAACCTATTTTACAATATAGGAAAGTGGGGGAGAAGAGGATAAGCAGGGTGGTGGAGATGATGGAAGGGAGGGCAGTGGGAGGAGGGAGCAATTAGAAGTCAGCACTCTTGGGGAGGGACAGGAACAAAAGAAAGAATAGAAGAAATACGGGTCACGATAGGACAGAGGGAAATATAGTTGGTTTTGCACAACACAACTATTATGGAAGTCATTTGCAAAACTTTACAGATATGGCATATATTGAATTGCTTGCCCTCCCAAAGGAAATGAGTGGGCAGGGAGGGAGGAAGAGAAGTTGAAACTCAAAGTTTTGGGAACATCTGCTGAGGATTGTTCTTGCAACTAGGAAATAAGAAATACAGGTAATGGGATATAGAAAGGTATCTTGCCCTACAGGACAAAAGAGAATATGGGAATAAGGGAAGGGAGGGATGTTAGAAGGGAGGGCAGATTGGTGATAGGGGTAATTAGAATGCTCAGTGTTTCGGGGTGGGGGGAGGGGAGAAATAGGGAGAAAATTTGGAACCCAAAATCTTGGGGAAATGAATGTTGAAAACTTAAATAAATAAATTTTTTAAAAAAGAAAGAACTGATAAAAAGAAGCATATATAGTATGGTTTAAAATACATGTACATATCTATATATAATGGTGATCTTCTCTAGTGAAGAGTGAAGAAGGAGGGAGAAAAAAAATTAAAAGTGCAGAGCAGAAAACAAAAGAAAACAGAAGGAAGCAAAGAAAAGTAAGGCAGCTTTGAAAACCATGTGTAGTATTTATTACATAGCTTTTCATAATTTCATATTGAATTCTCTTTTTGTTTTGTGCTGTGTACATGTGAGTCTCGTAGTCATATAAATTTGACAGTTATTTATATAATTGAGATATGAAATAAAAGAAAAAGCAACACAACCACAGTGAACCCTTCCTTAGGTCACCACATGTTACATGTTGTTGGTCAGAGTTCACAATACAAACTACTCAGCTCCAGAATTGAAATAAATTAGAAGTCCATTGGAAAATGAACTGGATTTGGAATCAGGGGTCATGAGTGTGAAAATAGGCTCTGCTACACAGACATGTATGACTTTGAGCAAGTCACTTTCTCATTAGGCTTCATCTTTCCTATCAGTAAAATAGAGGGGCACCAAAATTTCCTTTGGTTCTTAAATCTATTATCTTTTCCCAACATTTATATCCATGTCTTTCTTCTTCTTCTTCTTCTTCTTCTTCTTCTTCTTCTTCTTCTTCTTTTTCTTCTTCTTCTTCTTCTTCTTCTTCTTCTTCTTCTTCTTCTTCTTCTTCTTCTTGATCCTCTTCTTCTTCTATTTCCACATTAATCATGTTATGAAAGAAGAATCAGAATAAAAGAGGAAAACCATGAGAAAGACAGAAAACAAAAAAGAGAGGAAATAGTTTGCTTTCATCAACATTCAGACTCCATATTTCTTCATCTGGATGAGGACAGCCTTTTCAATTATAAGTTTGTTGGAGTTGCCTTATATCATTGCATTGCTGGGAAGAGTTAAGTCTATCAGACTTGGTCATCACACAATGTTGCTGTTACTGTGTACAATGTTCTCCTGATTCTGCTCACTTCACTCTGCATCAGCTCATGTAAGTGTGTCTAGGTTTTTCTGAACTTCACCGGCTCATTTCTTATAGCACGATAGTATCCCCTCCATACCATTTCCACTTAGATCATCTTTCCCACTGTTGCCTTGGACTTCGTCCCTAAAACCATCCTGGGCTATGATTGGTGAGGTGTTTTTTCCCTTTATTTGGACCCAATCTAGGTCTCCATTGCATTTCCCAATCATTCTCTTACCCACCTTTCACCGACCCCCCCCCCCAATAGAATATAAACTTCCTGAGGAAGAGACTGTCTTTCTTACTTATATTTGTTTTCCAAGTGTCCAGCCCAGTGCCGGGTAGATAGTAAGCGCTTAATGAATTGTTTTATGTTTTGTTTTGTTTTGTTTTGATTTTCACATTTTTCTATT